>NC_092820.1:107934952-108667452 GCF_023375885.2 Dermacentor andersoni | reverse complement strand
AGCCACACTGATAGAGATCGAGTATATTGTTGAGTTCAAGGAAATGTACGAGTCTGCGATTAATCATTTTTTCAAAGAGCTTACACAGACAATTGGTGAGAGCTATCGGACGATAACTTGCTGCTAAGGAGGGGTCTTTTCCCTGCTTCAGGACAGGAACCACAATCGCCTCTTTCCATGTAGATGGGAGGTATCCCGCAGCCCACAGAGTGTTGAAAAGTGTAAGTATGGTAAATTGCGTGTCAGTATGTAAGTTTCTGATCATGTCATACATGACTCTGTCAGGTCCCGGTGCAGTGGTTTTGCATGTATTCAAGGCAGCTCTCAGCTCGGCAATACTGAAAGGCCGGTTATAGGGTTCATTCTGTCTGGATTTTCTAATTATTGGCTTACATTCTTCTGTTTGTTTATATTTGAGAAAGGACTGAGAATAATGGGTTGAGCTCGAGACGCTCTCAAAGTGCTCCCCAAGTGAGTCTGCCTGATCTTGCAGGGTATCGCCTCGCGTGTTCACCAGAGGGAGTGATTGCGCTTGTCGCCCTATTATCCTAATAACCCTGTTCCAGACTTTGGCCTCATCTGTGTACGAGTTGATGCCCGATAAAAACTTCTGCCAGCTTTCTCTTCTGGCCTGTCGGCGGGTTCGCCTGCCTTCGGATTTTACTTTCTTAAAGTGGATAAGATTTTCTGCAGTGGGAGAAGCGCGTAGCAATCCCCACGCTTTGTTCTGTTTTTTACGTGCGATCCTACAATCGTCGGTCCACCACGGGACACGCCGTTTGCACGACAGGCTATTTACTTGTGATATGCATTTAGATGCGGCATCTATTATAAAGGCTGTAAAATACTCCAGAGCTGCATCAATTTCTAACGAGGAGATGTCATGCCATGAGATACCAGTAAGAGTTCGAAATTTGTCCCAATCAGCTGTCTCAATCTTCCACCGAGGTGCCTGTGGTGGATATTCGTTTTCTTGAGGTGTTCGTATTACTATGGGGAAGTGATCGCTTCCGTAAGGGTTCTTTGTAACTTCCCATTCGAGTTCGGGCAGAATAGAAGGAGAGACTATGCTGAGATCGATTGAAGAAAAGGTTCTGTTAGCTAGAGAGTAATATGTGGGTTCCTTCTTATTCAGAAGGCACGCACCACAAGAAAAAAGGAACTGTTCAACAAGACGACCTCGCGCATCTATACGAGAGTCGCCCCACAGGGAGCTGTGCGCATTGAAATCCCCAAGTACAACGTAAGGTTCTGGCAATTCGTCTATGAAGGACTGAAATTCATGTTTGCTTAGTTTGTAGTGTGGGGGTATATAAATCGAACAAATGGTGACGAGTTTATTTAAAAAAACAGCTCGAACCGCCACTGCTTCAAGGGGCGTTTGCAGCTGTAAACGCTGACAGGAAATATTTTTATGAATAAAAATGGCAACACCGCCTGATGATACGACAGCATCATCGCGATCTTTGCGGAACTTGACATACTGTCGGAGAAAGTTTGTGTGTTGTCGTTTTAAATGTGTTTCCTGTAGACACAGCACTTTTGGATTATGTTTTTGGATAAGCTCTTGCACGTCATAAAGGTTCCTAAAAAGACCTCTGACGTTCCATTGAATTATTTGCGAATCCATATTTTAAGTATATCGGTGCTGTGTAAACAGAAACACAAGTGATGCATTAGGTTACAGAGCTCTTTCGAGGCCCTGTAACCGGGGTTTTGCTTTTTCTGAAGCGCTCGAGGGAGCCTCGCCGCTCCTTAGGCGCTTGTTGCGCCTTGAGGGTGGGTGTAGTGTCCATTGCCTCTAGAGAGGCGCCGGACACGTGCTCTTGTGAGCGAGAAGTTACCAGCGAGGGTCCCACCTTGGAGGGCCAGACCCCTGCGCCCACCAGCCCGGAGGTCGATGGGGCTCCCTGAGGGATTTGGCTGCGCCGGCTGTTGCCAGCGCTGGAAGGGGCCGGGGAGGTTGGGGCAGCCTCGGCTGCGCCCACCTTTGGGGTCGATGGCCCCGTCTGCTGTGTTGGCGTAGCAGCGTCAGCTGCAGCCGCCGGGGGGGGGGGGGGGGGGGTGGATGGCGTCACTGCCGCCTCACTGGGTGTGGGTCGGACAGCCGCCGGAGACCGTTGTGGCGCTGCCCCTTGACGCGCCACATCGGCAAAGGTGTGCTTTGGCAGGAAGGATACCCGCCTGCGTGCTTCTTTGAAACTTGTTTTCTTTTACTTTGATCGTTACAATCTCTTTCTCTTTTTTCCAAGATGGGCACGACCGCGAGTACGCGGCGTGCTCCCCATCACAGTTCACACAGTGGAGAGTGTTTTCACACGATTCAGCGGAGTGCTCATGAGCACTGCATTGTCACGATCCACCCTGGGCTCGTGAACAAGGGAGGCCTTCTGGCACCCTCCGATAAACGGACGCTCCGCAGCGTGGTGGTGCTGACTGATTACTGACCGGCGAGCTGCCGTGCTCGTCGGTGTTTATTGTGGTGCGGTGACCAGTGTTGCCCGCGGAGCTTGGCGGGCGAACCAAGATTATGTCCGAGGGGGCGTCACATACTTGCTACAACCCTTTACCCCCAGTTTGTTTGTTAAATAAAAAACAAACGTCCAAGTTCAGACTATGAGGCTCTGCCTACACCCTAGCTTGGTCGACGGTGCCTGCTACCCAGGCGAGTAACGGTCTGGTGGCCTCCGCCGTCGAGTACTCCGCCTGGGCACCGCTGTTGACGGGTCGGGTGTGGCAACGCCGGGTGCTGCCTGAGCCAGCCTTGCTCCATCCGGGGGTTCCGTAGTGGTCGGCCTTGCGAGTGGTGCCGGGCTTGACACCGGTCCCACGGCTGCCGCACCACTGGCTACGGTTGCCGCCTCCGAGGTAGGTGGTACTCCACTGGAAGCGACTGGTGCTGCTGCTAGTCCTCCTGCGGGCTGGAACTCAGTGGCAGTTGAGGGTGCTGGCCAGGTCCCGAGGCGAGGACTGACATGGTCGGCGTGTCTATGCCACATGGCCCCGTCTGGCATGCGGACGAGCAGCGATCAGGCGCTGGCAGGAGACGCCACCTGTCCGGCAGACCAGGGTGGGCCAGGACGGAAGTTCCTGGCGAAAACTGGAGCTCCCGACTCTGGCAAGGGCCCGGGGCGGCATCCTTGGTCAGCAGCCAGCTTCTGCTTCAGCTGCTTCAAAAGCACTGTGGATGGAGGTCCGGATACAAGACGTGCAAGGGTGTCTTGACCATCCGACCCAGCAGGAGCTCACAGGGGGCACGGCCAGTGACATCGTGCGGTGTGGTCCGGTACTGGAATAGTATCCGGGCAATCTGCATCCGGAAATCCCCAGTCTGGCTCTTCTTGAGCTTGTCTTTGATGGTTTGCACCACCCGCTCGGCTGCACCATTTGAAGCAGGGTGTTACGGTGGAACCATCATCCGGCGGATTCCGTTTTTCGTCAGCCAGGCCAGGTACTCTGCGCTGGCGAAAGCAGAACCATTGTCGGACACGATGACATCTGGCAACCCCTGGGCGGCGAAGACCTGTCGTAGCGCTGCAATGGTCGGGCCTGCTGATGGGGTGGTGACGGGTATAACCTCCACCCACTTTGAAAAGGCGTCCACCACCACCAGGAAGTAATGGCCCTTGAAGGGTCCCCCAAAATCCACATGTAGGCGGGACCAGGGTCTCTGTGGGAATGGCCAGGGGGTGATTTCCACACGACGCGAGGCTCGCTGATTCTCCTGGCAGATTTGGCAGCTCTGCACCAAATGCGCGATGTCTTGGTCCAGGCCAGGCCACCAAACATGGGACCGGGCCACCATCTTAGTCTTTTCTATCCCTGGATGACCCGCGTGCAGTAACTGCAGAACCCTGGACCGGAGACTTTGTGGGATCACCACCCTCGAACCCCACAGTAGGCAGCCCTGCTGCAAGCTCAGCTCGGCGGCCTTGTGGCTATAGGCCTGCTGCACCAATTCCTCTCCACGGGACACCGCCTTGACCACCTGAGACAGGACTGGGTACCGGCTGGTCGCTTGAGATACCGCAGATCTGGAGAGCGCCTTCGGGTACGCGTGTTTCAGCATGAACACTTTAGCAGGTTCTGGAACAGCATCAGGCACCTCTGGCAGGGGCAGGCGGCTCAGGGCATCAGCAGGTCCCAGATCCTTTCTCGGACGGTAAACCAGCTGGTAGCTGTAAGCTGCCAGCCTCAAGGCCCAGCGTACCACTCGAGGTGATGCTTGCACAGGAACTGCCTTGTCGGACCCCAGCAGCCCCAACAGCGGCTTGTGGTCCATGACCGCCTCGAACTTCCGGCCCCACAGGTACTGGTGGAAGCGTTCGACAATGAACATTAGGGCCAAACCTTCCTTGTCCAGCTGGCTGTAACGTTGCTCTGCTGCATGAAGCCGTCGGGAAGCAAACGACACAGGGTGTTTCTGGCCATCTTTGTCCCGGTGTGCCAGGACGGCTCCCACACCGTACGGCGACGCATCTACGGTAAGGACAACAGGCTTAGCAGGATCGAAATGCACTAGCACTGGAGCCTTGGTGATTAGCTCCTTGCTGCGCTGGAAGGCCTGGTCCTGCTCCTTCTTCCAGACCCATTGTTGACCATCTCGAAGCAGAAGATGGAGCGGCTGTAGATGCTGCGACAGGTTCGGCAGAAAACTCCTGTAGAAGTTGATGAGGCCCAGGTAGCTCTGAAGCTCCTTCTTGTTCTGGGGCTTAGGTGCCTTGAGCACCGCATCAACTTTGCGGGGAGCCGGGGCTAGGCCTGCCTGGGAAATGATATGTCCCAAGTACTCAACGCTGGGGGCTAGGAAAACACACTTTTCCAGCTTGAGCTTGAGGCCGGCGTCCTGTAGTCGTGCCAAGACGTTGTGCAGGTTCTGCAGGTGGTCCCCGTCGTCGCTGCCAGTAACCAGGATGTCGTCCAAGTACACCGCCACGTGCCTCATGCCCCTGACGAGGTTGTCCATCTCCCTCTGGAATATGGGGCTCTTGCATTGCCCAGGGGGCGCTGCGAAAAAGGTGCTAAAATGCGCCCTCTGTCCTAAAATGGGTCGTACCAAGCTCGGTCGTCTGCTTCGGAAAGCACGTTTACAATATGGACCCGCCACTTTCGGTTGTGTTGTATCACGGCCTGCAGCGAATATCGGGCGCCGAAGATTTTTTTCAGGAGTGGCACGATGCGTAAAGGCAAGAAATTATGCAGTGCCGAATACGTGTATGCAGTTCAAGAATTAAGCGGCGAAGTTTTAGCGCGGTGTCAATCGCAAGTGAAGCGAGTCGCGTACGAAGTGGAACTTCAGGTAAGGTTTGCACGCTGCTAGATTCAGGCGCACAAACGCGAGGAAATGCTTGCTATAAATGAATCCACAGCAGCGATAAACAGACATCATTTGTACAGAACTGCTCGAGCACACGACGGTACGCGCCGCGACGGCAGCTCGTCTTTCAGCATGCCGCGATATGTACGAACTGCTCGAGCGCACGATCGTACGCGCCGCGACGGCAGCGGTCTTTCGACATGCCGCGAAACGGCGGGTCTCCTGCAATCTTTGTTGACTGCATGCCGCTAAACAAGTAGTTAGGCCTGCGTTGTAGAGCGGCCATCTGTCCCTTTTAGTAACTGGTAATAACTGATGCAATACATATGAGCTCGCACGTACGTGCGACTCGCGCAGCGCGAGCTCGTGCGCTGCTCGCTTGATGTAGCTTTTAATGACAACGCTCGAAAATCGATCTGCTGTAATCAATACTATCTTGCTGCGCTGCCTCAACATGCTGGCTTGAGGTCAAGTATGAGCACATTTAACTCTCTAACCTGTGCTGCTCGTAGTGGGGTAGTGAATTATCACGGAATCAACCCGGCCATTTGTGGTCATTTGCACACACCTGGGCACTTCACCACTTCGCACCGGTCGAATTGTTAATTGTCGCTGTGGCCGGGTTTCGAATCGTGAATCACCAGCCATGCCTGCTGCTATGTCGGTCTGCCGACGGGACTGTAGGTGCAAAAGACCGAGTTTTAGAACGCAGATCTATAATCAAGCTTACCCAGCGCTGGGTAAGCTTTCGCTTACCCAGCGCGACGAACTGCAGTTATACAGCGCGCCCGACGCTCCGCTTCGTGAGGCCTTCAAGGGAAACGATAGAATCGGATGTTGGGATTCAGGCCTTCTTGTTCATGGGAGCCCACGACGCAGCAGTATCGACGGTGACGCTTTTTCGATGCTGAGCAAGGTCCCTCCGGATCGGCGTCGCCGATTCCTTCTGCTTCCAGCATTACGTCCCACGGCGCACGGAGAGTCCGTTTTCGTTAAACTATAGGCTGCGACCAGCTCGCAGCGTGGTCGACGTGGTCTGTGAGAAGTGACGAGCCTTTTCGCACTCGCAACAGGGCAGAAAAAAGTGCGAATCGACGCAAAACCCGGCCTAGAAACGTGCTTCGCCACAGCCAGGGCTTAATACGACCCAAGCTGGTACGACCCAAATGTCGTTTCCCGCGCCGCCACCAGGCGCCGCTACTATACCTCAAACTCCAGCGCAAGACGCCTATGGCTGGGGCTGAGGCCACGCCAAACGGTAAGCGCGTGTACTGAAAGAGTCCCAAAGTTGTCGATATAGTGACATACTTCTGGGAGGTATCCTGGAGCACCAGCTGCTGGTAAGCATCTCTGAGGTCGAGCTTGGTAAACTTCTGTCCACCAGACAATGCTGACCAGAGATCTTCAATCCGGGGCAGCGGGTACTTCTCGACGGTAGCAACGGGGTTGATGGTAACTTTGAAATCCCCGCAGATCCTGACACTGCCATCTCGCTTGAGAACGGGCACGATGGGAGCGGCCCATTCAGATGTCTTTACGGGCACCAGGATGCCCTCTCGCTGCAACCGTTGCAGCTCCTGGGTGACCCCGTCCTTCAGGGCGAACGGCAGTGGGCGAGGCTTGAAAAAACGTGGCCGGGCTCCCACAGGTACATAGATGCCAGCCGACGTGCCGGCAAATGTGCCCACCCCTGGCTGGAACAGGGACTTGAACTGGGTCAGGAGGCTGGGGACGTCTTGCACCACATGCAGGCTGGCTTCCTGGTACTGTGGCAGACGAATGCCCAATGCATGAATCCAGTTTCGGCCCAGCAGCGTCGGCGACGACCCCTTCGTTAAGTAAAGGGGAAGGGTTGCCTTCCTGTCGCCAAAACGAACGCTGACCTGTGCCTGGCCCTGGACCTGGGAGAGTTGCCCGGAGGAGCTGCGCAGTATCACGCCCGAAGCCTCGATGGACACGCCGGGGAAAGTCCGCTTGAAGAGCTTCCCGGCCATTACAGACACGCTGGCCCCTGTGCCCAGCTCCATGGAAATGGGGTGCCCGCAGATATCGACGGTCAGCATGTATGGCGGCACAGACGACGGTACAAAGCCTGTGTGCCACATGTCGAAAATCGGCGGGTGCTCGGCCACGACGTGGAGCCTGGCCGCGGAAGAACTTGAGCTTGCCGCATGCCTCCGCCGCGTACCCTTGCGACGGCTACCCTGGCCGCGGGCTTGTGTTGTACTTGGGTTTGAATCAGGCTGCTGCTTGCTGTTCGTCCTCCCACTTCGGCATACACGTGCAGGTGCCCAGTTTTCCCGTACGTAAATCATTGTGGTTGAGAGAACTGGCACTGTGAAGGGGAGTGGGCACCACCACAGCGACCGCAGGTACTGCCCTTTGTCGCGAACTTGTTGACCGCCGCTTCCGCCGACGGTGAGCCAGTCGCACGGGAAATCTCGCCGGCGTCCTTGGCGGCAGCTTCCATTGCCAGCGCTGCCTTCACGGCGTCGTCCAGCGACGGGTCGGGAAGCCCCAGGAGTCGCGTCTGCATGGCGGGGTTGTTGATTCCGCAGACGAAACGGTCCCGGAGCAGCGAGTCCAGTTGGTCCCCGAAGGCGCAGGCACTCGCTAACCCTCGTAGCGCAGCAACGAATTGCCCGAGGGTCTCTCCTTCCCGACGGCTCCGGTTGTTGAAGCGGAAACGCTCCATTAGTGTGGACGGTGCTGGATTAAAATGCGAGCGCAGTATGGCGAGCAGCTCACCCAGCGTCTTAACGTGCGGCGTGGCTGGCTTGAGAAGGTCGAGCAGGAGGCTGAAGACGCGGGTCCCGCAGCTGGCCAGGAAAATGTCCCGCTGTTTGGCCTCGGGTGTGTCGTTTGCCCGGAAGAACACGTGGACTTGCTCCTCGTAAATTTGCCAGGCGGACCCATCTCCCTCGAACGGCTCGAGCCTTCCGTACAGCGGCATGGCGACAGCAACGGCGGGCGGTGTTTCGCCGCTCGCGGCGGCGTGGGACGCTCTGTAGGTACTCGTCGCCAGCTTCTTCGCCAGTGTCACGAGGGTCCCACCCTCGTCGCCAGTGTCACGATCCACCCTGGGCTCGTGAACAAGGGAGGACTTCTGGCACCCTCCGATAAACGGACGCTCCGCAGCGTGGTGGTGCTGACTGATTACTGACCGGCGAGCTGCCGTGCTCGTCGGTGTTAGAGTGTACTAGAAAGGTTTCGAGTGGGCCGAATAACCGGCTCCGCGCTTGCTAGGAGGTGAGGCGCTCCGCGTTGAAAATGCTGCGGTGGCGCTGCGGTCGAAGTGGATTGGGTTGCGCCGGAGCAGACGAAGCGTCAGCAATGTTCTCGAGCAGCTAGCGGCAGCGGTTTTCTTTGCGTAGCTCGTTCTTTTGTGATCACTGTTTTATCCTGCAGTTACCATCAAAGTGTGTGGCATGCCTAATCGAAGGCATCGTCACTGCTACGCACCGGGATGTCGCACCGGCTACGCGGGCGTCCCAGCCGAGAAGAAGCTGTCGTTATTCAGCGTCCCGAAAGATGCGGTTCGAAGGAAAGCCTGGGAGCGGAACCTCCATCGCGCTGACAAGCCTCTGGATGAGAACTGCGCAGTTTGTGAGCTGCACTTTGAAGAACGGTACATACTTCGTGACTACGTGCACGTAGTGGCCGGCAAAGAAGTGAGAATCGCACGCGGAGTGCCCGCGCTCACACCGGAAGCAGTGCCCACGCTTTTGCCCAATACGCCGAAGTATTTGAGCTCAAAGGCACGCCCGAAACGTGCACCACGCAAGCGTGGCACGTCTACCGTGCTCGAAAGCCCGGGCTGCAAAAGGAAGAAAGCCTGCACGAGTGTACCTACGGCCGTGCACGACAGTGGAAACTGCGACGACGAGTCGGCAGTGGAGTGCACGCAATGGCCAGCTCTTGACTCAAACAATCTCAGGGACCTGAAGACCCCTTCAGCGTACTGGTCAGTGCATAGTTTTTCCGACTACGAAGGCACTGTTTATGCACTGTCAAGCTTGGAAGCAAGTTCTGGCACGGTGACCTCTGAAAGGGCTGTTCTGTTCAGCCTGAGTGCGACCGAGATTACGAACAGAACATTCCTCAAGCGAAAACTCGTTGCTGAAGGTGCTGCGAAGACTGTGCTCGAAGCAGAGCGAGTCATTTCTGAAGCCTCCGATTTTCTTGCATGTCCTGGTGCGCACTCTACCTCTGCTATTTTAGAGAAAGATCTCACTGCAAAACTTCTGGAAAAAACAACAGTCATTCATGGGGCCTTCCACAGCAAGACATGCACAGGGATGACAACAACCAAAGGTAAATTTGTGAAGCGAAGTGACAGATGCAGAGTAGTACACTATTTCATGTGCAGTAAACTGTGAAGGTCACGCCCTGTGCTACTGAGGGCAAGATTAGGTTAAATGCCTAATCACGATGATTAAGATGCGCGCTACATGTGGTAGCAACAGTCCAGAAATTAAGCAACAAGCGTATTTTGCAATTTGTGTTGCTTTGTATCGCTGACCGAGGCATATGCAATGCAAAAGTGCTGTGATAAGAATTGGAATAGGAGTTTTGTTAATATTACTAAAATATATCAAATTACCCAGGTGTGTTTGCTCAAGCATGCGAACAAAACCTTTTATTGTTCATAAAGCCCTTTCACGCTATAGTGCACTTGCATAAGTAGAATGATAAGTGATGACAAATTTCTCAAGTATTTTGCAATGAGCTTTGGTAGTAGCTTCACTACTTTTGACATTCATTTTTATTTCAAACAATATTGCTCTCCTTACATAATTGTGACTAACTGGTGTGTGACATGAGGGCTTAACAAAATACCTAATTTCTTTTGAGGAATCCCATGCCTTTCATGCCGTTATCTGCGCAAGACCCTGCTGACACGGATGTCTCGGCTCAGAAACCGTCGTCACAAGCAAATCACGACAGGCGCCTGTCCAAGAGACTAATAAGCCTGAAGGGACAAATTCAGAGCATGAAGGCACGAAATTCTGCAATAAAAGAAGGAGACTTTGGCGGAAAGCATTGCTATGTTGCCCAAAAAACAACAGGAAAGCGTGCGGCACTGCTTTGATGCCTGCAAAAGAAAGAGTACAAGGGGCATGAACTTTACTAAAGAATGGGTGCTTGAGTGCATTTTAATGAAAATGAGGAGCCCGAAACTCTATAGGCACATCAGGAAGCACAACATTCTTGTACTTCCAAGTAACACCACTTTGAAGAAGTACACTGCAGCATACAAAAGTGGCTTTGGATTCAACAAGAAGGTGATGGAAATCCTCAAACAAAAAACAAGCAAAATGGACAGCTTCAGTCGTCATGGGGGCCTCCTGATTGATGAAATGAAGTTGTCAGAGCACCTATCAATGGAAAAGTGTGCAAAGTTGCGTGGATTTGTTGATCTCGGCCCATTCACACCTCCCGAAGATGCAGGGCTTCCATGCGACCATGGAATGGTTGTCATGTTTGTCCCGTTCACTGGGCGGTTTTCGCAGATAATAGGAACATTTGCAGTGAATGGAAATGTCAAGGGAAACCTGCTATGCAAAATACTTATTGAAGCCGTGATTTTGGCTGAGCAAGCGGGACTCTTTGTAGATTTCGTGACCTGTGACGGTGCCTCATAGAACATCCTGTTGACGCAAAAACGAACCTGTATTTCCTTTCAGACTTCCTGCATCTACTGAAATGCCTTCGAAACTCACTGCTGAAAGGTGGCTTTAATACACCAGACGGACGAGTAAGATTTTATCTGTTTTGAGTGTTCCAGCATAGTTATCCTGCAAAGTGACTAACAATGTGCTTCTTTTTTATGATGCAGGTTTCAACATATTTTGTTAAAGAAGCGTTCAACTATGACAAAGATAATGTGACGCTGAAGGCGATGCCAGGGCTGACTTTAAGCCATCTGGACCCAAACAATTTTGAAAAAATGCAGGTCACCCTCGCGTTCCAGCCCTTCGGTGACCGCGTGTTGCGTGGCTTGCATCATTATAAGGACAGACTTGAATCAAGTTATGGAAAAGGAGCCATAGATGCTACGGAAAAATTCTTCAGGTAACGTGTTTTGTACTCTCAATCTGTGCATGTGATAAGGCAGCATGTGCGACAAAAAGTTGTCTTCAGTTGTGAAAATAGTATTGCTCTAACCTGTAGTGACAGCAGATCTTTATTTTTTTCACAATGATCAACGAACTGATCAAAACAATGACATCGCGCTACAAGTCTGAAGCTCTCTGGCCAAACTCAAGAGGTGCTGCTGCGTTGTCGGCTTTCCTGGAATACATCACTAAGTGGGAGGAGTGCACCGTCAACGGGGTTGGCTTCATCAGCAAGACAACGGCTGTCGGCTTTAGAGTGACATTGTCTGGAGTGTTGCGACTTTTGGAGTATTTAACCAAAGAAGTTGGATTTAAGTACTTAATGACGGCTAAGTTAAGCCAGGATCCAGTTGAAAACTTGTTCGGGGTTGTACGGCAGTCATCAGTGTGTAATGACCATCCTACACCTGAGCAGTTCTTGATAACTGTTAACTGCCTCAGCTTTTACAGCCTGGCCAGACCTGTTGATGGTGCCAGTGTTGAGCCACTAGTCCTCACAGCGCTACTTGACACAGGAAACACAGACCTGTCAAATTCCACAACCTTGGAAGACACAATTGACAGCTATATTTCAAGGGGGGACCTTGATTCCCTAGAGGATGCTGCCAGCCAGAAAGGCAACGGTGTTCCCAGTGAGCACAAAAGTCTAGTTCAAAAAAGAAATGACTCGCGCCTTATCTACCACATGGCAGGATATGTCGCCAGGAAATTTGTGAAAAAAACTGGATGTGATGCATGTCGCACTCTTTTGCTTGTGAGCAATGCAGAGGGGAGGTCAGACCTGCACTCTGGTTTTACCAGCTTCGCTGACACAGGTGGACTGCTGTATCCATCTAAAGAGCTCTTTGAGTTCATTAACTACTTAGAGAGTGCCTTTACGGGCTGCTTCAGCATGAATCAATTACATGCTGACAGCATTCTGGATGTGCTGTCACTGCTCAGGACCAGAACAAAAACAATTGGATGCACAGTCCATGAAGGCGAAGTAAAGTGCAAGGTTGTGAAGTTTTATATTGTAACACGGCTCCACTTCCTGATTAAGGGCCTAAACAAATCAAATGATGAAAGGCGTCAAAGGATGAAGCACCTAAAAGTGCGCAGGTGTCTGTGACACTGACAAGCAGTACTGCTGGTTGCTTTCGCGAAATAAATGTTGACATATTTTGCATTTGAGTTGCACTTGCCATCAGTGGTTTATAATATACATCATTCCTGTCCAATTATTGGCATGTTTCACGGCCTTTTATTGCCATAACCAAAAATGTATTCATCCTTGTGCAACACCAAGAAAATATTTTGCTTGTACAACAGAACTTCGGTCAGTGATAGCCTGCCTGCTCACAACGAAAAGGTTCAGAGAGAAGTAAACTGAGCGCTGAGTGGTGTTCGAATCCCAGTCTTGCACTCGGCTGTTGCGATTTGCGTACGCGGGGGCCCTTGAGCGCTCCGACTTTGTAACATTTCTCGACTCTGCGATTCCAGACTTTCATTTGGAATCGCGCCCGAACGCATTCCTGCGCTTTATTTTTGTGCGCGTCCATGCATTCCGCGTAAATCTATTTCGTTCTCGCGCTGACAGCATGCTTTCGCGATTCCACTGCCTAATACACATCGTCTGGTTAAGGACTTTTTTTTTGTTACCTTTGCATGACGACGGATATTTCATCAGTATTCGAAGAACAAAAGTTATGGTAGACTCCGTGTAAGCTGCCAGGCCAGACTTGTGGAGTGCGCAGCAGTTGCAACTCGCCTGACGCGCACACGGAGGGGACGGTCAAGCGACTACAAGCGTTCCGAAACACCTCGGGGCCAATCTTGTGCCGTACTGCGCCAATGACCCCTGTTTGAATAAAAAGAATCAACCCGTACAGCCAATACGCCGCAGCGCACAGATTGCACCGCGTCTGCCGGCGCGCCCAGCCAATCCACTTCGATCACAGCGCTCTCTATTCTCTCGACAGCCAGCGCCTCGCTTTGAGCGCCTCGTTCGTCTCACTCAGATGTTCTAGTAAAGTGTACTAGACCGTTGGGTAGTGAGCTGACTCTCCGGTGGCGGCGTGCGCTCCCGCGTCGCCGGAAATGTGAACATTTTTATGTTTTCCCGGGGACCCGCGCGGAGGCGCTGTCGTCGTCGTCAATGTAAACCTCCGCTGCCTCCGCCGCTGCCTTCCTGGCTTTGCGCGCCGCTGCCTCCGCTGTGCTTTCTTTTATGTGTTCCGAAGTTTACATTACCAATTCTAATGTTTATAAGAAATCATCGTAGGGAAGTATATCGTGCGTCGCTATTGCGTGTGAAATGGCACCACGCCGTTTGAACCACTGTTTTGCGCCCGGCTGTAAAACGGGCTATGTACATGTAAAAGGTGCCCCAAAGCCGTCGTTATTCAGCGTGCCCAAGGATGAAGCACTTCGAAGACTGTGGGAAAAAAACCTCCATCGAGCGGACAAGCCTCTCGAAGACACAAGTGCCGTGTGCGAACTACATTTTGAGCCGCGCTACGTAATTCGCGACTATGTACACATCATTGGTGGCAAGGAAGTGCGGATCCCACGTGGTAAGCCACTGCTTAGCAGTGATGCTGTACCAACCATTCTTCCAAACCTACCCGCGTATTTGACGAAAAAAGCTGTGAAAGAGAGGCCTGCTCGTAAAAGGAAGTCAGAGAGTTGCGCGTCTCCGGCGAAGCGTAGACCGTGCTCGAACAGTGACACGACGGTGTCCTACACAAGCGCTGCAACGATTGCTGAGCAAGGCGCGGCCTCCTCGACGGAAGCAGGCGTGGAGCCGGACGCCGATGCAGAATTTTCATGCCCACTGGGTCAGCAGGAACCCATGCTGTTATTTGACAGTCTTCAGGTACCGTCGGAGCAGTGGACCAAGCACAGGTTTCCTGGACACGACGGTGTCGTGTACTGCACGTCTGTGTTGACATCAAGAAATGAGGTGTGCTCAGAAAAAGTGGTAATGTTCTTTCAGTCACAGACGCACAGTTACTACAAAGTGTTTGTGAGAGGAATTCTGCTAAAAGAAAGCACATTGCAAACAAGCGGGGAAGCAGAAGATGTGCTGAGAGCAACTGATTCCATGAGTGTTTGCACTGGAGTAATGCGACTTGAAGATTATGAAGAAAGGTATTTTACGAAGAACCTTAAATCCCACGTAGTGACCCTCGAGCAAATGTACTTCAGCAGCAATTGCCTGGGTCAGGTCGCTGAAAGAGGTAATTATGCTGTCCATTTTGCCTAATTTGCAACTCATTTTATGTTGCGTTCATTGATTTTTTGGCTCCGTGGGAACTCAATTCAATGCACTTTTCTTGCAGGTACGCAGTGTGTGTCTTGCCGCTACTTGAAACGAGCACTGCAGATCAGACGAGCGAGGGTCAAAAGAACTGATAAAAAGAGCGGCCGATCTGTTGTGCTTAAACTGCGAGCTGCAGCGAGAAGAAACAAGAGGCTAGTTGTTCGCCTAGGAGATGTGAAAAATGAACTTGCTAAAATGAGAGGGAAAAATGCTGCCATTCAAGCAGAAGCATTAGAAGCACAGATCTCAAAACTGCCCCCCAGACAGCAGGAAGCTGTTCGACAGTGCTTCGCAGCTTCAAAAGTGAAACCTAATGGTCTACGCTACACGAAAATGTGGGTCCTGGACTGCATAATAATGAAGATGAAAAGTCCTCGTCTGTATGAGCATCTTCGCCGTAATAGCATTCTTTCCCTACCGTGCAAATCAACCCTCAAGCGCTATGTATCTGCATATCGCACTGTGTTTGGCTTCAGCGACAAAGTTCTGAGGCAGCTAAAAGTGAAGTCAGCTGAGCTTGATGCCTGGAAAAAACATGGTGGATTAGTTATAGACGAGCTAAAGCTGTCGGAACACTTTGCAGTTAAAACGTCTGGGGTTATTGAGGGTTTTGTACACCTAGGCCCTTTCACAGCAGCCAAAGACAAAGGTGTCCCATGTGACCATGGCATGGTTATACTATTTGTTCCCTTTCAGGGAAAATGGAGCCAGGTAATTGGCTATTTTGCCACACATGGCAACATGAAGGGGGACATTCTTGCCAAAGTTGTTATTGAGGCAACCGTATTGGCCGAAAAGAGTGGCCTTTTTGTTGATTTCATTACATGCGACGGCGCAAGCTGGAATAGAAGGATGTGGAGGATACTTGGGATACAAGCATCAGCTGAGTCTACCACCTGCAAAATTCAGCACCCCAGCGATGCATCACGAAACCTCTTTTTTATATCCGACTTCCCTCATCTTATCAAATGTCTACGCAACTCATTGTTGAAATCTGGATTCAACACTCCAGCTGGCCATGTAAGGCTCTTCTTCATCTTATTGAGGATTTTGTTGTGCTATTACTCACTCTTGAAGCTTAACAGGGTCCTCTCCAATTTCTTTTTAGGTGGATATGCAACACGTAAAGGAAGCCTACAAAATGGATTCCTGCAATGTTACCCTCAAGGTTATGCCAGGGATAACACGATGTCATATTGAGCCAAACGCATTTGAAAAGATGAGAGTCAGGTATGCGTTCCAGCTTTTCGGCACTAAAGTGCTCCAAGCTTTTCACCTGTATAAGGACACGTTAGAAGCCACTCTTGGAAGAATGGATGCAACTCAGGAATTCTTCAGGTGAAATGCCTATTTTCTCTTCTGCTACTTAATTTTAAAAGTAATGAAACCTTTGCATTATGGTTTTGTTAGCTGGAAATGATGTTTAAGTCTAACTTGGTGCAAGCAACATCTGAAGAGCTTTTTTGTGTATTTCAGCAAAATCCACCAGCTGATATCTGTGATGACCTCACGGTTCCCTGCGGAAGCCCTCCGGCCAGATTCTCGAGCAACAGCTGTGCTGCAGGATTTTTTATCCTATCTTAAAGCATGGGAGGAGCAAGTAAAAGGGACAGGTGGCTTTGTGAGTGAGTCCACGGCAACAGGTCTGCGTGTAACCATTTCAAGCACATTAGGCTTGCTAGATTACCTTACAAGAAAAGTAGGTTTTAAGTACCTAATGACCTCCAAAACTAGTCAAGACCCTCTTGAAAACCTTTTTGGGATCGTTCGACAGTCTTCTGGCAGTAATGACCACCCAACACCAAGTCAATTTCTAGTTATCATTAACTGCTTGTCATTTTATGGGCTAGTAAAATGTGCCAGTCAAGGTAACTGTCAGCAGGACGAACTGGGCTCCCTCCAGGAAGTTGACAGCCTGCCAGACACTGCGCAGAATGCAGCAGACTTTCATCTGCCAATGAGTGCTGCTAAGAGCATGCACACAGCTCCATCCTCCCAAGACCATAACCAGCACATTGCCAGCAGTGACTCAAGAATAATTTTTCACATCGCTGGCTATGTTGCAAGAAAATGCGTTTTAAAAACCAATTGCCAAGACTGTCTGACCCTTCTCACTATGCCTGCCCCAGATGAAACTTTCCAGCTTGCGAGGCTGACAACGTTTCGTGACAATGGAGGGCTCCTCTATCCAACTGGTCGCTTATTTGGTTTCATAAAGAAGCTTGAGGACTTGTTCACAGGCTGCTTCTCCCATGGACAGCTGCACTCTGACAGCATTTTAGATGTGCTGACAGTTGTCAAAGCCAGACTTGGCCAAGAGGTTGGTTGTTCCAGTCATGCTTCCACCCTTTCTCCAAAAATAATCAAATTCTATGTCACTACACGACTTCACTTCTATGTTAAAAGTATAAATACTGACAAGTCGGGGAAGCGCCAAAAGGCAAAGCACTTGAAGTTGAGCCGCTGCTCTTGAAATGTGCATGCTGTCTGCATTGTCTACTTGTTGCATTGTGCTTGTCAAGATAATAAACTTTTGTTAAAGTTGTTCAACCAACATTTTGTTTGCATTTTTTTTCTCTTTTTCTTTCATAAAATATTTCCTTAAAAATAAGTGTGGCTATACCAACATCACTCTCTGGAAAGGCAGATATAGGAAATTATGCAGTATGTTAGTGTCGGGAGAATTAAATGCGTTTTATGTTGGAATAATGTAGAGCAACGACTGATGTATAGGCGCATGTTTTCTGGCACATATGTGACAAGCTACAGCATGGAAGGTGTTTTAAACGGTTTACCTTTTCTTTCAACATTCATGTGCGATTAAAACTTCATATCTATGCTGCTTAACATTTCATTGATATACCTCTATTTTTCTTCCACAATATGCTCAGCCAGAGTCAAATAGGTGGGTATACAGGAAAGGCATCGTTCCAAAGGTGCCTGAATTGCTGTAAGGACTGCAAATTGGGTAACGCCGAAAACGAATTTCTGCACGCGCGCAACTCGATAACACCGCGACATATGGATCACTTACGTTCTAATCAAAGACAGCAGTAAAACTGCTGTCTTTGACAAGAATGTAAGTGATTCATTTGTTATGTCACGCTATTATTGAGTAAATATACCCAAACTTGCTGTCAATGGAGAGGAACCCCACAGCCTTTTACTCGGCGCAAGACGCGAGTTTTCGATACGAGTGCAAGCTCAGCAAAGCCAGCGTTACAAAAATGGTGATTAAAGAAACTTTTCCCTCATGAAAAGAAAGACGAAGTACTACTGACAAACAAGCATACTGTCCAAGCTCTTTATTTATATGAGAAACGAGCATTCAAGAAATTAGACCGTTTCTACAGCGGCGACCACGTACCTTTCGCACGGCCAAAGCGCGGCCGCTTACATTGAATACAGTGGTGGCGCCATCTAGCAGGCGAGACGTAAACCGCGACAGCGGATGGAGCTCAGTCAGCCCACTACCCAATATTCCAGTACACTTTAGTTCTAGTACACTCTATCGGTGTTTATTGTGGTGCGGTGACCACTGTTGCCTGCCGAGCTATAGCAGGCCGCCGAGCTTGGCGGGTGAACCAAGATTATGTCCGAGGGGGCGTCACATACTTGCTACATGCAGTTTGCACAGGTTTGGCGGCCGCGGCAGTTCAATGAGCTGTGGCCAAATCGCTGGCATTTAAAACATCTCAGAGGGTTTGGGACATATGGTCTGACCCGGAGCTTCACATATCCTGTCTCAATACTCTCAGGGAGCACACTTGAACCAAAGGTAAGAATTAGATGTTTTGTTTTGATCTCTTTTCCATCGCGCCTTAGCAGAATTCTCTTAAAACTGATTACGTTTTGATCGCTCCAGCCTTCTAATAGTTCAACGTCCGTAAGCTCCATCAGGTCATCATCCGAAACTACACCACGGGTGGTGTTCATCGTGCGGTGCGGGGTAACTGTGACTGGGACATCTCCAAATGATAGAAGGTTAGGCAGTTTTTCGTGTTGTTTTGTCGCAGAGCTCCAAAAGGAGATCACCGCTAGCCATCTTTGATGCTTTATAACCTGGTCCAAATGCCTGAGTTAGGGTTTTTGAAACAACAAAAGGTGAGATTGTTCGTGCTTGTTTTCCTTGTTTTTCAGAATGGATTACATGAAATCGCGGGAAAGTTTCTTTTTGGCGTCCAAAAAATTCAAAGATTTCTTCGGTGCGCCCCCTTTTCAGGGAGCGATCAGATGGCAGAGGGAAAGAACTAGCCATAAGTGGGAGTGTATTTTTCGGCAGCAGCGCCAGCCACCCACCATGGAGCCCAACAAGGGGACGCTGGAGGGCCTGTAAAACAGGGCCTACAAGCGCCAGCTGTACGCTACCACTATAACCAAATATGACATAACCCAGGTTGGCTACTCACACAAGGTTAACCCTTGCTGCCAGGAAGATCGGAAGTAATAAAGAAATGAGAAGGAGACAGGAAAGATGAAAAGTCAGAGAAAGACGAAGGCTGGAGGGAGAGAGAGACAGGAAAAGGCAACTACCGATTTCCCCCGGGTGGGTCAGTCCGGGGGTGCCGTCTATGTGAAGCAGAGGCCAAAGGGGTGTGTTGCCTCCGCCGGGGGGCCTTAAAGGTCCAAGCACCCAGCATCAGCTCAACCCCCAGGATCCCCCTTTCCCCAGACACGGCTAAGCCGCGCACGGCTACACGCGGGAGGGTCCGACCCTCGATCATGTGCTCGGGTCCGTGGTGTCGCAACACAGAAAACGCCTGCTCACGCAGACGCCCCTGCGGGGTTAACACAAGTTGGAGGATCGCCCGCAGTCAAGAGGTGAGAGTGGGTACCGTGCGTGTGGCCTATCCTTAATCGGCAAATTACTTCCTTGTACCTTGCTATTTTTCCGTTTATCCAGTTCCCGTGTTTTAGTTTTATTATGTGAAGCTTATTCATTGCTTGTGTATCCCACTCGCCTTGCCAATGGTTCCTCAATTTACTGCGTAGAAAAGGCTTTAGGTCTGTGGCAGGGATTAGGATATTTGAATTTGCATGGCTAAAAATTACTGACCTAGCGCTTTGGTCAGGAGCCTCGTTGCCTTTCATACCTTTGTGACCAGGTACCCAGCATATGACAATCACTTGACTGCACATATATAGGGAGCACAACAGACTGAACAGCTCACTAAAAACCGAGTTCTTATATTTTCTTGGACTACGTAGGGCTCGGACTACACTTAGTGAATCTGTAGGCTGCAGGTTGCCATTATCCCTCAAGAGAAAAGTTTATAACAGCTGTGTCTTA
Organism: Dermacentor andersoni; assembly: GCF_023375885.2. Classification (NCBI taxonomy): domain Eukaryota; kingdom Metazoa; phylum Arthropoda; class Arachnida; order Ixodida; family Ixodidae; genus Dermacentor; species Dermacentor andersoni. Next base: position 108,647,422 of record NC_092820.1, on the reverse strand, counting down.
CCAGTACTCACGTACGGGGCAGAAACCTGGAGGCTTACGAAAAGGGTTCTACTTAAATTGAGGACGACGCAACGAGCTATGGAAAGAAGAATGATTGGTATAACGTTAAGGGATAGGAAAAGAGCAGATTGGGTGAGGGAACAAACGCGAGTTAATGATATCTTAGTTGAAATCAAGAAAAAGAAATGGGCATGGGCAGGACACGTAATGAGGAGGGAAGATAACCGATGGTCATTAAGGGTTACGGAATGGATTCCAAGGGAAGGAAAGCGTAGCAGAGGGCGGCAGAAAGTTAGGTGGGCGGATGAGGTTAAGAAGTTTGCAGGGACAACATGGCCACAATTAGTACATGACCGGGGTAGTTGGAGAAGTATGGGAGAGGCCTTTGCCCTGCAGTGGGCATAACCTGGCTGATGATGATGATGCTTATATCTAGCACTGATACTTAAAAGCAGTGACAGCTTCTTCGCTGAACGTAAACATGGTAAAAACTGCCAAAGGCAACATCTGGACCTATTGTCTCGTGCTTCAAGATAGCTTCATAAGAATCGCAAGCTGTTCGTCCACTCGGGTGTGTAACCTTTCTCAAATAAGCAGCACAGAAATGTAATAACTGTGCGGAACACGAGAACATGGACTGTTGCTTTGCTTTTTGCTCACATTGCATTTATCTTGTGCATGTTTGCTCAAGGCGTACCCACCTGGCGTGTACGTGTGCATGCAGCCATTGGCTACTGTAGCGTGAGCAGCAGCAGTAGCCCAGTCGTTCGACATGCTGAAGAAGCTACCCGCGCAAACCTTTTTTCGTATTCTTTGTGTCCTTTGGCTTGTTCACCGTATAGTAGGCATTCGATAGTTGCGTTCCATTTGCGCTGCTATTGAGCTGGCATTCGATATGCACATTCCAAAAGTTTATTTTTGCATTTCATGTGTTACCACATTAAGTTTTCTTTCTACCTTCTGTTGTCCTGCATTTAGCTTTAATTTTGAGCATTTGCACTGTAAGCCCACGTTTCAAGAAATTGCTTTCTTGTTTAACATCAACTGCTAGAACATTTTGTCAGTAACAAATCATTGAGTGTTTGAAAGGGAAGTGCGTTTACGCGGGAACAAAGCACTACATCCAGGATATGTGGCAATGTTTAACAAACAGACAATTTTCCACACTTCAAATGGTCCTTTTCTGTATTTACAGATGAAGTGGAACATGCCAGCACGTTGTTGGTCTGTTACTGACTGCAGCCAGTGTAGCTTAATTCCTCGAGCCTACGTGCACGGGTCTTCCGTGCGCTTGGATTGTCCCTCCGGGAGGTAATCATTTTCTGCATGAGCTTTATACAACTCAGATTGTAACCGAAGTTATAACAGTCATTTCAATTTCTAGCCAAGCTCGAGCCTTCAAAGCCCTTGAAAGACATCACTTTCAAGGTGGCAAGTCCCAACACGGAAAATGCAACCAAGAAAAAGAGGTGCTATGACCCTTGTCTGCAGTCACTCCCCTGCGATTTAGACACACTGCGGAGAAATCTGCAGGATGCGTCACCCCGAGCATTGTGGCTTTGCTATAACAAGGTATCAGTAGAGAAGTGCTTTTTCGTTTTTTATGAACACTTGAGCAAAATAGCAATGAAGCATAGTGACAGTTTGTCAAGTAACCTGTGCTAATAAAGCTAAAGCAAATTCAAGATTTTTGTGTTCTGGAAAGCTTACTGATCGGAGGGTACAATCGTGCAGTTGCAACACGAAAAACATTGTGAACAGTCCTTATCACATTTTTTTTCATCAGCACTTGTGATTGTTTTCATGAAGTTGTACACTGGAAACTAGTTAGAAACTATGATAGGTGGGCCCGATAGCATATCTACGTCGGCATTGGTGGAAATCAGAAGTGAGCCCACAGCTATGGGAAATTAATATTTTGTTTGTCAAGCCAATGTTCACTCTGTTACTTTCAATGAGACCACAGAACTAGATGTACCAACTTGCAAACAAAAGCGCATGTGCGCCAACATGCAGTGAGACATGCCATAGCTCGAGACACCTGTTCAGATCCAGCTGTTACCACAAAGGTAGCACCACTTGTTAGCATGAACTTGTAGAATTGTTATGTCTAAGCCTGCTGTACTATGGGAGATAAAAGTTTTTACACCAGGTCAATGTTTAGACGAGTTGAATTTTTCATGCCTGTAGTAACTAACACTCACAGAAACACTGTCTCATGGAAGCAGCAAAACGGCAAGCCAACAAACAAGCCTTGCAATATCACTACTGTTGTATTGCACAAGCAGGTAAAGATTGATGCAACTTCGACACACCAATATGGTAAAAATTTGAGCTTGTTAGTACATGAGTACTGTAGTGAGTAGTGCAGGGCAAACACAGGTAGAAAAAAGACCTACAGCAACACCTTGTCTTTTTTGTTTGTTTGTTAGTTAGGTGGGGTTTAATGGCGCAAAAGCGGCGGAGGCTATGCTGCGCCAAACACGAGGTGTTTTAAAATCCAGTTTATGAAAGAAACAACTGTGTTATAATCTATATTTTATGTAAAAATCCAGTGTCGTCTAGAAATTTACGGACGTCACATAATGGAACTAACGGATCATCACCTAAAATTAGAGCAGGGTGTAAAGGTATGTGTAGTTGATATAATTTGTGCAAAAGTTTTCGTCTGTGTGTTTCAATCTGCGTACATGTGAGTAATATGTGCATAACTGTTAGTGGCTGTTGACATTTCTCATGGGCATGGGCAGGACACGTAATGAGGAGGGAAGATAACCGATGGTCATTAAGAGTTACGGAATGGATTCCAAGGGAAGAAAAGCGTAGTAGAGGGCGGCAGAAAGTTAGGTGGGCGGATGAGATTAAGAAGTTTGCAGGGACAACATGGCCACAATTAGTACATGACCGGGGTAGTTGGAGAGAGAGAGATAAAACTTTAGTGTGTCCTTGATGGGGTTAAGGGGTGGCGGGGGTCGGGAGACTAACCCCCAATCCCCCCCTTCCTCAGACGGCGGCCAGTCCTTGCTTTCTGGCGGCGTCTTCGGCCATCCGGACGGCCCAGAGCTGCTCCTCTGGGTCCAAGCTGAGCAGCAATGTCTCCCACTGCTCGGCCGTACTAATGATGCGTGTGTTAGTGCGGGAGGTGTTGGTGGGTGAGGCTTTGGGGCATTGCCAGATAATATGATTGAGGTCGGCGCGGGCCTTGCACGCTTTGTAGAGTGGTGAGTATGCATCGGGGTACATGCGGTTGTAAAGCACGGGGTTCGGAAAAGTTCGTGTCTGAAGGAGTCGCCAAGTGGTGGATTGAGACTTATTCAGTGTTTTGTGTGCTGGGGGGTAGCGTAACCGCTCTCGGCGGTAGTGCAGGAGAATTTCTCTCAACGTGACCATTCGGTCCCGCGCGTGACCGCGATGCAGAACAGAGGGATGGTCGGGATCGGAAGACGCAGAAGGATGATGCGCCCGGTGTGCGAGAGCTCGGGCGGCATCGTGGGCGGCTTCGTTTCCAGCCAGACCCGAGTGACCAGGGGCCCAGATCTGCACGCGGCGTTGCCTTGAGGGAGGAGTGCCAGAGAGAATCTTCTGCGCTTGGGGTGCTATGAGTCCTCTTGCGTAGTTACGAATGGCCGTTTTTGAATCGCTGATGATGCAGTGTGCATTGGTAGCCGCGTAGGCCAAAGCGATGGCCGTTTCTTCTCGTACTTCGGGTTGCGTGGCAAATATTGATGCGGCCGCGGAGAGGTGGTACTGCGAACCCGCGACTGCGACGACCGCCATGACGTTTTGGTTGGGGTACTCTGCTGCGTCCACGTAGGTTACGTCAGCGGCTCGGTCGTAGCGCTGTTGTAGTTGTTTAGCTCTTTCTGCACGTCGCTCCGGATTGTGTAGTTGGAGAAGTATGGGAGAGGCCTTTGCCCTGCAGTGGGCATAACCAGGCTGATGATGATGACATTTATCACATGTTGGTCTTCTTTTGTTTGTTCTTTCGTTTGTTTGTGTGTATGTTTTGTTATGGCTGCACTGCTCAATACGAAAATCCATTTCAACTATTTACAGTCCAAAAAGTACACAACCTCAGACGATGAGAAATGAGAATGAGAAGCGTACTATCTCCTGTGAATTCCTTTATGCGCAAAACTAGCTCAATCAAACAATTAGGGATTAATAAGAGCACGCATATTCTGAAGCATGGAGATGGTGCTCATTTTTGGTCGATTGACATGGCCTTAGGTTTCGTTGCACTGAGTGTAATGTGTGAAACAGATTGTAAAGGCACCAAATTAAGGTTGGGGACTAACTTGAATAAAAATTTGGTTTTGTTAGTACGACATACTCCAAGTGAGGTGGTAAACTTGGATGAACAGAGAGCCTGACAGACGGATAGCACATGTGTTGTACCCTTAAATTGTCTTTTCTTTTTTTAGCTTTGCTTGCTGTCAGAGATTACGACACGCTGCTGAAAACCACACTCCATCATTGTTATTTCAGACTGCTTTCTTCTTTTGCGTTTGTCCTGACCCAGTTGAAGTGAGTTACCTTATTTATTTGCAGCACCAGTCCAATCACCACTTGCCTGCCCGAGTAGATGCGGGAAGCTTGGCCCATGAAGGGTACTTTATTCTTTCGAGTGCTGCAGCCTTTCATCTTCATCATCAGCCTGGTTATGCCCACTGCAGGGCAAAGGCCTCTTCCATACTTCTCCAACTACCCCGGTCATGTACTAATTGTGGCCATGTTGTTCCTGCAAACCTCTTAATCTCATCCACCTACCTTTCTGCTGCCCCCTGCTGTGCTTCCCTTCCCTTGGAATCCAGTCCGTAACACTTAATGACCATCGGTTATCTTCCCTCCTCATTACATGTCCTGCCCACCCCCATTTCTTTTTCTTGATTTCAAGTAAGATGTCATTAACTCGTGTTTGTTCCCTCACCCAATCTGCTCTTTTCTTATCCCTTAATGTTACATCCATCATTCTTCTTTCCATAGCTCGTTGCGCCGTCCTCAATTTTAAGTAGAACCCTTTTCGTAAGCCTCCAGGTTTCTGTCCCGTACGTGAGTACTGGTAAGACACAGCTGTTGTACACTTTTCTCTTGAGGGATAATGGCAACCTGCTGTTCATGATCTGAGAATGCCTGCCAAACGCACCCCAGCCCATTCTTATTCTTCTGATTATTTCAATGTCATGATCCGGATCCGCGGTCACTACTTGCCAGATGTATTCCCTTACCACTTCCAGTGCCTCGCTACCTATCGTAAACTGCTGTTCTCTTTCGAGACTGTTAAACGTTACTTTAGTTTCCTGCAGATTAATCTTTAGACCCACCCTTCTGATTTGCCTCTCCAGGTCAGTGAGCATGCATTGCAGTTGGTCCCCTGAGTTACTAAGCAAGGCAATATCATCAGCGAATCGCAAGTTACTAAGGTATTCTCCATTAACTCGTATCCCCAATTCTTCTCAGTCCATGTCTCTGAATATCTTCTGTAAACAAGCTGTGAATAGCATTGGAGAGATTGTATCTCCCTGCCCTACGCCTTTCTTTATTGGGATTTCGTTGCTTCCATTATGGAGGTCTACGGTGGCTGTGGAGCCGCTATAGATATCTTTCAGCATTTTTACATACGGCTCGTCTACACCCTGATTCTGTAATGCCTCCATGACTGCCGAGCTTTCGACTGAATCAAATGCTTTCTCGTAATCAAGGAAAGCTATATATAAGGGTTGGTTATATTCCGCACATTTCTCTATCACCTGATTGATAGTGTGAATATGGTCCATTGTTGAGTAGCCATTACGGAATCCTGCCTGGTTCTTTGGTTGATAGAAATCTAAAGGGGTTCCTGATTCTATTTGCGATTACCTTAGTAAATACTTTGTAGGCAACAGAATTGTAAGCCGATCGGCCTATAATTTTTCAAGTCTTTGGCGTCCCCTTTCTTATGGATTAGGATTACGTTAGCGTTCTTCCAAGATTCCGGTACCCTCGAGGTCACGAGGCATTGCATATACAGGGTGGCCAGTTTTTCTAGAACAATCTGCCCACCATCTTTCAACAAATCTGCTGTTACCTGATCCTCAGCAGCTGCCTTCCCCCTTTGCATAGCTCCCAAGGCTTTCGTTACTTCTTCCAGCGTTACTCGTGGGATTTCAAATTCCTCTAGACTATTCTCTCTTCCATTATCGTCGTGGGTGCCACTGGTACAGTATAAATCTCTATAGAACTCCTCAGCTACTTGAACTATCTCATCCATATATTAGTAATGATATTGCCGGCTTTGACTCTTAACGCATACATCTCATCATCATCAGCCTAGTTACGCCCACTGCAGGGCAAAGGCCTCTCCCATACTTCTTTAACAACCCCGGTCATGTACTAATAGTGGCCATGTCGTCCCTGCAAACTTCTTAATCCCATCCGCCCACCTAACTTTCTGCTGCCCCCTGCTACGCTTCCCTTCCCTTGGAATCCAGTCCATAACCCTTAATGACCATCGGTTATCTTCCCTCCTCATTACATGTCCTGCCCATGCCCATTTCTTTTTCTTGATTTCAACTAAGATGTCATTAACTCGCGTTTGTTCCCTCACCCAATCTGCTCTTTTCTTATCCCTTAACGTTACACCTATTATTCTTCTTTCCATAGCTCGTTGCGTCGTCCTCAACTTGAGTAGAACCCTTTTCGTAAGCCTCCAGGTTTCTGCCCCGTAGGTGAGTACTGGTAAGACACGGCTATTATACACTTTTCTCTTGAGGGATAATGGCAACCTGCTGTTCATGATCTGAGAATGCCTGTCAAACGCACCCCAGCCCATTCTCATTCTTCTGATTATTTCCGTCTCGTGATCCGGATCCACCTTCACTACCTGCCCTAAGTAGATGTATTCCCTTAACACTTCCAGTGCCTCGCTACCTATTGTAAATTGCTGTTCTCTTCCGAGACTGTTAAACATTACTTTAGTTTTCTGCAGATTAATTTTTAGACCCACTCTTCTGCTTTGCCTCTCCAGGTCAGTGAGCATGCATTGCAATTGGTCCCCTGAGTTACTAAGCAAAGCAATATCATCAGCGAATCGCAAGTTACTAAGGTATTCTCCATTAACTTTATATATCCCCAACGCATACATCTGATTCTTGCCTATTCCTAGTTTCTTCTTCACTGCTTTTAGGCTTCCTCCATTCCTGAGAGCATGTTCAATTCTATCCATATTATACCTCCTTATGTCTTGCGCTTGTTGATTAACTTGGAAAATTCTGCCAGTTCTATTCTAGCTGTAGGGTTAGAGGCTTTCATACATTGGCGTTTCTTGACCAGATCTTTCGTCTCCTGCGATAGCTTACTGGTATCCTGTCTAATGGAGTTACCACCGACTTCTATTGCACACTCCTTAATGATTACCATAAGACTGTCATTCATTGCTTCAACACTAAGGTCCTCTTCCTGAGTTAGAGCCGAATACCTGTTCTGTAGCTTGATGCAGAATTCCTCTATTTTCCCTTTTACCGCTAACTCATTGACTGGCTTCTTATGTACCAGTTTCTTCCACTCCCTCCTCAAGTCTAGGCTAATTCGAGTTCTTACCATCCTATAGTCACTACGGCACTTTGGCAGCCTTTAGATTTAAATAAACATTTGCGAAATGTAACATGCAGTTGGCAGGAATGCTGCGGACAGCCGCCTGTTATGAGTACTTTGTCAGTTTGAAAAACTTTGTACATGTAGTGGTCAAGTTTGACGTAACTCCACCACACCAATCATTACCAGCAAAGCGAGAACTGGATCTCACCTAAACCAATAATGATAAGCAGAAGTGCACTGTTTGCAGCTAATCCCGCTGCACCAAACCAGCTGAATCAAACCATTAGGAATGCTTCAGCAAAGCACACAGATGGTTGTTTTGTTGTGTAGTTGACTGATGTGGCTTTTAACTGTCGGTGCACTCAGTGGAGTGTGTGAAACAAATTGCAAAGGCACTAAATTAAGCTGGGTGATGAAAATTCGCAGCGCTGACATCCACACTCCCTCACCGATTGGCCCAGTAGAATCTAATTTATTTCACACTGCTGTCTTGTTTTGTGCTTTTGTGTTAGCTTAGTTGAAGCATTGTCTTATTTACTTGCAGCGCCAGTCCACTCACCAGCTGCTCGACAGCTGGTGTATGCCGCAAGCTTGGAACCTGAAGGTACTTTATTCCTTTGGACTAGGATAAACATTTGCTAAATCCAGCCTGCAGTCTGCAAGAATGCTGCAGATAGCCACCTGTTAGGTGTACTTTGTCTGTTTGAAAAGCTTTGTACACGTAGTGGTTAAGTTTGACGAACTCCACCACACCAATCATTAGCAGCAAAGCGAGAACTGGATCTCACCTAAACCAATAACGATAGGCAGAAGTGCACTGTTTGCAGCTAATCCCGCTGCACCAAACCAGCTGAATCAAACAATTAGGAATGGTTCAGCAAAGGACACCGATGGTTATTTTGTTGTGTGGTTGACTGATGCGGCCTTTAACTTTCGGTGCACTCAGTGGAGTGTACGAAACAGATTGTAAAGGCACGAAACTAAGCTCGGGGATGAAATTCGCAGCATGTGGTTGGTTGTCACCGATAGGCCCAGTAGAATCTCATTTACTTCACATTGCTTTCTTGTTTTGTGCTCTTGTGTTAGCTTAGTTGAAGTAAGAGTTCTCTTATTTACTTGCAGCGCCAGTCCACTCACCACCTGCTCAAAAGCTGGTGTGTGCCGCAAGCTTGGAACCTGAAGGTACTTTATTCCTTTGAGTGCTGCAGCCTTTGGACTAGGTTAAACATTTGCTAAATGTAGCACGCAGTCATCAAGAATGCTGTGGATGCTGCCTATTGTGTTGCTGCCTGCTGTGAAGCTGCCTGTTATGAGTATTTTGTCTCTGAAAAACTTGGTGCATGTAGTGGTGGTTTGAAATAACTCCGCCTCACCAATTATTCAGGGGATAAAAGCTATCGCACGCCCTTAAATAAATGTCTTCTATGTTCGAGCGGTCTGTGCCACGTGCTGTGGAAATGCTACACGCTGTAATCCTCACTGAGCAAGCAGGCCTATTTGTTGATTTTATTACCAGCGATGGCGCTGCATGGAATAGGAGGATGTGGGCGCTCATGGGCATTTGGGCAACTCCAACTTTCACTAGGAACAAGGTGCAGCATCTAGTGGATCCAAGCCATTTTGTATCCGACTTCCCTCATCTGGTAAAATGCCTTAGGTCAGCTTCAACACCCCAGCAGGCGAGGTAATAGCAGCTTTTCATTTTGTTCTTTTCCTAAGGGCTCAGAGCAAGCAGCATTGAGCCATATGTGTAGTCATGTACATAGTATTTGTCATGAAAAAATTTATCTGTTATGTGTATTACAGGTGTCGCTTCAGCCTGTGTGAGAAGCCTTGAAGCTCGATGGAACTAATGTTACTCTTCAAGCTATGCCCGGGATCAGATGCTGCCACGTCAACCCGAATGATTTTGAAAAAATGAAGGTCAATTATGCATTTCAGCTGTTTGGTGATACTGCCCTCAATGGCCTCCGCCTCTACAAGATCGAGCTTGAAGCAAGCTGGGGAAGCCTAGAACCAGTGCTCACATTTTTTGGGTAAGTCCTTTTCTCGAACTTGTTTTCTAAGCAAGAAAGACATTTTGGTCGATTGCAATTGTAGAGGTCGCCACAGTTCAGCCCCATTTGTTAGGTTGCCACCAGAGTGTGGCGCCTCCTGTGACCTGTGTGTGTCTGTCCCTATATATGTTCGGGCCCAACAAAGAAGGGGCATTCCCTTTTCGTCTAAGCAAGCGGCCATACGCGTCGGTCCATCCCAGCGTGCTCGTGCTCGTGCCAGCGCGGCACTAACCACATGACATGGTGTCAGAAGTGGCCGGATAACGCCCCCCTGCCTTAGCCCTCACCTCATACGAAGGCACCAAGATGTCCCTCGATACCGGCGAGCTGCCGAAACTGTACGGCGTCAACTTTCAGCCGCCGGCACCGTTCGCCTTCGCGAACCCGCCAACATGGGCGACATGGCTCAGCCGTTACGAAGACTACGCAGCAGTTTCAGGACTGACGCAAGCGTCGGAAGACATGCAGGTACGCTCGCTACTGTACTGCATGGGCCCGGAGGCCCGCCCGCTCGCTTCATACCAAGCCGTTGCCTCGCGCTTCACTGAGCACTTCGTGCACCTGGCAAACGAGCTTTATGAGTCGTCACGGTTCCACAGACGTGTTCAGCTACCCGAAGAAAGAGTTGACACGTACTACGCAGAACTGCGCAGGATGGTTAAACGCTGTAACTATCCGTCAGGCGTTGTCGAGGAAAGGCTCGTACGCGACCGGTTCGTCGTCGGCCTCCGCGACTCCTGTCTCTCGGACCAGCTGCGCCGGAACGCGAAGTTGACACTGCAGGACGCTTGGACACAAGCCCGTCAATCCGAAGACGCCGACAGGGAAAAGGCGTTGCCCCAGAACCGCACCGAGCACTCCCGCGAGCTCAACCTCGACGCCACAAAAGCTAACAAGTTCCCCTCTCGCCGTCGCTCCGGCGCTAAGCCTCGTTCGCCGCAGCCACAAGCAGAGCGCTCACGCGAGCCGTCCACATGTGAATTCTGCGGCCGCGCGCCTCATCGACGTTCAGACTGCCCGGCCCGTCGCTCCACCTGCAACTTCTGCAAAAAGAAGGCCACTTTGCCGAAGTATGCCGCTCGCGGAAGTTCAAGCAGTACAAGCTCAGCTCCGTTCACCTACACGCCGTCGCGACGCCCGCCTCGGCAAAGTTCGTCGACGTCACTGTTGACCACTACACAGCGCAGTTCAAGGCTGACTCTGGAGCCGAAGTATCTGCCGTTCCCAGCGACTTTCCTACCTTGCCTGACAAACTCGACCAAGTCGGCACTCTGCTCACTGGCCCGGGAGGACAGCCACTGCGCATGCTGGGCTCGTATGTGGCACGACTTCGGTGGCAAGGGAAAACAAGCTGTCAGCGCCTCTACGTGATCCAGTCTCTCACTGTGCCTCTTCTGGGACTGCCAGCGCTCCAAGCCCTCCAAGTAGTTCGATTTCTTGATCAACTCAAAACTTCAAAAGCGCCGCTGCACGCCGAGCTCTTCAATGGATTGGGCACTCTCAAGGACGAATACAACATCCGGTTGAAACCTGATGCCGTACCTTTCTCGCTAAGTATACCTCGCAGGATCCCCATCCCGCTGTTCGAGATCGTCCGCCGCGAGCTGGACAAATTGGAAAGCGCAGGAGTGATCCGAAGGGTTGACAAGCCAACACCATGGTGCTCGGGTCTTGTCAATGACCGAGACCGAGCAGCGTTACAGCCAGACTGAAAAAGAAGCATTGGCAACGACGTGGGCTATCCAAAGGTTCGACAAGTTCGTCCGTGGCATCCCCTTCAACGTCGAGACTGACCACCTGCCAATCGCTTCACTTCTCGGCAAGATGGAACTGGACATGTTGCCGCCTCGTATTCAGAGACTACGGCTGAAGACCATACGATACCAGTTCCGTATGCTGCACGTGCCAGGAAAGCTACTAGCCACTGCTGATACGTTGTCGCGCATCACCTACAAGCCACCCACTCCTCTAGAGACTATGGAACTTTTTGCAGCACAGGTAGTCGGCTGCACGTCGGAAGTCTTGCCACTCAGCCCTAAAGACGTGCGACAGGCACACGAGTCCGATGGCGAGTGCAAGGTCCTCGCCTCCTACTGCCAGCATGGTTGGCCACAAAAGACCAAGATACCACTGCACCTCTCAAAGTACGCCTCTGTGGCAGACGAGCTTTCTGTCTGCGACGGTGTTCTGCTGAAAGGCGCCCGGATAGTCATCCCATCGTCCCTTCGGCCAGCGGTCTTGATGCTGTTGCACGAAAGTCATCAGGGCATCAACAGGACCAAAGCCCTAGCTTGGGAGTCAGTTTGGTGGCCTGGTATCTCGACAGACATCACCTCTCTTGTTGCCAACTGTGAACAGTGCGCTTCCACCCGCGTGAACTTTGCCGAGCCCCTGCTCTCCACGGCCCTACCTGGACACCCTTGGGAATTCCTTGGAATGGACTTGTTCCACCTCAACGGCCAGACGTTCATCCTGGTGGTGGACTATTACTCAAGGTTCCCTGAGGTGGTGACCCTGAGGAGCACGACAGCTCAGGCAGTCATTGACGCTCTCAAATCCATCTTTGCCCGCCATGGAATCCCACAAGAAGTCAGGTCAGACAACGGCCCACCGTTCTCGTCGCAAGAGTTCACTGCGTTTACAGCGTCATATGGCTTTAACCACAGGACCAGCAGTCCACACTATGCTCAATCGAACGGAGAGGCGGAGAGGATGGTGCGTACAATCAAGGACCTGTTTCACAAGTCAAAGGATCCTCATCTCGCTCTGCTCAGCTATCGGGATACTCCAGGAGTCAACGGCTTTAGTCCAGCCCAGCTGTTGATGGGACGTCAACTCAGAACCAGAGTCCCAAAGCAAGACTCCCAGCTACGCCCCAACTGGCCCCCAACGAAAGGAGTCGTCACCAAGGATATGGCTTACAAGCAGAAGCAGGCCGACAACTACAACAGGCATCATGGAGCTCGAGACTTACCGCCACTCCAAACAGGTCAGCGTGTCTGGGTGCGACCTGATCAAGTGCAGGCTACAGTCCTCAGTCCAGGGCAAAGACCAAGAAGTTACGTGGTCGAAACAGAGCGAGGTGGCACCTTACAGCGCAACCGGCGTCACCTAGTGCATTTTGGGCGTACTGCCTCCGGAGAGGAACCACCACCACTGCAGCAAGTTCGCTGTCAGGAACTTCAGCCTGCCAACATTGTGGAATCAACGGTCCCCCTCGGACAGTCTGTGCAACAGTCCCCTGCAGTCAGGGACCGCAGTGACGGTGTGACACGAACACGTTACGGCTGGCCTAGTGTTTCGCCGCGCCGCTTGAACTTGTGAAACTTTTGACGTGTTTGGCTTCCTGAATCTCTCCCGTTTAACCTCCAATGCTTCAAGGGGGGAGATGTAGAGGTCGCCACAGTTCAGCCCCGTTTGTTAGGCTGCCACCAGAGTGTGGCGCCCCCTGTGACCTGTGTGTGTCTCTCTATATGTGTTCGGGCCCAATAAAGAAGGGGCATTCCCTTTTCATCTAAGCAAGCGGCCATACGTGTCGGTCTGTCCCAGCGTGCTCGTGCCCCGCGCGGCACTGCACTGCAAGCAGGACCTCATTGAAAGGTTGAGTGAAGATGGCGACCTAACTGGTGCACAGCAACACATCAGACCTCAGTAATATTGTTCCAGCTCATGGCCCATGCGTTGTTGCAAAGAGTGATGCAAGATTAGTTTTTTACATTTGTAGATATGTAGCAAGGAAGTTTGTTCTCAAAATAAACTGAAGAGTGCCGCACATTGCTCCTTACAAGCAAGGAGAGTAGAGTTGCTGAGTGCTGCTGACTACACGAGGCTAAAGGACAAAAGTGGTTTCCTGTATCCTCATGGTTGCCTGTTCCGGTTCATCTGTAAACTGGATGACCTCTTCACTAGTTGCTTCAGCTTACAAGAGCATCATGACAGTGTCATGGACATTGTTAATCTGAAAAAAAAAGCAGCAAGAAAGCGTTGGATGTGTTAATCATTCCGAGTCGCCAACAGTGCAAATGGTTGCCTTCTATGTGACCACATGTCTACACTTCTTTGTAAGGGCTCTTAATTGCGCCAGGTGCCAGGAACGGGAAACCGCTAACTACTAAAAGCTCAGCCGCTGCACATAAGTGTGCTTGCTTGTTTTTCAGGGAACCTTATTTCGTTACTTTACGCTTTCGTGTGAACAGTTCTCAAACACCAGCTTTGAAAGAATTGTATTGTGATTATACCTACTGCACTTGTCTTGAACCAATAATTTTAAATAAACATTTGGTGTGTAAAAGTGTTTTTTCTTCAATTCTGACTTTATCTGCTTCAGTACTAAATAAAATAACTTTATCCTGCGTGTTTGAGAAACAAGACAAAATCACAACACCAGAGCAGAGGTCGGCGACCCCAGGGACTGGATACTCCAAAACAAAAAAGGCGCAGAACACCTGCAAGCATTGACCTAAGATCAGTAACATATAATAGCTGCAGTTAACATTGGCACAATTCCGACATTTTCACTGCACTACGGCGACGCTGCCTGCTACTGTCGCAGAGGCAAGCGCCTGTGATAACAGAACTGGCGGGAGTGCTAAGTGCCCAGAAAGTGCTGTTTGCCTCTCGCAGGAGCTGCTCGTACTAACCCGCCAGTAAAATGATTCAGACATCACTGTTCAGCGAAATTCTGACTGGTTACTGAAGTAAATGCGAAGCTTCCCACATTTCGTGCCTTGTGCCGTCTGCTCAGCTGAGGTAATCTGACAAAAACTTAGCCCTGCTGAAGTCATATTACTTCGATTAATTTGCTCATAAGCAAATAAGACATTTGCATCGGGAGTACCATGCATACATGCGGCAATAATAAAAGAAAACTTCTGTGCTTGCTGCTGCCTGGCCACTGTCAGTTTCTGGCAGGTGCTCGGTTAGGCGCCGCTAGCGCCACCTGGTAGTGTTAACATGGAGTGCCTCACGCACTGACCCCCGCTTTTCCCAATACCCAAAGTATTCTAGTACACTGTACCCACACTCTGCCCGTCGCGAACCAGGCTTCATTAAAACTTCTTTCTGGGCGAGTTGGTGCATACTTGACATAAAAATTGTTACAGCGCAATCACATGCAACCACAAGTATGAAGGACGGAACACAAGCGCTGACTGTCAACTAAATTTTATTGACGGAAGACGGATACCTTATATAAGGGGAAAGGCAGAAGTGAAGGGGGAAGGGAGTGATACAATCCCCCTTCACTTCTGCCTTTCCCCTTATATAAGGTATCCGTCTTCCGTCAATAAAATTTAGTTGACAGTCAGCGCTTGTGTTCCGTCCTTCATACTTGTGGTTGCATGTGATTGCGCTGTAACAATTTTTATGTGAACCAGGCTTTATCGCTAGATGTCGCGCACGTAACTCCGGGTGTTTCAGAGCAGGCAGTTTGGTCTTTCTAGACATGAATTTTTCCCTCTGTACACTAACTGGATGGCTGGAGGACGGCATCAACTAACTCCAGGTGGAAAAATTAAGAGGCCGCCTGTGGAAATGTTCGGATGAATCGTGGAAGCCTGGCGAGGGATCTCCAATGATGTCATCAGGAAAAGCTCAAAGAAGACGGGGATCTCCAAAACACTGGATGCGAGCGAAGGTGACATGTTGTGGAGTTCGGACAAAGACGAGTCTCTACTCGGTGGAGATGAGTGTTTCTCACCAACTGCGAATCGGACTCCGAATAAAGGAGAGGAACATTATAGATATGTCTAAATAAATTTTACGTGTGTGTGCGGTCGACGTGTGTGTACGGCTCTTCATTAAAAGAATCTTTTAATGAACAGGCTACGGTTCATTGCAGTCCTTGAAGCCCTTGAAAACCCTGGAATTTAAGTACAGCATTTTCAAGGCCTTGAAAAGCCGTAATTATTTTGAAGTCCTTAAATACACTTGAATTTCGTAAATAGGCTTTCGTTAAGCCGGTTTTTAGCGGATGCCTCCCAAACGCCTGGCAACTACGTACTTGAGCCAACCAATGCATCCAATCCAATCCGTTTCTGTAGCCACAATTACAGTGTAGTAGAATGGGGCAGTGAAGCGACCGCCAGGGACTGCGCCTTGACAGAGCTGTCGCAGCAGGTGGGGAACGTAGCGGCGGCGCTGCAGTCGTCGACTACGCTATTCCCCTTGACAACACGTGCGCGAGGTTTGGCGTAGGCACGCTGTTTCGGCTTCGTGCTTCTTCATTTAGTGCGTGTTCTCGATACAGTTCGTGTGTGAACGGTGACTCCTTGCTTCAGCAATGGGTAATCAACGCTTGAACCATTGCTGCGCCCCTGGATGTAGCACTGAATACAGTCGAGCGGACGCTACAAAGAAGCCCTCACTTTTCAAGGCACCTGCAGACCCTGAACGACGGAGCCTATGGCAACGGAACTTGCACAGAGCGAATAAACAACTTACGGAGGATTGTGCAGTTTGCGAACTACACTTTGAGCCGCACTGTGTTGTCAGGGACTATGCGCACGTAATCAACGGCAAAGAAGTTCGTCTACCGCGAGGAAAGCCTACGCTTTCGTCAGACGGCGTGCCAACAATCTTACCAAATGCCCCGGCGAATTTGAGCAAGCGCGTGGCGCCGAGAAGGAACGAGAGAAAAAGCAAGGCTGAAGAGATCAACAGATCAGCTAAAAAGGTACTGTTCTCGAGTGCTGCAGAGCGTCAGACTGTAGGCGAGCCTACCAATGTTTGTGGGACATTTTGTGCGTACGAGCATGAAAGCGATGTAAATTCTGTCGTGACTGTCGCCGTGCTTAAGAATGTAACCCCGCCAATAAGCGCTGGGTTCTGCATGAGATGCATGATGCGGAAGGAATTTGTTTCACTTCGTGCACCTTTAACGCCGTCATAGGTGAAGTGAGAGTTGAAAGGGCCGTGTTTTGCACAGAGGATAGCGCTGGTGGTTTTCGTGTGAAGACATTTTTGCGTGGGAAGCTGGTGGAAGAGTCATCGCTAACAGTGCAGGACGCAATGAATGCTTTGCAACAAGCCAATGAGATGTATCTGTGTAAGGGTGCTGCTGCGAATGTTGAGGTCCTTTTGATGAGCAGTCTTACAGACCGCTTGCGTAACCAAGTAGAAAACAAGTGGAAAGCCGCTTTCAGCATAAATTGCCTTAGTAGAACGACCAAGGATGGAATACCGTGCGTTGCGTGCAAATATTTGAGAAAAGCGCTTCTGACCCGCCGGTCATGTCTCCTAAGTCGTAAGTCGGCAAAATGTGCGCCTACGAAAACATCGCAGAAGTTGCAAGCATGCACGCGCAAGAACAAGCGCCTTACATCAAAAGTAATGAAGCTCAGCGAAGATCTCTGTAAGATGAAAGCCGATAGTGCTGCGACCAAAGAAGAAGTGCTTGCCGAGAAGATTAAGCATCTCTCATTGAAGCAGCAGCTTGCTGTTCGGCAGTGTTTTGAAGCTTCAAAGAGGAAAAGTGCACGTGGGATGATCTACGAGAAAGAGTGGATTTTGGAGTGTGTACTACTTAAAATGCGTAGCCCAAAACTTTACAAATGTATGCGAAAGCAGGCAATTCTAACTCTGCCAAGTGAAACGACTATAAGGAAATACACAGCTGAATACAGGGGTGGTTATGGGTTTAATGAACAAATGCTGATCGCACTAAAAAAGGAAACGGTGCCACTAGATGAACTTCACAGGCATGGAGGCATTATCATTGATGAAATGAAGCTCTCCAAGCACCTTTCAGTGACCACAGGAGGAAAAATTGAAAGTTTTGTTGACCTTGGAGCGTACACACCTGAGGACCAAAAGACTTTGCCATGCAATGATGGCCTTGTTGTAATGTTTGTGCCCCTTGTAGGCAATTGGACGCAGGTGCTTGGTGTCTTTGGTAGCCATGAGAATGTCAAGGGTGAATTGCTTGCGAAAATTCTACTTGAGGCCACAGTACTCGCAGAAAAAGCTGGGCTTCTTATCGACTATATAACGTGGGATGCAGCTCTTGGAATAGGAAGATGTGGAGAGTTTATAATGTAAAGGCATCAATGAAAGAAGTTATCTGCAAGAAGCAACACCCAGTTGATAGTAGCCGGTTTCTTTATTTTTTCTCTGACATCCCTCATCTTGTCAAGAATATTCGCAACCGGCTTCTAGGCATGACTTTCAAGACAACGGATGGACAGGTGTCCATAGAGTTTGTGAAGGAAGCCCTCACACTTGACAACAGTGCACTTGCATTGAGGGCAATGCCTGGTATATCAAGTGTTCATGTTGCACCGAACAACTTTGAAAACATGAGAGTGAGATAACGGACGCCACGGACGGAGCCGAGACGGACGGATGCCGACAGCTAAGTTCTATTTCTATTTTTATTTCTAATTGCAGCGGCGGGAAATCTGAATGGAGATAGGGCCAGCATAGAAACGTAGGTTGCAGAGAATTGGAGCGCTGCAAAGCCAGGAGAACACTTAGCCAAAGTAGGGCGATAAAGTAGGTCGTGGCCAACACATAACAGTTAGGACTAAAGGTTTAATAGTTAGGGCTAAAAGTGTGTTTTCTTTTTTTGTCCTTTCTTTCTTTTTTTTTCTTTTTCCCCCTGGTTATTGGTTTGGTTATTTTACTAGCTCTCTTTATTCTTCTAGAGATTCCCAGTGGTCTATATTATAGTTAATTTTTTTTCCTCGCTTTTACACTGTTAAATAACAGTAGGACAAGAGAATTCATGGGACGACCGGCTAGAAAAGCCAAGGAGGAAGGTGGGGACCTCGTCCAGTGTGAGAGGTGTGAACGATGGTGTTATTTGGATGAAACAACATTCAAAACCGTGGCGGAGGCGGAAGGGAACGGCTTCGTGTGCAGGCCGTGTAAGGTGATTGAGAATTTGGAGAAGTAGCTAAAGAGTGAAATGGCGAGGACAAAGGAGGAACTTGAGAAAGAAAAAACGAAACGCACAGAGTTTGAGGAAAGGGTCGAGAGGAAGTGGGCCTCAAGAATGGAGGCTGTAGAACGGAAATGGAGTGAGGAGCGAGAGAAAAGGCAGCAGTTGGAAAAACAATTGAAAGAGATGAGAGAGAGAGAAGCTGAGAGGGAGGCACAGCAGGAACTGAAGGAAAAGGAAGCAGGAGGATCACCCAGTGGAGCAGAATTGGGGGCGGACACGTTAACGTGGGGACCGCAGGAGACACAGGTACAGAGGGATGAGACGACAGGAGGCAGAGAAGGCGAGGAGGCAGGGAAGACCCAGCCGACAGAGACAGGAGGGAGACAAGATTTGCTTGAAGACAGAAAGGTCTGGGTCGTTGGAAGCTCCAACGCATCGCGAATGCAAACAGCACTCCTCAGAACAGTGCAGTATGACAGACGAGTGAAGGTCGAATGCATGCCGGGGGCTCGATTCGAAGCTGTGGCGGAGAGAGCCAAAAGCAAACTGAGTGAAAACAGAGAGGGAAGAAACCTGGTAATTTTGCACGCTGGGGTGAATGACATCCTGCAGAATAGGGGGCGAATGCTGGGCAGACAAATTCAAGAGGGAGTGGCGAAATTAAGGGCGACCTCTGAGGCGGTGCACATTGCCCTGTGTACTGTCCCAGAGGTCAGGGGACAGGGCCCTTTCATTGAAGAACAGGTAGTGGCGGAAAATGTAGTGATTAGGGAGTTGGGACGAGCCCTCAGGTGTGATGTGGTGGAGGTGAACAGAATGAGTGGGGGGAAAAACTTCCCCCCTTTCGGCCCGGATGGTATTCACTACACCACACCAGCGGGATGGCAGGTAGGAACGAGGGTGGGTCGTAGGTCTCCGGCTTTTTTGCAGGCACGCAGGGCGACCCTGCAAGCCAAAACGTAAAAGATGAAGGACAGGGGAGGGGGGGCAGGACAGGAGCACGGAGGAGGAAGAGGAAGAAGAAGGCAGTAAATGTGGGGTTCATCAACATGCAGGGGGGAAGAAATCGCATTAAGTGGGACGAAATAGAAGAACAGTTACAAACGGAAAATTTTCAGGTATATGGAGTTGCCGAAACCCATTTAAGAGATGAGGAAGAGCCACCATTCATTGAGCGATACACCTGGGTTGGGTGCAACAGAAAAAGGAAAGAACGCAGAGGAGGAGGCCTTGGGGCGCTAGTGAAGGGACAGGACTGGGAAAGGGTAAGGGAGAGCTGCAGTGAGCACATGTGGCTCAAGGGCACCGTAGGGAATGTTGAGACAATCCTGGGAGTTGTGTATCTGAAAACGGGGAATGAGTCGAAAGAGGAGAATGCAAAACATATCAAATGTATGGCCAAGGACATCAGGGAGTTAGCTATGAAACGGGAGATAATCATCCTAGGGGACATGAATGCACATTTGGAATACTTTGACGGGGCGACAGATGCAACAGGGCAGATGTTAGTAGATTTTTGTGAGGCTCATGATTTTGTGATAGTTAATACTGAAATTAAATGCGACGGGAAAATAACATGGGAAAGAAATAACACCCACTCGACAATCGACTACTGCCTAATGTCCCACAAGCTGTATGAACGGTTGGGATGGATGGAAATTGATGAGGAAGGTACAAAAACCCTGGGGAGTGATCACAAACGAATCAAAATCAGTTTTGGAAGGACAGTACCACTGGTAGAAACTAAAGAAAGGAAAGGTATGAGCAAATTGAATGACAGGCAGCTACAAGAAGTGGTGAAAAACATTGAAAGCATGGTATCCAAGCAACCGCAAAGGGCATGGACATACGACAAGTTAATAGGTATTTTTAAACGAGAGCTAGAGAAGGGACAGATTAGGAAACTAGAAAGTAAGCAGGGAAAATATAAACCGAAAAGCTGGTGGGACCGAGAAGTTAAGGAGGCCATAGAGCAACGCAAAGATGCGTGCAGAAAACACAGAGCAGCGAAGAAAAGGGGAGCCACACCAGAAGAGGTGGAGACAAAATGGGAGGATTACCTTGCAATGAAAAGAGAAGCATTGGCATTGATTCAAGCCAAGATAGCAAAAGTTGGGGTACAGTGGATGTTAGAGATACGAAAAAAAGACAGAAATGCCTCTAAGAAATTTTGGGAACACATAAGGCAACAGAGTAAGAAGACAGAGGTGGTTCAGCACTCACTGACCACACCAGATGGAACAAAGGTAGAGGGAGAGGAAGCTCAGGAATATATTAGGTTAACAATAGAGGCAGCATTTGCAGAGCCAGTGGGTAGCGAAATGGAGAACAATGACAACAGCAGGACAGAATTAGAGGAGGAGTACAGAAGGATGACAAGTAAGGAATGGGACAGAATTGAACACAGGGTCCCCGTGGGAACAGCGACAGGACCTGACGGCATACCTATGAAATTGATAAGCATATTAGGCCAGAAAAGTAAATTAAAATTACGACAACTTATTGAACAAATAGTAGTAGGGGGAGATGTTCCACAGGACGGGAAATCAAGCAGAATGATATTAGTTTACAAAGGTAAGGGAAGCAAGGACAACATTAAATCCTACAGGCCAATAACTATCACATCAGTCATATACAGAGTAGCAATGCAGATGGTGAAAAAGAGAATGGAGGAATGGGCAGAACGTGAAGAGATCTTGGGAGAACTGCAGAATGGATTTAGAAGGAACAGACGGCTAGATGACAATTTATTTGTTATAACACAGTGCATAGAGATAGCGACAGCCAGGCAGAAACCGCTATGGATAGCTTTTTTAGACATTAGAGGAGCCTATGATAATGTAAACCCAGAAAAGTTATGGAGCCAGTTGAGGGAATATGGTCTAGATAGAAAGATGATTGAGTTCCTACAACAAGTTTATACAGATAATGAGGTAGAGATAACATGGGAGGGGGAAACTACAAAGCCAGCTAAAATAAGAAGAGGTCTCAGGCAGGGCTGTCCATTGTCGCCTCTGCTTTTTATGATTTACATGAGCCAAATGGAAAAGAGACTAGAACAGAGCACAATAGGAACTGACATAAGCTATATGCTGGAAGGGCAGAAGGTAGCTCAAGTACTAGCCGGACTGATGTATGCAGATGATATTGTACTGCTTGCTGACACCCGAGTAGGGCTACAGGAACTAATGAACATATGTGGAGAGGAGGGAGAAAAATTGGGACTGCAATTCAGTAGAGAGAAGTCTGGGATAATAGTATACAATGAAGAAAGGGGGGAACCATTGGAAATACAAAGCACTAAGATTGATCATGTTGAAAAATACAAGTATTTGGGCATATGGCAAAACGAGGGCAAAAAGTACTTGGAAGAACAGGAAAAAATTATGATTGAAAAAGCGAAATGGAACTCAGCTGTAATGAAACATAAGGCACTTTGAGACTATAATAGGTACGAGGTGGTTAGGGGCGTATGGAAAGGGGTTATGGTACCTGGCCTCACATTCGGAAATTCAGTACTGTGCATGAAATCGGAAGTTCAGGCATGCATGGAAACGAGACAGAGAAGTGTAGGCAGGTTGGCCTTAGGAGCACACGGGAACACCCCTAATGAGGAAGTGCAGGGGGACATGGGATGGACGTCATTCGAAGGTAGAGAGGCAATAAGTAAACTAAAATTTGAACAGAGACTCCCAGCACTGGAGGAAAAAAGGTGGGCAGGAAAAGTGTACGAATATCTATACATGAAAAGTTTGAACACAAAGTGGACACTCAGAACGAGGAAGCTGAGGAATAGATACCTACAGCAGAGGGAGGGGGTCCAACGTGGTTCTAGTGTGGGAAAGGAGGTGAAGGAGACGGAAAGAAAAATGTGGGAAGAAAGAATGCTCGGAAAGCCAGCGCTATCTATGTATAGGTCACAAAAACAGGAGATTTAAGAGAGAGCTCTTATTTGATAACTCGCGGGGCAGCTCACTATTATTCGAAGCTAGGACGGGGGTTTTGAGAATGAAAACATACAGGGCTAAATTTGAAGACGTGAACCTTTGGTGCACAGCTTGCGGAGCCGAAATGGAGACCACAGAGCATATAGTGCTGAGATGCACAGACCTTCGCCCGACTCTGGCAGAGGGAACAGTGGCAAATATGGAAGGGGCATTAGGTTTTCCCGGGGAACGAGGGCAAATAGACGAGAATACAGTGGCAGTAATGAAGGGGATGCTAGAGGATTGGTGGAGGAAGTCAAGGGAGAGATAATACCATAAATCGGGGAGATAATGTTTCCTATACTTCTTTAGATAGCTATTTTGGGGGGAGGAGGGGAGTGAAAGCTAGTTTAAGAAAAAGAGGATATAAAGAAAGGAAAAAAATAGGAGGGGGCGCAAGAGGCTAGGTGGTGCCAGCCGCCGCCCGTTACAAAGGGTGTAGCCGCCATCCATCCATCCATCTTCGGCATCCGCATCGTTATCGCCCCCTTGGTGACCGACGTGGCCCAACTCGCGGGCGCCGCCCGGTTCTTTATTCCATGGCGCGGTGCACACGTAGCTCAAAGACAGGGTGACGGATTTCGTCCGCGAGCATCGTGCCAGATCTTTGCCAGTGACAGCAGAACTCATCCGCATCAAAGCTATTGAGATCGTCCGAGAATCCGGACTGCCCAAGGAACAATTCAAGGGCTCCATTTATTGGGTTCGTAGCTTCATGCGACGCAAGGGATTCGCACTTCGACGGCGCACATCAATCAGCCAGAATCTGCCAGAGGCATACGAGGACAAGCTGGTCGAATTCCATCGCTATGTTATCCGTCTCCGGCAGCAGCATGGCTACATGATGGGACAGATCGGCAACGCTGATGAAACGCCAGTGTGGTTCGACATGCT
Source organism: Dermacentor andersoni (assembly GCF_023375885.2). NCBI lineage: Eukaryota > Metazoa > Arthropoda > Arachnida > Ixodida > Ixodidae > Dermacentor > Dermacentor andersoni. The sequence continues at coordinate 108,624,029 of NC_092820.1, read as the reverse complement.
GTCGCCCACCACAGTGTGCGAACGCGGCGCAAAAGAAGTCAAGCTTCTTTCTACGGGGAACGAGCATTTGCGCTACATGGTGATGCTCGCGTGTACTGCAGACGGCAGAAAGCTGCCCCCATACATAATATTCCAGAGGAAGACGCTGCCGAAAGAGGCTTTCCCGCGGGATGTCGTTCGCGTGAATGAAAAAGGCTATATGGACGAGGCCCTCATGCTCAAATGGATTAAGATCGTCTAAAAACGGTGACGCGGCGCACTCCTGTGGTGTCCGAGCATGCTCGTCTTGGATGCCTTTCGCGGGCACTTGACCGCAGGTGTGAAGCAGGCACTCCGCGACGGAAGGACGGAACTCGCCGTCATTCCGGGAGGCATGACATCAACACTTCAGCCACTGGACGTCGTGCTCAACAAGCCCATTATAGACCGTGTCCGTGAATAATATAATCAGTGGATGGCCAGCGACAACCCGACGACCCCAACCGGTCGGCTGCGCAGGCCGCCTCTCGCCACTGTGGCCACATGGGTGTGGCAGGCTTGGCGCTCGCTGCCGAACGATATGGCGGTGCGGGCATTCAAGAAGTGTTGCATTAGCAACTACTTGGACGGCACCGAGGATGACATGTTCTGGGACGCAGCCAGTGAAAAGCAGTCGTCTTCGGACGAGAGTTCAGATAGCTCAAATGAATGAGCAGGTGATGAGTCTGGCGGCACCACTAAATCTAACGAAGTTTTGTGCCTTATAATTTTTATGTTGACTTCTTTGCTTCAATGTAAGGGGGTCGACCTATATTCCGCCTGGACCTATATTCCGCATTATACGGTAGTGTTGTTCAGTCCGCAAAACTCAGCCGAATTTCTTGCTCGTGTGTACTTTATAAGCATGGCATTATGCCTCAGTTCTGAACACCCTGTGGCAGAAAGTAATACATAAATAGGCTTGGTTTGCCAACTGACAAATTTCCTTGAATTCAATATAAGTTTTGACAAGTGAAAGTGATGAATTCCATGTATTTTGTAAGATCAACTGTTAATAGATCAATTGACCTCAATGGATGTGACCTGTGGATGTGACCTGTGGCCATCGCTAGCTTGTAAAGCATATATTTTCATCAAATGGCACTAGTATTTGTTTCGCATGCGTAAAATAATTCAGCGCACCATTTTCACCATATAAATGTTCACTGCACACTGCACATTTCTAAAAATTCAGACTTAGGTCACGCTAACATTGCATTTGCCACTAGTGTGAAATAGCTTATTTAAGGGATAACAAATATCAGTTGTACTTCTGCAGTTCTAAAGCATCAACTTTTTTCAATAAGGGAAGAGTCTTGTGTTCACTGAAATGTAGAAATGAAAATGAAATGAGAAATGTAGAAATGTGAAATGTTGCTACTGTATGGAATGACAATGTAAACTACAATAAAGGTAAAGGATGACACTAAGGTGTTATGTGTCTCCATCTGTTCTTGATATCTTTGGATAACCACTTCAGATAAGGATAAGTATCTACAACGAACATTTCATTCTTCAAATGTATCAGCACATCAGGAAACTTCCAAATGCTGAGCCAGCAGGAACCTGTTGCAGCAAGCCAAAACAACCTGAAGGAAGGGCCCACTGCTGCAGAGCTCTTTGACATGTGCCACTTTGGCCATGAGAAGTACCTGCAGGTGCAGAAGGAGGAGGGGGATGTGGTGGTGATAGAGGTGTCAGCGCCGCCAGCGGCAACGCCTGCACCTCGTGCACAGGTGTACTCAGTAACGTCGTCCGGCACGCCTATGATCAGAAAAAGAAAAGCAAATGCAGATGATTTGTTGGTGCAGCAGCTTCAGCATGCCACCAGTGCTCTTGAAACATACGAACTGGGATACATAGCGCAAGAAAGACACAGGGACAAGCAGCGATAGTTCTGCCCGGTGTGTAAGGTAAGCGTGCTTGAATTCTGCGCAGTTGCTTGCGAAATTTTTGTAAAATGGAGCTACTACTTTGCACAGATGGTGTCACCGCCATGCAAAACCAGTAGAAGTCGCTTCGCGACAAATTCTGATGCTGCTACAATGAAGCAATGTCCCAGAAGAGCGGAACAGGAGCTTGTCCCTGTGTCTTTCTTGCGCTATGTATCCCAGTTTGTATGTATCCTACCAACACGCCCAAACTTCTTCCCTGCTCTTGAAACAACAAAGCCAAGAGATTACATCGAGCAGTTTGCAATGGCACTTGTTCCACTTATGAAACGAGTGAGAACAGAAAGACAAACGGACATGTACATCAGGGTTTTGAACGTCATTTAGGAATGAACTTTTTTCCTTTTTATCATACTGAGCACCTTCTCACTGCAGCTTCAGAGTACCGATCACACATCGGCAAAGAAAAGAAACATAACAAAGGTGCAATGTTTACACTATCTGTTCATTTTGCTCGTCCATGTGCTGTCTGCACAATGAAGGTCCAGTGATACTACAAACCAGCCCATCAAGACAGCATGTTTTCCGAGTATGTTTGTTTCCTTACTTTTGTATATTTATTTTTACTTTTATATTTAATGTGTCGTCGACCGGTGCAATAATCTTCTCAATAGCCAAGTTATGGTAACCAAGTAAATGTCTGCAGTGCTAATACTGCATTCCACCAGGTACTCGTACTATTATTCTTAATTTTTTTCAATGTGTTCAATTCTGTATTACAGCATGTTGATCTCTCACTTCTCAAGTATTTACTTTTTTATGTTGCATTTTATTGTGATGCTGCACACTGATATTGCACACTGCACACTGCCACTGATATTTTTATGTCGTTGTTTTGAATAAGTTTGTGTTCAATTTGCACTTATTTATAGGTACTTTTATTTTCCTATTTGAAGCCCTGCTTACATAATGGGATACATTCTATCTCATCAATGCTTGCATATGCAATACTCTTCGCAACAGCATAGTTGTGGCCTGCCACTTCAGGCGAACAGCAATGGATCGAACGGGGAGCGATAGTTGCATTCGCAGCAGCTTGGCTGGTTCGAACGGCCCTACCTGTCGAGCCAGCAGTAGCTCGGTATGCTTAAATAAATGCCGCTGTATTTTTTTGTGCTTGGAAATGAAATGTTTACGGTTTCGATGGTCATGAATACCACAGTTCAAATCAAACCTCCAGTTACCTTCAAGCAGATAGACTACACACTTCACAACATCGATGAACACATTATTAACACATTTTTTTCTTGCACAGGTGCCACAAAATTGATACGTAAACAGCACGATTAGTAAGCTGCAGTGAACAGCAATTATGAATGACTGTTATGAAGCCCCATTATGTGGCTTTCGCTCTTTTGAGGAAGTGCTCCCCATCATTGTAGCTGGTAGAACTGCTGCTCACGTAGACGCTTCAAAGCACCTTCTTTGGAAGCACCTGGTTGGTGCCACTGCCATGGAACTTCACCTACTTTGCTGCGAAAATAGGCTGCGAAGAGGTTCCTGGCATGTGCAGCTTTACTGTCATAATTCCTTGATCGTGTTGATTGAAGGGGGAAAAATTGCTGTATTATGTCGCCCCCGATGCAGCTTGGATGCTTTCACGCGAGTGTCCTGCTACAAAGTTTCCAAACTTATCCTCTTGATCTCTGTATTTGTCAGACTGTGGATTGAGTACAGTTAGGAAGTTATGCAAGTTATGCCTTGACAACAAAGTCCATGTTTGTGGGGATCACATTAATGGTCCGCAGTAGGATCCGCCACCTTGCTGCTGTGATCCCGAACACGTTTTCAGCACACCGTCTGTCAGAATATAGCAAACAAATACTGAAATTCAAACTTTAGAAAAATTTAGAAAGATGGTTAGAAGAACCTGTTCCCTCAGACTGCCTTTTTGAGAAGACTTGTTTGCGGTAACGATACAAACAGACTGCAAGAACCCCAGTGTCACAAGTACTACCCGTCTATCTTTCTTGCGGTGTATTCATTCTTTCCGCAGTACTTGTGCCCTTTAAAGGGATGCCAGAGAGAAGCTCTGAAGCAGTTTGGATTGTTAAAGTATTCTTCAAGACCTCTACTTTAATTGATTTTGCAATAATAGGTTGATTATTAAAACAGAGAATGACTGTCAGTGTCTCATTTTTGAATTTCCCTATCTCAGTGCACCAAATAATCAGAATAACACTATACCTTGCTCGCCTCAACCTGTTAAGACTCCTTCATCCTCAAGGTGCTTTGAAGGAAATAGGCGCGTGAAGTATTTTCTTAACTGAAAAGCTTCATCCCCTACAAAGACATCAAGTACAGCTGTTGTAGTCCTTGGGAGCAGGCCAAGTGAGGGTATGTTGTCTCCATTGACAAAGGCCTTACCAAATTTAGAGTGTTTAAATACATCTCCGTCGCTTACGTGACCTTCAGCCCCCACATCAACAAGCACATACTTGCAACTGCTGTCAACGACAGCCATGAGGACAACTGAATATGTTCCCTGAAATCAAGCATCAGAGCAAGTGTCGACATTCACATGTAAACAGCAAATTTACAGCCACTTGTCAGGCAATTTGAGTGGCCTGTTTGGCAAGCAAGGCTTGGTACTTTGTCACCTGCGGACTATCGTATAAGAAAGTTTACTGAAATGGCTGCAGAATGCAGGCAACTGCAAAAGCATCAAAGGATACTGTGGTAGTTAGTGAGTTGTCACTCACTAACCCCAATAGTGTCCTTTCATACTCGTACCCCTTATATGCTTGAAGGTTAAGGAACCGCAATACCTCATTTTATAACCATATGCCCATTTGCATTTGACTGTTTCTTTTTGCACAGCACTACAATGCACTGAAAATGGCACCTGACTTGTGCTGCATGTACAGTGTACCATCCACACACCTTCATCTTCCTGGCATAATTGCAGTTACTGAAAGAAACAGCGTCCATAGTACATAAAGCAAATAAAATGAAAGCGTAGCGGTTTACCTTGAAGTTGAATAATTACTTCTAGAATTTGGTGGGCATGTGATTGCTACATGCTTTCTATCAACAGCCCCCAAGCAATTGGGGAACTGCCATCGAGCTGAAAATCCTACATCAATCTTCTCCCACTCCTCTTGGGTGGGTGTCTGGAATAGTACGGCACTTGCCATTACTACCGACTGGAAAAATCAGTGGCACACAATGCCCATATTGCTAGAAAGCGTGCAGTGTCATTTCAATTGACAAACGTAATTGCTGTGTCCACAGGAATAAGCTCAATGTAACACACATTTATGCAGTAGAAGATATGCTGTGTCTCTAATGTACCAAGGCATACTTGATAACCTAGCGTTTTGGTACTGCTTGAAGGCTGAGAATTCTTTAATGAACTGGCAAACATTTTGCACGCACTGCCAGCAATCATCACAGTGCAGCAGTTATAAGTGAAGTGTAATGGCATACTTGCATGAAATGATCCTTGAGGCATGCCCATATTGCTCGACATGTGCCGTGTATGCACTGCCTGGCAGTTTCAAGACCTACACGATATAACAGCGCTACTCGGTACATCTTCTGCCCTGATGCCAGGTAATTGTAACATGAAAAACAGAAGGAAAATTGCCCTCATGCACCAATCTAATTGAATTGAATTGTGCGGTTTTACATGCGAGAACCATGATTTAATTATGGCATGTGCCCCCAATGCCCGGGACATCGGCATTTTTACATTTCACCCCTCATGCAGCAATGCCAAAAAAATTCATTACCCTATTTCTACAAGCAACCAAATAGTACATAGGAGATATAAAATAGCAGGAAAGTGCTGTTCCATACACAAACTGTGGGCCAGCATTTCCTAGCCTGAGAGACTGGGCCCTAGCCTGATAACTTCCATGCTATGATTAACCTCTATGATACTAAAATTTACTGCAAAGAATGTTAAAAATCTGATAACATTACGACTGTAGCAGCACATACATGGTGCTCCACTGGTAATTTCGCTCACAATGTGGAATGTACTTCTACAAACCTCAATGTCATCGCCAGCCGCTCTCCAGGCTCCAAGAGCTCCCTGATTAACTGCAGCCGGGTCAGGTCTGCAGCCACAAAGTTTAACAGCTTATCGAAAAGCTGCGGCGTCATTCTGTAGTAGTTGCAGAAAAATCTTATATCGAAAAGCTGCGGCGTCATTCTGTAGTAGTTGCAGAAAAATCCGTAATCTCCTGGTCACATGCGGCACATCTGCAATTGCCATGAAGAATGTAAACAATCATCCAGTCATAAGAGACGTGGCTGTGAATGGTTGTCTGATGCGTTTATGCATCGTACCTGATCGCCAAGAGAGTGACCAGAGGTCCTTTACACCACTAAAACAATAATGAACTTGGTAAGCGATATAAAGGCGAGCAGAAAGCCTTACAAATTACCAACAATGGGGGCGAAAGGACACAAAAAGAGCGCGTGCATATTGTCTTTTCAGCACTGCACGTGTTCTTTAGCAATTCCAAATTCAACCAAGGTCAGATTCTGAACAGTGACATGACAAAACACTTCGTAACATGAGCAGAGTACCTACAGTTGTATGGTAAAGTCCTTCTTGCTTTCGGGCCAAAAACACAGGTCACACCCACCAGCATCGCCTCTGCCGGCACCGTCGTTGGTCTCGTCTCTTCTTGATTATCATGAGCAAGAGTATCTGTTTGAGCAACAGTAAAAGCCTCGTACAAGTAGAGACTGCAGGCATAATGTCGACGGGATGCAGCCAGGGAGACAGCGATGACGTCTGACCGCACACACACGAAATGCATATAATCTGAGCGAGCAGTGCGCGCTGGTTCGCGCCATAAAAAATGCAGACGACGAGGAAAGGCAGGAACACGGTGCTGTTGATAGCGTGCTAATGCTGCTGCCAATTCATGTGAAGCTGATTATGTCGTGTAAGAAAGCGGATTTTCGTTTCTTTTGCGCTGGTTAATAAACTAAAAAAAAATAAAAATGACGTTTATCAATATTTCAGCATTTTGAAGCACCGTCAATAACTCGGTACGAAACGATGTCTTCTCAAACGACTATGTGTGAGCACGCACTTCTGCGCGTATATGTGGATAAAAACCGCCATTCCTCACAAGGCGCGGCAGGCAGAAGGCACATAGATGCGAGCTTGCACATGTTCGCAAGCGTACGTATGGTCTCGGCTTTACAGTGTAGGTGTTGTTGCCAGTGAGTGGGGCATAGAGAATCTTCTCTTAAGCCTCAGTGCTATTTTTCATGATGCGCCAGAGCGTAGGGAAGACTTCTCTACTGTGACAGGCCACATGACATTTCCTCTCAACTTTGTTGCTCATTGCTGGGTAGAAACAGTTGTGATCGAACATGCCATTGCGCTGTGGGGTGATGTGAAAAGGTACGCGGAATGTGCAAGAAAGAAAGAGGTGAATTTGCCAAAGTGTGCATTATTCACACAGCTCTGCGAATTTTGCCAGGACCCACTGCTGTAGGCCAAACTGAACTTTGCTTTCGGCATCGCGATGATTCTGAAACCATTCCTCACGGAATACCAAATGGGCAAACAACTGATGTTCTTTTAAAAAAGAGATGAGTGTCTCGTGAGGAAACATCTCATGAGATTCATGAAGTGCTCAGTGCTGTCAGCTTCCACCGAAATTGTTGGCTCGCTCAAAATGGATCTCGTAAAACCAAATAACCATGTTTCCTCAGAGAAAGTTGACATTGGGCATGCAGCTGAAAAAATGGTCAAAGCCGCAAAGGTGAGTGCCAAGGATGTATTTGCCTTCAGGATGGAATGCAAACAGTTCCTTATCAGTACTACCAAGAAAATTCTGCAAAAGAGCCTGCTGACATACCATCTAGTTAGGAGCGTGTCTTCGCTAGACGCTCGCCAAATGACCTCAAAGCCAGATGAGTGCCTCACAGGCTTCAGGAAAGCATTAGACTCACTCATTGCAGTTAGACAATTGGGTGAGCATGAGCGCCATTCTGTCCTAGGCGAATACACAGAACTTCTGCAAGAGAAGAAACACAACCTGTGGCAGTTTGACAAACATTTTTTTAGCCTAGACGAGTTCTACCTTGAGCTCTCGAAGGTTGACTCATCCTGTAAGCACTTGCGGAAAGTTGTCCGACTTCTTGTCTTGGGCCGCGGGCAGGCAACTGTTGAAAGAGGCTTCAGCTTGAACCACCAGGTCTCTGTCGAAAACCTGAAGGAGATCTCACGTGTTGCAGCAAGTCGTTTACGATGCAGTAAGCAAGGCTGGTGGCATCCTGAACATTGTAATAATGAAGGAGTTGTGTAGATCTGTCTTGGCCGCACACAACCGCCGTCGAGCCTACGTGGAGGATAAAAAAAAAAAAGAAGCGATCAAGCAGTCAAAGGCATCAAAGAGAAGCCACATTGAAGAAGAAATACACGGCATAAAGATGAAGAGGAGGAGGCTGGAGGCAACAATTGCTGATTTAACAGCTTGTGCTGACAACTACGCTGAGCGGGCAGAAGCTACAAGCGACATCACCTTCATTGTGAAGTCCAACAGTTTGAAAAAAACGGCAAAAGAAAACACTTTGGAGCTTGCAGAAATGAATGACAAGTTGAAGGGAAGGCTTCAGGAACTTAATCGTGAGAGACAGAGAGAGAGAGAGAGAGAAAAGGAAAGACGGAAAGGCAGGGAGGTTAACCAGACTGAGTCCAGTTTGCTACCCTACACGTGGGGAGGGGAACGGGGAGTGAAAGAGGGAGAGAGAGAACTTAGGTGTAGGATGTCTACAGTCTGGCACTCAAGTCTGTTTCCCTCAGGTAGCGAAAAAGCGCTCGAACTGCTTTCTGGGCCAATGAACTGTGAGGCCAGGCTCCCAAGATCTTCACTAAGTTTTTTGCGAAGGTCTTCGCTTCGCTAAGATCTTCGCGAAGAACTTAATTGCGAGTCCACTGTTTGAGAATGGGCCTCTTTTTGTGGGTATGTGCAATACGTCTCAATTGTGGAATTAATTTAAGCGAACCGGCAAAAGGAATGTTGCCAGCTGCAGAAAACAATGCGATGAGACAAACCGTAAAGAAAAAGTGAGCCGAGAAAGGAAGCTGTGAAAACATTTTAGTTGGCTATTGATTGTGGAAAATGTGCCTACTTTTGCTTGTGTGCAGTAAGAGATGTGCTTCCTTGCTGTAAAGCATGTTGTGGTCTTTCTCTATGATCTCAAACAGTCTTGTTTCAAGTCCCTGAAAAATATTTTTTAAGGCCTTGAAAGTCCTTCAAAAGCCTTGAATTTTTTCCTTCATGGTGACTATGAACCCTGTTTAAAAAGGTAAGTAGGTAGCTTTTAGTTTTACTTTTGTACTGGATTAATTGGTAAATTATGTGAGAGTAGCCACATTTTTGACATACTGTTATGGAAGGGTTAAAGAAGACAGAGAGGAAGAAGATCGCGAGACGCTGGCTGCTGCGTGTTGTTGCTAGTCAGCCATTTTAACCCAATCGATTCTCCCTGTATGTACATTGTAAATACAGTCTTATACTCCCAACATCCCCGTAACCACCGTTTATAAAGCTTTTTTAGTTTTGAAACTGCTCCTCCCAAAGCGGGCGCGTCGTGCGCCTAGGCACTGAGATGGCGCTGTGGTCGAAGTTTGCGCTACGCTAGCCACACTGCCGGGCAACAGCGCTGCCGACGTTGCATTAGCCGTGAGCATTTGCATCGCGTTTTCTTGTCGAGTGGTCCTGATTTTTTCCCTGCAAGTGTGTGTGCATTATCTTGAGTAGTGCGCAAGTTGCACTTCAGCAGCTTTCGGTGTATGGTATGGTGCGGTCGGTGTAGGTGCTCATGTTGCCCTTGGGACGTGCAAGTATGGAAGTAGCGTGAACTGCCGCTCTTGAACGCCGGATTTTTTATTTTTCGCTGTCAAAGGGTAGGTGGTGCGCATGATTTATCTTCGTCAAAATGTGTTAGGACTGGGCGACCAAATGGCCAACGTGTTTCGTGCCGGGATGCACCAGCAGGTGCCGGTGCAACACAGAGAAGAGGCACTCCTCTCCGCCAACCGATCCACTTCTCCTTGCAAAGTGGGAGAGAGCGATACCCCACGCAGACAAAGTGTTGGGGAAAACATGCAAAGTGTGCGACACCCACTTCCAAGAAGGGGACATTGTGAAGTCGTATAGACGTATAATCAATGGAAAAATGATTGAAATCGAGCGCGGAGTACGGTCTCTCAGGAGTGATGCAGTTCCTACCATATTTCCTAATCTCCCGCAGTACTTATTCTCAAATCGTAAACGGAGAAAATCTCAGAAAAAGAGAGCAAGTGTCGCAACAAATGCAGGGGCAACTCGGAGCGACGCTGCAGAGGACACCGTACAAGAGCAACCGGAGCCCGTGCAAATCAGCTGTTTGAATGTTAATGAGTTGGTGGAGAGGAGCGTGTCTTTGCTGTTGCCTCGACAGTGGAGATCGGCAGCTCTTGAAGACGAAAATGGACAGCGATCACAGATTGTTTTTGACGAGGCAGGAACAATATTGAAGAGTGTCGTAGTTTGCAAAGGCATGAGCTATATACGTAGTATCTGCCAGCAGAAAACTGGTGCCGATGTTGCGCATGGATATGGCAATCGCTTAAAATCACATGCAAGGATGAAAGTGACCTCCTGCATGAAGTGCAAAAGGGATACAATGGCTTCACATGACTCTCTACCTCCTGAAGCAGTGCTTGTGTTTGAACGCAAGTTTGTGACTGGCAGCCTTGTTTGTCCTTCAAGGAAACTGTTTAGCTGCGTGAAAAGCATAAAAAAAAGAAGCCTTTGGGGACCTTTTCTGGAGGGTTTTAGATGCCCTTGTCAAGACAGGGACAAACTGTATCGGTCGCCCAGAGCGTAGCTGTGATTTTACAGCACGGATTGTACACTTCTATTTGGTCACACGAATGCACTTTTTTTCCTGAAAGAAGAGCCAGGAGAACGACAGTGCCAATAGAGCTCGGAGGGGACGTAAAAAAGCAAAGCTCGTGTGAATGGTAAATGAAGTGAAAAGGAAGGTCTCTGAAAGTGTGTGAAAAGTTTTAATAAACTATAGCATGCTAATACAAGTCCACTAAAAACGTCTCCGTAATGTTTTTATTTTATAACCATTTACCGGAGGTAGCAGAGCAATGTTAACATGATATCCATTTATCAGGTAGCCCTCTATATGTGCCTTGAAAACTAAGGAGTCACTTTATGGAACCTCTCTAGATGACCCTGGAGGGTGTATCTCGTCCTTAATAAAATCCGGGGAAATGTTCAAGCTTTGTTGTTTCAATTTTTGTAAATCCTGACTTGCGCGGTTTCGCGTTCGGAAAACAGGAATAAAAATTACTCGCGATCAGTGCGATACGGAGAGGTAGTGTCACCTTTCAAGCACAAGTGTGAAGTAAACTCATTTCACCATACAGATGGGGGAGGTATTAAATGCCAGCAGGAGCGGCTGCAGCCCGAGGATGAAGGAACAAATAACGAGGCCATTGTTATTGCCTTGAACATAAGGTTAATCGGCTGCAAGGTGTAGTGAAAAGGCCGAAAAGTGAAAATGTGGAGCTAAAGAAAATGAACAAAGAACTTCAAAGAGCTTTTTGCGCAAAGACCTTTGAAACTGGTATGTATATTTCATTATAGTGCATCCTCCAGTGTCAAGTGCTGGTATCTCTTCCTCAAAAAAAAAAAAAAAAAAAGGCAGTTGCAGCCATCTTGCAAAGAAAAGCATCGATTTCGTCATTCATTAAAAAATTGGCCCCCTTTTTTTTAAAAGCACACAAAGAGAGACACAATTCAATATCAATTTAGACTCGCAAGGTATTATTTAAATATACACAGACTATTTGTTCATGTAACCATAATAGGCTCATTATTAAAATACAAAATAAAAGTAGAAGGTCAATCTTCTGAACTTTTGTGCCACAACCCCAGTGCCAGCACATCAGTGACATCATGAATTCCCAAGTATTTTTTGACATAGCAGTGTGTGGGTGTAAGGCCAGTTGGTGATTCATGATTTTTGGAAGTTACCGCAATCGAAACATCAGACTTGAAGAAAGGGATGGCCCGAACTGCTTCGTGTTGTCCCTTTCTTCACATCTCACGTTTTACTTGTAGTAACTTCACCGCAAAATAATTTTTTGACATTTTGGCCTAGTTGGCTCAGTAAATGTTTGTGAAAGTTGACAAGATCATTCTTTACATCCTTTAGAATACACTTTACTGCATTTTACCATTGAACAATTATCTAGGTGCTAGAAAACACTGTCAAAATTTGTGACACCATGGTGAGCTTATAGGAGAAGTTCAAGGCACTGTAGCCACCAGTCTTTCGTTTTTGTGAAGTTTGGCTTATCAAGCTTTTTCTCATGGTAAAGGTGACACTTTTGTCAGTGTTGAAGGGTAATTTACTAATACAGAATTTTTCTCTTTAGTGCACCCCGAAGGAGTTGCTGCCATCAAGATAACTTTAAAAACAGCGACAAAATATAAACTCCACTGCGTAGGAGAACATGTGGTGTTTATTTTTCACAAAAGTTGTGGTGTAGGGATGCCAGGGTAATTTGACCCTTTTAATGCACGAGCTGAATTGCAACTCTAAACATATAAGTTCCCTGAATGCTTGCTTTTTTCATTGAGCTGTTTATATACTTGCTCTTTGTACAGTTTTTGTTTCTTCTACATGCCAGAAATCAATGTTGAAAAGCCACAGGTGAAACATTCTTTGCCGCCTTCAACAGGGCAGCAGAACAGTGTGTGAAAACCACGAGCAAGCGGAGCATTCAGGATGGCTGGTGCTGGCCTTGGCCATATGGTTACATCGGCCTCCTTGTCAAGCCCTAGATATGCTCGCTGCACAGCGTGTAAATATAACCTAGTGTTCACATTAAAAAGGTTCCTCACAAAGCTTCGGCATTGCAAACTATCAGGCCACAAGTGCAGATCCCAGTGATGATTGTCTGTAAAGTGTTAAACAGGCATGTACGAGTTGCACAAGAAAAGCACTTGTTTCATTGAATACCAGCAAAAGCTAGCAATGCAGTTGAGTGCTGAATACTTCCAAAAATATTAGAGTAGAATACTGATTACTGGAAAAACTTATTTCACACATGTGTGTGTTGCCTACTTGTCTTGTCCTCGTCAGCTCGTGCCGTTATTTGCTCAGTACGATCCTTTCACTTAACTTAAAGGTTACTTGACATTTTATTTTTTCTTGCAGCCAAATGAAAAGGTGTATCTTTTTCACAGCAAGTGGGTCGGTTGCGAAGGAATCGAAAGGAGGTGTGGCTATACAGTCCGACATTGTTAAAACGATTGTGTTTACTTCAAGCACTTGCAAAATGAACATGCTGTCAACCTTCACAATATCATATCTACAGTAGACAGTCTGTGAAGCTGTGGGTATACAGTTAAAGATAGCTAATTTTTTAAAACTAGACATCTCGGCATGGCCACAGGAAAGCTTCATTTGTTTTAGCACCCTTATTTTGCCTTACAAGTTATTTGTGCTTTAAGAGATGCTAACATAGAACAGCAGGGCCTCTATAAAGAAGGATATTTTGGGTACTTATTACTTCTTTTGGCCGCATGTCACTCCGCTCAAATGCACCAGGTTACTTGTGCACCTCGAGAAGGAGACGGCAGGGGAACGACTTGCTTGCTCAAACTGTTCGAGGCAATGTGAAAGAACTTATTCTATGGAGGGCAGGAGAGGGCAGCTTGCATTCTGGCGTTATCGCTTTGCAACATTGAAGAATTTGTGTCTAAAATTTCAGTACTACTAAACCCCATAAAAAATGTTTCCTTCAGTCTGCTCACTGAATGGCATATAGAGCCACTAAGGCATGAATTCTTTTTATGGCCTAGAAGGGCCCCAACAAGACCTCTGTAGCCTGTATTTTTCTGTCTCTTGCATCAGCAAGGTGACTTCTTCACCACCTATGTGAAAACACGACCAGATTTTTCTTGTGCTCTGTGTTATCACTATTTTCCATCACACATTTGGCATTTGTGTGCTCTTTTGTTACCTCTGCTTTGCAGCTCGCCAGCTACCCTTTGTAGTGTCGCCAGTGGCAAGTGCTGAAGTGAGGCTAGCACACCAGGCAACCATGCCTCAAGGTATTTATCACCTGTCATACAACTGTATTGCAGATATTTGTTGGCTAAAAGTGGGAGCCTGTGAATGCAGAGCTCGACATCTGAAAAAGTATACAAATAATGTGAATCTCAGCCAGGTCTTCCCTATCAGAGATATAATTGACAGGAAAGTCAACTTTTTTTTTTGTCCAGAAAAATTTTCAGTGCACTTTTATTTTTCTAAATCGTAGTCGTAAGCAGCACCTTCCTTGGTGTTAAGAAGTGCATGCTCATTCACAAAGAGCGGCTTTCTTTTTCACAGATCAAGCACTGAGCTGTCCAACACAATTATGTTTTTTATATTGTGATAACAGCACTGAACTTACTTATTATGAAGCGCACAATTATGCTTTCATTTCACCGTGAAGTTACGCCCCTCCTTTCTCCTCATTGAAGTAAATAGGTTTATTTTATGGTCACTGCAATATATACCCTTGTATTCTTCTTTTTTTTTTTGCTGCAGTTGATGCAGGTGAAAAGACCACTGCAGTTGCTCAAGACTGGACCCCTGCAGGTAGCCTGGGCCCTTCAGGATTAGAGCACCCACCCTTAAAGTCTCTTCCCACATCGTCTCTAACTTTCGTATGCGGGTATCACATTGTCTGTAAGGTGTCACTCACATTGCTGCTATTTGCTTTGTCACAGCATTGTCGAAGGAAAAAGACGTGCCAGATAGGCAACACAGCGTTTGAATAGGCGAAGGTGCCGACGGTGCCAGTACCAGCAATAGTTTTCTACAGCGTTAGCCAACTAATTCCACATTTCACTAGAATTTGAATAGTGTGGCCTAGCTTTTGTAAAGATGACACAAGGAGGCTTTTTTGCAAGTTTAAATAAACCTGCATTCGAGAGTATTCCTTCATTGTGTTAAGCAGAATGTACCAATATCTTGAATGTGGCACATTGGAATTGAACTGGCAATTGGCAACACACTCTACTTGTGCTTGTCAACACAATGGCGAGCCACAGTTTCATTCTCAATTTTACATATATAGGTAGTACGTGACAAGCTTGGAGAGTAGGTATTTAGTTTCATAATCTGACTTAAGCTGCACCAAGCCATGTGGCATGGTGTTCAATATATTCTCACTTCGTGTTTAATAATGTTGCAGACAAAGCGAAAGGACAGAGACAAAGGGCAGAGAAACACAGTACAAGTGCTGTGCTATCAACTGAAATTTATTGAAGAAACATGTACCCAGAAATACATTAGATTGTGAACATTGCATGTGTTAAGAAAGGGACCCTAGCTATGAAATTGCATTTGCTAGGCCTTGCATGGTTTATGCTATAGCGCATTGGTAGTGTAGTGCAGGCTCAAAGGCACCTTGCTTGCTAAGTGAATTTCCTACCTAATGATGGACTCTAGCTCCTGTGTAGATGATGAACTGCTAGCTATATTGGAACACATAAAGTCACGTTCGCTTCACCCTATAAGTGCAAAGAGAAACTTGTCTTTGCTATTTGCCAAAAACAACCTTTATGACAGCAGTAACTTTACACTTTTCTGAAGTGGTGATGCCTACCCTTGCCTTCATTCTAGTCTAGTCACTCACTCTTGTGATTGCTTTGGATGTGAAAATACTAGGTGCAATATTTTTAATAGCAAGAAAAGTTTTCATTCACGATGCACCCAAATGCAGGAAGCCTTGCTGTACACTGTGCACTACTTGCCTAACCACAAATTGCACGGAAAGTATGAAAGTATTATGTTATCAGAAGTGGACCTGGCTAGAACTGCACTTGTTTAAGACCCTGATATTGAACAAATTCTGACTAGTCCTTCAATTTTACAAGTACATAAATTGTCCCACATTAACAAAGCTTTTACTTTATCTTGTGTTGTTTAGGTCTTTGGAAAGCGGTGTTAACGCCACTTGTCATCTGTATATCAGTCTGTACACCTACCATTGTCGCGGGTATTGAGATCTCCGATTCTATGCTGTATAATAAGGTTATTAGTTTCTCCTCAGCAACTTTTGCAATCTGCATTCATTTGACTCATCTCAAGCTTTAGCGAGCTGCTCCAAAACCGACAAATCCTGCTTTAAAGGCGCTCTAAAGAGGTAGCAGTGCTGCTCCAAGAGCTGATCTAATGCAACCTAGGCTACTTCCCACCCTACAAGCTTGTTTATACCTTTTGGAAAGTTGCATTGATATGCTTATTTTAGTCTGGATGGTTCATTGGTGATTGGTACTTTTGAATAACTAATGCTAAACATTCTTCTTGACAGCCCCTGTTGACGATTGCTGGCTCCCTGTGGTTCCTGGTACAGCTACCTGAAGGTGAACTGATAATTTTTTTTTTTGTCAATTAGGCTTCATTTAAGAGAGTGGTTCGCATTCCATGTAGTTTGTAAAAATTAACAAAATGGATTTCAGTACTTAATCATGTAATGAACACGCTCTATATATATATGCACCCCCCATAGAATGCAAACAAAGATCTTCTTTATTACTTTCAAATAATAATGCACTCCACCTCCTTGCAGAGAGCCGTCGTTTGCTTTGTTCTACAAGAGCACTTCAACCAATCATATTGACTGTGATCAGATGCATCACGAATGTAACATATCTGAAAACTGTGAGACCTTCAGCGTGGTGCAGCATATGGTAATGCTTGATTCAAGAGAGTGACACAGGCACACGTGCCTTTGGTAGTCAGTGAGGTTGCAGCTTGTGCTGCACTCAGTGTCTCAGAGGTGCGACTGTTTATGATGAAGCTACTACATGGCAGGTGCCACTACAGTCTCGCTTTTTTCTTTAGTGACTATTACCACTGCCTGGCCTTTGATCTGCTTTCACTGTGCCTCCATCTCTGTTGCAAACAGCATGACAGAAAAAGCACAATAGAAGCCTCTCTGGCTGGGACATGCTCATTTGTTCCTGCTAGCTTTTCCACTCTGTGCACTCTAGATTGCAATTAGTATTGCTAATTGCTGTGAAAGAGGATGTTTGTGGCATATTTGGCAAGAATATTGCCAAAGCATTTTTTTTTTGCTTTGAATGAATTCACCCTCAAGTTCACAATGAATATTATTAGAAAATGTGCATTCGTCGTGTTAGTAAATACAGCATTTGAGGTTTTATCGACTCCTGTGAGCTACTTATGAGCACCATACATTGCAGTTCTGTTCATTTACTTTTATGCTTGTTGAGGGAAGTTACAGTTACGATGTTTATTTTATGCTGTTTTCAATTGAGCGGGATCATCTTGAACATAGTTTTAAATTAACTTTTGCACTCAATAACAACACATAACACAATTGCAAATTTTCTTGAACATAGTTTTAAATTAACTTTTGCACTCAATTAAAACAACACAATTGCAAATTTTCTATGGCAAAAATTATTTTGGTTAGAAATAAGTAAAACATTAGAGTGAAAGTTCAAAGGAAGTGCATTGTATGTGCCCTGAGTGAGCTGTACTGCTTGATGTCCATATGTGTAATCTGTTTGCCACCCTACAAGTATTATTCCAGTAATTTTTGTTTTTGCAGCTCTTGGCAAAGATGCCCAAACAAGTGATCTCACAGTTGGCACCATCAACAAGGCTGAAGAAGTAGGCGAACTTTTTGCATGAGAAAGAGTGGAAATTGAAAAATTAGTAAGCCACTTAAATGGGACTTATAGTGTGTTGCAGGCTGAAATCGAGGCACTCACATCGCTGACTAGTAAGCAGCTTTCTTGCCTCTTTGCAGTAGGACAAGCAATACTGAGACAGTAGCATTGCTTAGCATTCCACACAATCTTATAATTGGCTTGACTGCTTGGTTTTCAAGCCCTTTGTTTTCGATTGCTATGTAAGGACTGTGTGGTGGAGATAACCACCATAAGGCTGAGGTGAGATTGGATTGGAACGTCCGGGATTGGAAATGGATAGTGTGAATGTTCCGGAGGAAGCAGTGCAGTACCTCGTCAACCAGACAGACGGTTCGCCCATCCAGCGGGAACAGCTCACCTCCCTGCTGCGGCAACGAGTGATGACCACCACCGTGATTACCACGCTGGTAGGCCTAGGGGTGCCAGTGGCTGTGTCGCAGCCACCTGCCGTGACTTGCACGCCATACGTGACAACAGAGCCACCGTAGTTCTCGGGATTCAATGACCACAGTCGACAGAGGTGTTCCTCGAACGTTTAGAGAACTTTTGCCTGGTGTCTGGTATTGACTCTGCCAGAAGGCTCAGTAACGTGGTGCCGGCCGCCTTGGAGGGCAGCGCTAAGCTGTGGTGGTGCTTTGTCGGCGTTTTCGCCATGCGGGAAGAGTTCACACAAGCCAACCATACAGCCACAAGCCATAGTCCAACCGTCCTATCTTCGTGATCAAATTCATCCTGCCCCCACCGTCTCTACGCTGACGCAGCCGATCGCCCAAACCTCACAACTGGCCCCTTACTGGCAGCGGCCCAACATGCGACAAGTCCACTGCCAGCGCTGTGGAGGCATCGGCCATGTTGACGCCAATGTGCCAGGGGTAGGCAAAATGCGTCGCTCAGGTGTTTTCAGTGCCATCAACTAGGGCACGTGCGGGCTGAATGCCCAGAAGATCAGCACTCGGGAAACATGCATTGGTAGATGCTACACCGGCAGGCATCTACGACAGCGTGCTCCAGGTTGCGGCCACTGCAGGCAGAAAGGAACCCCTTCTTGACATCCGCATCGGAGAAACAACATTCCAGGTGCTCGTGGATACGGGGTCCAGCGTCAGCCTTCTGGGACAAGTGACAGCGGCCTCTGAAGCCACAGCAGCCAGTCACAAAAGAGAGGTACGCACACTCCGTCTGGCCACAGGCTGGTCTTAATCTACTTCCTCGCTCTGATGCAAGATCCACTGAGCGGCAGGCTCCCGCTGCCGGCGGTTCCTGTGTGTGCCTGACCTCTGTAAGGACATTGTACTTGGGAGGGACTTACTAGCGGTGACTGCAATATCGCTTCATATTGCACTGGGAGGTTGGACAATTGGGACTGAACCGCAGTGCATGGTACCCTTCGTCAAAGGAGAGCAGCAGGTTAAGGGGAGCTAGACAGTGAAGATGCTATGCATAATGGATGCTATAAGGAGGAATGATGCATTCGTTGTCCTAATGTTACCTGCACTGAACATACAAGAGGGACCATGCCTTGTGAAGAAAACTGTAAATTGACCATGCAACATAATCTCTTCTTTGTTGTGTACTAGATACATTATTAGCTGTGTATGCTCATAGGTGCATATGCTGTGTGTTTGTGGTCGTATGTGTATTCCATACGTTGCCATCGGGCAAACCTCTTCGCTGTTCTTAAAGCACCTCTTTTTCTTATTCGATAGTGCCCATAATTTCCTGTGTATTCTGTACCATCAACAAGCAATATACACTGAAAGCCTAAATGTGATGCAAATAAGTGTCAGCATTGAGTGTCAGCACAGACACAATTTGTTTAGTTATTTTCATGGCAAATGAAACAGAGAACAAGTCCGAATATGAGGGTGAACGGCTTGTATGCAAAAGTTTGAATGCAGCCGCATAGTGATCACTGTCGTCATCAGCTGGATGCACCAGCAGGCACATGCTGTTTGTTGTCCGCTTATGGGCTTACATTGAGTCATGTTCATGTGTCATGGCGAAGCAGCACAGGTTCAGTTTTCGGCTGCTTCAGAGATGCTCACCTCCTCGTGGTGCCCCCTATAGCCAGGCGTCAGCGTGGTGAACTAAGTAGCGTCTCATTAGCCCAAGATGGCTGCGCGGGTTTAACTTGTTGATCCTCTCTGTATAAAGGGCCTTAGGCTACCAGCCTTTGAGACCCTCCACCCACGGGAGCAACACGGACTCCTCCCTACAATGTCCTAAGTGGCCTTGGTTGCAAGCGGCTTCGACCGCATCTTGCTGAAGCCACGTGCTTCACTTAACGAATCTCTAAGGAACTTTTTGCACTCTACTCCCCTAGGTCTACCACTTGTTTGTAAACTTACGGTCAGCTGCACTGTCTGATTCAGTAAAAGCAGCTTTAGCTTCTGTTACCTGTACCAGGAGTTGCAAAACAGGGTTAGGCTTCAGGTTACTGCACCTGCTGATTCAGCAAAGCAGACTTAGCTTTTGGTAAACTGCACCAGCTGACCAAAGCGAACCAGTACAGGGCTCTTGGTTAACTGCACCAGCTGAACAGCGAAGCGGGACAGGTCTGTGGTCCAGAGAGCGGTTCGTGCTTCTCCAGGGAAAAGCACGCCCTTGGCTCGCCAAGGAAGGGGAGTTAGTCTCCTAAAGCGGGATCGTGCCCCCCACCCAAAAGCACGCCCTTGGTTTTCCAAGGAAGAGGAGTCCACCTCCTAAAGCGGGTCCGTGCTTCCCGCCCAAAAGCACGCCGTTGGCTCGCCAAGGAAGAGGAGTTCGTCTCCTAAAGCGGGATCGTGCCCCCCACCCAAAAGCACGCCCTTGGTTTTCCAAGGAAGAGGAGTCCACCTCCTAAAGTGGGTCCGTGCCTCCCGCCCAAAAGCATGCCCTTGGCTCGCCAAGGAAGAGGAGTTCGTCTCCTAAAGCGGGATCGTGCCCCCCACCCAAAAGCACGCCCTTGGTTTTCCAAGGAAGAGGAGTCCACCTCCTAAAGCGGGTCCGTGTCTCCCGCCCAAAAGCACGCCCTTGGCTCGCCAAGGAAGAGGAGTTCGCCTCCTAAAGCGGGTTCGTGCCTCCCACCCAAAAGCACGCCCCTGGCTTGCCAAGGAAGGGGAGCTTGTTCCTAGCAGGATCTTCTCTCGATCCAACTTGATCTTGTGCCATGCTCTAAGTTGTCTGAAATTACGACTGCATAATTTTACGGTTAGCTGCACCGTTTGAACCAGTAAAGCAGCCTTAGCTTCGGTTTCCTGTACCGGCAGTTGCAAAACAGGGTTATGTTTAAGGTTGCTGCACCTGTTGCTCTAACAAAGCAGTTTGGTGGGCTGAAAGTGTCTCTCCTATTGAACTAGGTTTTTCCGTACTCCATTCAACTTTAATCACCACTATCCACATAATAGGCTCTGAAACTGTCTCGTACTTTGTACTTCGGCTTGTGTTGCATATCTTTTTTTCTTTGTTTGTCCCGGGTGACGCGGTTCGTTGTAACCGCTGTGGGTGACATATAACCTTCCAAATGGAACATACAGTGTCTTACAATATCAGTGTCTACATATGTCATATCTGTAATTGTCGGTTGACTTCGAGAGTCAAGCTAGAAGCACATTATGCCTCGCATGCTATTCACTTGCTATGGCAATGTCTCTATTGTCTTCATAAAAAATTACCGTCCAGTAAAAATATGTCCTCGCATGTTTCCAAATGCAAATGAACTAATTTCTCACAGCTGCAATCTCCAACTGCTGAACAGTCCTTTCCTGAGGTGGTCAATGAGTTTGACCCACCTGAAATAAATGTCAGTCCGGAGTTAGTTGACATTCCGTCTTCTCTGACGACTCGTGATGGAGGCAAGAGCCTCGGTGATTCGACTCACAGTAGTCATGAACATTGTCCTGGTATCTCTATGCCAAATTCGGTTCATGTTTCTTCCGGTGCGGTGGATGCCCAAACGGTGTTGCCCCCATCTGGTCCTTCGATGACTCGGTAACGTGACTAGAGGTCAATGGACCCTAGCTGAATTAGAAGCTTTAGCATTTGCTGAGTTGGGTTTGGGCGAAGTCTACTAAGTGGTTGACGTATTAGTAACAAAGTTTCCCTACTGGTCCAGAGAATGCATTGAAAAGATACGCAAACAATCGAGGTACTCAGAAATTCTATCCAAACTTAAGGCGACTCATACTGGCTTGGGCGAAGTCCATATTCTTGATGGTCCTTCGTATTCTCACTGCCGATGGTCTGACTCTGAATTAATAGCTTTGGCTAAACGTGAAATAGATATAGGTATACATAAAAGTATTAATGAAGCACTCCATGATGTTTTCAGTAGCCGAACAATTTCGTCAATTTGTCAAGTTTGGCGTACGAGTCGTTATCAAGACATACTTGAGCTGTTGAAATCTGAAACTGTTGTCCCACCCCCTGCTCTTCCATCCTTTTCTGGCGAGGTAACTCCCCCTAGTTTAGAATTTTCTGCTGCTGAGGTGTGCCTCATGCTCTGCGAGGTTGGAATTACAGACGAGGCTATTGTCTCATGTCTTGTAGCAGGCCCTATTTCTATGGATGATCTTTGGACCATCTATAAAGCTTTTGGTGTAAACCAGAAAACGAAACCGAAAAGTAAAAACAATAAGAACAGTCCTAACATTCAGCAAACTCAAAACAGAAGTCAACGTAAGCAACTGCATTACATTGAACACCAAAAACTTTATCACTTTGGTCCTAAAGTTCTGGCTGATCAGCTGCTTATGGGTGATTCTTCAGTTGCATGCTCCTTAACAGAATTGCATATAGAGTTTGATCCTATCTTTAACACTTATTCTACACCACTGTCTTCCCCACTTAAATCGTCAATAGCTCTCGAGGTTGACGAATCTCTGTTCACGGAGGGTGAAGTTGCTGTTGCCATTAGATGGCTCTCTTCAAAGTCTTCTCCAGGACCTGATAATATCTCAACTTCCGAACTCTTAAAGATACCCTCTGGTATCTTATGTCATATTTTCAATAATTGGATAGCTTTTGGCTTAGTCCCATTGGAAATGAAACGAAGCAGGACCGTATTTATACCTAAGAAATCCAATCCGGGGGGTCCAGGCAATTTTAGGCCAATCGCTGTCTCCCCCGTTCTTTTTAGGTTATTTTCGAAGCTCTTACTGTGTAGGTTGAGTGCCACTAACCATTTCCATAAGTATCAGTCCGGTTTCGCCGAAGATTGCAGTACTTCTTCCAATTTACTTGTCTTGCAAGGTATTATGAGGTTGCTTAAACTTAAACGTAAATCTTTCTTTGCTGTGAGTCTTGATTTGCGCAAGGCTTTTGACTCAGTATCTCACTCGGCTATTTTTAGTGCCCTAGATGCACGCAATGTCCCTTTACGTATCCTTAACTTAATTAAAAATTTATATGTTAATTGTACCACTGCATACACTTGCGGGGGTATCTCAGATAATGTCCGTGTATCACTGAGAAGAGGCATCAAACAAGGTGACCCTCTTTCTCCTTTTTTTTTAACTGCATAATTGATCCTTTATTCTATAGTTTAAATGAATTAGGTGTGGGAGTTCCATTGCGTGACAGTTCAATGTCTGCTATGGCGTTTGCTGATGATCTCCTCTTAATGTTCGATTCTCTTGAGGGACTTCAGGTTCTCATAGATGAAACAGTCTCTTTTCTTAGAAATGCTGATTTGCAAATAAATCCTTCAAAGTCGCAGTATTTTGGTTGGCGTCCAAATCACATTAGTAAGGGCTTTGACTACAATATTCCTTTTTTGTCTACCTTGGGGCAGGATATTAAACCTAAAAGTAGAGATGAACCGGTTATATATCTAGTTCTTAACATCTTCATAAATAAAAATCGTACAGTCAATTCCGAAAAAGCTGTGAAACTTCTTGAACACCTTTGCAAAGGCCTCGCTAAAGCCATTTCAGAAGGTGCATTGCTTGAGATAACTGGTTCTTCCAGTATTCCTATACAGTGCTTCAAATACTTTAGAGGTTTCTTCAGAGTCCTGTAGGCTGGATGGGCTCATTCGAAAATGGGTAAAGAGTGTTCATTTGCCTCCAAGTTTCCCGAATTTGCACATATGGCATCCTTCTAAGAATGGGGGGTTGGGCATCATTCAGTTGCAGAGGGTTGCTCAGGCGGTTCAGTACAAGAGTCTCACATGGTTACTTAGACTAGGGGACACATTCATAGATAATCTTTTTGATAGTATCTTGGATAAGAATTTTCGATGAATCGCTGAATTATTCCAAATCCCTTCTGGAATCACTTCCTCGAAGGCTACTGAGTCGGCATTAAATAGAAGATCCCAGAAGTGGTGGTCCGATTTAAAGTCTAAATATACAACTGACAGCGTATTTGTAAAAGTGGCTTGTAAAAGGTACAAGCACTGTGGAAACGAAACTAATATAAACTCTGATTGCGACAACTTTGCAGATGCCGAAATGCAGTATGACGACTCCTGGCAGTGGGATTTAACTCTAAGCCACGACGAAGCAGCGACTATGCAGTGTCCAGCACCACCAAATGGTGAAACTGTATGGCTAGTTGGGCATGGTCTACCAAGGCAGTCCTGCCAGCTGCTGTGCCACCGGTGCCAACAGCCCACCATGAAAGGCGAAAGAATGCAAGCTGGCCATTTTGCCCAAGGGATGATGCCGTGAGAAGCGAAATGGACGCTTGGCTTGCTGCAATTACAAAAGATGCTCAACAAAAGAGGAAGGAGCACTTGCTTTGCATGAAGCTCACTCGTGAGGACCGTGAACTTTGCATGGAACTCGCTCGTGACGATCAGAATGATAGATCGCAGAAAAGGCAGGCAGAGTATGCACAACCAATGGAAAACTTGAAGGCAAAAAAGGTCCGTATTGAACTCAAAATGAAGATTCTCCACAAACAAAACAAATGAGGGCAGTAACAAAAACATGTTTTCATATATGATCGTATATGTCTGGTAATGAAATGTAATATGTATCGTTTGTATGTGTGTGTGTGTGTATGTATATATATATATATATATATATAATATACTGCTGATTTCATCCAGGTGGGTCAGTCCAGAGGTGCCATCTACATGAAGCTGAGGCCAAAGGAGTGTGTTGCCTTCGTCGAGGGGCCTTAAAAGTTCAAACACTCAGAATCAGCTCAAACCCCAGGAACCCCTTTTCTCTGAACACTGCTAAGTTGCGCACTGTTAGACACGGCAGGGTCTAACTCTTGTGTTCTTGCAAACTAATGACAATAAATATGAGACATGAACAAAGCTAGCATAGCATGCTCTTTGTTAAATAGTGAGCTACCAAATTTTCACTGTTTCCCAGCCAGGGCAGCTTAAGGCTGTTCGCAACCAATGTGCTATTATTTTACTATTCTCATTTAAGTAGTCATTTGTCCTACCTGCATTAGCTGAGCAGTGTTGTATGAATTTCAGAGGCTGCTATGAATGACCCAACGTGAGCTAATATGCTGTCACACTCAAAACAGTGGCAGACCGGCTGACAAAACTGCTTTCAGCGTCATCTGCAACTCAAAGGTAAATGTGATGCATTTTATAACCTAAATTACATAGAATCCTTACTGTGTTTTCTTGACATATATGAAAGTGAGCTACACTTGTACTTATTGGTGGAGAACCTTGTAGCTTTTTCATTTAGTAATAAATAATAGTCTGGACTATAGCTTGTCAAATTGCAATCTATAGATGCTGTCATTACGGAAAATGGCCTTTTCCTTTTGAATTTTACCATATCCAACGTGGATTGGACATCAAAAGAATAACGATGAGGTTGTTTGTCATTGTGCTAACAAGAGAGTACCTAGGTTCTTCTTTCTTTCTTTTTCTTTTAGGAGTCCACAAGACTACTCTACTGCTACCTCCCTCATGACTCCTTAAATCAACCCATCGCTCTCAGTCCCCAGTAGCTGTGGAGCATCTGACCAAAGTGGTTGTCAGACCTGCGAGAGAGCAGAGGGTGCTAAGAATCTCTGGACCCAGACAGGCCGCCACTGGAAACTGAACCTGGCAACCTTCAACACATGAACCCTCTCGAGTGACGTTAGCTTAGCAGGACTCTTTGAGGAACTATCAGGCGTTGTGTGGGATATTATTTGCCTTAGTGAGTTTATAAGAACTGGTAAGGCTTACACAGTGCTGACTCTAACAGCCACATCCACTGCTATAACCCTGCTATAACCTTGCAGTCATAGCTAAGCACAACGGTTAGATGACACACGAGATAATTCAAGTGGCACAATTCATCGCCTTGGGAAAAGTGCGTCAGTGTGGCTTCATCGGGACTGTGACAAAAAGAAATTAGTCATTCAACTGGGCCAGATTTTGCAGAAGCGGGGCGATAGATGTGTAGGCCAGCTACATGTCTGCCTTGGGTATCACAAGGAAAACACGGGGAGTGTGGTAGATGGAAATTCAAGACGATGAGCAAAACGAGAACAAGGTGAAAGCAGGAGCCAACGTTTCGACAAGTGGACTTGTCTTCTTCAAGGCGACGTATGCTTTTCTTGCCACAGGGAAAGGCATTTGTCCTGCAGTGGACATAAAATAGACTGATGATTATTATGATACAAGAAAATTTTTGAATTGCTTTTATACAATTAATGGAGCGCCGTCAACTCACTACAATTATGCTATGGAGCCCCAATACCTTGTTTAATAATACGCATTAATAATCAATACATTACTTTATACTGTGACAGCTCAAAACATGTGCCAAGTGTAGTGTGGCTTCCGAAAAAGTCTGTTGATGTCCCCAAAACTCGGTGTGGCAGTCTCATGGTACCAGACACAAATGATGCATACACACACTCCTACACTATGACCATGCTGCAAAAGCCAACAACATTCAACACTTGACAGGACAACAGGGGAGATAGGTAGTCACCTTGCAGTTAAAAAAAAAAGTGTGCAGTTGGAAGGGTCAGTTAGCCGGCTTTTAGTGACAAGGTCATTATGTCACCGTGAACTACTGGACTGAGCCAACTGTCTCATGCTTGAGTTGTTTCTAACACAACATGAGTGCCAACTAGGGTTTCGGTAATGTGAATAGTGTCCTGCTTCACGTCTAAAATATAGCTGCACTCGTAGCACATTTTGAGCTAGCTGCATAAAATGTGAGGCAACAATTACTTGTGGTGAAATAGGAATTGAGGTTCCAAGTCATCATGATTGTGGGGTCAGCAACTCCCCCCCCCCCCCCCCCCCCAAAAAAAAAGCGCAAAAGCGGGACAAAAAATTTTTGGGTTAGCATTCCCTTAGTGACCTTCTCCTAGGCACATTGCTTAATTTTAACACAGAGTAATAATTTTGATGCACAGTCTGTTTTAGACTGTCCATGTCTTAACTCCTGCAGAATATTAGAAACCATTGCGCCCGCCAATCCCCGACTAAGCAGCTGCATTTCCCCCTTAGGTGGCACGATGAACGATGCTCCATACTCGTGATCTTATCAACCAACTTTCTGCATAGCAGTCTCTGTTAACAGTAAAAGATTGCAACAAAGTATTCTAGGGTGAAAATAAAGCCTTTCAGGTTAGCAGGTATGGTGAGCAACCTAACCAAAACATGGCTCCAGGACCCACAGGAAGCTCTTTGTGGTAGGCCAACCACAGTTCAGTTGAAATTCCTAATGGAAACTTTGGAAGCACCACAAATAAGTTTTTTGTGTTTGTGTGTTGTGAAAATGGTATAGTTTTTGCAGCCATGATTTAGGCAAAATAATTCCTAAAATGCTGGTTACTGAAAATATTTAAGAGAGCATTGTGATTGCATGTTTGTGGCCTTTTGAGCTTAAAATTCCATCCAAGTCATAGCCTGTTCCTTCTTTACACTGTTTACTTCAAAAGCAGGTGTACAAGATTTAGTGATGCTGTCAAAAAAGTCACAGTTTCGCCCAAAAGGCAAAGCATAGATTGTGATAGCAATTTAGTAGACCACCATATGAGGTAAGGATGGTACTTTTATTGACTGTATCAGCTTGCAAACACTCGCTTGTTAAAATCTAGTACAACTTGAGTCTGCAGTGAAGCCTCGCTCACCCCCCCTCATAATCGCCAGCCACTGTTACTCTGCGAGGCTACAAATAGTTCATACTTCAAACTTTCCCTGTTACATAAATAAGGTGGTAACCACAAAATAAAATTATAAACTCGTAAATTTATGTTTTCACTCGTCTATTATAGTGAAATGGTGAAAGCCTAATTCTTTACTGAACTGAAATAAAACGCTTACAACGTAAAAACCCGGTGTGTGCCACACATTTTCAAAATAAACAAAAGCAAAAATTTCACAGTTTTCTAGAAGATTGCAAATATTGCAATGCTTTGCAATAGATGTTTATATGCAATAATTTCTGTTATCATTAACTGTGTTATAAAAAAAATTTTGTCTGCACAAATCTATTTGGGGCTTAAGACATACTTCAGTTTCCAACATTGATGGATCTCATGCGGAAGAATTTCTGGCTGAGCACAATTATGCATATGCCGTTCCTGCGTCATCAAGCTTGCCTTCATCCCCTATACCAGGCTACTCTGTGCACCGAGCCAGTTGTTCAGAAGAAACAGCAGTGCAAATGCCCTCCGCAGTAGTGCTCAGCAAATCTTGCTGAATATGTATATGAATCCACGAAAAGAGCAACCGAACGTAACAATCATGGAGATCTGCAAGAGGGTGAGCAAACTAAC
Organism: Dermacentor andersoni; assembly: GCF_023375885.2. Classification (NCBI taxonomy): domain Eukaryota; kingdom Metazoa; phylum Arthropoda; class Arachnida; order Ixodida; family Ixodidae; genus Dermacentor; species Dermacentor andersoni. Next base: position 108,595,651 of record NC_092820.1, on the reverse strand, counting down.
CAGTCTGAGCTTACACAAAGTTTTTGATGTCAGGTGCCCTGCCAAAAAGATGGACGAAGAATTATGGACACCTTCACGGAAGAAGCTAGAATTCAAGGCCGTAAGAGATGCATAGATATTTAAGACAGCTTCGTACTGACAGCACTAAGAAACTGCATTCATGGCTTTTTCTGCCGCAACAAGATCCCAACAGGGCAGAAGATCGCTGCGGAATTAGCATGTGCGAACAAAAGTCTGCTGACCTTTCAGCCGTGGACCATCCACCGCCTCATCCTGGACATCGGCTTCAAGATCGCTCCTTGCTAATCGAGCGCAAAGACTTGTTGTGGTGGGAGAGCAAGTATCTTTAAAAGATTGTGCCGTACAGGGAAGAAGTGCACAAGATATTCTATTGATGAAATGTGGGTCACTGCTGGCCATATAGTAAGATTTGGGTTGATAAGACAGTCATCTCGCGATGTGCGCTAGCGCAGCTTGACAAGGGGGCTCAAACAGCCGTCGTAAAATGGACAGCGGCTGATAGTGACTCATGTTGGTAGTGAGTATGATTTTGTTGACGGTTGCCTGGATCTCTTCCTGGGAAAGAAAACAGGTGATTGGATTGGAAAAACTTTAATAAAAGTCCTGCAGGACGCGCGTCTCCCACGCAGGGACCGACAGGGAGTACCTGGAGGCCGCTGCGCGAGCCTGTTGGATGGCCCATTGCTGGTCTTGTAGGAGCGGGCTTTGTATGGTCTTCTCCCACTTGTCGGAGGTAGAGTCGGGTGGAGCATTTCTGCACTCCCAGAGCACATGTGCGAGTGTCGCCATGACCCCGCACGAGGGGCACGCATCGTCTGGGTAGTTGTCCGGGTAGATGATGTGTAAGGTGGCGGGGGTTTGGATAGGTATCTGTCTGTAATAAGCGTAGCGTTAGTGCCTGCGGCCTGTTCAGTTTGGGGTGCGGGGATGGAAAGAGACGTCGGCCCAAGTAAAAGTGTTTGGTGATTTCATTGTAGGTTACTGGGGCGTCCTTGTTCGCCTCCAACTCATCGAGACGTGGTTGGCCGGGAGTGACGGCGCGGTCGGTAAGCGCACGCGCAGCGTCGTGGGCTGTCTCGTTGAGGTTGGGCGGGGCGCCCGGGATCCGACCCAGGTGGGCGGGAAACCAGATGACAGTGTGATGCTTGAGGGTGCTTGGATCAGCGGCGCGGAGGACGTGTAACGCCTTGTTGGAGACGACTCCTCAAACGCTTTGATGGCCAGCCTCAAGTCGATGAATATTGTCGTTCGCTTATCGTCGAGCATTGCCAGGGCTATGGCCACTTGCTCTGCCACCTCGGGGTCACGTGTGCGTACCGTGGTGGTGTTTATCAATCGGTGTTGGCGGTGTTTATCAATCGGTGTGTACCGTGGCGGTGTTTATCAATCAAAGTCCGTTGCGAGGACGAGACCGCTACCGCGACGAAGGCTCGGTTGCATTGGTAGGCGGCGGCATCCACGAAAGTGACGTTGTCCGCTTCCTTGTTTAATCGTTTGAGGAATGCGGTGGCCCGGGCTAGGCACCTGCCTTGATTGTGTTCCGGATGGACGTTTCGCGGAAGGGTGTGATCGTGAGCAGGTCGCGGAGCTCGCGGGGAACCGGTGTAAACTCCGGTGGATCCTGGGTGTTCGGTGGGAAGTAAACGAGCTCGCGCAAGGTGTGACGGCCGGTCTTCGTCATCGCCAGTCGTATCTTCTGTGCTCTCTCCTGAGCCTCAACTATCTCTTCGAGGGTATTGTGCATCCCGAGCTCGACGAGTCGATACGTCAGCGTCGTGATCGGGAGCCCAAGGGCCCGCTTCACTACTTTTCGGATGAGTGTATTGAGCTTGTTACGCTCCGATTGTTTCCACTTATGCATTGCTGTGACATAGGTGAAGTGACATAGGACGAATGCGTGTACAAGACCCAGCAGATTGTCTTCTTTGAGGCCGTGGTGACGGTTGGCCACCCTGCGTACAAGTCATATTGCGTTCTCCGTCTTTTTCGTCAGCTTGCGGACCGTTTGAATGTTTGATCTGCCCGCCTCGATAATCATTCCTAGTACTCGGATGGAGTCGACCTTGGGGATTGGGCAACCGTCTCTGGTGCGGACGGTGACATTACGCTCAGTCGGTGGTTTCCATCCCTTAGGCCTTTTGCCTTGTCGTTCTGGGCTGTACAACAACAGCTCCGATTTGGCGGAGGAGCACTTGAGGCCCGTATGGTCGAGGTAGGATTTGGCAGTTTCGACTGCCTCCTGCAGAGCGGATTCGATAAAGCTGTGCGACCCCGCGGAGCACCAGATGGTGATGTCGTCCGCGTATACTGTATGGCTGAGGCCTTGTATCTTCGAGAGGCGTTCGGAAAGCCCAATCATCACCAGGTTGAACAGCGTCGGCGAGAGGATGGAGCCCTGGGGGGTGCCACGCTGTCCGAGCTCGACTTCTTCCGACGTTAGGCCTCCGGCACGGAGCACGGTCTTGCGACGGGTTTGGAAGGAGCAGACGAACTCATAAAACCGGCGCCCGAGCCCTAAGTCCGCGATCGCCTTAAGTATTGCCGAGTGCTGGATGTTATCAAAAGCCTTCTCCAGGTCAAGGCCGAGTATGGCGCGGGTGCCCCAAGTAGCCCCGGCGTCTATGATCTGGTGTTTCAGGAGAAGCATCGTATCCTGCGTCAAGAGCCCGGGTCGGAAGCCAATCAAGTGGTGTGTGAAACAGTCCTGGTCTTCGAGATACCAGCCAACTCTGTTGAGTACGACATGCTCGGCCACCTTACCCAGGCACGACGTGAGCGAGATGGGGCGAAGGTTATCGACGCCAGGTGCCTTGCCTGGTTTCAGAATGAGGATCGTCTTGGCGAGTTTCCAGGCATCAGGTAACTCGCCCCGCCGCCACACGTCATTGATGGCGCCCGTGAGGTACACGACCGAGGGGTCGTCTAAGTTCCGCAGGAGCTTGTTGGTTATGCCATCGGGGCCCGGGGCGGAACGGCCGTTTAGTTCGTGGAGAGCCCGGCGTATCTCTTCGACAGAAAATTCGGCGTCGAGAAGGGTGTTGTCGGTACCTGTGTAATCCGGATGTAGGGTCAGCGAGCCTGTGGGTATCGGCAGGTACTTATGCACAAGCGTCTTGACGATGTCATCCGGCGAAGCAGTGCCTTTGGCCTGGTGAAGGACTTTGATGAGCGATGGCGCTGGTTCGTGCGGGTGTTGGTGTCGTCGAGCAGGTGTTGGAGGAGGTTCCAAGTCTTCCCGTTGCGGACTTGTCCGTCGACCGAGTAACACAACTCGTCCCATTGCTGTTTGGATAGGGCACTGCAGTGTTCCATTATGGTCTGGTTCAGTTCTGCAATGCGTTTGCGGAGCCTGCGGTTGAGATGCTGGCTCTTCCATCCTGTCAGTAGAGACTGTTTGGCTTCGAGCAAGTGGGCGAGGCAGCTGTCCATCTTCTCTGTTGGCATGTCCGTGCTGAATATTTTCGTGGCCTTACCGACATTGGCCTTGAGCTGAGCCGTCCACGTCTCGAGATTCGGGGCAGTGTCTGGAGGGAGTCGTGAGGTGCGAGTCTTGCAAAAGAGGTCCCAGTCGACCCACGTGTACAACTTAGGCTTCCCGATGATGCTGGGTAAGTGCACGGCCAGTATGAGATGGTCACTGCCACGATCCTCCGCAAGATGGGACCAGTGGGCATCGGCTGTGTTCTTCACAAAGCAGAGATCTGGAGTGGTGTCTCTGTGCGTGGACGTGCCAATGCGGGTAGGGAACGTCTTGTCTGTCACTAGGGTGAGATCGAGCTCGTTCACATGCTGCCACAGCGCGGTGCCCTTGGGGGTGTCATATACGTAACCCCAGGTGCGATGCGCAGGCGACCACCACAAGGAAATGGATGGCAACCATTTCGAGATGTGGTTCCGCTCGGTCGTCTATAGGCTACCATCGCGAAGTATAATTGTCATGGAAAATGTGTCTTACCTCTCCAGGCGTGTGGAGAAAAGCCCGTCGTCGTCACGGCGAAAGGTAGAGATCCAAGGCTGGGTGGCCTCAAATGTGATCCCGTGCCATGCCGCCAGTACCAAAAAGCAGCTGCTTGACACTGTGGCCACCGTCAAGACTAATATTATGATGTACTGGGTTGGCGCGGCTGAGTTTAATGACATATTGCTCATTCGGGTACAGATTAAGAATGGAGTGGCAGCGATGAACACCACATTCAAAAACGAAGGATGTGCACAACTTTCACCTTGCTGGATAAAGTCACACCAGAGAACTGGGCCAAGGCTGTGCGCGATATGCACCGGGCGTCGAAACACACTACTGGGAGATGCATGGGTTTAGTGACAAGATGGAGCCAATCATCCTCAACCTGGGAAGTGATAACAGCACCTCTGAATCATACCTGCTTAAAACAGCTTTTCCATACAAGGCTCAACGATCAACCTAGATAATTCTAGCAACCAATCAAAACTAACAAAAAGGATGAGATAACTATACCTGCCATGCTGCATGATGTTACGGTTGTTCATGATAGCCGCGCTAAAGCAAAATGCTTTAACCCTTTTTTCGGCTCAGTGTTTGTATGCGGTGATGTCCAAGATGGTACAGTGTCCCACTATGATAAATTACGCCCAGTACAAATGGATTACATATTTACCCAGCATGGAATTGAATTACTCTAAAAGACCTAGATGAGGCAAAGGCAGTGGGACCAGATGACTTGTTGTAGAAAGTACTTTCTTAGTATGCCCGCCCAGTTTCTAGGTATTTGTGCGTCATATTTCAAAAATCACTCGAAGGTGTATTGCGTAATAACTGGAAAATGGCAAACATGGTTCTTGTGCACAAGCAAGTTCCTCGTTGTTACATATTTGTATCTGATCACCAATGACACCTACATATATAACCTAACTTTTGATATTCTTGACAAGCCTGTGTGTTAGAGACACAGCAACGGCACCAGCAACGTGCGCACATGCACCCAGCTATGTAAACTTAAAGTTCTTTGTTGTATTCCCAAGACCTAACACTCGTAACAGCATTAAGAATTACAGACCCATTTCGCTCACTAGTGTGGCGAGTAAATCTTATGAAGATGTTCTGTTCACTAACATCATGGCCCACCTGAATGCACACTCACTACTTAACCTCCAACAGCATGGTTTTTGTAGCGGTCACTCTTGTGTCACACAGCTAACAGAACTAATACATGAACTATCAAGTGCAATAGATGAAGGGTTCGTAGTTGACGCAATCTCTATAGATTTGAGAAAAGTTTTTGACCTCATTCCCCACTCCTGATTAATTGAAACCTAGAATGGTATATAATAGAAACACATCAGTTATTGCTTGGGTTAGACGATACCTAACTGCGGGTTCTTATTAGGGGTTCATATTAACATATGCTCTCACAAGGTTGGAGTGACGTCAGGAGTTAAGCAAGGTTCTGTTTTGGGCCCTTTGTTGTTTTCATTTTTTTTAACCCTTTGTGGGACAGCGGGACTCATATGTCCCACCTTTTTCTTCGCCTTGTCCTAACATTTTAGATCAAAACCACTGAATCGATTGCTTTCAGATTTTTAGTGACACCTCGTGGATGTTCTAGAAAGCGGTATGGTAGTTGTTTTTAGAGTATTCGCAAGGTGGCAGCACATACCCATGTCTCAAACGAACCATTCCCTTTGCATGAGCTGCGTGCTGTTTCCAGCAGATATTGGCACGCCCTCCACCCAATTAAGCAAGAGCAGTAAGCTTGAAAAGTTTATTTCTTACTCACGAGTTCCTAAAACTGCCAGATTAAATTTCCTTCGCCAGCTTTATTACGGAAAACTAGGAATACAATTGCGCGACTATATTATTAAGGACACATCTCGAATTTCCTGCCACAAACACAGGCAGTATTTAAAACTAATCTTTGCACGAACAAACCTTTACAAAAACCCATTTTTTGCGAAAGCAATCAATGATTGGAATGCCCTACCTGGAAATTCCCACTGGTTAAAACCACCCACTTGATGTATCTTGTTAACTGTATCCCTTGTATATATTTCTGTTTGCTTTTTTTGTATTTGCTCATGTAGCCCCCTCCTGCTTGGACAGATGTTCGCAGTATTGTGAAAATAAATGTCCTATTACCGTGGCTTTTTCCTTTCCTACCCATACTGCTTTCTAAAAAATGTTTGCAATGCAACTTTTCACAAACTTTCAGTGATATATATCCGAAAGCCTAGCCAGTCTAACATTCTGTGGAGCTGATTGGAGCATCCAATTTTCATTCTCCTTCACGGAGGGAACTTTCTGTCCATGGAGGAAGCAGTTGAGCTGTTATTCAGCCTCCCAGATGACGCATGTGATAGTGAAATCAATGCGGACGTTGCGGAGAGTGATGAAAATGTCATTCTAGCGCAAGCACCGGTGAATGAGAGCAACCACGGTAATAAGCTTGACCAGCTGTCCACAAACCCAGTCATGAAAAGGCGCAAATCATACGTGAAGAAATAGCCGAAAAAACTGAGGAGGTGCGCGTTTCCCTCTTAGCCCGAAGACGACGAGGAGTGTGCAGATGGTGACCTTGAGGCAGCTACTCCCTGGACAACTACTCTACCAACTGTTGTGACACGCGAGGTGACCCCACAAGTTCTGGTGTGTTTAGAAAGGTTGGCTGTATGTATCAAGCCATTATGGTAGTTCAGTTTCTACTTCGATGATGTGCTAGATATGATAGTACTACAGACAAACCACTTTGAGTCACAAAAATCAAGGAAAAATTGGCTTGACCTAACAAAATAATTGAAAGTCTATATTGGCACCTTGCTCAACATGAGTGTAAATCCCATGCATCACATTTACCTCTACCAGAGCAGTGATAGATTCTTCAATGCCGTTGAGACCTCCAAAGTCATGACATAAGAAAGGTTCCAGGCAATTATGAACACTCTGCACTTTCAGGACAACGAGAAAATTAAGCACCGTGGGGAAGAAGGTTCTGATAGAGATGCCAAAGTCAGACCTCTTGTGAACGCCCTAAATGAATGGTTTCGTGCAGAATATAAGCCATCTAACCACCAGGCAATCAACGAGTCAATGGTTCGCTTTATAGGTCGAGCAGCTTGGAAGCAGTGTACACCCATGAATCTGATAAAGAGAGAGTACAAGGTGCGGTGCAGAGCTGATTCTACAACTGGCTACCTGTGTGAATTTCATATCTATGAAGGAAAATCTACTGAAAGAGAGGCCGATCTGACACTTGGAGAAGGACACTGAGCTCTATTTTGATATTTTTTATACTACAAAGCTAATGGAGGACCCTACACAGCAGGGCCGGGTTCAATCCCGGCGGGAACTAAGTATTTTTTTCTCATTGCCAGTGATAGTTGCTACAAACAATTACCAAAACGGCTATTGGAATGAGCCCATAACAGCTTACACTGTAAAACAAGTGAACGGGAGAGTAGTAATGAGCAAAATGTGCAGGTATCGGCCACAGTCAGGTACACGGGGAGGTACCCCGCCATCGTTGGCTTATGCTATGTACCTGACATAATGGCACACCTGATGAGAAAGAAAAGAGTACTGAAAATAGTGAATGGAAAGAAAGGAAAGGGTTTAATGCTTATGAAGTAAGGAAAGTGAAAGCAAAGATGCATAGAAACATAAGGAAAATCGTCACCATCTGATTTTTCTGGCTTCCTAAGGACCGCGAAGTTCGTCCCTGTAACCTGGCTGTAGATAGAGTTTGCTTTTGACCAGCAGCTAGCCTCATAGCTGACGGTTTAATTATTATGTAGGCTACTAATAAAGCTGATTGTCTTGATTGATAACTTCTGGAAAATCAGGCAGTGCAAAAAACAACTATTCAACACAAGTCTAGACACCACAGCCACATCAGCAATAGCTCTGAAGGCCTACCGGTACACTCAGTAGGCATGTCGGAGCTCATATTGCAACACTAGACGGAGTGTCCATGCATGTAAATTAGAGAACAAATGTGTTCCGTGACAGTGGCCTCTTTACACTCTTGGTATGCTTTATCGCCAGTACACTGTGCAAGCTGAATTCTGGGACACGTATGATGTGTGGTTGCTCACCGTGATTATTTGCTTGCATGCAGGATCACTTCACACCCGAGCAGTTTCTTGACGAAGGACGGAATGGGAAAAAACGATTAAAGGCAAATGCTGTCCCTAGCATATGTTCTCGTACGTACACAGCAGAGCATGCTAATGCTATCCTTGTTAAAAAGGGGCTGCCACATCTTAAACGAATATTCACTAATAAGTTTCAATTGCAGTGCCTGTAGACTCACCAGTACAAGTCACACGTGGAGAAGCACCTCATGGTGTCACCAAATCAAGATCAGGTGAGACTACAGACCCAAACCAGACATTCTCAGCACCAGCAACTAGTTATCTCTAGATACACTTGTGCTCTATCTTTTCCTGGTGTATGCTTCTTTATCGTACAGACTGCTCAGCACTAGAAATGGTGCAAGAGACCCCTGGCACCCCTGGCATCTTCAAGGCTGCTTCAGGGCCTTTAGGTGGGATAAAGCTCTTGGTCGACACCTAGCAGGCCAGGTGCTGGTCTTATTAGTTTCTGCAGCCTGTGCTCCAGTCCTCATGAGTGAACACAAATGTTTGCTAGTGTTAAATTGCGTACCGAATAATAAATGCACCTGGCATTGCAAGTACCACTGACTAGCTTTTCCTGATAAAGACGTTCCACAGCGTTTCCCGCGTTACCACTTCGCAATTAGACACTCTGACCGGTAAGCTTGCCATTGCATTAAAAGAAATCGGTGGCATGAAAATTGGTTGTCAGTCCCTCTTAGTACACATTTTGCAATTGTGGATGCAACATTCCATTAGTACCCAAGACTGCACCTCTAGTGCCGATTTTCTAAATGGCTAAAATTCACTGTTTTCTGCCTAAAATTCCAGTCTCTACAACTCATAACAGTTTTGCTAAATTGTCAAATTTTGTGTATGATTTCTTGGCCACGTAATGCCTGCCTTGGAGGGTAATCTAGCCCAAAATGTGCAGTGGTGGTATCTGCAATAAGTGATTTAAAAAATATATATATATTTGCTCGCATATTGGAACTGGTATGTTCTGAAACCGGTATGTTCTGTTTTGGAACTGGTATGTTCTGAAACCGGCATGTTCTGTTTTGGAAGTGGCATGTTCTGAAACTGGTATGTTCTGTTTTGGAACTGGTATGTATCTGGTATGTATCTGGTTCAACTTCTCTGTGTGGCCTGCTCCTGTATTCCATACTTCTGGAGTATCTTATTTATGAATTACCTGTGTCTGCAATAAAAATGAAATGCTTTGGTATTCTCATGCACTACATGGCCAGTGTGTTATTTGTGTAATAAACGAACTTTATAAATAAACTCTTTTTATCACATCTTCATTTCAAAGTGAATGGAAGCTCCCCTCACTTCTATTGTGAAAATAGTAAAAGGTGCTCACATAGGTGTTGATGCTTGCTGCAGTGCCTATGTGTACTTCACTCTTGTATTTTGCCGTTCTTATCCTGGATGCTTAACGTATCTGCATTGCGGGTGGTCGAGTGAATTCCTTGAAAACTGAAGAACTGTAGCTAGTTCGTAGCAACGTGCTTGGGTATAATAAAATATTTAAAACCTGCCTCGTGACAACTTACTGCAATAATTGTTGTTCTTCTTTAGTAAAACTATTGAAGGGTCTTCAGGTAAAGACACCTATTTCCAGTCAGCTGCCTATTATGTCAAGAACGGTTCAGATGAAATTTCTTGACTACCAGCTACGCACTTTTGTAGGATGTCCTAAAAAATTCACAGGTGAAATATAAAAGGCTACTGCAGGTCTGGACTTTTTTTTTTTTTTTTTGAAAATAATGGAAGCACATTGAGTTATACAAAGGTTTTAGTTGGAATTACCAGTTTTACGCATGGAATGCACTACACCGCTTTCACAGAACTGTCATTAAAAAAGCCAGCTCACATTTTCACGATAATGCACTGCTTGTGTTGTTTCTGAGCATAAAAGAGGTTACTCTAAGTAAAGATATTTCATCTACAACTGCTTATGTGGAGCAGGAGGCCAGAGGAATGAATGTCATCATTTACCATACGGTAAGGGCCTAACTGTGTTTTGCATTATTACCTATAATGTAGCTATGTCAATCCTTTGAGAGAAAAACTCAGTACACTCCCACAGAAAGTTACTTTTGGAATCCCTCCAGTGAAAAGGCACATAATGAAGTGGCACTTGTAGGTGTGGCTGATATCCAGTGTCTGCTGACGAGTGGGTACGTTTCTACAGCCAATCTAACGGGGTACCAGCGTCGAAATACTAATGGTTGGTCATTGATTCACAAGTAATACTTTAGCCTGCGTACACATTGACAGCTTTAGCACATAAGCAGGTATAGGCCTCATTATACTTAGTACAGTTCCCTTTGTAAAAGAGCAAAACTTGATAAAGCTCACTATATACTTGATATTTGCACGCATCCTGAAGCTTCCAAGCCGAGCTACATTGCAAAGATTTCTTGCAGTAACATCAGGTGAAGTGGGATTTGCATTGTTAGTCCAGCAGCAGCTTCAAACAGAAGTGGCAAACCTTACGTGCACACAGGCCAAAACTTGGTCTTTGGTAGTTGATGAAATGAGAGCCAACAGTGACTCCAATACCACAAACAGCGAAATGCACTTGTTGGATAGGTGGACAGCGGAAAGCTTCTGCCAAGGATAAGCACTACCGAACCACTGCTGGCCTGTTGTGCTTTGTGCTTTCTGGACTTTCAGTGCACATCCGAATACCCGTAGGGTATTTCTTAACCAAGAACTGCACTGGACGGCAGCTGTTTGTGCTAATACAGTATGCAATTAAGCAGGTCGAAGCAGCAGGCTTTGCCGTGGTGCGCATAGTTATGACAATCACAAGGTCAAAGTTCTTGCCATGGAACTCCTGTGCAACAGAAACCCGACGTATTACATTCAGCACCCCGAGAATCCAGCACGGAAGCTGTTTCTTGCATTTGACCTGTGTCATCCGATCAAAAACATTGGGTCACAATTTCTAGCCCGAGAACTTGGCCAGTGTGGTAACGTTTCGTCCGCTCATATGAAACAACTATACCACATGCAGCAAGGAAACATTGTGAAGCCTGTAAGGTTTCTCACAAGAAAGCATGTTTATCCATCGAATATTGAAAAAATGAACGTGTCTAAGGCTGTTCACGTCTTCTCGTCGCCGGTCACTGCGGCACTCAAGGTGCTGAAAGAGCAAGCAGGCCATACAGCTGACATAAGTTTTGCAGGTGTGGGTCCCACAATTCAGTTCATGGGTACTGTGCACCGCTGGTTCCTGTTGATGGATGTCAGTAACTGTGTCCAGCATATTCGCCAAAAGTTGCCAGACAGCAAACAGTACAAGACCGCTGACGACATCCGCCTGACCTGGCTCTTGACATCTCTTCTTGAATATCTAGAAGAGGCGAAGAACAAGTGCACACAAAAGCAGTTCCTGAGCAAGGAAACATACCACGCACTGGTAATGACCACCAAGTCGAATGTGGAATGTGTGAAGTACCTGCTGGAAGCTTCCAGATTCAAGTTTCTGCCGACACGCAAGCTTTCATTAGACCCAATAGAGTCCTTTTCTGGATGGCTACGAAGATCTGCTGGCAGCAATGACCAGACAGATGCCCAAGCTATTCTTTCTGGGATTTAAGAGGTGCTGAAGACTGGTAGTATTTCAGCTTCTAAAAGCAGCAATGTAGTTGACACCACAAGTCATGCCTCAGGGGCACTGCATAATGCTGGTGAATCAAGACACGATCATCAGGCCACTTTCCAGCAGAAGCAACAAGGCTGCTTGAAGATCAGATGAAAAAACAAGCCAGCTCCTTCCAACGGTAGACATGGCAACCATCTCAATGGTAGGAGGCTACCTGGCTCTTGTCGTTCAAGAACAGATTGCCTGCAGCAGCTGTATTTCACTTGTGTCCAAGCCACCTTCTGCTTCACCAAGCGACAGTCTGATCCGGCATCAGGACAGAGGAGAGCTCCTGTACCCTTCAAGTCAACTTTACATGTGCTGCGTGCCTTGAAAATGTACGTTGAGGTGATCCTGAAGAAAGAACCTTGCAAAGCCACTGCAAGAAGCCGTCGAGAATGCTGTATCCGTACTGGCTGACTCTGGAGTTTTGAAGTGTACTGACGCACTACCTGTAGCTCTTGAAGACTGTCTGCACGAAATATTTCAGGCCGATATTCATCAATTATGCATTGTCTAACAAACAAGAATGACATGGCAAAGACAGTTCTTGAGAAGCCATTCTCCCGGAAACAGCTAAAGCTTTAAGTGAATCCTGAAATATGAACTTGAACAAGCCTGATGTGGTAATAAAGTGTGATGTATGTCAGCATGTTTGCACTTCTTTCTTTTGGCACATTAAAACTGTGCTGTGCTCATAGGCAGTAACTGAGCTGGAATATAAGTGCATGTTGAGCACATATAAAATGACAGACCTGCATCAACAATTAAAGAGAGGCTGAGAAAGAATTGCACAGAAACCTTGAAATAGAGGGACGACGCGCAGTTCGGTTGTTCTTGCGAATTCCACTTCTAAAAGAATAAAGTGAGTCGGAAGTGATGCGATTAGCATGAATTGTGATCAGTAGGTTGGGCAATTAGTCTCAATTTTGCAGTGAGAAAAAGTGCCTGTGTTCACACAAAGGTTGCCGCGACGTTAGATACCTGGTAAGTGCAACGGCATACTGCTGCTCCACGAAAAGATATGAAAGCAAGTTTAAACTAATTAATATTGAAGAACAATCAATCACAGAACCAGGCACAGCAGAACTTTGTAAATGTAATGCACTTGTACCTCACACCTAAACATTACATTTTTTGCATTATAAAATGCATTGCAGCTAGTGCTTCAGCAGAATACGGTGCTATGCACAGCGGCCTTGACGACGTCTTCTCCATCCAGGGCTGCTAGTGCCGCCCATTGGCAGGTCCTTGAACTAGCCTTGACGTTGCCAAACAATGGCGCGCTGCATAATTGAGCAGGTACTGAAACTACAGAGGAAGCTATCGTGCGACAATCAGCTGGGACACGTAAATGGGAAAAAGGTCAAAGTACGGGGCTCATGCCAGGAAGACGACGCGTGGTTGCTCTGAAGCATGAAAAAAGATGATTGAGCGGGCCAAATTCAGTATTTTATTGTCTCGCGTGTACGGATCCGACACCAGCGCGAAACTGAAGTTGCCCACAATCATACGCTCCACAAGCAACTTGGCTGGGTGGCGGGTGCTGGCAAGATTCGCCTGTATGAATTTGATAGGCATTTCGCTAGCCATTTCTGATGACATGATACCCGGCCGTTAGAATTTCCCTGGCAGCCTGCAGGTGCATCTATAAGAGCAGCCAGAGGGACCAATACAGCGAAAACAACACCAGCATCAGAAGTAATGTAGAAAAAGTTAGCAGCGCAGACGGATCGTGAGGGATATCAGCCGGTAACCATTGGCAACCATCCCAATCGGCCCTGCCCCCGCAACTGTCCGGCGCATCATGTATTGGATTAATAGGTGAGGTGAAAGAAAAAAGGAAGTAGAAAAGTGCAGACAGGTACAAAGAGACACATAGAGAAGAAAGAAAAATGTGTACATGTTCAGAAAATGCCACAGAAAATGGGGCAACGGTCCACCGACTGCTAGGCATGGGAGAGTCAATACGAGGTCCTTAGGACGACGACTAGTGCGCGGCGGCCCCGCGCCCACCCGCGACACCGACGGTCGCATGCGCAGTGTGCACACATGTGTGCATGCCGCTCCAGTGATTGCGGCACGATCCGTGAGGCCCTCAACGACGTCGCCTAGTCATGCTGCTGTGCATGGGAGAGCGTTCCTCGCTTTTTCCGACGCTCTTGCTTGTGCACCCATGCATTATTTCCTGCTCTACATGCCTGACTTCGGTGAGTAGGGAATCTACGATAATCATGTGTGCAGCATTGTTTGTGTTTGGCTACTCATTCACTATCCCCATGTGCACTGGAGTTGTGTGAGTGACTTTCATCATGTGTATTCCACTTGTTCGTGTACGGCCAAGGGCATAACATTCGCCAGTGTTGTACTTGTGCGCGTACGTGTGTGTGGATTTTAATCACCTTGTGTGTTGTATCAGTGCGTACTATACACCACATGTGCCATGCTGGTACGTGTTAACATAGTGCGCTCCGCGTGTGTGCCATGTTTGTGCTGTGTGCCACGCTCCCACCCATCGCATGTGTTGCACATTTTGGTCATTTTCATGTGCTGCATTGCCGCTTTCTGGATATTGTGCTTCTATGGGACTGCACCACGTGTACCACATGCTTCGCGAGCGTGTTTGTGGCTCAGCAGTGAGCATCTGTGCAATTAGATGCCTCATTTTAATTTTTCTTTTGGGGAGCGTGTGAGAGTGAGGGCATCATGCATCATGGTCGAATTTGTGACAGCAGCCAAGCGTGCCCCTCGCAGTGGCCATTGCAGGTCCTCGAAAGCGGCTAGCATAGACGTGCCACTGTCTCTCTGCCTCGGTCTTTGGCAATGTGAAGCCACGGAGGCTCAGTCTGTGTAAATTGTAGCCAAATGGTTTGCGAAGCGCCCCGCCGCAGCTGAGGCAGCAGCCAAAAGCGGCTGTCGTGCCTTCCCAAGAAACGTCAACCACACCAAATGAAGCAGTGAGCCAACTGCAGCTTGCCACACCAGCCCTCTCGCAAGGCTCACTCCCGTTGCATCCTCCATTGATGTGTTAGGCTGCCAGTACCAAGCCCTATTTTGTGGAGCTCTCTGCTAGCTCCTATCAGAAAGACATGGACTTGATGACCTCACAGAAGTGCAGCCGCGATAGCAATTATGACAGGGAGCTGCCAGAGCGGTCATTGAATCTCAGTGCTGTCCCGGAGTGCAAGAAGACCGCACCTGTTCTTTCTAGCAGCACAGCAGGTGATAAGGCTGTGGATTCAACGGCGCCCATTACCAGTGTCACGGTGCTCGCACCTGCCACCGCCAATGCACAATGCACCTCAACTGCTGCTGCGGCAGCAGAGACAGCAGGCACACCAGATCGGAGCCCTACCTTGCACTCCCCTGGAGCAACAGCTACCTCACAGGCCGCTCTCGAGACACCACATGCCGCAAAGGTGACAGGTGGTAAGCCACAGAGTACAGTTGCCTTCTTGAAGGATCCACCAGCTCCTCCAACAAAATGCCTTGCCTTGGAAAAGAAAAGCAAGGGGAAGTGACGCACAGCACCAGGTATCCTGCAGCCTTCTGTTCCTGCAACTGCTGCCACCTCGGGCCCAGTGGATTCTCCGCAGTAGCAGGCGCCACCAAAGGACACTGCCACTAGCTCCCAGATCGCACTCTCTGCCCCACCTGAGAGCGATGAACTGGCACAGGACGGGTTCACCACGGTATTCTTTAGGAATACCCAGCGACGCACCAGGGTTCTGCAACAAGCTGCTACGAACCTGGCATACCCAGCGGTGGTCGGGACGGCCCTGTTCTGCCCTTCTGTTCCGGGAGGGGCTTTCCAGTGAACATACTGCCTGGCGCTTGCCTCTGCACTTTCTGCGCGGCCAGGCGTTGATGCAGCACGTGTTAACACAAAGAGAAACATCGTGGCTGTGGACGCGACCTCGCAGGCCTGCTTGGAGGAGCTGCTCGCCACCACCGAGCTCCGAGGTACGTTCCTGCCCGCCCACCAGCTACCTCGTGGCTACAGCACGGGATTTGTACACGGCATTGACAGTGATCCTACCAACTTGGAGGTGGTTGGGGCAACCGAGTCCAGCGTCCCTATTCTATCTGCATCCTGCTCCGGCAACATGATGACAGTCCGCTTTGGCAGCACGGTCCCTCCCAAGCATGTGACCATCTACAAGCTCCGATTCTGGGTGAGGCCTGGAAGGTCTCATCCACTGCAGTGCCAGCAGTGCAGCCGCTATGGGCACATGGCTGCCACCTGCAATAGACCCACCAGCTGCCTGCTCTGTGGGAGTTTCCGTGAGAAGGGAGAGAGCTGCTGGTGTTTACCTGGACCTCGGGAGGAATGACTTCAAGCTGCAGAGTGTTTGAGGTCTGCAAGGAGGACTCCACAGCTTTGGGGTCCACCAGCGCATGACATTGGTGCATACTAGAGAGAAGGACAGTTGCTAGGGTCTGGACAGACTTTTCTGCCGTCTTGCGCATGTGCGAAACCGTTCAGCCCACCTTTGTGTGTTGTGCAGGGATGGGTCCCTCTGCCTTAATCAGAGTGACAAGTTTTAACTGCTGGGTGCTCCCTGTGCTTTATGTAATAGAGTTTTGGTGACTGCCATGAGGAATTGCCATGACTGCCACGACTTCCAGCATCTGGAGCTTTGACAAGTACTCGCTTTAATGAGGACTTCAACATTACTTTTCTTGTTATAAAGACGATATGTGGTAGGCAAAACAATGTGCTTGTCACATCGTAAACTTAGCTCTGAACTCGTTTTTCCCCTGCTGATTATTCCAGTGGTATGAAAAATCCTCGAACAACATAACCTATGTTAAGTTGGCCTTGAGACGAGTGAGCCTAGACCTGTACCTATAGCCCAGCACCTGTTGATGCCTCACAATTCAGGTCACCTGGCTGACGAAAAAAATAAATAAATAAACATGCTCCACAGGTGTGTTGCACATCTCTTCTTCGCTTCAACTGACTTATCCTCTTGAGTCCTTGCAACGGGGAATTGTCCAATACTTTGGGCAACACGTCATCATCTGCTCCGAACGCAGTGCCCTCTATCAAGCATAGGCAAAATCAGTGCAGCAATGCGCCTGCAACGCAAGTCCAAAATGGCAGCATTCACCAGTGGCATGTTCTATGGCACCACCCGTCAAAGTAAATTATTTAAAATATACAGCGTGTACTTGTGCAGTGTTTGAACTTGTTTATTAATCTTAAGTACTCCACGCACGTTTTAACGAGTCTTTCGCTGAGGTACCTCCATTTATTTTAGCTTGGCAAGCGCATCTTTGTTACGTCCATTGTACTAGACAACAGGGCTGTGCTCACGTTTCCCTGACAAAAGTGGCACTTGGATGCTTGTGTGCGCTGCATTGAATAAATCGTTAAGTTGCTTATTTGTAGTGAATATTACACGATAGCCTTTATTTTCTCTATTCAGGAGACCGACCAACGATAAGCTATGTGACTGGAAACCATTCTTTGGAGAAAATTGCAGAAGAGGACATGTTAGAATTGTCTGACCTTTCGGACCGTGATGATGACACCAATAAGTATGTTCCTCCTATTTCCACCACGGATATCAGTTCAGAGGACGACAGCGATAACGATGTAGAGGAAGCCCATGTAGGGTCCACTAACGAAAGTCCTTAGATATATGTAGGGTCCACTAACGAAAGTCCTTAGATATAGAAGGTAGCTGAAAGGTGAGACTTGGCTTGCACTTACTGGTCAAACGAACCGATTATGATGACTGCCGCAGATGACATTTTTTTATTTTGCAGGATCCGTTAATAAGTGTTTTGTGTGTACAGGAAGGCGAAACAATTGTTTTTGTTTTATAATAACTGGTCAGTACTGTCCTGGGTGCCGCGATTCCAGGTCATGCCGGACAATGCTGATGAGCGAGCCTCGTGGAACCCAGCTAAACACTTTGAGACGTACATTGACAACGAAGTGTATGAAGACATGGCTCTGGCCATGAGCAGAAAACATGTAGCTGAGACAAGCAGGAGTCTCAACACATCAGCTGATGAACAGAAAATGTTTTTTGGTATGCTAATTGTTATGTCAGGCCTTGGGTACCCAGAGATCAGGATGTATTGGATGAAGAGCACACGAGTACTAAAGCCCCTTGTTATCCTTTGCCCATGTAGCCGTCCTTGGAGACAGTCAGTGCAGATACCTGAAGGAACACTTTCCACCAGGCCCACAAGCGCCATACATAAGATACCAGAGTGGGGCGCAAACATCAGATATTCTCACGCTAGTTTGTGATACGCCAGTTGACACCACACACTTCATTATCAATGTGGGCACAAACAACCTCAGTACACAAAGCGCCACAGAAACGATCGAGTCAATGAACATCGTAATACGAACTATACAAGCCGTTCGCCCAAACGCACATATAACCATAGCAACTGTCGCTCCCCGCCTACAAAACAAAGACCGCCCACTAATCCACCAAACTAATGCACTCATGAAGCACAATGAGGAGACTAACAAGCTCAACTCATTAACTTTCAACTTAGAACACTTCCACAAGAACATTGACACGATGCACCATGCAGAAATACACGAAGCACCAAACGAACACCTAGCTTGGGACGGTTTCCACTTAAACCGCAGAGGAATAAAGCTAGCTTCCCAACACATCAAAACCTTTATTAAGGACAAGTACTGAAAAACACTCTTGAAATCCACCTCAAATACCACCCTCACCAACTCTGCCGAACGTGCCACCGCAAACAACACAACTGCGACAGTCACCTCAAGAACACTCGAAACACAGACAGCGGAATGTGAAAAGAGCCACGAGACACACATTACCCCAAAAACGACATCAACCACAGTGCAAACAGACACAACTGCAACTGGCATGGCATGGCAAGAACTTTATTTTAGTCCAGAGAAACTAGGGTCCGAGGGCACAAGCCCCCAGGCTAAGTCGGTGGCTCCGCCCACGTAGGCACCGGTAGGCCAAAGGCTTTCCCGATGTCGTGAGCTCTCCGGACGGCCAGGAGTTGATCTTGGAGGACTTCGCTGGATATGCGCCGACTCCAGTCCTCCTCACTGTTGAGATCCGAAGCCCTTTGGTTGGGGCACAGCCAGAACATATGATCAAATAGACACGAAGTGTGTCCACAACTTTTACATTCCGCGGGAAAATCCCGGTCAATTTTGTTAAGCACAAAAGGTGTGGGATAAGATTTAGTTTGAAGCATTCTTAATGTGACTGCCTGAGCTCAGTTGAGCTTCTGATGGGGGGGAGGAAAAAACCTCCTGCCTTCCCTATAGTGTGAGGTGATCTCAACTGCAACTGACAACCGAAAATTTACTACTGAAGTTTTCACACAGACAGGGCAAGACCAGATACGAACGCGAAATCTTAGAAGCTTTTCACATTGGAAATGAGAAAGAAATTTGTGTCAGTGATACGTCTTTGTGTTTAACAAACAGGGAACATGCTTACTTATCAAGTAGGTAAAACTATGATCAATAAAAAACTGACATTCATGCACAGGTCTAGGGAGGAGTAGAAGTTGCGCATGCGTAGGCTGTTTTTCACATGGTAATGTATCTTCGAGGTGTTATCTGTGGACATGTCTTGGGAGGAGTTGAAGATGCACATGCGTTGGAGGTTATGTGCGGCAATGTAAATTTCAATAAAGTACAGTTGAAAGTCCAGCGTCCGTCCGTGTCTAACACAAGGTGGAAGAATAAACTAGGTGTCTGAACGGCGCCGCCTCTCCAGCGGGCGACGTTGACGACCGCCGGTTCGTGTATTCAAGGAGTGCCGTGAGATGGCACTAGCGGTTTAGAGGGTCACCAGGCAGCGCGTAGGAGTGAGGGTGGCACGGGCGACCGCAGTTGGCCATTGCTCTTGTTGTGCGCCACGTGTCTTTTCTTTTGCCCATTGCATTTTTTGTCGTACACTTGTATTAACTGTAGTGATGGGCAAAAGCTGTTTTGTTCCCCGCTGCTTTATGGGATACAAGTCCTGCCGTGAGAAGCTCTCACTCTTCTCAGCACCAAAGGATGAAGAGCGACTAAACGTGTGGCGACGCGTCATCCCAAGAAAGGACCGTCTTCTCCAGGCTACGGACTTCGTGTGTGAGCGGCATTTCGAGCCTCATCTGATTTCGAAAACTTGGACAGCAGAGCATAATGGACACGTCCTGGTAAGCACGCCTCGTCGCGCGTTATTGGCAAAAGACGCTGTGCCCACGAGGTTCCCTGATTGTCCTGCTTATCTGTGTAAAACGTTGAAAACTAGGAAGCGTCCAGCCGAGAGACAGCTTCTCGCCCCATTGAAAAAGAATAGCTCATCGTGTGTCAGCTCCAGTTGCGACAGTTTCGATGAGATCGAGGACCCTTGCATGCCATCAGCACCAGTGCGTGGGGATGAATGCGCGGACGAAATTGAAATGCAAGAGGAAGCCGGGCCTTCAACTTTTTATATGCTGTTCCCCGACCCGTCGCTCGTATGCCTGCCCTCCAAATCGTGGGGATATCATTGCATTGAAATGGGTGATAAAAAGAGCATCGTTTTCCTAGAGCTGACACGAACTAGAATCCCTGCGAACCACTCTTCCAAGTCAGCCCTTGCGGTTGCAGCGTCAAGCACAGCGAAAACGTGTCCTTCCGGGAATATTGGTGCCGGCGGCTTGTTGAGATCGACGAGAGAATGGAGGCCCGCACAGTGTTGATGTGCAAGTCTGTTCCTAAAGAAGAGCTGCAACATTCAAACAGTTTGTTAATAGTCGAGGACGTGAAGTCTTTTCTACGGCACGTGCACGATATCAAACTTTGCGCTGGTGGACCAAGCACTGCTGAATACCCTGAAGCAGAAATAAAGAGCGCCTTCATCGACATTAGCAGCAAGTGGCGTCACAAGAAATGTGAATTCTTCCTGAGTGCGGATGTGTCAGTTTGCCAAAAATGCATCGGCCTGTCGGACACTCTGCGGATCCACCAAACACGAGCACTGAAGAAGAAGAGCACCTTAAGGACAGCTAGCGTTCATGTTTCGCGTTCCCAACAAAGCAGTGAAAGACTTGCTGCTCTGCGACGTGCAAATTATGCCCTGAAGAGATCAAAAAATCACCTCCTTAATCGTTTTAAGGATCTTTCTTCGGTGCTAAAGGAAGCCCGTGAATGCTTGCAAAAAGTTTCTGAGGGAGAGCTCGAGACCAAACTTTGCAAGCTTGAACTTCCGAATATACAGCTAACTGCTATCAAGGAATGCTTAGCGGCAGCAAGGCTCGCCAACAAGAAAAATCGTCGCTACACTGAAGAATGGCTGCTTATGTGCCTCTTGTTGCATATAAGGAGCCCATCAGCGTACGCATTCTTACGAGAGAACAATGTGCTCCCTCTTCCATGTGTGACGACAGTGCGGAAATATCTGAGCATGATCAGGGTGAAATGTGGATTTGACAGCAGGTTTTTTGCTGCATTTAAAAGGAAGATGGCGACCAAAGACGAGTATCAGCGCCACGGCATCTTGGTTTTCGACGAAATGCGTGTCAGAAAAGAAATGTGTGTGCATTCGAAATCAATGACTTATGCAGGGTTCAGCGACTTTGGTGACGGTGCAGGGACCAGTGATGACCTTGCTGACCACGGACCTACTTTTCTTCAACTGTACAATATGCTGTCAGGGTACAGTTTAATTAAGCCACCAAAGTTTGGAAATTGCGAGGTAGAGCGAGCTCGAGAAGCACATGTGCTCACTTTGGCCGATTTGAAGCTTGCTTTTCAGGCAGGTGAAAAACAAGAGACTCGTCTTCAGGAGTTGAAAGCCAAAATGGATGGTCTGGTTGCCACTGAGATTGAGTGTGATGAGGCGTTTGTTGAGGTCTGCACAGAGCCAGAAGCAGTTGATTGCATTGTGTATTATCTTGCTGGGTTTATGTGCAGGAAATTGCTCAAGTACTCAACATGCTCAGTGTGCCGGCAGAGCCTCGTAGAAGAGACTGAGGTTCACGCTCAGCCTGTGAGCATACTTGTGGATTGTAAAACGAGAGGTGGGCTCCTGCACCCAAAGAGAAGCATTTTTTCTTTGCTGCAGGTGGCTGAAAAAGAGTTTCAGCAATATGCCACGCGCAGGAATGCATATGAGCTGACGGTAGAGGCTATGCTAGAAAAGCATACCTTCTCCTTCCCATGCAAGGACCACAAAGATGACATCATGGTGAATCTGCTGCACTATTATATAGCAATGAGGATGACGCAGGTTTGTAAACAAACAACGATAGACCACAAAACAAACATGCAACGTCTTAGGAAGCTTTCAAAGCTTGTCTAAGGTGGGAAACAACCTTCAGGGTTTGTAGAGCTACTTCCACGTTTGTTGCTGTGTTAATGAGGCGTGCACTGGTGTGAAGTAATAAAAGTCCCTTTTGTGTGTCCCCGGCTGTCTTGCGTGAAAATTGAAAAGCACTGCCCGCAGAGTTTACCTGGCGTGCGTGTGCGCTTGCAGTAAACATGCAGAATCTGCAACGCAGAGCATTTTGGAAAGATGCGGCTACCCGGAGTTCGTCAGGGGCCATAATTTTCACTTATATATGAAGTTGCAAAGCAAGATATCTACTTCTGACGAATAATGCAGAAGAAAAAAACTTGTACCAAGAAAAATCACCTTCAGTCAGCGGGATCTCGTTTATATGGCATGCGTGGCCAGAGACAGTCTAGACATCCAAATCTCTCAGTTAGGCACGGATTTGTAAGGGTTTTGCATCCGACAATAGCCATAATGTTTTACATTTGCACCGAAGTTGAGCACTAGTAAGCGCGCTGTCTCTGTACTTGACTATTATGAGCTCGAATCAAATTTAGGTCTGGATAGCGCTACTAAGCTCAGATATTTAAGAGGATATACCAATGCTTGCTTCCCAAAGGCTCGACAGACACTTAAATTGGTACACAGGCATTTACGGGGCAATGATCCGTGCCATCTGCCGAGCGATACGTAAACCACGAGCGAAAAGGTCGTCGGCGCGGCAGCCTCGTTCAGACACCTAGTTTATTCTTCCACCGTGGTCTAACACCTTTTCCTTGTGTGCGCATCCTTTGTGTTTCGCTGGTACCCCCTTTTGTCAAGTTCTTCACACAGACCCCCACATGCCTGCCTGAATACACACAAAGTAAACAGAAACCGAGCTCGAATTAAGCCAGGCATGCGGTAATAAACCTGCCAAACAGAAAAATACCCCATGCAAATCTACCTGCAAAAAGACAAATAAATGACAGACATCGCAAATCAATAACTCTTCTCTGCCACGAAGCACCGAATTCCTACAGGCTAGAAAACTTACAAAAACATGCGAGCTACCATCTGAAAACCTGCACAATCTGCACAGAGAAAAATATAATCGCTAAAGGTCTAACAGTGAAGGCTGTATCAGCTTTAGGAACACTCCCACCACACCATCGTGCAAACTGGCAAACAAAATTGCACTATGCCTCACTTTCACTTTTGAATATCCTCAAGGAACACTGCGAAGAACAAATCGAAAGTTTTAGCCACAGACTTTTGAACATAGCTCTGATACCAGATGAGAAGAAAGATTTAGAGCACTACGACGAAAAACAGTCGAAAAAATTGGTTCAATAACAAAGGAAAAAAGCAAACTTTAATAAAAAAAAAAACAGCCTTCCAGGCAAACAGCTACCACATGCCGAGAAGAGGGACTTCGAGTTTAGAAGTACCAGACGTGACGGAAATGTCCACAAAATTAAACCACTCCAATGTTGCAGACATTTCTTTGAGAAAATCACGTAGTACCTACCTTTCAAGTAAGCTCTTCAGTTCGCGCGGCTCGCTCTGTTTAGCGGTACTGAAAACAATGCAGTACGAACTTTCCGGCAAGCTGTTCAGCTCACTCTGCTTAAATAGCTACTGTTTCATTTGGTTTGCGCAGCACTGTTCAAAAACGTAGTATATACCTATCAAGTAAGCTGCAGTGCTTGATTTGCACACCTCGCTCTGATTAGTGCTGTTGAGAACAACGTACACATTTGAAGTACCATATTTACCCAAATCTAACGTGCACATTTGTTTCGCTAAAACGGGTCCAAAAAATGCATGCGCATTTGTAGCAAGCATGTGACGCCCCCTCATGACCCGGATGGATCGTGACAGCATTAGAATCGAATACGACTAAATCCGCGTTACCACATCACCATCGGCATTCAAAAAATGGCCACCTCGTACATGCTCCTAGCCTAGCTGCTGTAGCTTCCTCCATATGCATAGCTCCATGTTGTACGTGTAACCAGGCGCTGGTGTAACCTAGTCTACCACCTGTCTTCCCATTTTCTGTGTTTATTCAATCAGCATGGAAGTGCCGACTGCAAAGACACGCCGAGTCCATCATGATGCCGCATTTAAAAGGAAAGTTATCATGTGTGCGGAGACGGACAGAAATCAGGCCGCATCACGGGCGTTTGGAGTTCCCAAAACTTGCAAGCGGGACTGGCGCAAACCGAAGGAGAATATTTTTGCCAGCAAAGCAACAAGGAAGAGTTTCAGTGGACCGAAGCAGGGCCGCTTCACCGAAATAGAAGAGCTGCTCGCGGAATATGTGCAAGAGCAGTGAGAGGCAGAGCTGCCTGTGACGACCGATCAGATCAAAGTACGGGCGGGCAATGCAGTTAGCCCTACAGAAAGGGCTAATGCAGAGCGACTTCAAAGCGAGCAGGTGCTGGTTATCACATTTTATGAGAAGAAAAGGCTTTTCTCTTCGAAGGTGGACAGGGACATGGCAAAAATTACCCGAAAAATATGAAAAGAATTTGCAGTTTTCAGCGGTACGTTTTGAAGTTGTGCCATAGAAACGGCTACCACTTCGGACAGATTGGAAATGCGTATCAGACGCCACTCTACTTTGTGTCACTGATCTCGGGGCCGTGCGGATGTTGGGAGAGATGGAGTCGGGAGACGCAGGCGAGCACAGCAAACAGATTTTAATTTACCCAAACTCGAAATGGTAAAGTCAAAACTCGAAGAGGAAAAGTCAAAACTCAATTGGCAAAAAATAAGACTCCACACTTGCATAGCCAAAACAATGTCCTTACCCTCGCCTACGGCAACCCTGGCCTATGGCTGCATGCTAACAAAAAGAAACGCTCTTACAAAGTTCGGTTGTCGCACGTATCACCAAGTCCGATGTGTGTCAGCTCTTGGTCCCAGTCAGTGCTCCTGCCGACTTCGCAAGCTTTGTTGTCTTGGTATCAACCGGCCAGCTCCTTCGTCTCGGATGTTGGTGTCCCAAACTATGTCGGTGACGTGTCACTCCGACCTCCCTGGTTAGGCCTAACACCGGTCTCCGCCGCTACTTCCCCGAGTGCCGACGAGACGCCCTGGTGACTATCATCTGTGCTGGTCTGCCTCTGAGGGGGGATCCAATTCCTGGAGTGCCCGGCACCGTCGTGAGAGGCTGCAGCAGGTCCAAGGAGCCTCGCTCGAACGTCGCCGAGGTCGATGGCCACACCCTGGATCATCAGCGTCACGGACTTAGCCGAACCTCCATGACTCCCGTCGCCAGTACAATGCTGATGCTCCAACCTTCTTGGCCCAGAGCCACATCAATGATGCCAGCTCAGCGCCGCTTCTGTCCCGATCACAGCTCGGGTCACGCGCCTCAAGGGCTCGTGCCGTTCGGACCGATCGGCGCACATCGTCCTCTTTTCTTTTTGTGCGCCATGCCTCTTACATATGACACTTTGACATGCCTGCCACCACAACTGTAGAGAAGAAAGGGGGCGAAGCAAGTGCGCGTTTTAAGGCGAAAGCCTTTAATGGCTCATACTCGCAGCGCCCGACCATCCGTACGTGCCCTGGAATGGTGCCAGCTGTGGCCTCTCCTCCTTACACTCTCTCAGCAATCACGTGACGGCACAGCGGTGCATGCGGCAACGCTCCTTCGTCAGACGTCTCGTTGCAGCAGTCGAGTTAGTCGAATGGCTCCCAAGCGGCCCGGTGATGATTCCACGGCAAGCGGTTTGTATCTCATGAGAGCTTGTGACAACAGTGGCAGTGCAAAGAATGGTGGTAATGACAGGAGTGACACCTTGACCGTAAACTTCAAGTACGGGATCTCAGAGAACAGAAACAGATCCCTAATGGATGAGCTCAGAAGAGTTGGTGAGCATCATCTAGAGACCATCACTATGCGATGCAATGCTCTCATCGACGAGTCGCAGTTCCCAGTCGGCTGTATAAATGTGTGTTCGTTGCCGCGTCATGCTGCCGACGTCTCACATGATCATGTGCTAGCTAAATGCAAGCTCATATGCTTAACTGAGACTTGGACGAGTCCGCAAACGGCTCCACCAGTCGGCCGGAAAACCAAGCTGCTGGAATTGCAATTTACACTCAGCCAGACGTTGACCTTACGCCAGTCAACATGGACAACATTCACTTTGACCATGGAGAAGCGTGTGCAGTGAGGTTGTTCAGAAATTCAGAAAAAAAAGTGCGTCTATTACACGAGCAAATACAGTATTCAGTTCTTTAGCACGATTGTGAACAAGTTTGACAGGCTAAACATAATATTCCAGAGTGAGGATCCTGACCCTACAAAACTTATGTGGATTTGAGCACCTTTGTTAAGTGCTTTCTTCAACGGGTCATACTTCCTGACTATGCATCACCCGATGCCAACTGGGAAGATCATTTGCTGAACGTTTGAGCTTGCCAGATGGGAACCGCTTTCATGACTCACTGGAAAAGTTGTCTCTTAATGAGGATGAGAAAAGTGCTCTCCTCGAACAGTGCTGCGCATTTTTGGTTGCTTGCACAAGGAATGTCATGAAACGCTTGCCGTTAAATGGCCAGTTGCTAAGTGACCTGCACCTATTGCACTACAGCAGCATTAACAAGTTCACATTCCAGTTTATGCACAAGGCTTTTGTCCACTGCATCAAGCCGTCTGATGTAGCCGCAATAATGTGCGTGTATGGCTTTCTTCAATGTAGGCTGGGTGAGTTACGCCAAGACACTGTGACGGAGTTCTGGAAGGATGTTCACGGCGCAAAAAACAGGGATAGTATGCCCATGTTTCAGTTGTTTTCACAAATGGCTTTGTCTCTTCTCAAGCTGCCATTATCCAATGCCTCTGTAGGGCGAGTAGTCAGTCATGTTACGCTCATGAAAACAGACGTAAGAAATATAATGAATTTCGAAATGCTTGGAAACATCTTGTTCGTCCAATTTAGTCTGTGGAGCAAGACGCAGTGCTGCAACGAGTTTGTACTGTTGGAAATTTTTTTGGAACATTTTAATACCGCAGCGATGTACTCCAGTACAGCCACTGATTTTGTAACTTAGGGATGTGCAGTCATTAGGTTTGAGTGTTGTAGAAGTCAAATTTCATTTTTAATTATGTCGCCTTAGAAACATTTTCTAATCTTGCATACAAACAAACTTGCATTCATGAATAGATGATCGGGATGCCACTTGCTGACCACTTTCCTCAAAATAAGGTAACTGGAGGCCTTATAGTGCAAGTGGGCCAACAAAAAAGGCATCAATATGTAGCTTTGAGCGAGAAAGACACACCAGGTTTGCTTAGAGTTATGCACGGAGCGCTAATAATGCGTAATTACGAAAAGAAGTCGAAGTGAACCCCGATGCACTTTTTGAAACTGCGTGCGCTTGAATTTGAAACCGTAAGTGTAGCTTTACTCAATCAAAATATCAGCCGATCCCAGAGATAGTACAGTCTAAACAGCACATAAATCGCATGGTACACTTATGTGCTGCAGAAGACTGTCTTTTTCAATTTCAAGCGCTGTTGACTCGCATCTTTTTTATTTGCTATTCTGTCTTTTATCCTGTGTAAAACACAATGCTTGTTTGTTCTGTGTAAAGCAGAACAGAAAACGCAACAAATTTTTTTTGGGGGGGAGGTGATTCTGATATCCTTATTTATTGGCCGCACATAGGTTTCATTACGAAATTGCATGTTACCTCGCGTTAGTTGCCTTCGTTACATTATGGAAACATCCTGAGAATTTCCTAGTTCTGTACATAGGTGGCACAAACGACTTCCTTGCTGTGCTTGTTTTATTATTGCTTGATTTGTTGGAATATGCACCATTTTTCGATTTTATTCTTCATGTCTCTTTAAGCAGCGATCGTCTTTTTCTGCCGCTCGACAAGTCTGCACATGTAACCACATATTTAGGCGGTTTATTTTGCTTGCATTTATTTTATTTTTCTTGATTCCTTTATAATGCATTGCATATGCGTTCTTTCGAAATTCGAAATGGCCAAATCACTCGCGTGATTTCGCCATTTCCAAATTGGCGACGTGCTTTGCTGCTTTGAAACATGTGCTTTTGCGACATGTCTCGCTTGGTCTGACATGGCGTACTGTTGCCTGCCTTTATGCAAGTTAGATGAAGAAGACTCCGGGACTTTCATTTCATGAATTTCCATCAGGCTTGGCATTGAGGGGGAAGTGAATTTCTGCAGTTTGGCGCGATGGTTGGAAACCGAACAACAGGTCATGCTATACAAATGTATGAAGCTGGCACTTCAAGAAGGAAGATTTTATTGAAGGCAAAAGACGTCGACTGAAGAAAGGTAGTGTACCTTCTGTTTTTGATGACTTCCCTCGTCATTTGCAATCGAAGGCAACACGAGACAGGAGCACAGCAAGCATAGAGAAACGAGCCCAGTTTATGTGTTCGCTGTCGACAGACGCTTCGGCCGCCACCGCAACGACCTCTGCCTTGTTACCACCCATATCTTCGGCCGAACCACCTACTGAGGAAGATGCTCTAATGGACACAACACCTGTCAATGAACCCGCGGACCACTGTTATATCAAGAGTAATATGAGCAATCGAGGCGTCCAGGTTGACTGCAGAGCACCAACAAGTCTACTGAAAACAGAAAGAGCGAAGTGGAAAAGAAAAGAGGAAGACCTAATGAGCCAAATTTTGCGACTGACACAGACAGTTGATAAGTACAAGCTAAAGGAGTTCAAGGAGGATTCGCTCGCTGCAGATCTTTCTTACATACGGCAGAAAGCAATAAAAAATTATCCTTCTGCTTTAATTTTGCTTGACCAGGTGAGAAATTTTAAGAAGAAATGAGCAACATGGTCTGAAGAATAGACCCGTCAATGTGTTGTGCTGAGACACTTTTCCACAAGAGCGTATGAGCACATGCGGGGCCATGGAAGTTTCAAACTTCCTGGCAGAAAGACACTGTGTGTATACATTGGAATACAGAACAGTGAAACAGGCTTCACAGATATGGTTGAAGCTTGCCTCAAAGCAGAGCTTGAAAATCTCAAGGTGCCTCAGTCAGGAATGTGTTCTCTCATCAGTGATGAGATGCGTATTAAAGAGAAGCTCCAGTCCAATAAGCAACAAGACTGTTTTGTGGGACAGGCAGACATATGTCTGAGCTTGCTGAATGCTAGCAGTGACCTTGCGTTAGCGAACTCCCTTTTGTGTTTTGTGATTAGTGGACTTTCATCCTTGTACAGGATTCCGTACAGGATTAAACCTTTTTTTACAAAGGGTTTAATCGGTACCCAGCTTCATGTTGTGACGGTCTTTATAATGAAGAAAGTTGAGTCTTGCAGTTTCCATATTATCAGACTTTCCACTGACAACCACAAGGTAAATGTAAAAGCCATGAGACTCTAGGGAAACAATTGACCATCCATGTGACCTGGATAGGCCGCTGTTCATGAGCTTCGACCCCTGCCATGTGCTAAAATATGTGCGGTCTGAATTTTTGACACACGACATCAGACCCGAAGGAGAAATTTCAGCGTTGAAAGATGTGTATGAGCTCCAAAAGAACTTGATTGTGAAGCCATTGCGTTATCTCAGTCGTTAGCATGTTATATGAAAAGCCCGCGTCTTTACGAGCACATTCGTAAGCTCAAGATCATGGTTGTACTGAGCCCTTCGTGCCTGCGTACTTATGTCTGTAAATATAGAAGTGATTTTGGCTTTAATGAAGAAGTGCTCACGGCTATTGCAGAGAAAGCATGCACTACTGATCCAAATCACCGACACGGCGGCATACTGGTGGATGAAATGAAACTGTCCGAAAACTTGACTGTAAACAGCAAAGAGCAAGCTAACGGTTTCGTTGACCTCGGCAAGTACAGCTCACCAGGGCAAGAAGGTGCTCAATGTGACCATGGCCTTGTAATTTTGTTTCAGCCATTCACAGGCAAATGGCAACAAATTCTCGGTGCATTTGGTGCGCGAAGCAATGTAAAAGCAGATGTTTTGGCCAAAATCATTGTTGAGGCTGTGATTTGTACCGAGAAATCGGGGCTCTTCGTGGATTTTGTAACATGCGATGGGGTTGTGTGAAACCGCAGCATGTGGAAAATTTTCGGTGTAAGTGGGAAGCTTGAAAAGACAGTAGACAAAGTAAAGCACCCAGCGGACCCAAGCCGGTATTTGCATTTTTTGTCAGATTTTCCCCACCTGGTGAAATGTGTGCGTAACGCTGTAACCTGCAAAGGGCTCTTAACACCAGATGGTCTAGTTAGCAACGAATATGTAAAGGAGGCCTGCAAATGTGACACTTAAAGTTCAGTGACACTCAGGGCAATGCCGCACGTCACCACGGCTGTTTGCCAGCCTAATGGCTTCGAAAAAATGCGGGTCAACTTGGCGTTCACCTTCTTCAGTGATGAAGTTTTAAGGGGCCTGTATGTCTACAACAGCCAAGTGGAACACTGCTACGGCACTGGCTGTACCAAGGCTACTTCTGCACTTGTCTCTATGATGAGAGACCTCATCAATGCAATGACATCGAGATACTCAAAGCAAGGTTTAAGACCAGACAGTAAAGAAGTAGCAAGCATCAAACGCTTTCTGGAGTTCCTAGCAACCTGGGAAAAGGCTGTGCCTAAGCAAGGTGGTTTCCTAAGCGAATCAACCGCCGAAGGACTCTGTGTTACTCTTACCAGCACAATTTCCATCCTGCTCTATGTCACGAAAAACCTGGGGTTTAAGTACTTTATGACTTCTCGTTTGTGCAAAGACACGCTTGAAAACCTCTTCGGGATACTGAGGCAAATGTCTGGCTCCAATGATCCCCCTACATCTTCCCAATTTTTGACATCTCTAAATTACCTCATTTTTTACAGCTTAGCGCAGTCACCCCCCTCCAGTGGCAACATTCCTTCAGCAGTTCTGAGCAGCCTTCTAAGTCCGGGCACTCACACTAATCCCATTAAACTACAGAATAAGCTGGATGGGCTCCTAGATGTGGGGCGTGTCAATGAAGTTCATGAGATGATTGTGGCATGTGAAGCACTCCCTGACTACGCTGAAATCGTTGGACGCGAAAGTGACTCCTGGATCACAAATTACGTCAGTGGCTTTGTGGCCCGGAAGATGTTGAAAAAGATGAAGTGCAACGAATGTAGCAGGCTGTTGCTTCACACAGAGGACTCGAGCTTATTTCCGGCAGAGTCATGCCTCACACGTTACATAGATAGAGGTGGCCTCCTGTACCCGTCCAAGTCCCTAGCAGACCTGGTCAAAGCTATGGAGGATGATTTTACCTATTGCTTCAGTTTCAACAAGTTGAAAACTAATAGCATCATGGACCTCATCTCTTGCCTGTCTGTGAAGAGGTTAAATATGGTCGGCTGTGAGCAGCACAAAGTGGAAGTGACGAATCAAATCATTCGCTTCTTCACACTGACAAGGATGCATTTTCTTGAAGCTGGAGAAAATGCGTCCAACCAAAAAAAGAGAGAAAAGATGAAGTTCTTGAAGCTGAGATGTACTAAACTTTCATAACTTTAACACAACCAACAAGGTTTTCTTTTTTATGTTATTGTACATTACGCACATTGTGTCGTCTGTTGTGACTCTTTAGTAATGTCTCATTCACATTGTCACAAAGGTCCCATTACCAAATTTGATGTCACAATCTGGCTGTGTTTAACATAGGTAGAAATCAATTTTCGTAAACTGGTTTATGACTTCATCTGTGTTCGCCAATCAAATCTCAATGCCATGTGTGTATGCCCATTTTGGCATTGCACACTGACTGTTCTTTTTACTTGCCTTATTTACTTCCTTTAGCTGAGTTTTGTATAACTTGCAGTTCTCCCGTACATTGATGCATATTTTCTGCGTATTTTCTTTTGATGGTGTTTTTGACATTCAGTTGTAAGAGTGCGTCAAAATAAATGTCTTGCTCATTAGAGCTTGTATGAAATAGACCTTGCTTTTCGATGTGCAAGTCACCAAAATAAAACGTTCAAGAATGGTTGATGATGCTTCTACCTAAATTGAGGCGTCATGGAGAACACTGCGGCATCAAAGCGAAAACTGCACAGAAGTTGTTTTGGTGACAAGCTCACGACAAGTCGTTTGATTCCCCATCTTCCAACGCTTCGGGGTGCCAGCGGCGCACGCAGCTAATATACAGGGAAGCAAGTTCAAACATAGTTCTCAGTGCCAACACATGCTTTGCAGTGTGCCAACTAGCCTTTGTTGCAATCCACACGGTATTGTGAAATAGCTGCAACAAAAAGCGGCCGCCGAACGCAGGGGGTGGGGCACATTTCGGAGCTTACAGCAGCGCCGCCGCGTCTGGATGAATTCTCGCTCCCTCTCCGGCGCACCGATGCTGACACCTCTCCTTCTAGCCACCATAACGCCGGCATAGGGCGCTGCCATCTTGACGTGTTTGTTGCCAGCAGTCTTTTCTCACCAGCGCCAAATCCTTTGAGGTTCTGATAAAGAGGTTCTGATAAAGATAACTTTTTATTTTGATCTGACACGTTTTCTCTTTTAAATAATTGCTTCATTAATTTATCTTTTTTGAAATATTGTAGTCATTTACTATAATATTTCAATAGAAAACGATATGCTGAGGCTCAGTGAATGAGAATGACATTGACAGTGTCAAAGTTGAAAATGGCAGAAGCCTTGTTGGTCGGTAATGTTAGTAATGTAGACGACAGTGTGAAAAACCCAGTTTGAAGGTATTTCTGTAGACTTCCATCTAAAAACGAAGCACGGTGTGAGCAATGCAAAAAGTTACTGAAGACGCCAACAGGGACAACAACCACCCTTGCAAACTACCTGAAGAAGCATCTGAGCTTGTATGCGGCCTACGAAGAAGAATGCACCACTCATGAAAGACAAAAGAAGACCGCTGGGCAGTCTACGCCACAGCTGTCAGTTTCATCACATTTTCGGCCGACGTTGAAATCGACTGCACCGAAGGCAAAGCAGTTGACAGAAGATCACGACCTCCATCGTGGGCGGCTTGCACTCCTACAGCATGGTCGAGGAGAGTGGCTTTGTCGAAATGCCAAGGTGCGCTATTTCTGAGTACAGCGTGCCCTCAAGGACCACATTCTCAAGGTCGGTGATCACCGATTTGTACGCCGCAAAAAAGGCTGAAGTTATGAAAGCGCTCCGGTCAATAATTGCTGCTGGAGTCTGGTGCTACAGCTGGACCTCGCGCGCTTGTCAGAGCTATGCAAGTGTGACGTGCCACATAACGGACAGGAAGTTCATGCTGCACACCTACACTAACATACGGTCAAATGGCTGAAGACTGTACCGTGGAAAACATTTGCCAGTTTCTACAGAATGTGACTAGGGATTGGCAGCTTCCAGAAGACTTGTCAACAT
Organism: Dermacentor andersoni; assembly: GCF_023375885.2. Lineage (NCBI taxonomy): Eukaryota > Metazoa > Arthropoda > Arachnida > Ixodida > Ixodidae > Dermacentor > Dermacentor andersoni. The sequence continues at coordinate 108,562,238 of NC_092820.1, read as the reverse complement.
ATATTGTCACTGATAATGGCAGAAACTTCGTCACTGCCGTGGATCATTCCCAGTGGCACAGGGTTCAGTGGTTTGCCCACACTCTGCAACTTTGCATCACTGACGCAAAAAAGCAAGCACAACCTTTCTTTCAGCTATGTGCAAAGGCACATGCTATTGTTGGTCACTACAAACGTAGCACTCGAGCACGCGCCCGAATGAAAGAAATGCAAAAAAATATGGGGATTGAACCCATCGAAGTCATGCAAAACGTACCTATGCGCTGGGATCATGCCATGATGTCCAGGCTCCTTGAGCTTCGTACTGCAATCTCTGCAGAGCTATCCCGAGTCGGACAATGTTGAAAACCTGTCATCCACAGAGTGGAAGCTAATGGCAGGGCTGGTCAGTGTACTTCAGCCCATTCAGCAAGCAACAACGGAACTGTCTGCGACCACATACCCAATACTCTCGCAGGTGATACCCTTGCTTGAGTGCACCGAGATTACACTGAAAGAGTACATTTCGGGAGCCAATGAGGCAGCCTCCTTTGATGGCAGCCTCCTGCGAAGTCTAAACCAGGTTTGTGGATGTGAAGCTGTGTCCACTGTTAGTGGCAATGTTGGTAGATCCCCGTTATAAGGCGATTTTTCATTCCACACCAAGCGCAAAGGTTTGGGTGAGTAGCCTACTGCTTGTAGAAGTTGAAAAACTGCACCCCACAGGGACCGAAGAAGCCAGAAAGAATGAAAGTGCCACAAGCACCAAAGAAGAGGCATCCTCTGTGTGGGCAGCGTTTTCAAAAGTGAAGATGGCTTCAGAGGAAAGACTTCAGTCGGATGGCATGTCCCAGTACAAGAAACAGGTGAATGAGTATCTCCAAACAGCACTGCTTGGCCGGTCAGAGGATTTCGATTCCAGCGAAGAGGAAGACGTCATCAGAATGCTGATGTGCTCTGCTGTGGTGTCGGTCCTGGCAGCGCGGAAGCCTCCGAAAAAAAAAGCGACGCTGGTGGGTGCGCCCGTGTTTCCGTTCGCGAGAAGTGGCCGGCCGTGCAAGCCGCCCCCTGCCCGAACTCCGAGCGCATGACGAGGAGTATCATCAAGAGTAAGTTGTAAAGTTCGCGGTGTCTGGGAATCGGGGCATAACTTGTGTGCTTTCTTTTCCTGCTGTTTAGCTTCCTGCAAATGCCGTCCAGCACATTCGACACGTTGCTGGAATTGCTGCGCCCTAGCATCACAAAGGAAGACACGAACTACAGGCCTGCAGTCTCGGCTCATGATCGCCTAGCCATGACCGTCAGGTAAAATGCATGTCATCTCAAGAATAGTATAAATCACGTGTGCGTATGCTGCGCATGTAACGAAGCCACAACATGAGCCATGAACATTGATGTGAGGTCAAAGCAAGTCCGACGCTTTTTTTTATACACAAACCGATTTAAGTACACTTTGTACGTTGGATTTCTTTTTTCATTAGGCTGGGGGAGATAATTATGGCACTCAAGGTTGTTGCTTGCATGACGGAGCATGCATTGATTTCACGAGAAATAGCAAAGTTCTGTATTGGCGATTGGCGAGGTACGTAATTAATAACCTCTGAATAGCCCCTTGCACAGTTGGATTTGGGCAGTAATGTGCTATTATTTTTAAGAAACATTACTTTGAACCACTTTGAAAATATGTCTCAACAAATAGTGCTAGAAAATACATTCGCAGTACAGTTATTCTAAGTTCCCAAAAGCTTTAATAGAATTAGGGCGGAAAAAAAGGTCACTGTATATTCCTATGTCGTAATAAAAAAGTATATTTCATCGGCTTGACAGGTTCTTGGCCACAGGAGAGACGCAGCGGGACATGTCGTTCAACTTCCTGGTGGCCAGATTGACTACATGCGGCATTGTGTCAGCAGTGTCCGACGCTCTGTGGACTGTGTTGAAGCCACTGTATCTTCAGCATCCGCAAGGAGCTGATGAATGGCTCAAGGTACGCAATACTTATTTCACTAGGTGTTTCATAAGAATGATTTGTAACGTATTGCTTGTTCGTACTACTTGTTCAGCATATTTATTAAAAGAAACCACATCAAACATTATTTGCCTTATATGAAACGGCCACGGAATAGCTCTTATGCTGCAGGTATCCGCAGAGTTTGAGGAGCGGTGGAATATGCCACACTGCGTCAGGGCCATTGATGGGAAGCACGTGAAGGTTGAGTGCCCCGCAAATTCTGGAACCCTTGACCATAACTACAAGGGTTCATTCAGCAAATCACTCCTTGCTGCCTGCGACGCACAATACAGGTGAGACTGGGTCCTTGCATCCCAATCTTTACTCAACGTTAGTGGAAGTGACATTTCAAGACGGTAAACATCCAGCTCCTTAAAGTGTAACGACAGGTTTGTATGTTTTGTATGTTCATAAAGTATCACGTAGCAGTAAAAAATATCCATCACAGATGGTGATATGCAGAAATACATGTGCATGAGCACACACCGAATGTGTTGTGCACGTTGCACGTTTTTATGGCTATGTGATGCACTTCAGACAGTGTTTGTCACAATTACCTCTGCATGTCACTTTCTATTTCATACTTATCACGTGTAACAGTTTTTTGCGATCGTGCCGTTTCTGTGCAGGTTCCTGTACGTGGAAATTGGCCACAGCGGCAGCGAGAGTGACGGCGGCATTTTTTCACGGTCCACTCTACAGAAAGATCGCCAGAGGGACATTAGGGCTGCCACCGTCAAGACCCGTTGGGAGTGAGGGGCTTCTCATTGATCACATACAAGGGCACATGAAATAAGATCTCACACTTTTGAATACTCGATCAGAAAAATGTCTCTTACAATGTTTTTGATGTGTAACACAGCTATACCAGCGGTCAATTGTTTCATGATGTCATATGAACAGCCACATTTACTGCTAAACAGGAGTTATTTGTCATTGCATACTCTTAACGTGGCAAGCACCTTCTGCTGAAGGGCAGTTTTGCCTTTACAACAGGTCTTGCTGCATTATGTTTATCAGAACTACTGACACACCAGCATGATGAAGTAAAATTTTTGGTAGAATTGCTTGTATGAAGTAGTGATTATTCTTCACATACTGCATGTAAATATTTCTTCCAGATGGTGATCTACAAGAGCTATGAAATGCATAAACGTGTGCCACGTTTCCAAGGGAGCATTCAAGATGCTTCATGGCTAAACACAAGCTGGTAATGTTGAAATAAATGTCGAGTTTCAATTCCAAGCTGCTTCAGCTGCGTAAAGTTCACTGAACCGGCCGGTCCTTGGTGACATGTGATGGCAATCACAAAGATGTATACGAGCTATGGCCAGCTTGAATGAAATTTGTACGCGAACGTTTAACTCTTGTTCCTGCTGGCCATGACACAATCGATAGCAGTTGGAATAGGAACAACTGGCACCTATTCCAACTGGGACAAGTTGCAATGGGGACCAACTGGGAACTGTTCCATAAACCAATTGAACTGGAACCAGTTACATTCCCAGTTGCAAATTTTAACCTGGGGCCAGCACTCTTTTCTCATCACTGCCCCGTCCAGACACTAAGCTTGAAAAACAAGTTTTGGATAAAAATAAACACCTTTAATATTTCTCATAACTTTTATAATTGCTCAGGAACTTTTATTTTTGAGAAAACTCATAAACACCATTTCAAAACATTCAAACTGTAATATTTCAAAAGAAAGCTATAAGATGGGAGAATGGCATCAACAATGTCAAAATGGTGGAAGCTTGGTTGGTTGGCAAGCTGGACTCGAATGACAGCTTAAAAAATCAAGTTTGCAAGTATTTCCCTAAACTTCCCTCTAAAAATGAAGCCGGTGAAACAATACAAAAGTCGCTGAACACGCCTATTGGAACAACAACAACCCTTTCGAACAACCTGAAAAAGCATCTGAGCTTGAATGCGGGAACTACAATGAAAGCTCGTTAATTTGCACCTTGTTAATTCTAATTTTTGGATAACTCAAACTAAGTGGCGCAGTCTGGCCATGTTCTATACAGCCCTATGTATTGAAAAGCTTATTAATTTGAATGTTAATCTGGTCCGCCACAGATAATCCGAACTGTGCGCCACCATGGACAGTTGGCAGTCGCTGTTGCTGTTAAGAGACAGATGGCGCAACGTACCTATCACTATCATTGTCATGCATTTTTAGCACTTGAGAATAGAAAGATTTAGCTCAGCGGGTTTACGGCCAGCGGAGCAGAGCGGATGAGTGGAGACGCGACTGCGCATGCGCACAACGCTGAGACGGCCAGAGGTTTTACGGAGCAGCCTTTACGCCTGCTGGAAAGCACTCCCCAGCGAAGGGTATACGCAGCGAGCGTGCATAAGTGCGCGCGGGCATGTATGGGAAATGCAAGATGGCAGCTGCGAACACAAACACCGGCAGTTCTGCATCGACGACGACTGCGGCGCTGACCCGTCTGCGAGCAAAAAAGGCCCGAAGGTGTTTTACGGCTCAACAAGACCTCACTCTGCTGCGTGAAGTTGCTGTGACAAGGCCATTTGGCCATGATGAATGGATTTCAGTTAGCGCGAACGTAAAGCAAGCGGTGGGCTGTGAGCTCACACTGCGTGGCATGAAAGATCGTGGGGATCTCCTAATAGGGTACTGGTGACAACAGGATGCCAAGAACCTTAAAAAGTGAATATTTTGCTTTCTGATACAACCAAAATGCTGTGCGTGCTGCTGCACTTGTTAATGTGATGTGCACGATTTTTTGCCTTTATTCAGGTCTGGCACCGAGGAACAATATGCTGAGAAAGAGCAGATCCTGCAAGATCTCTCTGACTATGCCCGGGCGATTAACTATGAACCGTGCATAATTCCACGAAGTGGAGGAACTGTAGTGAGCCGAAAGAGACGTGCAGCAGATGAAGGCATGTGTCAGTGAGCAGACCCGCACCAGATATACGCGCATGCGCTGCGAACTTGATGCAGGAAGCAGCCAGTTGCAGCAGTAGCCCGGCCGTGGTAGCCTCCCCAAGTTGCATGACTGGAGCAACGCATGGTAAGTCTTGCAATGTGTGCATCAAATCATATATGTTCTAGATTTTCAAAAATTTTCGCTGCTGAAATTTAAGAACACGTGCAAAATTAGGAATTAGTTTCGGGTATCCAATGAGCATTACGTGTTTGAGCAAATGAAGCCCTGCAATTCGAGGGCCCCGTCACTCTCCTATCGTCTTTTAGTTTCCCTTTCTGTTCGAAGTCTCTGGAACAGTAGAGTGTATACAGACTGTATACTCAAAAACATTTTTGAAAGAGTCAAGCGCCCTTAAGTGCGCGTCCGTTTAATGAGCTGCTGCCGCCCCACGGGAGCCACGCTGTGCAGCTGCTCCAAAGCTACATACCTCCTGCCTATCCTGAACTTGATAACACCACGCGTCCCGCCGCCTCACAGTGGCTTCATCCTCCTATGGCAAAATAGTGTTTGCTGAATCGAATTTGTTAGCACCACGCGTCCTGCCGCCTTGCCACCATCCTTGCATGGCAAGATGCTGTTTCCTGAACATCTGTCTGAGCTATGATCTTTGACACTGCTGGTCGAACGGTAAGTGGATGCTGTCAGATTCACGCTTTGGGTGTTGTTTCGCGAGCTCAGTAGACCGGTCTCCCTGTGTTGCCTGTTTTCTTTGCGCTAGGGAGCTCCCTCGACGAGGATACTCGGGCGTTTCCACTCACACGGCTGGCCGAAACAACTGCACTGTCGCCGGCGCGCAGCCCTTGGTCTCTCTTCGAACAAAGATGATGTTATAAGAGAAGGAGAGAGCGAGGGATTTGGTTTTGAAACAAATGCCTTAAAAAGTGGGCTTTGAGAACCACATTATGATAAGTTTCTTTAATAAACGGAAAATTATGTAACACTCATGAGGAACCTATTATATTTCACTGTACCGTAAGGCCAGAAAAAAATTATTGTTTATGCAGCAGGATTCCAAAGTAGAACTTGCGAAAAGGCAAAAAGAACATTCTCGATGCCTTGCGATATGCGATATTTTTCGGGAAATCTGCTGCGTTTGTTGCTAAATTCAGGTCCACTCCTTTTTGTCAATACAGCTACCTATCAGAAATAAAAATTTATTTCGAAAGAAAAAGTGGCCATAGGACCTTGATCATCTCTCTTATCTGAACACTATCATCATTTTGTCTGAGCATTTCTTTTATCTTTTTGTCGTACATTAGAACCAGAATCCCCGGCAAGTCAGCTCCTCCTCAACCTCTACGAGTCGGAACCTCCGTTGAGCCCACCTACTGCTGATGTGGATGGAGAGACCGCTGTCACTGATGAGCAACAGACGGACAGACAAGAACAACACCCTCCCTCAATAAGTCATATCCGGCAACATCAAAATATCCGCCACGGCCACTCTCACCAGCAGCTGTCAACCGCAGCGGATCGAATGCAGGGCCAGCCTACAACCAGGCGACAGGTTTTGCCTGTCACGACAAGAGGCAAGATTTTAAGGAATATTTTTTAATGCGAAAGGATTACTTCGTGTGCGTGCGCGTGTGCGAGTGCACGTGCGCACATGCGCGCATACACACACGCATACGCGTTGGCAGCAAGCGCTTGTCCTTGGTTTTTCCTGCATGCTGCACCACACTGTTTCATAACAGAGCAATGTTTCGGTGCCACACGAAGTCTCACAGCGGGGGCCTGTCCCTGGATGTTCCAGTACTCGCTACTTTGTTTTGAAATCGCCGTGCGCTTCGTCTCGGACATGAAGCTTGGATCACGCAAGAGTGCCACCCCTGAAAGCGGCGACGCAACTGTGCCTATCATCCGTCGCCGCCGATACAAGTGCCTCGAGTGCGGGCACAGCACAGACCGCATATTCAACTACAACCGCCACCTCAACGTTCATCAAAAGAAAACTAGTTCTCGTTCAAGCAGCGACAATGTTTCTACCGTACCCCATGAGCTGGAGGAATATGAAAGTTGTGCTTCCGAGGATGAACGCTTCAAGTGCAAAATGTGCCCCGAATTGTTTCATACCAGAACAAAGTTTCGGCATCATATGAAATCCTACAATGGGGCCTGTTTCGGTGCGACGGATGCCCTTTCGCGGCCTACAATTCAGGCAAGTTGCTCAGACATCAAGAATCTTCTTGGTGTCTAAGAAACGACGACCGCACCCGTGACAGAGTTCGAACCCCACTGCGGCAAAAGAGGAAACCGACAGCGCTTGTCGTCATCAAGCTAGTCAAGGTCAGTCGTGCCTCTTCCGCATCAATCCCGGAGACGTCGGCTTCAAGAAACACCAACTCTCTTAAAAGTGAGGCGTGTATTTCAACGGACACCTCAGAGGCGATGAGTGTAGAAGTCGTAGGGTTGTCCTACGGCCACGAAGATGAGGCAGTCATCAAAGGTGCAAAGCTTTTAATGTTCTTCAAGTACCGGCGCATGGTGTTAAAGCGTGTGAGCAATGGCTTTGTGATTAAAGGCATGACTTATATGTATAAGGATACACAGATCTTATGACTTATCTGCGAATAGACTTGTGCGAACAGACTTGTGCGTGTGTACGCGCACGTGTACGCATGTGTGTCCGCGTGTGTGTCCGTGTGTGTGTCCGCGTGTGTGTCCGCGTGTGTGTACGCGTGTGTGTACGCGTGTGTGTACGCGTGTGTGTACGCGTGCGTGTACGGCGTGTGTGTCCGCGTGTGTGTGCACGGCGTGTGTGTCCGTGTGCGTGTATGCGTGTGTGTATGCGTGTGTGTACGTGCACGTGTACGTGTGCGCGCATGTGTGTGTGTATACGTGTGTGTGTGTGGCGATATTTGATGGTACCAAAAAGATGGAGGACGAGCAGGCTGTCTGCATGGTCGAGGAGCTCCCCGCCTGCCAGGGGGGCTTCCTGCCTGCCTGCCCAAGAGGCTGTCTGTATGCCAGAAGATATCGGCGAGGTTGCATGATTTGCAGATGAGATGCGGCTCGTTACCGGTCGCCCTGGGGGGTGCAGCGCAAAACAGCACCGCGGCGGCTACGTAGATGTGTTGTCGTTTCCCTCAGTGAAAGTGGCCGATACCCACTGAGGAGGTATGAGTCAATAATAAAATAAAATTGAATTTAGAAATTATAACTTGTGGTCGTAAAGAGTAATGCTTTTGCATTCACACACGTAAGCAACCTTAGGTGTCCCCGTGAAACTATTTATTGCATGCACATTTATGAAAGATATCACTGGGCAGGTCAGATGGCACATAGTCTTGTTCTTAGAAACCGCTGAATTTCTCTACCACACATTACAAAACACGTGTTTTGACTTTCCCTTGTACAAGCGTGGCCATTTGACCTGATGTGTGTGCGTGTGCGTGCGTGAGGGTGCACCAATCGTCGTATGTCCATCGTATGTCGTACGTCGTATGTCCAATCGTCGTATGTCCTTCACATAGTTAACAGGCTTTTGTTTTCGACTCTATGTGGCAGAACGACACGTATAGAGTCAACATAATCACAGGAATTTAAATGTCTTCATAATGTTCTTGCAGTTAACAACACACAGGGTACATTACATCAAATACCGTTTACTGAATCATAATAAAAATGTCAGAAAATACAGAAACACAAGAATTGCAAGTTTTGTGCTGTTTTCTAAACATTTTTTTCCTAATAAATATATACATATTGTATACTAGCTCTGTACAAAGGAAGCTGAGCTTTTCCGCGGTTGTGACATGGCAACTAATTACATCTGGCTGAAAAGTGTAATTTTGACTATTTGGTCCAGTGGAGAGCTTAATTGAACTAAAGATTGGATTACAGCTGTCAGTCTGTCTTTACAGGAATTCGAGGATTACAAAACTTAGGCCTCCAGCTGCTAACAATGCGTGAGATGCACAAGTACGAGCTGCGCCAAAAAGAGCTGGAAAACGAAAAAAGAAAGTTGAGAATGAAGTAGGCGTCTCGCCCTAGGGGAGCGAAAGTTGGACCTTGAAGAAAGAAAATTTCAACTGGAAGCTTCTCGCCGTGATAGAGACCACGAGCGACTGCTTGAAAACTTGCAGAGGATGCTAAACGACCAAAGTCAAGCGATATTTGATTTCTTTAATGCAAACCGAGCGCGAGATGAATGCACTGAAAAGTGTTGATATTGTATTTGTTTCACCTTTGATAACAACGAGTCAAGAGTTCTCGAATAAAGGTTAATTCAAGAAGCTGTGTGTTCGAGAACTACAGAGGGGTGAGGTAAGCTTCAAGATCTAGTGGCTCGAGGCCAACGTAGTGGAATACCTGAGCACTATACAAGCAGGTACAGTCGAACCCCGCTACAATGAACGGCACTTCAACGAAATTTTTGGTACAACGAATAATTCTCGGTTCCACATCAGCTGCCCATAGGAGCCAATGCATAAATATCCTCACCACAACGAACACTTTTTCTTTTGCCGTTCTGCTTCACAAAATCTGACGAAGTAATTCCAGGCTCAAAATTTAATTTGCCGAGCAGGAGACGCAATTTCGAACATTTTGCATGTAAAAATGCGTCTACAAAATTATCATCGCGTGTTGGCACCACAAGAAACTGCCGCTGATGACCGAGCATGTGGGCCGCCATTGCTCGATGGCGACGGCGATGAGACTGGCCTACCTTTGGGATTGGCTTGAAACTTTTTAGCCGCAGACAATACAAAGTTGAAGCTCAGTTGTCTCGTCAGTCCATGCTGCATCTCGGCGCCGTCGGTGCGTAGTTAGTGCTAGTGCAATTGGCAGTTCGTGTTGTGCATGTGTAGCGGTGTTTGATTTGCTCAGAAAAGCCGTTCTGTTTTAGCGTACTCTTCAACATGGCGCCACTATGTCAAAAGCTTTTATCCTTGGAGGATAAAGCTCGGACCCTGGCCGAAGTCACAAGTGGGCAGAAGAAAGGCGACGTTGCGCGGGCTTGTGACGTTGCATGCGGGCTTCAAGCTCGGAGACTCAGATACCGACTCCGCTGAGGATCCTGCTGACTGCAATGGAGCAGTGCATCCGCCGGCAGACGTAACACAAAGGGAGAGAGGCACTACGCGCCCTCCCTTTCTCCGTCGCTCTCGTGACGCGTGTACCCCTCTCTCCCCACGCTGCTCACGGGAAAGGGAAACGTATCCGGCGGGCGAGGAGGACTTCCCTTCGCGAAAAGGTAAAAAGGCATAAAAGCACGCCACCGGAGGAGACTCTCTCTCTTGGGACGCCGGACACCTGGACTGCCTGGACGAAAGCACCTGCCGCAACCCGTGAGTGATCTTGTTTGCCTGACTCACCCAGGCAACAAGGCAAGCCTATTTATTACTATTACTGAGAGGACGTCCCTCTGCGAGTGTTCGTTATTGCTAATAGCAATAAATGTTATTACCATTGACGCAGCTGGTTGCCTTATTCGTTCGAACCCGATGTAGCCGCGATTTCTGCGCTACGGGTTGGGAGTTCCACAAAGCGACTGTGTGGGTCTAGATCCAGAGTTCGCCCTAAGCCCAAGCCGCACGTAGTGTGGAACCCCCACAAATTCTGCAACCAGCCCTCTACAATGCGTCACAAAATTTTCCGGCCACCACCTACTGCGCCTTTCGTCCACACGATGTCATGAAAATCGTGGTAATGCCCAGTCTGATATGACATGTTCGTGCTGATTATGCATGATTAGACCGAATGAACGGTAAAATAATAATCTCTCATTCGGAGCCTTTTTTGACATTAGCGAAAAAGGCGTCGTTTGATCAATTGCTATTGCTCAAACTTTTTCAGGCTGTGACCACTTTGCCTGTCTGTCAGGTGACGTCACAAAACCGTGAAAACTTAACGTCAAAGTGACATGTACGCGTTAAAGATGCATTAATATGCCGAACAAAACTGACAAATTTCCTTAATAGCCGGATGCACAAGGGGGAAAGGAATAGAAGATGGTGGCCCACCAATCACTGTGGCACTGGCTGCTCAGAGTTGCCGGGAGCAAGGATTTATTTGCGTAAATAAAGATTTTGCGTAGCAGTATAACGTTATTGAGACCTCCCTGCACGTATACTACATTGCTCTGCCAACTCTACTTTGCTAACGGTATGTTTTAGCTGCGTTCTGCACCTTCCGTTGCATTGCAAACCGCCTCGATTTTTGACCAGCCACTGCAAGCTAAGTGAGGGAAAGCAGACCAATCGCAGACACCGCCAGTGCCCTGCTCGTCCAGTTTTCTATTTTTACTGTGCTGGCTCGGCCCCACCGAAACTCTCTCCAATTTAGCATGCTCCTCCCCTCTTTTCAGCCACTTAGATAAAAAATCTGCTCAATGTAAGCAATGCTATTCCCTTTGAAAGCAAATGTGACATCCTATAAATGAGAAGCGCGTTTGATTGGGCTTTTCAAACAACGCTGCAGGTTACCACTTGATGCTTGCATCGGTGGTTACGTAAATTTATGTCAGAAGATTAGAATAAAAACAGACTGAAATAATTTTACATTATAGGGCCCCTGGAGTCTGGTGACAACAGAAGCAATGGCGAATTGTTTCTGTCACTGCGGTTTCGGTGCCCCTAACACGGACACTAGTGAAGTTGAACAGGACGGTCACATTCCTGTTCATGTACATGAAGTGCTCAGAGATGCTTGCTTCGGCGACTATGCGAATGTCCACAGCTGTGCAGCGGTTTGCGGGTTTGTGGTGCTGTGACAGATGATGAAATCGTCACCCAAGTTGTCAGAGAAAACAAAGAACCTGCTGCGGAGGATGACCACACAAATGAGGAAGATGGTGAAACACCGGTACGACCTTTGTTGTTGCAGACGATGGAAGAACTGAATCCCGTCTGGCCTTTCTTCAGTTTTGAAGAAGGGAAAAAGATGCTTTCTGGCTCATTCGAGCTTGGAAGATAAAGTACACTGACCGCTTTCAGATAGAAGCAGAGAGCAATAAATTTATTTTTTTGAAAATGAAAGTACTAGTACCCAGAGGTACTCCTACTTCTTTTTGTCATCAAATTCAGCCTTTTCTTAATCACTTTCGTTAGCTTGAATTTCAGTTAACTCGAGCTTGTCAAGTGTTCCCCTGAAATTAAAATTACCAACTTTTACTGTATTCGATATTCATTTCAAATTCACTTCAAGCTCAAAATTTTCTATTTGCACAACCCTAAAATTTGGTAAAGGAGGTCTTAATGAAGGTCACAATACCCATGTTCCCCCTAAGTGGGGACACTGCAATTGAAGTGGTCAAATTGGTAAAAATTTTCTATTGTTTAATTTTTGTTCGTGATCTTCGGACTTTCTTTTACCTCCCTCGTGGTAAAATATTTCATTACAAAACACGCAGTAGAAATAGAGAAAACAGCACATTCCAAGAGTGCTGTCATAAAAAATTTTGAAAAAGATCGTGCTTTTGAAGGCGCGCGCAATTACACAGTGCATCGCTCGGCTATCCATTGACACAGCGCCGCCATCTTGGTATCATGATAAAGAGATCGGAGCTCAATATAGCCGCTGCACCATATTTATCCTCTGAAAACAAAAAATTCAAAGTGTCTCTTATGTTATCCCTAAGATGACTTGAAGGCAAAAACTCGAGTGCCGATGCATTAAAGACGGACACATGATGTACACATACCCCTAAATTTGCTTAGTCTACTTCGCTTTGTCATCCCTCTTAATTCGATTACTCACCTCTGAATTTGCTTACTGATCTCCCTTAATTCACTTAGTGTACTTCACTTAGTCATCCCTCTCAATTCTAAAGGTCGAGGGCTCGACTTCCACTGAAGTTGTGCGTTTAATTAACTTTGACTTGATTACCACCAAAGGTGATACATTCGACTCCTACCAGAAGTCTAGGGTTCGACTCTGACCAGAGGTCTTACGTTTGACTCCCACCAAAGGTTGTGGGTTCGAGTGCCCTAATTAACTATATCTTAATTAACTTTGCCTTCATTAACACGGATGGCCGTGGGTATGACTCCCACAAATGCTCATGGTTCGACTCCCACTAAAGGTTCAGGGTTCGTAGCCTTCTTATACTTTTCGTGTCGTCTACATGTCTTCCTTCGAAGGCTTTCACCTTAATAAAACCAGCAAATGCGAGCAAAAAAAAAAAAAACACAAAAGCAGCATCGCGATTGGGCACAGTAGTCGCGTGGGGCACAGGGCGCACTCCTATTGGCTGTTGTATATTTTAATTGCTGACTAACCTCTCTAGCGCGCAGCAGTGAGCTGCGCATTCTGATCAATGTGCTTGAATATCATGGCCGCCTAAGTACGTGTTCTGCGATGAGCCCCAAAGAAAGCAAGTTCCAAATGACCCACGCATACAGAACACCACGAAAGGCAAAGAATGGAGAGGGAGAACTACTGGTAGAAGCAGATACCGCCGTCCTTGTCGACGAGGGACGACCGGCGCATGTGGGTGATCGGGAAAGCACGTACATGTGCCGTGTTGACGATGTAACCGTGTACTGTGGTGACGACATGACCGCGTGCGATGGTGGCGGTTCATCCGCGTGTGGTCATGACGGCAACGTGACATCCGCAAGAGCAGAAGTTTTCGTGTAAGCCAAACCTATAGGCTTATCCAGTTCTCTAAAAAGGGCTGTGTAAATCACGTTCAAAGAAGGATGGCGACCAACTTGCACACTTTGGTCACCAAGAGCAGTAGAGACCAACCACTTGGTGGCCAAAGGAGGCCTGACAAAAGACCTCATAAAAAGGCTGACAAGCTACTATGGAATGGCCTTGAGAGGAAGCGAGGATGTGAAGGACATGGAGAGCAGTCATGACAACATTTCATCACATCACCTCTACAGATGAGAAACCGCACCACGAGCTCTGTCCTGCAGGACCAACCAGTTGGTGTAGGCATCCAGCAGCAGAGGCAAAAGAGGAACCGCAGCCTGCTCACAAGTACAGGTTGAAAGCATATGTAGCTGACTGAGGCCATGTTGCCAGTTTTCCAGCTTCTTCTGAGCCTTAGTTGCCGGAGTGTTGCAAAGGAAAAAAAGAAAAACTCAACACGCAACAGAAAGCCTGCACTCCGTGATTTGGTCAATCATGCCAAAGGATAAGAATGTTTCCCTGATTGCTGTAGAGACAGCTGTAAGTGAGGCAGTGTATCGCTTCAATAGTGGCGCCCTTCGAGCTTACACAGAGCTTTGCACCTCGCTTGGCGTGAAACCTGCAGGACATGGATTCCGTCGAGCGGCCAAGATGCCTTGCGCAAGAAGAGGGCAAAAAAAGCACATGAAGGCAAGCAGAAAAGATCCAAGAAGCCAAGAGATCAACCGGACACCTGCAACGACAAGGCCGGTGGTTTCTAGTCTAATAAACATGGCCCAACACTTCAAACACCTTTTTCTCACAACTTTTTTCCTACCATCAAGGTCAACTTGCAAAGCCAATATCTCAGCCAGCGTTATGAATATTTTGACACCAGTTGTTTTGCTACACTCATTGTGCATCACTGCAAACACTACCATGTTTTGTTTTCAAAATAGTTGCTTCATTAATTTGTTCTTTTGTTTTCACGGCCGAGATTTTCGTGCAACTGGAGTAGCTGCCAAAGAATGACAATTAGGGATGGGCGAACACTCGATATTGTCAAAAATTCGATCGAATAGTTCTCTATTCGTAATTCACTTCGATTCAAATTAAGGTATCCGATATTTTCGAATTATTTGGTGGTCTCGAATAGGCAGCCAAAAGCCACAAGTGATCTGCACAAATACAAATTTCAGAGGCTATGCTTTATACGTCATGGCTGCCATACAGCAGCTGTAGATCTCGAAGGCTATACATTTTTGCATTAAAAAGCCGGATGTACGTCATCACTGTATAGCTCACTACGTGAGCAGCCCTGCATTGCTGTAGAAATCAATTTCCTCCCTTGCCTTTTTTTTTTTCTCCCCCTGCCAAACCTCGGCGTTGCCCTGACCATAAGGAAAAAATATAACAAGAGGGGACACACGGCGAAAACTGGCAACAGGAAATACGTCACGCTAGTATTAACGCCGACCGTTTACTGCCGCGAGCATCGAAAAAAAAAAGAGAATGTGAAATGAGGTTAACAAAAATTGTTTCATTTTTTAATTCTTTCCCGACAAAAGCAAAAATATCTGTGCATAACTTGAATTAATTTTTGGGGCTTACTTTGATTGCCTAGTGACAGGCGAATTGGCGAATGATGAGCCAGGTCGTCACCATCGAGAACTTAGCAAGGCCGGCGCGCTACCACCTCTCCCAGCCGCCTACATCACGACTATGGGATGGAGGGCAACGGCCGTGTGGTGTGGCGACTGCATTCCCGCATTCGCTCTGGGGGTGGCTGTGTTGGTGCAAACTTGTCATCGAATTCCTTCGTGTTGGTTGTCAATGGTGATGAAACGGTGTTCTTGGAAATAGGAGTCATGTGCAGGCACACATCAGAATGCCTGGCTCATGTTGTGTCCCGAATTGCAAGTCTAACTACGATGTGAAGTGCTCAAGTGTCCGCGCCTACAGGTTTCCGAGCGACCAGCAGCAGAGCGGCATGGACAAAGGCCGTTTCTCAGGAAAATTTCGCGCCAACAAAACATACTGTGGTAATCATCGCTTTTTAAAATAGGCGCTTTTCATTGTTTGTTGTGTTTATTGCGGCACACTAGCTCTTTCTCCTGGAGGTATTTGTGTAGTCTGTGTTCATGCTCGCTTCGACTGTTTCACGTATGCGTCCATACAACTATACAAGCCTTTTTTTTTTTTTTTTTCAGCTGTGCGAGAAACATTGTTCCGACATTCTTCGTCAGAACGGCAACGTACACGGATGCGCAGACCGGCAAGGTGATTGAAGTGCTGCTGGAGCACGTTTGCTTAAAGCGAACAGCAGTGCCCAGTGTGTTTGCCGACTGTCCGAAGTATATATCCCGCCCAACAGCGGCCGCCCGGGAGGCACCAGAAGAAAAGGAGGCTCGTTTAGAAGATGCATCGTTGCGAAAAGTGATTGAGCTTTCTGTCGCAGCACAAGCAGAAGAAAACCGAAAGAACAAAGTAGGCAGTTTCGAGGAGTTTTGCGATGCTCTTTAAAACTTCTCAATTTCCGACTTCTGGACTGTGATTGTCAAAGAGTCAAAGGTCACATTCTTGGACCTAGCGCGTCAACATGCTCCCGCTGTGTGTAGTTCGGTGATAGTGTCAGCAGAACTATGCGCTGAAGTGTTTATAGGAGAATCCCGCATCGAGAACCTTCCCAGTGTGAATGTGCCTTCACAGTTGCAAGACCTCGGCAGCTAAATGATTATTGCAGTCTGTTGAGCAGCTACAAAGTAGCTGCTCTGCAGATGGAAACCAAAAGGCTCACCATCTTCTGGAAACTGTGTTGGTGCTGCTTCATGATGTGTGCAATGAATACCAGCAATGAGAATTTCGGGCATGGCACTTGGAAGTACTCAAACTTGTAAGCAATCAGGTAGAGCTTGTTTTGAAAAATGCTTTACGTTATTCTTCAGATGTGCTTGTTCTTGCGGGACTGCTGTACACAATACTGCCGCATGCACATATTATTGCATTATGCATATATATATATATTGATTGCCAATTTAACAATCTTATTCATTACTGATACAGAAAAAGCTGTTTCAATGCACATAATGTACTCATGCAAAAAAAATTAAAAATTGCGTTCAGCTTGCTCTGTCAGTCGCTATTTCTGTTTTGATGTCCCGCACTGTTACAGCGGGAGTCGCCTGTTGGTTGACATGTTGTCATCCCGCAGCAAACGCGTTCCGACACGTTTGCACGGAAACCGCATTTTTTACATTTTGCAAGGCGGCCTTTGGGTTTGCGATTGGTTTTCTGTGTTGGTCCCGTTTCACCATAGGGCGCTATGCGAGTTTTACGGCTGCGTTTAAGCTTAAGGCTGTTTACTACGCACTGCAGCACGGCAACCGTGCTGCCCGCAGGCATTTCAGCACCGACGAAATCAGAATACGCTATTGGAAAAAACAATGTGCGCAGCTGATGGCTACTGATAGGACATGCCGGGCTTTCCGCGGACCCAAAACCGGCAAGTTCCCTCACGTTGAGGAGGCGGTCCTTAAATACGTGAAGGACCTGCGCAAAGATGGTTGCGCAGTATCATTGGAAATGATACAGATACAGGCGCATGCTGTTGCGAGGAAGCTGGGAATCGTCGCAAAGGATTTCGGCGCTAGCTCTGGTTGGACGACTCGCTTCATGCGATGAAATGGACTTTCACTGAGGCGGCGGACGTTGTTGTGCCAGCGGCCCCTATCCGCGTATGAAGAAAAGGTGGTAGACTTCCATCACTTCGTTACGAGGATCCGCGAGAAGAATAGCTTACTCTTGTCGCAAGTAGGGAACGCCAACCAAACTCTGTTGACCTTGACATGCCCTGAAACACGACAGTCAACGAGATGGGTGCTCGGAGTGTCCTCGTAAGGACATCTGGTGCTGAGAAACTGCGATTTACTGTAATGCTTGCAGTGACAGCAGACAGGCGGAGGCTTCCACCATACGTCATTTTCAAATGGAAGACTATTCCGAAGGGAAACTTTCCCCGTGGCATCCACAACCGCGCTCAAGTTAAAGGATGGATGACAGCGGAACTTATGGTCGACTGGATTAAGACTGTTTAGGGACGAAGACCAGGAGCGCTTGTTTCCTTTGCTTCTTACTTGGACAGCTTCTGAGGCCATCTTGTGGAGAGCGTTCGAGCTGAGCTTAAGGAGCTACGCACGGCAATTGCAGTGATCCCTGGAGGTCTCACGTCGCTGCTACAGCCTCTTGATAAGTCCCTGAACAAACCGTTCAAGGACAACGTTCGAAGACTATACGCAGAGTGGATGGCAGCAGGCGAACATGATTTCACGCCGAGCGGCAAAATCAGAAGACCGTTTGTGGAGGTGCTTTGCTCCTGGATTGTTGAAACGCGGAGTCGTATCTCCGATGAGGTAGTGGCGAAGAGCTTTAAGAAGACCGGCATATCTAACGCGCTGGACGGGACAGAAGACGACTTTCTGTGGGACTCCAAAGATGCCCCTAATGACGACACTGCCGGTTCCGACATTGAAGCTTACAGCAATAACTGAATATTCAGACTCGGAATAAAGTGAGACGCCCTTTATTCAATAAGAAAAATAAAAGGGCAATGTGCAATTCATGTAGTGTCTGTGTAATGTGTGCGTTTATCACAAAGGTAAGCCTTACTCAACTTTTATGTTTGGCTATGTTTACCATAGCCATCGTAAGAATTCTCACCCGAAACTTGCCCTTTTGCGTCTTCAGCTAAAAAAATATTTTTTTTTTTCGAAAATTTTAATTCATGTAATAAACGTACCCCCGAGCTTGCATCAATTTTTTTTACAAAAAAGTGCGATCATTATGCAAGTAAATACGGTAAACCTAAATCCCCAAGGAATGGCGAGCGCCTGCAGGATAAGATACAGTACCCAGTGAGTTCCACATCATGCCCTCAATTGCAATTTTTGAAGATACCCGAGTGGCTTGATTATTGGGCCAGCCTTAGACATGATGCAGGGCGTTTAACACCAGAAACACATATGGCTCTGGGACACACAAGCCATGCTCTGCATGAAGTTTCATTGTATTGTTTGCAGGAGCTAGGATTTAAATATGTCCTACTTTGAAAGTTCCAGACAGACTCTCCAGAAGAGAGGTTTGGAAAATATCACCAGCCGAGTGGTTCTCAGTACCATGTCTCGGTTCGGCAGATTTACGAGTCCGAGACCAAACTGTAGCTCCAAAAAGTCCTAAATATGCCAGACTTAGATGTCATAGCACAGCCAGTATCGAAGACATCTGCCAGTTGAATTCATGAGCAGTTTCGAGTGAAAGTTTCCACCAGAGACATGGAGAAACTTCAAAGATGCGAGCTGTGACCTACGTTGCTGGGTATTGCGCATCCATTGTGGTGAAGAAGCTCCTGTGTGCATCTTATAAAGAAATGTTTGTTTTAGAAAACACAGATTTGGACAAAGATGAAAACGTACTCATTGCAGGTATGACAAGGGGAGGATTAAACTTTCTTCAACCAGTGGTCGTTAATGCAGTGCTGTTCACTGAGATCGTCCTTGACAAGCTGAGAAGCCAACAGTATGCTTCAGTTGTCGCTAATCAAAAAGAGGTACTGGTGACACTTGTATCTTGTGCTCTTGATAGTTTTGAGGTGCCTGAATACTGCCACTCAGGGCATTCCCCACAGGAGCTCATGCATCACATCCTGAGTGCAGCAGCCAATACACTGCTCAACAATCTGTGCAAAAATGTAAATGACAAACTCACTATTTCGAAAGGAAAGCGAAAGCTGCAAACTGTGCAGAAATGAAGTGACTGCATGAGTTAATACCGCCATTATGCTTTTCTTTAGTTTGAAACCATCCAATTTTGTAAATGTATTTCTGTCATGCTGTTAATAACGTATAACTGTATTGTTTCATAATGCTGCGATTATGTTGCATTACATTTCTTTTCCTGAATTTTGTGTTGTTTACTGTAATAAACCACTCGTTTCTCGAAAAACTGTCGCCATTCATTCCTAGCCGATATTTCCTTCTGCGCTGTCACACACCTGTGTACTTACATTGCTTTAAATACCGTGTATGGCTTCTTTGGCGACTGAATTCATGTTCTGTGATAAATTATCTGACCAGATTTTCATGCGGACACCACGGCGAAATTTACTTGCGTAAATAATATCCCAACATTCAGCGCAAGGCATAATCATATATGCATGCACTAAAGAAAGCCACAAAACTAGAACTATCCCTGTCTCTTTCGGGAAAGTATTTTGTAATAGTAGCTCTTATTAATACTGGTCCCACGACCGAAACGGTAGTACCGACCACCTCGGGATGAGGAGTGCGCTGAAGATCTGTCGAGGAATACCACGCAAGGTGAAACAGACATCCAGGCCCATGTGATGACCCATCCCGCGCGCATGACGTCACGGCGGCGTGCGGAGGCCTTGAGTTAATCTCGGCGGTGACGGCCAAAGGTATGCGTCATTTGCCAGACACACCGCCAAAGCGAGCGAGACCGGCCGTGCATTTGCGCGTTGGCCTGTTTGGTCACCCGTCTGCCTGTTTTTCTATTTTTGGATTTAGCCTGGTTTGGTGGGCTCCCAGCGAATTCTTGCGTTCCTTCTGAACTTCGACATGGCACTACTGCACTATTGGACTACGGCAAGGTGAGAACTTTTGTTCGACAGTCTGCGATGCATTTCAAGCAATTAGGCTTACGGTACGGCACCTATGCTAGGCTTGTGACGCAGTTAACAAAAACAGTGCGGCCGTTGTGGCCCAGTTAATTTGAACTAATGAATCATACTGGGAGACGTCTGCGACGTTTTCTATGAGCCCCAAAATTATTTAACTTATTTCGGTAGTTTTTGGGCATGCTAGTCGCACAGGGTGCTGTGATGCAGTTTCGCGTGTACTGAATCTTTCTGTGACGAGTTTTGGTGCTTTCTCTTACTGCCAACATTATTGTAACTAATTTCGTTACTTTTTGGGGTACTTTTCAAGCGCAGTGGGCACACCTGGCGCTGTGACGCAGTTAGCGAAAAGCAGCTCGGCCGTGGTGCACAGTTGAGTTTCGCGATTTAATGCACTGACAAGACAAGTCATGGCGCTTTCTCTGACGTCCAACATTGTTGAAAATTATTTTCGGTACTTTCTTTTGTTACTCATGAGGCATGCTTCTGCGCCTGATGTGACGCAGCAAAAAGCAGCTCGGCCGTGGTGACAGTTTGGCGCGTAGTGAATCTTACTGCGACAAGATTGTGACAATTTTTATGGCCCCACAACAATTTAAGCCTTCTTTCGGTATTAACGCTTGTCGATTGAAAACGCGACGAACAATTGTCAAGAGTGATAACTCGGGAGTGTATTGCTTGCACCGGCAAAATGCGCAAAAGATAACGCCAAGGAGCTCAAACGCCAGGAACTAGTAACTCGAAAATTCTGTCTTCTGAACAGCAACCACGCATTTGTCTTCAGTGCAACTAGAAGGAACTGTGCGAGCGACCAGCATGGTCTGGTTGAGAGCCTAAGTTGAGGCCACCTCCGTGTATTCGTAGCGTGCTATCGCGTCGGTTGTAGCGAAGTTCTGGAAACGCGCATTAGCCCGTGTATTCGTGCTATTAAAGTGCAGGAATAGTGCTTTTATTTGTTATGCTGCTAATTCACCACTTTTGCATGCTTTGCCTCTACACGCATTATTCTTACATGTTAATACCAAAATGACACTTGTAATTTTTTCAGCTGATGGCATCTGATGGAGCTTCCTACAGGAACTACTGCTGCTAACCTGGTGCCACAACGTTCGAAGAATTTTTCTATGTATTGCACATTTGCCATTGTAAAACAGTGGTATGAGATCGTACAGCTGCAGGATGGTGACGCAAGTGGTTCAGAAGTTTCTAATCACACGCGGTCATAAACACAACCTGTGCACCAGCTGGATTCTATGCCGTCAACTGAAGTTGGATCAATGCCAGAGTTGCACTTTCGACGCTACAGGTGGTGCGGCCGTCACCGGGAAACTGCTGCTATAGGTGAAGATGGCGTCGACTGCACCTATGTCTGCGCCGCGCGTGCATGTGAACCCGATATGGAACTTTTTCCTGAAAGTGCCTGCTGGAGGTGGAGTGCGAGACCTGTGGAGTTGTTTTGAAGAGACCTACTAGCACTACAACGACGCTTGTCACCCACTTGAAGAAACATCTAGGCAAGTACAAAGAATACTCAGAAATGCACCAACTTTATGGTTTGCTGGAAAAAAAAAGCGAGCCAAAAGGGCTATCATTGCAGCTATCCGTGGCTAGTTTGTTTAAGCCTAAACTTCAGTCATCGATAAAAGCACAAGAAATGACTAAGATAGCAGCATTCATTGCACGCAGCCTGCAGCCATACAGCATGGTTGAAGAAGAAAGCTTCATCGAGATGATGCGCTGCGCAATTCCGGAGTATGTCGTTCCGTCGCGGAACACCTTTTCACAAACCGTCATTCTGAACTTGTACACGATGCAGAAAAATGACCCGAAGAAGCGCATTAGAAACCTATTTGACAATGGTGGTGCCGAGTGCTTCACTTTGACAACGGAATTACACCCTTTGGGTCGTATCTTGCCACACAATCGTCATTTGTCTTGCCCGCGTTTCCTTTCTTTAATGCTGCGAGCATGGTACTTCCAAGTCACAAACGGCATGCGAGTTATCAGCATGACAGAGCATTCGTGACAGGAAAGTAGCGTGCGCAGCATTTTCAAGAAAGGAAACGCAAGCAAGACAGACGACAATTATAGTTGTGTGGTAAATATACAACCCGAAGGGTGTAAACTTTTTTTAGAGTATAGGCAATGCTTCCTTTGGCTTATGTTAATGCACCGTTCGTCTTTCCTTTTTCTGTGTTTGCTCCATCAGCATGGAAGTGCTGACCGCAAACACATGCCGAATTCATCACAATACTGCAATTAAAAGGAAAATGATGACGTGTGTAGAGATGGACGGAAATTGGGCCACATCACAGGAGTTCGCAGTTCCTAGCGGCTTGGCGTGGCCATGGCTTGGCCAGGTTGGCTAGTTTGACAACGTCAACGACACGTGCGTCTCGGTGCTGCTGTGTGCTACGCCAGTCAATGTTAGTGTGTGTGTGTCTTAGGCCTGTCGTGGTTGGTGTGATGGCTGCAAACACGAAGAAGCGGACGTCCCTGACATTTGCTGCGAAATTGGAAGTGATACAGCGCGTTGAAAATGGAGAAAAGAAGTCGAGCATCGCCGAAGCTTTCAACATCCCAAGGAGTACTTTGAGCACGCTGCTGAAAAACAAGAGTGACATAAAGGCCAAGGCAGAACAGAACCAGCACACAGGTGCGTGGTGGGTGCGCAAAGCTGCCTTTGAAGACGTCGAGAAGGCGCTGTACAAATGGTTTATCGACGTAAGGGCCCAGAATACTCTTTTATCGGGACCAATGCTACAGCAGAAGGCCAAGAACTTTGTCTTCATTCTCGGTGCCAAGAACTTTACCGCCAGCAGCCGTTGGCTGCAATGTTTTAAGGCCCGCTTTAACATTGTTGGGAAGACAGTCGCGGGGGAAAGTGAGGACGCCAATGAAGACGAGATCAAGAAGTGGCTTGAACAAGAGTGGCCTCAGATTCTTGCCAAGCATGAGCCCAATCAGATATTTAATGCTGACGAAACGGGCCTGTTCTGGCAAGTGCTTCCACTACAAACGCTGAGGCTGTAGCTGCTTTGGCCGTTGTACGCCGCTACTGCGGCGCAATAGAAGGCACTGGACTGTCTCTTGTGGACCGTTTGGACTATGTTGAGGACGCCGTGGTCAAGCACGCGGTTGCCAATATGAAGCAGGCTACGCTGCTTCAGTACTTTCAGCGAACGAAATAAATACTTTGTTTGAAGCTTCATGTGAGTATCTATTGCGCCACGATTACTCTCTCTCTTACTCTCTCAACTGCGTAAGGTGCTCTTCTTTGCATCAATTCCAGACGTCAAAAAGGACGTCAGGCCTCTATGAAGTCAACGTGAGGATTGTGTATGCCTTGCGATGCATAGGAAAAGGTGCAGCTGCTGGGAGAACTTTGTGTGCGATGCTAAACCTCCCGAAACCCCCCGCAAAATTTTCTTGGTACAATGCGGAACTGCTCACGCATGTCACTGTCGCCGCAGAAGAATCAATGAAACGTGCAGCAAAAGAAGCAGTTGAGCTCAACGACAAGGATAAAGATATTGCTGTTACTCTAGACAAAAGCTGGCAGAAGCGCGGGCGCACCTCATAGTGTCTGCCACCAGTGTTGACTCCGGATAGGTTCTCGACATGGAAGTGATGACAAAGCAGTGTTCTGTGTGCGTGTCCAAAGGCACCTCTTCTGATGTGGACCATAAGCATAAATTCCAGCGGAACTATGAAGGTGCTAGTGGTGGCATGGAGACCACAGGAGCATTGTGTATATTCCGAAGAAGTCAGGAGCTAGATGGTGTTCGGTACGTCAGGTACCTAAGTGATGGTGATAGCAAAGCCTTTCTCACAGTGCAAGCAGCGAAGCCGTATGGGGATCGCGTCGAAATTTGCAAACTGGAATGTATTGGCCATGTTCAAAAGAGAATGGGCACCCGTTTGCGAAAGCTGAAAAAAGAAATGAAGGGGAACACCCTGTCCGATGGCAAATCAATCTCTGGTCAGGGGCGCTTGACGGATGCATTGATCGACAAAATTCAGACCTAGTATGGCTTGGCCATCAGAAGACACGTTGGTTGTTTGGATGACATGCAAAAGGCCGTGTGGGCCACATATTTCCACATGACATCCACTGATGTACATCCATCTCACGGTCTCTGTCCAAAGGGACCCGACACTTGGTGCCAGTTCAATAAGAGTGAGATGAATGGCGAGCCCTACTTCCACAAGGAATACCTCCCACCAGCAGTCCTTGAGGCTGTGAAGCTAATTTTCCAGCAGCTTTCAAAACCTGAGCTTCTGAAAAAATGCCTCCATGGGAAGACTCAGAACACGAATGAGTCTGAACAATGTCGTCTGGGAGTGTGCCCCAAAGAATGTGTTCGTTGGTCTCGAGGTACTGAAAATAGTCACCATGGATGCTGTCCTAATGTTCAACGATGGTAACATTGCCAGAACCGACATTTTTAGAGCGTTTGATGTTTCCCCAGGATGCTTCACAGTACAATGGCTGCGGGACGCTGACCGGCGACGACTGTACTTTGCATACAGGGCTGCACAGCTGGTTAGAAAAGAAGCTCGAAAAGCAAGGCAGCAAATGAAGAAGAGAAAGATTGACTCTGGAGGTGACTACGAGGCTGGCAGCTATTGATCCGATACATCCACATGCATTTATAGAGTGCAGGTTTGGAATAAAGTGGTTTTATTCACTTCAAAGCTACTTATCTCGAAATGTCAATTTTCGCTACGTTTGCCCCTTTTTCTCTGGAACCGCAACAGCTGGAAACATTTTTTACAAACGTTATTGCAATGTAAGGGGAATCTACTAAACCAGAATTATAAAACGTAGTTCAAAGAATTTTGTTTCACAAGCTATTCATAGGCCATTTTGGTCTGAAATATGAGTAGGTTAACTAAAAACAAGAACGAAAAAAACCTCTTCTTATTACATAATACTTCTGGTTCAGTAAAGAGAACTTGGAGAGCTAATTTCAACAATACTAATATGATTGTTCTAACCTTAACAGAACCTGAGAAAATGGGTCACAAACATAGGCTAAAATACATGGGAAGTATAGGGCCTACCCTGTCCCCCTCAAGCGTTCAAACAGAAATGTGCACAGCTGGATGTTTTGCTTTTGCACGAAGCTATGTCGGAGTTGGGCAGGAGCTAAAGCTTCCTCTTAATATTGACCCCGTCTTTGACCGCGGCAAAACAAGGCATGGTACGAGGCTGTTTCTGACAAAAAGGCATTCTTTCGCCTGTAAGGCGAAGTTGTCATTGTGATAGCACATGCCCAGATAGGTAAAGCAATTTATTAAGCAGTGCTGTGACAATTTATATTATGCTAAGCAGTGATAAACTGACCTGGTTGGTGTGGCACGCACAGGCAATTAAAGATATATTAAGCAATGTTGTGGCAACTTATATTGCGCTAACCAGTCGCCTACTGATAAACTGACAAGGTTCGTGTAGCACGCACAGGTGGATGGAAGATATGGTGTGTTGAGAAAAAATACTCGCTGTCATAGTTAATATTATATAGAGGCACATTTTTGCTACAGTTTTCCCATATTTTCACGTGTGATGATCAGCAAGCATGCCTAGCTGTTCACAATGTGCCGATCTTTCCTCAGTGCATTGAACATGCACTAATATATATGTTTTATTTCTTTAGGAAAATCAGGCGAAAGGGCATATCAACTGAATCATAAGGCATTGAGTGAGATCATTACTGGAGCCTACACAAGTTCTTGGGTGCCCTGGCGATTAATGACAACCTGTTGGTCGAAGAAAGTTTCCAGGTATCATGCGTTTACAAAGTTAGAATATCTTTACCACCCTTTTACCACTCTGAATAAACATTGTTAGCAATCTCAGCACGCAATGCAACACTATTCTTGCTGTATTACTAATTTTGGGTGATATCCAGCTCAGGCACCATACAAAATGGTACACCGAACATTTAGGGCGTCGCATTGCAAAACGTTGCTCATAGTGGTAATAACATAATGGCGAGCATGTGACCAGATTGAGTGTAATCATGCCGCTAAAGTTGCAGCCAGCCATTTTTATTGCAAGGCATTGTTAAGTTGCCCATATTCGCTTTGTTGAAAAGTGTACACGCTTGCATGTGTAAGAGCAATTATGATTGTGTTACACGCTAATGAAATCTTATGAATGTGCAGGCTGATGTAGTGCAAGATCTACCTGAAGGGTCAGAGCTGCTGGCCGCATGGGATTACACCATCTATACTCAAGCTAGTTTGGACAATGAAAATGCCAAGTCAGAACAGCAGTTCCAGCAACTTTGTCCCTCAACATGGCAGCAGCGCCAGCAGCAGCAGGGAGGCAGACACGTGGGGTCGTGTCGCAGAGGATCAGAGAGCCACAAGCAGTGGGAGAAGGAAACGGCCTGCCACCTCTGTTTTGCAGCAGCTGCTCGACTTACACAAGGAAGAGGCAGCCACTGCTGCGAAAGCAGCCAGAAAATCCAGGAAACTCATGAAGCAAGGGCTAAAGCTCCAAAAAGAATCGAATGCCGTGCAAAGCACATTTTGCAGCAAGAGATAATAAACAGCATAAATTGCTTTGCAGTATATTCTATTTATTAGCCACATAGATTCAGATAGTTGTAGTCACAACCGCAAATTTATGCAAATGCCAAGCTAATAATTTTTGTTGCATCATAAAGTAGCTTACAGAATTTCAAGCTTTCTACAGAGGAACAAATACAATGTTACATTAATATTAGTAATGTAGATACACGCCCTATACATGACATACGATTTCATGGCACATACATTTCTTTCATGCTAAGTACACTGATACTGCAAATAGTTCACCCATTCGGAAAAACGCATGCACATCTGAAAATACAAAAAATCACGGCACAAATATCATTGCTGTCGAAACATTCATACAGTTGAGCACACAAAAGTGGCCTAGGAGACAAAATTCACGTGATCCTTTGGGCCAGAAATGCTGCTAGAGCATTTTGAACCTCTTCGGCACTTGGTGAAGACCGACTGGTTGTGTGCTGTGGCTGAGGCCTGCTCTCATCGACGGGTCGAAAACGCTCAATCCAGTTTGTATTACATCTGTCCCTCAGCTCTTCGTAAATGTTGTGCAGCACACAGCATGCACGGATGATGCGCCTCACATTGGGAATGTCGTTTTCCATGCCTTTGTGCAAAATTCTGAATCGTGCTTTCATGCGGCCAAAGGCATTTTCCACTACTCGCCTAGCACTGGATAGGTGATTAAATGTATGTGTCGGAGAGCATACATCCCCTGCTTGTGCAAATGGCTTCACAATTTCTTTCTGAAGCAGAAATGCCTGATCTGCGAGCAGGGCAGGCCCAATCGACACACCGTAGAACGTCTTTTTCCAGCCGGAACAAGGCACTTGATAAAATCTTTGGGAGGTACGACCTGTGGAATACATCAGCATCATGACTCCTTCCTAGTGTCCCCACATTTGTTAACATGAATTTATAGCTGTGGTCTACCACAGCCATAAGTATCATACTGTACCAAGTTTGTTCTTTGGGTGGACATACCTCTATGTGACAGCCATCTACAGCTCCCACACCTTGAAGAAATTCAGTAACTGCTACAAACTGCCTCATGTGCTCTGCTAGCTCGTGTTGTTTTGGGAAGCGCACAAATCGAGGCTCCAGGCAATGAACAACCATTTCGCAAAACTCCCGGAAGATAATGTTCACGGCACACGGCTTACGCCGAATACATTAGCTACCGTTCTGTCTTCCACAGATGTGGCTAAGCAGTAAATCCCGACAGCTATCCTTTTCTCCAAATGGATGGCTTTGCATTTGTTTGTGTCGACACTCCTTATTGACCTAATACATATCGGAATGTGGTCCAACTCATTCTAAAATTTTCTCTGAAGGCTTCGTCTGAGAGATGAGGCTGTGTTGTTTCCCACGAAGATGAACCCCGTGGGTACGACCACAGGTGTCTTTCACACGTACGCAGTCGCACACACACCAACATAAGACGTTTGCATCGTCTTTCTGCTTTTCGTTGCTCAGAATTCAGCATTTCCACTTCTATGAAAATGTTTCACTTCCGGATGCGCTGCTGTTGCAGCAGCGTCTGTTGAGCAGCGAAAGACACCCAGAAAGATGCCTTCTCTCTGTCATTGGGTGCAGCATCAAATGCAGACTTGCTCAAAGCCATCGCCGCTCATACATCACCAATAACAATAAATTCGATGGAAACAACCAAGCAACCGCTCATACGTACAAGCGATGAGATTGTTGTATCACACTTGGCACCACTCGCCAGCAAAACAAGAGCAATGTTGTAAGACTGCTTTTGCGTGCCACCCAAAGTGTGGCTGTACTTAATTATGTCGTGGAACAAACTAATCCAAGTTTTAGTTTATGGCCCGATTGGTGCATACAGGGTGACCGAAAAATACTGTAACGTGCCTTGAATTTCATGTTATTTGTTATTGTTTGCATTTTTAAGCATCAACACAGATTTTTTCATGTCACTTGTGTTTTCTAAAATAGAACTATTTTTACTGCAATCGGTGCAATATTTTCTAGGAAAAATGGTCTCTGAAGAATTGCGGTACTCCATTGTTGAACACCACAGGCGGGGGATACCTATTCCGAAAATTGCAAGGATGCTTAAATTGCAACAAGTCCAAATGCATCGTGTCGTCAAACGATTCCAGGAGACAGGAGGTGTCAAGGACCGGCCACGAAGTGGAAGGCCTCGAACTGTGAGAACCAGGGAACTGAAATTGGCTGTCAGCAAGAAAGTCAAGCGAAATCCCCTGAGGAGCATGCGAAAACTCGCCCGCAAGCATGGAGTTGGCAACTCCACCATGCAATTACTTGTAAGTAAAGATCTGGGACTCCAGGTGCGCAAACCAGCTAAAGGCCAGCTGCTTACGGACAGCATGAAGGCCTCCAGATTAGAAAAGTGCTGCAGAATGAGGCAGCTGAGCTGTGGCGAAGCCCTCAAACGGGTTCCCTTCATAGATGAGAAGATTTTCACTGTTGAACCGGCCTGGAATTCACAAAACCATTGAGAATTGCTGCCAGTCGGGTCTCCAAAATGTTAGAGTTGAGAAAACCCATTTCCCCAAGAGCATCATGGTTTGGGGTGGGATTTCAGGTCTTGGGAAAACCAAGCTTGTTTTTGACGCAAACAGAGCCAAAATCAATGCCAAGACCTACCGTGAGCTCATCCTGGAGGGTGCCGTCATACCCTGGGCTAAAGAAAATGCAAAAAAACATTGACTCGCGGCTGCAACAATCCAGTGGTGTGAGGCGAATCTCCCAGGCTTCTGGGGGAAGGATGTTTGGCCGTCCAATTCCGCTGATCTCAATCCTTTGGACTTTACTGTTTGGGGTATCCTGGAGCAAAAAGTGTGTTCTTCCAAGCACAAATCCATCGAATCCCTGAAACGTGCTTTCCAAAAGTCATCGAGGCTATTTTGAAAAATTTCCGAAAGCATCTGGAGTCCTGTATAAAAGCAGAAGGTGGACGTTTTGAGAATCAAATGTGAACTGTTTTGCAGAATTCAATGCGCTTACGAATAATAAATGCGTGTCTCAATTAGGTTGTTTGTTGAGAAGTTATAGTTGTCTTTTCGCGTTACAGTATTTTTTGGTCACCCTGTATTTTTACATAAAAACATGTTTTACATATACTGTGTTTCCCATAGCTAACATAATTGGACACACAACTTCACTCCAGTAATTACGGTGTTAGTTCGTTTATTTCACAGAAGATGGCGATTGTTGCCCTAACCGAGGGAGCTGGTGCGCCGTGTAACATTGGCGAACCACGATTCACAATAACCGCAGTTAAATGTGGTTAACTGCGGTTGCTTGTAACAGCAGTTATATCGGCTGTGTAACAAGGGTATCAGTGGCCCATTTGAGTCCTAGTGGTCCTCTCAAAGGAATGAAGGTGCAAGGGTGTTTGATGTGAACATTCTTTCAATGCAAGCTGTTAAAGCAATAGGGAAAGGGCAGACAGCTCTGAATGATTTCTGGGCCACAATGAATGTGTCCCATTGTGGTTTACACCCTAAAACATTCCAGGGCCACTTGAAGAGGCTGTTCAAGCCTGCTGCAGAGGAGACTGCCACCATCTTTATCGATGCCGTAGCTGCTGTGAAGGTGTACAGCGAGATGGAGGTTGGCTTCACTAGATATGTGACTGTTGTTTATGATGGCTCCTGGCTCACACGCGATCATAGTTCCCACATTGGGGTTGGATGCACAACGAAATTCCACACAGGCCTTGTGCTGGACAATGTTATTCTGTCAAACCTTCCTCGGGTGCAGCCTGGAGCCACCAGAGTGACCCCACATACCTTCAGTGGGGGCAGCAGCATCAGTGTCAAAAAACATGTAAGCTGGGTTTTGGCAGAAGGGAAGTGGAGGCTGCACTGCAGCCCTTTGGCTGTTCATTGGCCAAGAATGGCCTGCGATATACAGCAGTTGTCTCTGATGGAGACAGCTGTGTTTTCCAGGCGTTGCAAGATGAGCAGCCATATGGGTTTATAGCAGTCATAAAAGAAGACTGCATAAACCATGTAAAAAAAAAAAAAGAATGGACACTGGCCTTTGCTCCATTGTGAGCAAGGCCAAGAAAGGGGAACCACTGGGTGGCAAAAGTGTGTGCACACAACAGCCGATAAAAACGCTCAACATGGCCTAG
Source organism: Dermacentor andersoni (assembly GCF_023375885.2). Classification (NCBI taxonomy): domain Eukaryota; kingdom Metazoa; phylum Arthropoda; class Arachnida; order Ixodida; family Ixodidae; genus Dermacentor; species Dermacentor andersoni. The sequence continues at coordinate 108,531,346 of NC_092820.1, read as the reverse complement.
CTATCAGCAAGAACATGCAACGACGTTGCCGCAATGCAGAAAGCTGTCATGGCCACATATTGTCATGTGACGTCTACCGACAGTGACCCCCAACATGAGCTGTGTCCCCCTGGCCCTCTCAGCTGGTGCGAGATGAGAGCAGCAGAAGCGAAAAAAGAAGCACAGCCTGCCCATAAATACAAGCCTATGAGCAGAGTTGCCCAAGCCATACTGCCTGTGTATCAGGACATCCACTTGCTGGAGCACTGCAAGGGTGGAAGGACCCAGAATGAAGCTGAGAGCTTGCACTCGGTTATTTGGTCAGCACTGTCAAAGGACGAGCACGCCTCGCTTTTTGCAGCACAGACAGCAGTAAACGAGGCAGTCACGCAATACAATTCAGGAAGCCAAAGAGCCTACTCAGAAATGTGTGCCCCCTTGGGTGTACATGCTGGTGCCCTTGCCGACCAGAGGGTTCAAGAAAAGGATCAAGAATGCCTGAAAAAAGTATCCAAAGCCCACCAAACAAAGAAGCAAAGGTGTAAGAAGATGAACGACAGCAATGATGCAAAATATTACAGCCGTGGTGCTTTCTAATAAATCTGCAGTGCTTTTAAAACTTTGCAGCCTGTTTTCTCAATTGCATTCTTTTTGTCAATCACCTCGCTCATGGAAAACAGCACAACAATGGCTGGACCAATTTTGATCCATTCTTTGTTGTTTTTTTTTTTTGCTGTGATCCACAAGCTGTGCTGTACATGAAGAGAGTCTTGAAATGTTTCTGTATCTTTCCATTATTTAATTATTTCACAATGACTACATGGCTCTATGCAGTGAAGCACAGTCACGTGCATGTCATGTGGAGCAAAAAATTATTAGCACACAAAAAAAATCGAACACTGTCTTGGGGTAGATTAGACATTTCAGCAAACATGCAAAGTATTCCTGGCTCCCTACCTCATTTAGTGACTATGTCAGGCTTTCCACAAGCAAGGAACTTATAAATTCTCATAGAACAAAAACTAATAAAGGTATCTTTATGAAATTTTAGATTTGTCTCTTTATTGCAATATGCAACGTATGTGCCGAATTTCAGCGATTTCTGTCAAAAAATAAAAAAATTAATTCTGATCCCCTCCTCCTCCTCTAACCCTTTCAGGGTCAATGATGTAAATATATGGTGCTGCAACAAGTCCAAAATGGTCGATGCCATATATTTACAGCGCCATCTGTACGTTTAAAAAGCACGTCAATTCCCAAATTTTTTCTTTTCTGGCATGTGCTGCCACTATGTGGGAATACAGTGATCTTTTTTCTCGTGCCTCCCTTACTCAGTTTTCATTGCATGGTTCGTTTTAAAGCTAGTTTGCTCCAGTGCATCTATATACTACCGCTCGCGCATTGGCACGCACGCAGGCGGGCGGTGGTTTGGGTTTTGTTCTGCGAGGGTTTTGTTTCGGCTCCTTGAGCTCGCAAAACTGATGGCTATCTCGTTACTAATCGCTCAAAGGGCGACCACCTGTTTCTCGCTCGTTTAGTGCTCACAGGGGTGCACATAGGAAGGATGCCGCCATGCATGAGTTTCCTTTTTTTTTTTTTTGGAGACTCGCGGAAACTAATCGCCCCTGGTTGGGTTGAAGATTAGCGGAAGTTTATTACACATTTAGATTTTTGATGGGCACACAACCACACATTTTTCTTGAGTTCACTCGCTTACGCAGTTCGATGATGTTACGGCCGTAAATATTAGTGTAAGAGCAGGAACATTTGTGACTTGCGAAATATTCTCGTGTGCACATTTTCTAAGCCTTGAACGATGTGTACAACGATGCATCAAATTTTTATTTCTTGTAAGTGTATTTCCTTTTTATTGTTATTCATGAACAAACAGGACATATATAATAACCTAAAATATTTTTCTCATTTTACAGTCACCCTAGAAAAATTACAACAGAAACGAAGAGAATAACATCCCAGGCTCAGCGATCATCATCAAGAGCAGGAGGCACGAGATCGGCACTCGAACACCACCATCTTGTTCTCCCTGCTTACTGTTCCAAGCTACCGCCTGTTTGTTGGACTCACCCAATAAACCTTTACATTTGGTGGAGGTGCTGGGTACGTACATCGCCAGCACCCTGGTACTCCGATCCCGCACGTTGCACTCGACCATGCAAGCCGACGCCGCCCAACTGCCGCCACCTCTCCCGGCTGCCATTTGCCCCGCCCCGGTTCGCCAGCGAGACCCCCCAGTATTTTCGGGGATGGAAGACCAGGATGTCAAGGACTGGCTGTCGTCCTACAAAAAAGTTAGTGGACCCAACAAGTGGGATCACGGTGCTAAGTTGAGTACTGTGAACTTTTAGCTGGCTGGCATGGCGAAGCTGTGGTATACGAACCACGAATCTGAATTTGAGAACTGGTCCACTTTCAAGGAGGCAATATCTGCCATTTTTGGTCGCCCTGCCGTGTGGAAGTTACACACCAAACAACGGCTGCGCACACGGGCACAGGAACCAAATGAAACTTTAACTGCCTATATTGAGGACATAATAGATCTCTGCAGGTGCGCTGATGCCTCAATGAGCGAAAGTGCCAAAATACAGCATATTATGAAGGGTGTCGATGACGTCTGCTTCTTGCGAAGTTTCCTGGCACTGTGTCTGAAGTGGTAACCCTGTACCACAGCTATGACGAATTGAGAAGGCAGCAGGTTCTCACCGGATGTTCACCTCAGACGTACAACCAACCCCTAGCTGCATTGGACACCATGCCTGACCAGTCATACCTTCTTGCACAAATGAAAGACACTGTGCGTGAGGAGGTGGCCTGTCAGTTGTCTCTCTTGCCGTTTGATCAGCGTCAAGAGCTCCCACAGCAGCAACTGCAGCAAACCTATGCCGTTAGCTCCCGTGCTTCGACACGCCATTCAAGAACAGATTCTGAGGCCATGCCGGTGCCCATTGAGCAGCACCCTGTCACCACACGTCCTAGTTAAGCTGAGGCAGTAAAGTGGCAGCAGCTTCAACAGCCCTCGCCGTCCCATGGTATGTCGTATGCTGCAGCCCCGACTCAGCCGTCCGTGACATGGGCTGCTCCCATCACTGCTAATCCCTTGTGAACACGCGACAACCGGCCAATCTGTTTTGCATGCGGCAGCCCTGGTCATATCGCCCGGCACTCCCGTCGTCGCGCGCCAGGATACACAGATGCCCGTTCACCGAACTACATGGATCGACCCCGCTCTCGTGATGAAAGTCCAGGTCCCCAAACGAGCACGTCTTCACGTGACTATCCAAAACCCACATCTCGTTGCTCATCTTCACCCCGTCGCCACTCCTTGTTGTCCATGCATCGTTGACCAGCCCCTGAAAATGAGGGAAGCTAGCCTCCACAGTTCATGAGGCAAGAACTGCGCTGTCGAAATGCTCAAGTCCTCGAACTTTGCCGTCAAATATTGTTGAAGTTTTTGTAGAATGCACCTGTGCATATGCTCTTGTCGATACCGGTGCTGTCGTTTCTGTTAAAGACGCCACACTTTGCCGCAAGTTTCGGAAAGTGACCACGCTTCTTGAGATGATGCCCTTACATACAGCAAATGGAGACCCTGTTCGGCCTATAGCTGCCTGCAGTGCTCGACTTATTATCGCTAAAGAGCACTACATTGTTGAGTTTATCGTCCTTTCATCCTGCTCGCACGACATCATACTTGGCTGGGACTTTCTATCGTATAATCATGCCATTATTGATTGTGCCAGATCTAAACTTGAGCTCTTCCCGTTGTGTGACATGCCCTACAAACCCGCTCATCAAGCTGCACACAAACTAGTTATAACAGAAGACAGAAATTCCGCCGACAGCAGCCATTTTGCACCCCGTGTTCTGCAACAGCATATGTGATGAAGCTGCATTCTTTGAACCATCATGCCTCCTGAAGCCACTTCTGCCTTATTCGACCCTCTCTATTTCGAATGGAACAAGCACTCTTTGCTTCACAAATCCTCTTCCGTATCCCATCAAACTGCTTAAAGGTGAATCCCTTGGATGCGTGCAACCCATTGATATCGGGCAAATTTTTTCCGTGCAGCAAGATTCAGCTTGACGCGACCTCGACGTCGTCAGTGCTATTAATCTTTCTGATGTACCAGCTGCCGACCTATTCAATTCGTCGATCGCAGACGAACTGTTGCCATTTGAACGCTCTGCTCTTCTCCAGCTGCTCTACCAGTTCCGCGACTCTTTCGAAATTGCCCAACGTGCCCTTGGCCTAACTTCTACTATTGTTCACTACATCGACACTGGCTCCAACTCGCCAGTGTGACAACGCCCATACCGTGTCTCCACCGCGAAACGTCAAGTTATCACCGACCAGGTTGACGATATGCTTAAATGCGACGTTATTAGCCCTTCACAAAGTCAGTGGGCATCCCCTGTGGTTCTAGTTAAAAAAAAAAGGATGGTTCTATTCGCTTCTGCGTGGATTACCGGCACCTAAACAAGGTCACTCGAAAAGACGTGTACCCTTTACCCAGAATTGACGATGCCCTTGATTGCCAACAAGGTGCAAAGTTTTTTCGTTGTTAGATTTGCGTTCCGGGTACTGGCAGGTCCCTTTAGCAGAGGCCGACCGTTCAAAGACAGCCTTCGTCACGCCTGATGGTCTATATGAATTCAATGTCATGCCCTTCGGCCTCTGCAATGCGCCTGCGCATGATGGACTCGGTTCTGCGGGGGTTGAAGTGGCACATATGTCTCTGCTACTGCGACGACATTGTTGTCTTTGCGCCAGATGTCACAACCTATCTCGAACGCCTCAACCATGTCCTGACGTGTCTGAAGACCGCTCAGCTCCAACTCAATCTCAGGAAGTGCCGCTTTGCTGTGTGAAAACTTACAATTCTCAGTCATGTCGTATCAAAAAACAGTGTGCTTCCAGACCCGGCTAAACTACGTGCCGTGACTGACTTTCCCAAACCAACGACTCTAAAGCAGTTACGAAGCTTCATTGAGTTATGCTACTTTCACCGGTTTGTGTGCAACTTCGCCTCTATAATTGCGCCTTCGACCCAACTTTCAAGCAGCGCCTCCAATCTCTCGTCATGGTCTTCTGAGTGTGATCAAGCCTTCTCCACCCTTCGCCGTCTCCTGACGTCACCACCTACACTGCGCCACTACTATCCTACAGCCGCAACTGAGGTTCACAGAGATGCCGGAGGTTCACACAGACGCCGACACCACTGGCACCTGCTCTTCCCACGGCGAAAGCACAGGATGTCGCCTCTTTCATCCTCAAGCATTTTGTGCTTCGACACGGTCCTCCTCGCAAGCTCTTCAGTGACCGTGGCTGCGCATTTCTCTCCGACGTAATTCAAGTACTTCTCCACCAGTGCAATATTGTACATCAGAAGCGTACTGCCTACCACCCTCACACGAACAGTCTGACTGAGCGGTTTAGCCGGACACTGGGTGACATGCTTGCGACACATGTTGCATCTGATCAATCGAACTGGGACCTGGTTCTTCCTTTTGCGACATACCCATATAACACTGCTACACAAGTCACAACCAGGTTTTCTCCATTCTTCCTTCTGTACGGTCGCCAGCCGACGCACACTATCGACATGTTGCTGCCATACGCACCAGATGCCTCAGAATGCACGCCCGTGTCGGAAGCCTCCTGTTACGCTGAAGATTGCCGATAATTAGCCAAGCGCTTTACTATGGCTGACCAACAACAGCAGAAAAACGCCCACGATGATGACCACTTTCCTGCTGCAACATTCGCTCCTGGAGCACTTGTGTGGCTGCATGTACCACCCTGCGCTCCCAACTTGTCATCCAAACTGCTCTCAAATTATCATGGTCCCTACCGTGTCATTGAGCGTACCTCCCCCATAAACTGCGTCATTGAACCTCTTACGCCGCACAGCGACTGTTGTCGATGTGAACATGATGTTGTTCACGTAGACCGCCACAAGCTGCACTTCGACCCTCTTGTCCCCACCTGTTACATCGCCAGGATGGCTCCACCTTTCTCGACAGGGGTAATTATAATGAAGAAATGAAGAGAATGACATCGCGGGCTTAGCAATCATCATCAAGAGCAGACGGCACGAGATCGGCGCTCGAATACCACCATCTTGTTCTCCCTGTGTACTGTTCCGACCTACCGCCTGTTTGTTGCACTTGCCCAATAAATTTTACACAATAAATTTTTTTCGAAATAGCTCCCTCAGAAGAATTGGAATCTGCAATAAAAAAAAAAATCGACCCTGGGCGGTCGCATATGACGAAAAAAATCGACCCTGAAAGGGTTAATGCTAAGTTCGATTGGTAAATAGGAAAAAAATGTCTTTCAAAACGCCATGAAAGCCACAAGATGACCTGAGAAAAGCATAATTTGTTCAAACTTCCTGTGGGCACTGTGGGCGCTCAAGCTTCCTGTGGGCGCTGCTCAAGCTGAATGAGTGCTCTCGCTGCTTTTCCGAAGGGTAGTTTCGGGCCTCTGATTGGGAGGAGCGCGCAAGGCGAGCCCCCCATCTCATGCCTCCTATTAGCTGGTGTGACCGAGGCGGCCATTTTGCTTTAGATTTATGTTTCGCGTGTGCCGTCTCAGTCCTCTGTTGCTCTCGGTTTTCAGTGATCGTCTGCTTTCATTTGCTTTCACGCGGCTCACGAACAGTCTTTTCATCTTGTGGTGACATATCAGGAAACGCTTGCCTAAAGAAGACGTGTCAAGCTTACGGAAAGAAACAAAAGCGTCCATGGAACGCATGGCTGAAGATCGCGGATGATGCCACGCTGCCTGACCCACCTGTTGCGCCCGCATCACTTTCTACGAATGCCGTTGATTCCACTGGGCCTAGCTGCAGCACATCTGGTACCATCGGATTGACCGCCAGCGTGTCCAGTGGCATCCAAGGCTGTGTGGATAGAGTGTACTATTCAGTGGGCGAGTCGGCTGAACGCGCAAGTGTGGCGATCTTGAAAGAGTGTCTGTCATCCCAGTGTGCAACGCACCAGAAATTCAAGCTGCTAGATGTTGAACTGGTGAGTGACAAGGAAAATGGAACCGAATTTGACATTGTGGACTTAGCCATGATAAACACATTGTTTGGGATTGCACTTTGCCCTGAGTGCGGCACAAAAAGCATGACCTTGGCAAAGGCAGACAGTAATGACTTTGGGCTGTGTTCGAAGCTTGTGCTCTCTTGCCGCAGTTGCGACTTGCACGAAGAGCAGTTCCTGTCTCCGAGAGTAGCCGGCGAAGCTGGTACCAAATGAAAGCCTTTCGATGTAAACTTGCGTGCAATGAAAGCCATCAACAGCATCGGCAAGAGAAAAATGTCTCGGACTTTTTCACTGCTACAAACGTTTCGCATCGTGGCTTGCACCACAAGACTTACCAGGGACACATGAAGGTTATGGCAATGCGACTGCTACTGAGTGCGAGGCCGCTAGCGTTGCTTGCGAAAAAAAAAAAAAAAAAAATTGCATGTGGAGTTCGCTAACCCACAAGGAAACGGCGACATTATCTACAACTGCAGCTGGCTGACTCGCGGACATAGCTCCCACATCTGTGTGGGATCTATAATCGAAATGTACAGTGGTCTTGCGATAGACCATGTTTTGTCAAACTTTTGCCTAGGCTGCACCAGCAGGCAAAAAGAAAATGAGGAAGGACATGCTGCCTGGCTCATTCAGCATGCTCCACTGTGCCAGAAAAACACCGATTGTAAGGCTGGCCAGATGGAAGTAGAAGCTGCCCTGTGCTTGTTATAGTGGTCATTAGAGAAGAATAAACTTCGCTACACGACTATGCTCTCAGACGGTGATAGCTGACCATTTCATGCCCTGACAGAAGATGCAGTCTATGACTACATGCCGTATATACACGACTGTAGGCCGACGCATCTTTTTGTTCTAATTTGACAATCCTATGACGAGGGGTCGACTTTGAATCAAAACCGAACCATGAACCGCTAGTAACGGCAAGATAAACGAGAAATCAGAGAGGCTAAGGCATGGTTACAACTTTGCACCTATGTTTCTATGGTTACGGTATATGCATAGCACATTAATTTACCATATTGCATAAATTATGATGTCAATACAGGCGATGCCAACTTCTAAAGTTTGCGCTCCCAATCTGTGTCCATTGGCCACCATACCTAGCGACAAATCCCCCATCATCGAGTTCGGAAATGTATTGAACAATGTGATACAATCGTGGCTATGCTAGCGCCGTAAATTGAATCAAGGAATTCGCTAATACTCATTTTGTTTATTAGAGACCAACAAAACACTCCTTAAATGTGAGTAACATACTCACGAGGTAAAGGTCATGTGCGGCCGCTTTCATCAGCAGCTTGTAGTTTGTTTTGGTATCCCGCAGTGCGGCAGTGGTCGCTTCCAGTTGCTTGGATAGTAGTCATTTTAAAGCGAACGTGTTCTTCTTGCAAATAAAGTTCACGCTCAACCCACAGCGTATGGTTATTCCACGAGCTTGTACAGAAGTTTCTTTTTTTTTTTTTAAAACATTTACGGCGCGCACCGCGAGTGCAAGGCTATTGTTGGAGCTTCGATCATTGATGGAAAAGTCGCCGTTTAGGGGGTATTGACCGTTGACGAAAGAGCTTCTCTTTGAGACAAAATTTTTTAGATGGCCACGTGAGTGTCACTTCTGTGCATCTGTTGTGCCGGTTCTGCTGAATCGTCGTGCCTGTCATGAGTGCCCCAAAGAACTGTCGGCGCTCGTTCACAGCAGCATTCAAACGGGCTGCTCTCCTCCATGCTGAGGAAACTAACAACTGCGCTGCAGGATGCAAGTTTGGAGTAAGTGAACCAAGCATCAAGGTTTTCGCGGGCCTAAGTCAAGATGCTTTCCGAAGCTGGAGACGAAGCTTGCGGTGCATGTGATTGATCTACGCAATCGATCACTGTTGGTCACGTGCAAAATGATCACGCAACAAGCCTGTGTCTTCGCTTCGGAAGCAGGGATACTGAGGACTCAATTCAAAGCTAGCAGGGCCTGGGCCTCTAAATTTATGAAGAGGGCTGGCTTCTCCCTACGTAGACACACCAGCGTGCGCCAGAAGTTGCCGGCCACACACGAGGAGAAGGTCCTCACCTTCCATAGGCACTTCCTGAAATTTTGCGACTCCCGACGGTATTTGCTCGGCCAGATCGGCAATGCCGACCAGACTCCCGTATACTTTGATACCAGCAATACGACAGTGAGTGTTAAGGTAGCATGCGATGTAAACCTACTAACAATGGGCAATGAAAAGCTGTGTTTTACTGTCATGTTGCCATGCATGGCGAATGACACTAAACTTCGCCCGCACATCGTGTTTAAAAGGAAGACGATGCCTAAAGAAGTACTTTATAAAGGCGTTGTGGTACGGGCAAATGAAAAGGGCTTTATGACGGATGATATGGTAGTGGTGTGGCTCCTGGGGCTGGGGGCATCCCTTAAGAGAGACATCCCCAACTTGCTAGTGTTGAACTCTTTCTGGAGCCACCGACAAGGTGAAAGTGGTGCTTCACAAGGAGCGCACCGACATGCTTGTAATCCCCAGTGGCTTGACGGAGCAGCTCCAGCCTCTCGACGTGGGGGTCAACAAGCCTTTTAAGGACCTGCTGCACAGCGAATACAACGAGTGGATATCCAGAGAAAACCGCGAACTTAACCCAAGTGGGCGTGTGAGGAGGGCCTCCTTGGCTACTGTGTGCGGGTGGGTCCTCTCTGCGTGGGCGGCAGTACCCTGCTATGTTGTGGTGCGGTTGTTCGCCAAATGTGGACTCGCACTTGATGACGACGTGCTGTGTGACCACAGCAGCTATGATGGCAGCAGCAGCTACGATGGCAGCAGCACCAGTGAGGACGACTCTAGTGACGATGACTAGTCATCAACTGCGTCAATAAAGTTCTCTTGTGTGAAATGCGCTCGCACTTTTTTTTTAGGCATTCGATTTTGAGGGGGTCGACCCACATTCGAGTGAAGTTACAGTTGTGTAAATACGGTACGTTGTAGTACATTAACAAGGCGAATCGCATTGTTTCATTTCTGAGTCAGGCCGTTAAGCAAATAATCCAAGAAAACCTGGAGGGTGAACTGACTTACGAAGAAGCTTTGTGAAAATTGGGAGTGCGGATGATGAATGCAACTGAAATGTCTGCTCAAGAAGCTGTGTGGATGCTGCTGAAATTCGATGTGTGTACTTCAAGCCGAGAAGTTGTCTACGCGAACACTCTGTGGCCAGAAGAACGCCACAAGACACATAAGACTAGAGAACAAATGGATGCAGAACAGATATCTCTCGCAAGTTTGGACATAAGGCATAAGTCTCCTGTTGGGCAGTACAAAGAACGACTACCGGAGATGGAAGATCTCACGTACACAGAGTACATGACTGACTACAACCGGACCAAGACCCGCCTGATACGAATTCCGGTGTGATATGAATTCGGAAAATTCCCCCGCCGAAATGCATTGTCTACAATGGGCCAAAATTCGGATGTTCCGAACACTTTTCCGCGTTGCGCCGGGTGATACGAACTTGGGTACCGCGACCGTCGAAACTGCCCCCAGCGCAGCGTGCGCCAGTGTTGGTTTGGGATTCCGGGGCAGCAGGGAGGCTGACAAGGCAAGCGAAGCTTTCTCTCTCTCTAGTTTTTGAGGGCAGCTTCTTTGCCTTTTTCTTTTTACTTTGTTGTTACCCGAGGCTAGCGCTGCTGCTTATTGGTCCGTTCGCCCTGCGAACCAGCCAACCCAACCAGTCGGGCGCGATTTGTCCTCTCCACATTTCTCGCGGCCCTGCACGCCCGTTCCGCCGGTCTTTCCGCTACAGCCAGTGCGCAGATCGTCACACCAGCAGCAGCTCCCGCTTCTTTATTCCCTCGCGCGCGACGACTACGGAAGTGCAGCGTGTTGTTTGCATGTGTCATTTTACGAGCATTGATCGTGTCAACCCGAAAGGTACTGCAATCATTACAATGTCACGAAAGCGGAAGGTGCTGTCCTTGAAGGACGACTTGATGACGCTGGCGATGTTCTTAACATTGACGAGGCAGGGCTGTTTTACAATCTTCAGCCCGAAAAGTGTCTCTGCTTCAAGGGCGAAGCCTGCCAGGGAGGACAAAAAAGTAAGCAGCGTGTGACGGTTTTGTTTTGCTGCAATGCTGATGGGTCAGAAAATATTTAACTCACCGTCATTGGAAAATACGAAAAGCCCCGATGCTTCAAGGCAGCCGGTCATTTGCCCTGCACATACAGTGGAATCTCGATAATACGATTACGGTTGATCCGAATTTCGCGATGATACGAATTTCAAAAGTGGTTTGGATGGTCTACGTTATATAGAATACGCTATGATTTGGGATTACACGAACAGTTTCTCAGGCCTTTGCGGATGATACGAACGCGCCAATGACCGGCGCACGTGAGCGGGGCGACACGGCTGGCCTCGGAAGGGGAGAGTCGCCACCGTGGCTAATGCACGGCTGCTGGCACTTTTCACGCCCGCTTCCCTTCACCTCCAGTCCCTGCCGGCCGAGCGGTAGCGGCCACAGGCCCTCCTCTCCACAAGCCTCCCTTTGCCGCCGTAACGTGTGCATAGTGCGCTCGGCACATGGCTCCGCACGAAACCTGCCAAGCCAGGGCGGGTCACGTGACTGACAACTCTGCGTCGCCCATTTTCTGGCAGCTCATCGACGTACGCTAGCGTTATTTTTTTTTTCGCTGTACCGCGCATTCGCGCAGGGCGACCCGATCTGAAAGGAAAAGCCGAATCGCCATCGCCATCACAGGAAGCTGCGCGCTGCTGCTACAGTGAACTAGAATATTTTCCAGTGAAGCGAGCGGAGGGGGCAGCGCCTTACTACGCGCGTCACCGAGAGTGTCTCCTGAAGTGGCGGTGCTGTTATCGACCACACTTGAAGGCGGCCGGCGGCGGCAGGTCAGAGCACGCCCGACGGCGCTTCAGTTGTGCGCTGGCTTTTCGTTCAGTGTGGTTGCATTGCACGAGTGTTTTGATGTGAGTGTACTAACTTCTTGCAAGAATGAGTGCAAAGCAACGGCTCAACCACTGCTATGCCTCAGGGTGCAGCACAGGATACGCAAGAACAAAAAATGCGCGAAAGTTGCCGCTATTCAAGATGCCTGCTGATTCTGAGCGCAGATCCACGTGGGAGAGGAACCTACATCGAGGCAATAAGCTGCTAATCGCAGACTGCGCGGTATGTGAGCTATGTTTTGAGCCAAGCTTCATTGTTAGGGATTATGTGCACCGCATAAATGGCGAGGAAGTTTGAATTCCACGCGGGACGCCTATGCTTACCGCAGATGCAGTCCCCACAATTTTACCCAATCTGCCAGCTTACTTGAGCAAGCTCCCCACTCCCAAGAGGAATGAGAGAAAAAGGAGCAGTGATGACGATGTCACACCGCGAAAAAAGGCACAAAGGCAGGTTACAGAGGTGATCGAAGATGAACCTGTTGAACCTGTGGCCAGCAACGAAGTATGCGTGGCCGCGACTGTCGCTGCGGTGAGGAGAATGGAAGTCCCAGGGAAGTGATGGACGCAGCATGAACTTCAAGACGCAGATGGAGTATGTTTTACATAATGTGCTCTCGACTTGCTGTCAGGTGAGGTGACCGTGGAAAAGGCCGTGTTCTTCATTGCAGACAGTGCCGGTGCCTTGCATGCAAAGACGTTCCTGGTGGGCAAGCAGGTAGCTGGAGCACCAGTGGCAACAATGCAAGATTCTGTAACCACAATACAAGAAGCGCATGATTTTAATATCTGCAAAGGTGCAGCGTCAAGGGATGAAAACTCTCTGATGACCAGCCTAACAGCAAGCTTGCAAAGTCGAATTGAGTACAAATCAAGAATAGCATATAGTACTCGCTGCCAAGGCAACCAAACATGGTACTTCATGTGTCAGTTGCAAGTACTTAAGGAAAGCGCTTTTTAAGCGGCAGTCACACCTGAAAAGGCGTCAGGGAACGAACAGCCAAAATACTGGTTCGCGGTGCCACGGTCCCGTTGCCAAGAAGCTTCAAGCGTGTTCCCGAAAAAACAAACAGCTTTTATCAAAGCTAGACAAGCTCGCAGTGGATCTTCAGGAAATGAAAACTAAGTCCGCTGCAACCCAGCTGAGGAAATACTTTCTCGAAAGATAAGCTCCATATCACCAAAGTAGCAGCTGGCTATAAGGCAGTGCTTCGAAGCATCCAAGAGGAAAAGCCCACAGGGCATGAAGTACGATAAGGAATGGATGCTTGAATGAATATTGCTTAAAATGAGGAGCCCTAAACTGTACCGGTATATGAGGAGGCAGAACATCTTGACACTCCCAAGTGAAACAACGCTGCATAAATACACTGCCCAGTACAGGAGCGGCTTCGAATTTAATGAAAAAATGCTTAATGTGTTGAAAAAGAACGTTGCCCACCTCGATGTGTTCCACCGACACGGTGGAATAATAATAAATGAAATCAAGCTAGCAGAACACTTATCAGTGACAACAGATGCGAAGATAGAAGGCTTTGTTGACCTTGGCCCATAAACGCCCGAAAAAGAAAAAACATTGCCATGCAATCATGGTTTTGTTGTGATGTTTGTGCCACTCGTTGGCAGCTGGACTCAAGTTCTCGGTGTTTTCAGGAGTAACAAGAACATGAAAGGTGACCTGCTGGCCAAAATTGTAATCGAGTCCACAGTTCTTGCAGAAAGAGCTGGCCTCTTAGTGGACTACGTCACATGTGATGCAGCAGCCTGGAACAGGAAAATGTGGCGCATGTTTAATATTCGAGCTTCCTTGAAAGAAGTGGTCTGCAAGAAACCACATCCTGTTGACAGCAGCCGTTTCTTATATCTTTTTTCAGATTTCCCACATCTTGTCAAAAATATTCGAAACAGGCTTCTTGTCACAACTTTTGACACCCCCGATGGAACGGTTTCAATGCAATTTGCTCGAAAAGCTTTCGAACTAGACAGAAATGCTGTACCAATGAAAGCAATGCCTGGCATAACTACCATGCACATCAGCCCCAACAATTTCGAAAAAATGCAGGCAAGTTATGCCTTCCCATTGTTCGGGCATGGACCTTTGCGAGCCTTTTTTCTTTACCGCACTCAGCTAGAGCAGAGCTGCGGTAAACTTGAAGCTATAGAAAAGTTTTTCATAAGAATGAAGTCCTTGATTGCTGTGATGACTGGCATGTGTACAGCTGAAGCCCTCAGGCCTGCTTCTGATGGTGTGAAGTTAATAAAGGATACCCTAGGTTTCCTCGACACCTGGGAGCACCACACTGATAAAAAAATATTTCTGAGCGAATCTACCGCAGAAGGCCTAAGAGTCACGCTAACAAGTACTCTTGAGCTCCTTCAGTACTTGCACGACCAAGTTGGCTACAACTACCAGTTGACATCACGACTGAGAAAGGACAAAGTGGAGAACTTTGGATTGGTAAGGCTTTCATCTGGCTGCAACTCCCATCCAAAACCACAACAGTTTATCACTGTTCACTGCCTCTGTTATTACAACTTGGCTCACAGCGTTGCAGGTGGAAATGTAGAGAGCGACATATTAAGTTCTCTTCTTGACGCGCGGGACAAAGAGGAAACTTCAAAGCAGCAACTGATGGAGAAAGTGAAGGTTTGCTCTGAAAAAGAGGGACCGTCGGCTTCATGTGGGGGCAGTGCAGCTATGCAACATGACTTTAACATCCAAAGAAGTGACTCAAGGTTGATCTATCACCTCTCTGGTTACGTGGCGAAAAAGTGCGTGCTACCGACCAAATGTCCTGCATGTATCGATTGCCTCTTATTGCCAGCAGAGCGAGGGCGCCGCATGCATGCTGCAGAATTTGTTAAGCATATTGACGAAGGAGGCTTACTCTACCCCTCGGTTAAACTGTTCCGTTTCATCACCAGGCTGGAGGACATTTTTACTAATTGCTTTAGTGCGCGCAAAGTTCATTCTGAAAGTGTCATGGACATCTTACACATGATCCATTGTGCTGCTCCTTTAAATGTGGGATGCAATGCATATGATGAGAGTATCACTCCTCGCATAGTGAGTTTTTATGTTACTACGCGGCTTCATTTTTTTATCAAAGGACTGAACAAGTCAAACATGCCGTCGAAGCGAAAGGCAGCGCAGCACCTCAAGCTAAGCAGATTGAATTAGCTATATTTGTACACTGTTTGCTTCGCGCATTGGAGCTTTCAAGTTGATTTCAGTGAAAATTACAAACACCTGCATTAAAACCGTATAAAGCAGTTCTTCAACTGTTTTTTGCGTCAATCGCTTTTATGGTGTCTACCATATGTGTTGACAGAAGTGCATTCTCATATCAGCATGGAATCATTAGTTTCACACACCTAATATTCTGTGAATTTGTGTCTTGGTTGATAATGAAAACGGTATATATATATACTATATATTTTAATCGTGTATATCCCGTGAGAAATCGTCCCAAGAATATCTGTTACCTTGCGAAATTTAGTGTCTCGAAATATGTCGGAACTGCGGCCGTTTGTAATACTTAGCTCCAAAAAAAAAAAAAAAAACGTTTACAGTGTGCTCAATAGCCTTCGTCTGTTATTGCTTGCTATGCTGGGATCGACATTGTACACTCAATTCAGTAAACATGCCAAATATCTTCAAATATTAAAGATAAATAGCAAGCACGAAACAAAACTACGTTAAACACGCAGCTACATAATGAAGCACGCTTTCCAGTCTCGTGTGCTGGCATCGCACGCTGCGGAGTCGAGCCGAGCGTTCAAGAGTGGTCGATCGCAGCGCCGCCGCTGCAGGGGACACGGCGTGCGTCAGGCTGAGAGGTGCAGTCGTGCCACTCGAAAATATTCTAGTTCACTATACTGCTGCTGCATGCGTCTGTTCAGTGTTCGCTGCTGCTGCTGCCCTGTGCGTTTCGGGTAACTGTAACAGCGGTGCAACGTGGACTACCTGAACGTGACGGACTGAAGTTAGTGCGGAAAGGCCGAAGCCTTCGCTGTTCGACATGTCGCGAAAATGGAAGGCTCTTTCGTTTAAGGAGAAAATTGAAATACTCAAGAAGGTCGACGACAACCCGAAAAAGAAACGTGTCAAGTTGGCAAAGGAGCTAGGCATAGCACGGTCGACACTGTGCACCACTGTTGGCCAGCGAGACGTTGTGATGAAGAATGCCCAGCACTTTGGCATGAACGTGAAACAGGTGAAGACAGCTACACACGTGAAGCTGGAAGAGGTCCTGCTGACATGGTTTGGCGAAGTTACAGCGGCCGGCGTCAACGTGGACGGCAAGGTGCTATGCGAGAAGACGGACAACATTGCGCTTTCCCTGGGAATTGAAAATTTCCAAGCTTCCGGGGGATGGCTGCATCGTTTTAAAGAGAGACATGGACTTCCCTACAGAGTCGTTTGCGGTGAAGGAAAAAAAGCGGACCAGTCAGCTGTCAGCGACTGCCTGAACACGCTGCCGGCACTGATTTCTGACTATGCACTGCGCGACGTAGTTAATGCTGACGAGGCGGGCCTCTTTTTCAATTTTCAACCAGAGAGGAGCTTGTGTGTGAAGGGTCAGGCTTGCCAGGGCGGCCCAAAAAGTAAGGAGAGAATCACCGTGCTTTTTTGCGTGAATGCCGACGGCTCGGAGAAAATGCAGCTTACCGTCATAGGCAAGTCCAAACAGCCAAGGTCTTGGGATAATGTGACCTCGGACACCATCGTGAACTGTTTTCGCAAATGTATATTTAAGACGGGATGGGACGCGGCTCCGACGGGAGAAAATGAAGAGCCCGATGAGGACTTTGGAATTGAAGGCTGGGGGAGTCTGCAAACTGAAGCTTCTGCTCACGACTTCGTCACCGCAGATGACAACGTCGCGACCTATGGGTTAAGATCCATTGAAGAATTGGTCGACGAAGTTAATGAAGTCGAGACCAAGAGTGATGGTGAAGACGCCGACGTGTGCGATCAGCTGCCAGCGACGTTAGAAAGCCTTAACGCTCTCAATGTTATATGCCACACCGTAAGTGCCAGCAACGTGAGCGACAAAACCACTGCACGATTTTATGACTTTCAGGCGTGTCTCGTCAACGACCTCGAGGGCAAAGAAGTGCAAGCGAGCATAACGGACTTTTTCGGCCGGAAGTAACTGTGGCCAATAAAGCTTGTGCTCATTACCATGTCGAGACTGGCTTGTTTTTGCTCATACGAATTTGGGATGATACGAATATTTCGCGTGCTCCCGAGGAATTCGTATCATCGAGATTCTACTGTATAGAGCCAATAAAAAGGCCTGGATGAAGTTGGCTTTGTTCATGGAGTTCGTCACATACTTGGACCATAGGATGTCATGCAAGAACAGAAAGATTGTTTTGCTGCTGGACCAGTGTGCAGCCCATCCAAAGCACATGACGCTACAGAGCATCAAAGTGGTATTCCTGCCCCTGAACGCTACTAGTCGTTTGCAGCCACTGGATGCTGGCATTATCAGAAACATAAAGCACCACTTCAAAGGTTTGTTGGTGCGCCGCCTCCTTGCGAAGATTGACCGTAAGGATGCAAATATGAAGATTAGTCTTTTGGACGCTATGCATTTTATTGCAGTGGCCTGGGAGTGCGTCTCCCCTGCAACCATTGCGGATTGTTTCGCAAAGTGTGGGATTTTTAAATCCACAGTGGCCACCACCTCACAAGTGCCAGATCCAATTCAGGCTGATGTCTGGAACCAGCTTGGGGTTGACTGCAGTGTCGATGATTTCTTCATCGCGGACAACGATCTCGTCACCTGTGGTCAGCGCACAGTGGAAGACATCGTGGAGGATGTATCGTCGCAGCCTGGAATTTCGACCAGTGACGATGAAGAAGACGAGTGCCAAAACGGTGATGACCAACCACCATCGGCAGCTGCAACAATGGATGCTCTCGATATTCTGCGGCATGCTGTGACATCCCAGACTGTGGGTGAGGACACTACAGCCCAGTTCAGCTTCGAAAATTCTCTGCTGGCCGACCTTGCGAAGACGAAGACTCAGAAGGACATACGTGACTTCTGTCCACGTAAATAAATGTTTTTTTTTTTGTGTGTGTCTGATGGTTTCGGGACGAATTTCACTCGTTTTTGGGTGATATGAATATTCTCACTTCCCTTGAGATTCGTATCACCGAGATTATACTGTAGTCTGCCATACTTCGATGCCGGGACTACGGTCTCTATGATCCGGTTAACTACAAGCATGAACACGTCATGCCGTGCATACCGTTTGGAAAGGAAATTGACATCCTGGAGGGAAACGCATTTGAACAACTATTCAACAATAACAACGAGAGGATAATGGAGATTAAACAGCACTATAGCAGTGTGTGACCGTGTCCGACTTGCTGGCATGCTGCGAAACAATACAAACGGAGCAGCAACTGGTGCCGAATGACACGTCTGAGACTAATCCCGTCAACGAAGAGTCCATAGTGACAGTACAGACGCTCGTCGATCAAAATGACAACTGCAACCTTCTACCAGTTGTAGAAGTGAAACCACCTGTCATTAAAGCAACATGCCCGGCAGTTAGGCATAAAAAGGACGAAATGACTTTGGAGGATTACTACAAGCGAATGAGATTGGTCAACCATCACCAAAGTGTGATTGTGGAGGAAGTGATACACCGCATCATCGATGCGGACAGCAAACATCTACAGATCTTCCTCAGTGGTCCAGCCATTTGCAGCAAGATGTTCACCTTACGTCTCGTAATGGACGTCTACAACAGATACTGCACGAGTAGAAAGATCAACAATGGAGATGGTGAAACGTCTTACATAAATGCTTATGTAGCATGTGCCACAACTGGGAAGGCAGCCGTGGCTCTCAATAGAGTGACAGTGTGCTCTGCCTTCAAGATAATCATTACCAACAACTAAGACAAAAAGGGACTCTTGCGCAGTGACAAACACTTTCCGCATACTCTTTCGAGATGTGCAATTTGTGATAATCGACGAGGTTAGCATGCTGTCGGTCGATATGCTAAGGCAAGTGGATCGCCGCTTGAGAGAGATTCGACCTGACCACATGAGAGAGCCCTTTGGTGGTTCCGATGTCATACTGTGTGGTGACATGCGGCAGTTGCCACCAGTGAGAGCCAGTCAGGTTAACAAACGGTCTAAATCTGCTGCGACAGTCAGTCACTCCGATACTGGCCTGGCATCATCTGTCTTACTTTACCCTAATACAAGTTGTCTGCCAAAGCAACACTGTTCTGATCACTACTGACTAAGATTGGGGATGGCCATGCTTTAACAGATGAAGAAGCGAACAACCTAAACTCTCGGTTCGTCATTCAGGAAGAGGCCGCTGCCAAATGTTTAGATGCAGTGAGACTATACTTCAGCAACAAAGATGTGGATGCGTATACTACCGGAATGGCCTAGGGTAGTCGCAACAAAGTTGTACATGTGGCGTGAGACGTTGTGTTCAGCCACTGTACAGCTGGTGAGAAGAGAAACGCCCTTCAGCGGATGCAAGAGCTCAGTAGAGTTGAAAGTGCAAAGCAGCATATTACAACTTGCAGCAACCAAAAGAAAATGTCATTTCATAGGCGGACCGCAGCATATCCAGAACTGGAAGACAAGGTTGCGGAGTTTGTTCAGGAGCTGCGTGTAAGATCGCTGCCTGTGACTGCTGAATGCATCCGTTTGAAAGCGGTAGAGATCGCACACGCCTCTGGACTGTCGAGGGTGCAATTCGACGGTTCGCCATCCTGGGTGCAACAATTCATGAAAAGGAAGGGCTTTACACTACGGCGTTGTACTTCTGTGTGCCAGAAACTGCCCGAAGAATTCGGAGACAAGCTCATAGAGTTTCAGCGATGTGTAATTGAGCTTCAGCAGCAACGCGACTGCATGATGGGACAGATTGGAAGCACACGGTGAAACGCCAGTGTGGTTCGATATGCCCTCAAGCCGGACTGTTTCTGAGAAAGGAGCTTAGCAAATCAAGCTTCTAACAACGGGCAATGAGAACTCACGGTTCACTATGATGCTTGTGTGCACAACTGATGGGAAGACCCTGCCCCCTTTCATCATTTTTAAAATGAAAAAATTGCCGAAAGAGGAATTACCACACGACATTATCGTCCGGGTTAATGAAAAGGGTTTCATAAATGAATCGTTAATGCTGGAGTGCGTTCGGCTTGTCTGGAAGCGGCGACCTGGTGCTCTCTTTGAGCGAGCAAACATGCTCGTTCTTGACTCGTTTCGAGGCCACCTCACAGCCAACGTAAAGCAGGCCCTGTGCGATGGCAAGACGGACATCGTGGTCATCCCTGATGGACCGACATCTGTGCTGCAGCCACTAGACGCGCTAAATGAGCAATTAAGGGGGGGGGGGGGGGGGGGGGGGCACGCGTCTTTGGCACCAAAAAATTGCTGAAAAATCAAATTTTGGAACATGCTACATTCAAAATCTACGTTCATTATTCTATTACTCTGCAAATTTTCATATCTGAAACATCTATTTCAACCACAATATAATTTTTTGCATTAAAGGTGGCTCAATTTGTGTAGATGTAAACCGAAAACGGTGCAATTTCAACAATGCGCAGCTTCCGCACTATAGCTCCACTCGCCGCCATGTTAGTATCATTTGAAACAGCAGCTTTTCGTCTTGAATTTTCGCGCACCAGCACTTCTCTCCAGTCACCGGTAACAGTAGAGAAATGCCGCGAAAAAATGATGAAATGCCATTCGCTAGAGGCTGCTCAGGGCATGTGATGAAAAGTGGCTACGCAACTGGCTGAGAGCATCGTCTGCAGTGCGTATTGGTTGGTTACACGGACGCCATTTGTCTGATATCAATGAGAAAGTTTGTGTGCCGACATAGGGGAGATGCAGGTAGAAAAATGCGGCGTTTTTAGAAAATCATTGATTTTTTTGTTTTCACTTGTTCTTAAGTTCAATAGCTCTACTTTTATTAAAATAAAAATTAAGGCTGAATTTAAACTGAAAATGGGTTAAAATTACGTTTAAGAGCACAAAGAGGTTTTAAACGTCCGAAAGTACGCCGTCTTCAAGCGTCTCGTGGCCGAAAACGTGTGGCCGCTCGCCATCCCAGATCACATGAGATCGGCCAGGTCGCATTCTCCCAGTAACCATGGTTTCCTGGGCTGCTACGGCGCTAGAAATAATAAAAAAAAAAAATGCCTGCGTTTACTGTGTTTTCTGTCACTTCGCTGTCAATGTGAAAGCTGCTGTGGCCGCGTGCTCTGTAGGAATAGGCTATGAGCAGTTGGTCGGATTTTCTGCAGTTGTTGGCTTGCGAAAGCCGATGCATCACAAATCTTTTGCTGCCGTCAGCCATGCAGATTTTTGGCAATGAGTGCTATCGCCGAAAATCTTGCACGAGCCAGGCAATTCACAGGGAGTGACGCAGGCGGGGACAAAATTGCTGTCATGTATGACAGTACATGGCACAAATGAGGCCATAAGTGCCACAGTGGTATTGGAATTGTTGTGTCCCTTGACACTGGACTTTGTTTGGACTTTGAAGTCCTGTCCAACTTTTGCCAAGGCTGCAGTCGGCATAAGGCCCTGCCAGATGAAGAAGAGGAAATCTGGCAAGCATTTCATGGCCCAGTGTGTGAGCAAAATGCTCATTGTTCATCTTGTGCAATGGAAGCGGAAGCCGCCGTACGGATATGGCAAAAGAGCCAGACCTATGACACACCATTGTGCTTCAAGAAATTCCCGAGTTGTAGAGGCAGATGTCTATGGTGGTGCTGTAGATATTGAAAAGGAAGACTGCACCAATCTCGTGCCGAAGCGCCTGGCAACTGCTCTTTGCAAGCTAAAAGAGCCACTGCCAAGAGAGGAGAAGCTCAACGATCCAGTGATCCAGAAGCTGCAAACCTATTACCAGGTTGCCATCCCAAGCAACAGGGGCAGTGTAAAAGGAATGCACCAGGTGATTTCGGCCTCGTATTTTCATTCCTGCTCCTCGGATGGTGCGAGCAGCCACAAGTACTGCCCAGATGGAGCAGCATCCTGGTGCAAGCACAGGCGTGCTGAAGCCTTGGGTGAACCTGCACTGACCCACACACCCTTGCTCACGAAGGCCCAAGGGAAGGCAATACTCCCTATTTATAAAAGGCTAAACAATGAAAAGCTGCTGACCCATTGTGTTCAGGGCAAAACCCTGAATGCGGCAGAGTTGCCAAAAAGCAAAATATGGCTTTTCTGTCTGAAAACTTGATTTGCCTCGAGGTTTGTCGTGGAGATGGCCACTGCCTTGGCAGTTCTATGGTTCAATCGAGGGCACTCCAGCTTTGAACGTGTACGGGTAGAGCTGGGTGTGCTTCCACCTGAAGATGTCATTGTGCTTGGCACATCACGTGACAGCACACACCAAACAAAAATGTCTGCCAAGCAGACTGCTGAATTAAGAGCACATCGGCAGATGCTGACAAAGAAGGCCCATGTCGAGGACTCTGCTCGGAAGCGCCATGAGGGATAAACTCACGGTGCGGGTTCATTTTAGTGGCAGTGGCTGCTTAGAAGACAGTTTACCTCTTTTGTGTGCGAGTTTGATTTCATTTCAAGCTTTTCTTGTAAATAAACTTTCAAGTTGAACTTTAAAATTTGTTTTTCTCAAAATGCAATTTTTGGCAACTTTTTTACTGTGCCCATCGTGCTTTAGGCACTTCTGGTGCTCGGATCTGGATGAAATCTTGCCCACATTTTCTTCAAGGTGTGGGGAGTGCCATTATCTCAGTTAAACTTCAATATTGTTTTAGCCTCCTCATTCCATGGGTACCCAAATGGGTACCTCTTTTTTTAATTTGACAATGATTTGCAGAATGGAATACTGACTTTGAGACCCGTATTACCCGTTTGGGTATACTGTATTTTGCGCTTTGTGCAAGAGATGGCGCTCTAAGTCTTGTTGCGGCTGCTGCATCTCCAGTCAAACATGGACTCCTCCAGCCTGCACGCACATTTTCGTCCCCGCAGTAAGTAAACTTTTCCTACGCTGCCTTGCGGCACTCCTCCTAAATTTTGTAGCTGTGATAACGATGAAGACACTACAGACCTTCCTGGTACATGTTTAGTACGAGTATTGCACGAAATATTGATGCTAGGTGTGCGTGAAGTTTCAGGTACCCAATAGGGTACTTGGGGATTCAGTTGTTCTATGGTTATATATAGGAAAGTACCTCACGGACGAAGAAATCCAGGCTCTTTTGGAGCAGAGTGATGCAGATTTGTCAGACTGATGAACCAGAGTGCATCTACAACTCCACACAAAGTTTGGACGAACCCGACCGAGAAAGCAGCTCCGACTATAGTGATGATCAACCGAACTGCATGTGGAAAACTAAAACGTAAGTGTACTTATTTTGAAATTTTTACATTTTAGCACTTGCATAATAAATTCAAAACAGATATCTCCCTTAGTTACAATAAACAAGAAAATTCTTAGCAATATTTTTTTTCATGTTCACAAGTGTGAACATCGCTGAAGTTGCAGCTGATATCAGTGGGCGAGAGCCAAGTTCTCCTTACAAGTACTTTTCGGCGTACTTCCCTGAAGACTTTTGGAATGAATGTGTGTTACAGACTAATCTGTACTCTGTTCAAGAGAGAGGAGGTAGATCCATGAAGACAAATGCAGAAGAGCTGTGGACCTTAGCAGGCATCCATATCTTAATGGGCGTCCTGAAGATACCCCGAGTAGGCATGTACTGGTCGCGCAAGCTTAGTGTAGAGGCAATCACGAATGCAATGCAGCGAGACAGGTTCTTTGAACTTCGAAGCCACCTACATTTTGTTGACAGGCTGTCTGTAACTGATCAAGAAAAATCAGAAAACAAGCTTTTTCTCGTAAAACCAGTTATCGAGTTTTTCAGAAAAGCATGCCTAGAGCTTCCCCATTCAGGAGAGCTCTGCATGGACGAACAAATGATCCCACTCACCGGAAGGCGCCCAATGCGACAGTGTGTCCCAAGCAAACCAAACCCTGTCGGGCTGAAGAATTTTGTGTTGGCAGCATCGGACAGCTTGGTTTTGGACTTTTGCCATTTACGTCAGAAAAGGAACTGTTCCTGATGAAAACTTGAAGGAACTGGGCCTTGGGGGAGCCGTTGTAAGGAAACTTGCCAATACAGTCAATCGAGACGATGCAACTTTTCTCTTCAGGGATAGATATTTCACGGAAATGAAGCTTGCTGACTTCTTGCTCAGGAAGAACATATATCTTACTGGGACCATCATGGCAAACCGCACCGGTGGCCAGGCAGCACAAATGCCGAATAACAAGAACATGAAACGTGGAGAATCTCACTGCGGAGTACGCAGTGACAAGCTGTACATTTTAAAATGGAAAGACAACAAGTCAGTCATTTTGTTGTCGTCTGCCTTTGGGACTGAGCCAGAAGGCAAGTGCCGAAGATGGTCGAAAGAAGAAAAGAAAAGAGTCGATGTCACTCAACACAACATTGTAGAGAAATATAATGAGCAAATGGGTGGTGTAGACCTGATCGACAGGTATGTAGCTTATTATAGGGTCACCTTGTCACCTAGCACCTTGTCCCCCGAGGAGAACCATGATGATGAAATGCCCCCCCCCGGTAGACTCATTGGATGTTGCGGACATCACTCAGATCCTCTTAGACTACAACATTAATTTTCCAGGATTGGCAGAAAACATATGCAATACTCCAATAACAATGCCAGATCTAGCTATTATATATAAACATTTTGGAGTTAAACCACGCAAATCGAAGCAGGCGAAGCACGCCAAAATCCGCCTCACTCGCAACAAAAATGAAAAGGCTCGAGAATTCAAACGGCGACAGTATAAAGAACATCAGCACTTATACAACTTTGGTCCAAAAGTTCTTTTAGAAGAATTAGTATGTCAGCAGGGGGAGTTGGGGATAATTGAAATGAGTGACACCCACGACGTCTTTGACGACATCCTGGGAGCTGAGTCAATTTCTGTAGATAGAGTTGGTATAGAAGAGCATTCCTTGCCTCATGAGGCCAACCTCTTTTCCGAGGACGAAATTCAGATAGTACTGAAGAACATGGCCGTAGGCTCGGCACCAGGTCCGGATGGCCTAACCGTCCGGGAAATGAAGGAAATTCCGAGCGCCATATGGACAATCATTTTTAATAATTTTCTGTGCTTCCGGTGTCTGCCTGATGATTTTCGTCAATCCAGAACAATCTTTATTCCTAAAAATTGCGATGCGGCCTCTGTGGCTGAGCTTCGTCCAATAACCATTTCTTCGGTGATTGTTCGGACCTTCTCCAGACTGATTCTTTTAAGATTACAAGATTCCTATAACTTCAATAAATTGCAAAGTGGTTTTGCAAAGTGGATTGCACAGGGCTGCACAATCAAATCTCCTCCTCTTACAGGGTGTCATGAAGCACGCGAAGAAATTTCACAGGCCGCTCTTTGCAGCCTCTCTTGATCTGTGGAAGGCATTCAATTC
Source organism: Dermacentor andersoni (assembly GCF_023375885.2). Taxonomy (NCBI): domain Eukaryota; kingdom Metazoa; phylum Arthropoda; class Arachnida; order Ixodida; family Ixodidae; genus Dermacentor; species Dermacentor andersoni. The sequence continues at coordinate 108,505,852 of NC_092820.1, read as the reverse complement.
CATCAGTCATTACGCACTCTTTGCGGCTCTGGAGGAAGGTGGCTGCCATACTGCTTATTTGGACAGCATCAGGGATATGTACACCTCCCAGGCTACCACATTCACCTACAGAGGAAGAAGTGACAATGTCAGGGTGTACGTCCAGAGGGGGATTAAACAGGGGGACCCTTTGTCTCCGTTTCTCTTTAATCTCGCTCTGGACCCTCTATTAAACCACCTAAACTCCTCGGCATTTGGCTATGCCATCAATGGTCAGACGATCGCTGTAATGGCCTATGCGGATGATCTGTTATTTGTCGCCTCATCATATGAAGAACTGAAGAGAAACCTGGAGGTTGGAGAAAGTCACTTCAAAAAAAATCGGATTGGCCTTAAATCCACTAAAAACCCAATATTTTGGTTGGCGGTTTGACTCCCACAGGCTAAAATGGTTCAACTATGGCATTCCTGACCTAACAGTTGGGGATGCTGTAATCGTCCCAAAGGTTTGTAATGAACCCATTCAATACTTGGGAGTTGACCTTTTCGTAAACAAACACCCGACGGCTTCAATTGACACTATTCGACGCGATCTCAATCTGATTAATTCGGCCCAGTTCAAGCCATTTCAAAAACTTAACTGCATCTCAACCTTATTGGTTCCGAAATTGATGTGTGCAGCCTCCAGCTCTCTCACAGTTCTACCGTTAACCAGAAGATTAGACCGCGACATACGCCAGGAGATTAAAAGCATCCTACATCTTCCGGCATCCTTTCCAGACATCATCATACGTACTCCTCATCGAGCAGGGGGCCTTGGCGTGCTGGAGCTTTCGCGAGTGGCGGCTGAATGCCAGGTAAAAGCATTCGCTCGGCTCCAACGTCTAGGGTCTCCAATCGTGGATGCGGTGTTAGAAGGATCACTAAGTGGAGACCGAGAGGCACTCGAGGAAAAGATGGGCATAGCAACCGGACTCGTAGAGCCAAAATCACTGCAAAAAGCTCTACAGCAGGCACGTAAAACACACTTGGAGGACTGGAAGAAAAATTATACAAACAAGAGCCTATTTGCTTTTGAGAGCGATCCAGTTGGAAATGGGTGGCTTCGGCCAGATACCAGGTACATGGGAGATGGTGATCGCATCCGCTCCCTGCACCTGCGTACTAACCTATTTCCAACAAGGACGCTCTCCAATCGGCACTCAACTAACGATTCGGCCAAGCTTTGTAGAAGGTGCCATCAGGCACAGGAAACCACATACCACATCCTCCAGGTGTGTCCATCCGTCCACGAGCCACGTTGCTCACGGCATAACTTCATTTCTCAGGCCATAATTACTAAACTGCGGGAAAAGCACAAGGATGCCGAGATTTCGAGCTAGCGCCTCCTCGTGACAGAGGACAACACAAGGCTTAGGCCCGACATTGTCCTCGAGCTCAAGGAAAAAGCATTCATTTTGGATGTGGCGGTCACTTGGGATGCCAGAACAGAAACATTGGAAGGCATGTGTGCTGCTAAGCGCCAAAAGTACCAGGCCTTGGTGCCGGTACTTCAGGCCAAATGCCCTGGAAAGGAGGTGAAGGTCTTAGGGCTGGCGTTTGGCGCACGCGGTCTCCTTTGTCCCAGCACCAAGAGGGCTGCCAAAGAAATTGGCTTAAAGGAGTGGGCACTGGCCTGGCTTGCGGCACGCACAATGGTTGGCAGTCTTATCTGCCTCAACCGTTTTTCTAAAAAAGTAATCGCTTGATCTGGGGAAACGGCAGCCCTGTTGAGGCCATCCTTGTATCTCAGCCCGCATATCACTGTTTTTTTTTTTTTTTTGTAGATCACCTAATGCTTAACTTTTTTTTTTCCCCCCTCGCATCCCACCATAACTTACTAAAATCATTGAACTCCTGTACGTTATCCTAAAGATAAACGTAAGGATAAAAGTAACTGAAAAGTATAACGTAATAGGTATTAGATATTATGTATTAGGTAACGTAATAGGCGAAATGTACATCCACAATAAAATAGTTTATAGGGTACCTATGATACAACCCTTGGGTTCTTATATCCGCAACTTAGAAATAGCGAGGTTTTTTTTTTTCCCAGCAATCTACATAACCTCTGGGTCCTCCCTTCCAGTCTTTTTAGGGGTACTCGGTTAAATATGCCTAATAAACATGTACACTTCATGTCACTTTCGTATTCCTACCTTTTTCCCAGTTGCTGCATTGTTTTCATGGTTAAATACCATATATATGTTCTGGCCACTTAGCTGGCCCCATCGGGAAATGTCCGTGCATAATTGCCTCTCCGGTGCTCTGCTAACTATGCGAAAGCATCGCCCCGATGCATAGTCTCTTCGGCATGTCCTTTTAACTCTTTTCTAGCATGCTTCACTTTTTGTGTCTTTTGTCCTTACTTCTATCTGTTTTTTATAGTAATCCGAGGAAGACTTTTTTTAAAGCCTGTTGGAGCCAACAGTGGACCAAAGCTACAACGTATACAGTGAAATCTCGTTGATACGATTCGGCTAAATACGTTTTTCGGCATAATACGTTTTTTTTTCATTCCCGGCCGATGCCCTATAGAGGTAAATGCATTTTTGTACGGCTAATACGATCGTATTTCCACGTCGGTTTGGATAATACGATCCCGGAAACGTCTTCTGTATGATGATAACATCAGAGCCAGTCCTTTGAAGCGGGTGGGCAGAGCTACTGAAATTAACATCGAGCGAAACGACAGGCACGGCGGACTAAAGACGCGGCGACGCGCACTTTGTATGCTCGAGGCTTGGCCTGGCTCGGCTCGGCTAGAGTCCGGCCGTGCTTCTGCACAGCGCCTGCAGCAGTGTGGCGGCCTCTGGGAGCAATTTTCGCAAGCTCGCACACCAAATGCACCGAAGGTTTTTAGCGCCATCTATCCTAAGACATAGTACTCACGGTAAAATCACGTGACCAAGAAGCAGTGATTGGCGCATGCATTGACAATGCTGTAGGCTTTGTTGGCTTTGTGCTTGCCATTTCTCGTTGCCATTTTGGTGTTTCGAGCGTTCAGCTTGCACTTCGCCCTTATCGTTTCTTCTGTTTTGGTGCCGCGTTTCACCCGTGCGCTTCACCATGTCTAGAAAGCGTAAAGCGTTATCGCTGAAAGAAAAACTCTACGTCCTAGCAAAAGTCGACGAAAATCCGCAGAAGAAACGTGTCGACCTGGCACGCGAACTTTGTTTGCCTGTCTCCACGCTGAACACGATCGTCGGCAAGCGAGAAGAAATTCAGAAGAACATTCAAGTCTTCGGCGCCGGCGTGAAGCAAACAAGGGGCGCCCAGCATGGCAAGATGGAAGAGGTTCTTCTGGCATGGTTCAGGGAAGTAAGGGCGGCGGGCGTGAACGTGGACGGGACAGTTGTTCGCGAGAGAGCTGATGAGATAGCACTCTCATTGGGCATCGAAGATTTTAAAGCTTCGGGCGGGTGGCTCCATCGTTTTAAAACACGGCATGGCCTGTCGTATAAAACCGTTTCCGGCGAAGGGAAGTCTGCCGACCAAGATCAGGTCTCCAACTGGCTTTCGACTCTGCCGGCGGTGATTGCTCAGTACCAGCCAAGGGACGTGTTCAACGCAGATGAAGCTGGGTTGTTCATCAATCTTCAGCCCGAGAAAAGTCTCAGCATAAAAGGTGAGACGTGTCAAGACGGAAAAAAAAAGCAAAGAAAGAGTCACCGTATTGTTGTGCTGCAACGCTGATGGAACCGAGAAGCTCAAGCCTACTGTCATTGGCAAATACTGGAAGCCACGCTGCTTTTCGCGTAACCCACGCCTTCCTGTCATTTATAAAGCGAATAAGAAGGCATGGATGACCGGAGCCCTTTTCACAGAGTTGCTCACATTTCTGGATGCCCGGATGCGTGCCGCGAACCGTAGAATTCTTCTGGTTCTCGACAATTGTGCCGCGCACCCTGTCGATACTTCGTGGCTGCAAAACGTAAAAGTAATTTTCCTGCCGCCCAACTGCACCAGCCACTTGCAGCCCCTAGATGCAGGAATCATTAGAAACATGAAATTTCACTTTAGGAGCTTGTTGATCAGACGCTTTTTGGCCAAGATAGACCGGAAAGATGCCAGCTTGAAGGTGGATCTTCTTGATGCCATCCATTTTCTGGCGATGTCATGGGATCGCGTCAAACCTGAAACCATCGCCAACTGCTTCAAGAAGTGTGGCTTTTTTTGTGCACCTGGCGATACTGAGGAAAATGGAGATGACGGCGCAGAGATTGACATCCCGGACTGGGGTGACCTCAATGTCGACGCGTCTCCGGAAGAGTTTGTATCGGCGGACGACCAACTGGCGACATGTGAATTGCGCACCGTCCAAGACATCATTGCAGATGTTACCGCTGAAGAGGAGAGCGACGACGATGACAACCAAGACGCCGGAGATTGCAGCAGCGATCGTCGGCCATTAAATACTGACGGTGCTCTCGAAGCTTTGGACGGGCTTCGTGGCTTTGTCGCGTCTGCGGAGCTCAGCGAGGAAACTGCTACTCGTTTTTACGAGTTCCAGAAAAGCTTGCTGCAGGACCTCGAAAAGCAAAAAGTGCAGCGCAAAGTGACGGATTATTTTAAAGTGCTTTAATAAAAGCAAGTTCTGTGCCAAGTATGTATTATTCGCGATCTTTTGGAGTCCGTTTTGGATAATACGATTTTTGGATAATACGTTTTTATTTTCGGTGCCCGTGAGAATCGTATTAACGAGATTCCACTGTACCTGCTACAAAGGTGAACTGGAATTCCACGAAGCCTTCTAAAAACCGACCAACTTCGGCCTACCTTACGGTTCCTGGTTCCAGCACGGCTACCCCTGCCCACCAAAGGGGAAGGAAATAAAGAGTTTCTAGCTTATTATAGGGTCATGGTGCACAGTAAGAAGTGGACTGTGCATGTTTTCACCCATATTTTGGACATGGCCTGCTGTAACAGTTGGGCGCAGTACATGAGGGACTGCGAAAAGGCCATGCTTCCAAAGAGGGATTGGCTAGATTTGCTGAGCTTCAAAACAAACATTGCTCATGTGCTAGTAAATGCAGACCTTCGCAATTCACAGCAGCCTAATTTCGGCGCAGAAGGCGATCAAGAGTCTGCACCTCCCAAGAGAGCCAAGGTGATTCCTCTACCGCCAGACGAGGTGCGCTACAACAGGACTGGACACTTTCCAGAACATGAAAAGCTAAGTTCCAGATGATGTGTCGGAACCAGCAGTGCAAAGGGAAGTCGCGAGTAAAGTGTCAGAAATGTAACGTGTTTCTTTGCCTGCAAAGTAGGAACTGTTTCCTGGAGTTTCATACGGCCGAAGTCCCAGAGTACCTACTAGGGTACCAACAAACAAACTACCTTTCATTTAGATTTTTCACCACCAACATTTTTTATCAGTTGTTATGCTGTATTTTGCGTTCAATAAACAAGTTTTATCAAAATTGTTCAAGAACTGACGTCTCAGGACTGAAGAGGATATATATTATGCCAATTTCATGTAAACACTCACTGGTATCTGGGTAATATAGACTTCCTGAGTTCCAATTTTTCTTGTGTATTCAGATCTTTTATATGCACTTCCTGCTAAGTTTTCCGCATTCTACAATCCAAGTGGTGGAAAATGAACTATCAGTGGTCCATAATTATAGAAGCTTAATTATGGAAAAAAGGGGGGGGGGGCAAAAAGGCCTATATTTTACACTTTGCCATGGTACAGAACAAGAACTATACAACTTGCTATAAAACTAATTACATACCTGAAATCAGCAATAAAAACTCTATAGACATGCCGAGTTTCATTGCTCTAGGATGTATATTACAGAAAAAGTGTCTTCGAGTAGCCTCTCCCCATAAGTTCGGCAAGAAAAGAAGGTCATCGCTGATTCAAAACATCAGAAGAGTGGCTGAAAGATCGAAAGGCCTTGAGGGCGAACTGCAAATCGAAAATGAGCGACTGCAGGCATCGAACGACGAAGCCACCGAGCTGTGCACTACAGCAGGATTAGGCTTAGTGGCCCCGTCAACAAGTGACCCTGACGTCGGCCGCGTTCGTCGTGATACAGTGATCCGGACGCCTTCAGATATAGATGAAGGTAGGAAAAGAGCAGATGCCAAAGTTCAAGACTTTGCATCAACTGCAGCAACGCAAAGAAAACTGGACTTGTTGGCCGCGAGCAATTCCAGTGGCTGCCCGCCTGCCGAGACCAGTTTCACCGTGGTGTGTTTGGAATTGGTGAACACGCTGCTTGAACACCTACAGTGTAAGATATGCGACAGAAACACAAAAATATGCCGAGGAGCGAGAATACGGCCTTGCCGTGAAGCTGTTACTTGTTTGCTCCAACTGCGGTGACAAAGCTACTGTTTGGAGTTCGCCGCGCGTGAACAGTGATAAAAAGTGAACCTGTTTACAATAAACATTCTGGCTGCGCATGCCATGCAAGCTACTGGCAACAGGCAAACAGCCCTCAACGATATGTTTGCCATCATGAATATTTCTCACCGCAGACTGCCCACGAAAACATGGCAAGCCTACCAGAAGACGAAGTTGACGCACACCACGGCTCGTGCAGCCGAGAAACAAGAAAAAGAGAATGCAGAAGCTGTACGGAAATTGTACAGCGAGCTCAGGCTGGACAACCCTGGGAACATCGCGGTGTCCTACGACGGGTCTTGGATGACCCGCGGGCATTCGTCCCACATCGGAGTCTGCGCGGTTATTGAACTCTTTTCGGGGCTCGTCTTAGACCACGTTGTACTAAGTAACTTTTGTGCTGGTTGCAAACGCGGACCACATGCTCGTGACCCTCTCTATGAAGACTTGAAGGCCAGTCACGTATGCCAAAAAAATACGGACAAGAAATCTGGCAAAATGGAGGTTGAGGCTGGCCTTATTCTATTCAGGAGGTCTAGGGAGAAGCACCAGCTCAGATATACGACAGTTTTGTCAGATGGCGACAGCAGGACGTTCCTCGCCCTAAAGGAGGCTGAAGTCTATGGGTACATAGATATCCAAAAAAAGGAATGTGTCAACCATGTGCAGAAGCGCATGGGGACAACTCTCTGCAATCTGTTGACAAAACACAAAGGCTCGAAACCACTAGGTGGAAAAGGCAGGTTGACTGGTGACCTTGTAAACAAGCTCAGCTCATACTACGGCTGGGAAATCAAGTCACACAGTGACGACATTGAGGCTATGCAAAAGGCTGTGATGGTGACATATCACCACGTAACATCAAATGAGTCTGTCCAATCACAGCCTTTGTCCTACTGGTCCCAATTCTTGGTGCGGGCGAAATGTTCCGAAAACTAAAGAAGAGCCAGCACCAAAACATCGTTATAACCTTCCTGATCATGTGGCCAAAGCTCTGCTGCCTATCTACGAATGGCTATCTGATAAGAAGCTTCTTGAGCGGTGTGTGCATGGCAAAACTCATAATAGTAATGACAGCCTGAACTGACCAATTTAGGCACTCGCCTCAAAAGAGAGGCATGCATCTTTATTCACCACTGAAGCAACTGTGGCAGAAGCTGTAATGAACTTCAATGCAGGCCGTGAAAGAACCTCAGCTGGAATCCTACGTGAGCTAAGCATGAATCCTGGCCAGCGGAGCACCAAACACATGAGAGAAAAGGATCAGCACTGATCAGTCTCATCTGCACACAAATGTGCATCTGCAGGCACTGTGCAGCAAACGCTGAAGAAGTGCCATAAAGGTGGCAGTGATCAAAGTTATGCCCCGGGAGCATATTAGTGCTTCGCGAAGGCAAATGTGTTCACATTTCTCAATTTTCTTATCTAAATGAAGCTTTTGTTCGTTTTTCTCACTTCACTAAAAATGGAAATTTTGGCCTCTCAATGCATCCATAAATGCGATATCTCAACTCTAGTTGCAGACATCCTCTTCAGACCCGATGTCCCTGTACGGGGACATTGGTTCTCAGGTTCTGACTTAAGAGTGAGCTTTTATAAAAAAGAGAGCCGGTGTCCCTGCCGGAGGACAAGCATTGTGGCGCCATCTGTGAAGAGCGGGGAGAGTTTGTTCTCTTCGTCGAGAAGACAACATGGCTGCAATCAGCACGAGCACGTTTTACTTACGACGACGAGGTAAGAGTATTTTAATCATTGATAACGAATTTTATGGAAGCCTTATGCTATGTCTTTAGAATTGTTATGGTCGAGAGAACATTTCAGTGGTGTTCTTCGCGAAAATACATTGTTTTCTGTCCCGCGCTGCGCACTCAATGGCATGTCCCTGTACAGGGACGCTGGGTCCCAGTGCCGACAGTTCTTGATTGGTTTCGTGTACTAAGATCTTTTGAGTACACGTCCGGAAGCTAAAAAATAAATAAGTATTGTCACAATCCACCCCGTGTCGTGAACAAGGGAGGGCTTCTCAGCGTGGTGGTGCTCAGGGATTACTGACCGGCGAGCTGCCGTGCTCGTCGGTGTTTATTGTGGCTCGGGTGACCACTGTTGCCTGCCGAGCTTTAGCAGGCCACCGAGCTTGGCGGGCTAACCAAGATTAAGTCCGAGGGGCCGTCACCTACTTGCTACAACCCCTCACCCCCAGTTTGTTTGTTAAATAAAAAAACAAACGTCCAAGTTCACACTATGAGGCTCTGCCTCCACCCTAGCTGGGTCGACAGTGCCTGCTACCCAGGCGAGTAACGGTCTGGTGGCCTCCGCCGTCGAGTACTCCGCCTGGGCACCGGTGTTGACGGGTCGGGTGTGGCAACACCGGGTGCTGCCTGAGCCAGCCTTGCTCCATCCGGGGGGTCCGTAGTGGTCGGCCTTGCGAGTGGTGCCGAGCTAGACACCGGTCCAACGGGTGCCGCACCACTGGCTACGGTTGCCGCCTCCGAGGTAGGTGGTACTCCACTGGAAGCGACTGGTGCTGCCGCTAGTCCTCCTGCGGGCTGGAACTCAGTGGCAGTCGAGGGTGCTGGCCAGGTCCCGAGGCGAGGTCTGACATGGTGGGCGTGTCTGTGCCACATGGCCCCATCTGGCATGCGGACGAGCAGCGATGAGGCGCTGGCAGGAGACACCACCTGTCCGGCAGACCAGGGTGGGCCAGGACGGAAGTTCCTGGCGACAACTGGAGCTCCCGACTCTGGCAAAGGCCCGGGACGGCACCCTTGGTCAGCAGCCAGCTTCTGCTTCTCTGATTGAGCCTTGCGCAGCTTGCGCTTGCTGCGGGAGACCTCGCTCTTGAGCTGCCTGTTGCGGCTCTGCAGGCTCGTTGCAATGTGCCGCATCTCCCGGTTGATTGGCTGAGCCTGCTCGCTGGACACCGACGACGCCTCAAACTCAGTGCGTAGATTCTCGTACACTCGACGAATCTGCGCGATGTTGTCCTCGAGGCGGATGACCTCCGAGCGAAGCTTCTTCTGGACAGCGAGCTCCTCGCTTTCCATCTGCTCAATGTGGCGAAGGTGTGAGTTTTTGGCTGTCGACAGCAAGGAGCGACACTCGTCCAGCTGAGTCTTGAGTTGCATGCTCTCGTTGTACAGCACGGAGAACTGGCTCTGCAGGCCCTTGTACTCTGCCGTGCTCACCACCAGGCTCTTGGGCAGCGACCGCAGCTCTATCCGCAGCCGCTCCACCGTCTTCAGGGCCTCCTTGTGGTCAAGCTGGAGCTGCTCTAGCTCCAACAGCCGTGCCGATGCCAGCTCCCGCTGTTCCTCGAGCTGGCTCTGCAGGTCCTCCAAGCGCAGGGAGGCTGCTCCGCCACCACCGCCACAGCCCCCAAAATCCACATGTAGGCGGGACCAGGGTCTCTGTGGGAACGGCCAGGGGGTGCTTTCCACATTACGCGAGGCTCGCTGATGCTCCTGGCAGATTTGGCAGCTCTGCATCACATGCAAGCTGGCTTCCGGGTACTCTGGCAGACGAATGCCCAGTACATGAATCCAGTTTCGGCCCAGCAGCGTCGGCGACGACCCCTTCGTTAAGTAAAGGGGAAGGGTTGCCTCCCTGTCGCCAAAACGAACGCTGACCTGTGCCTGACCCTGGACCTGGGAGAGTTGCCCGGAGGAGCTGCGCAGCATCACGCCCGAAGCCTCGACGGACACGCCGGGGAAAGTCCGCTTGAAGAGCTTCCCGGCCATTACAGACACGCTGGCCCCCGTGTCCAGCTCCATGGAAATGGGGTGCCCGCAGATTTCGACGGTCAGCATGTATGGCGGCACAGACGACGGTACAAAGCCTGTGTGCCACATGTCGAAAATCGGCGGGTCCTCGGCCACGACGTGGAGCCTGGCCGCGGAAGAGCTTGAGCTTGCTGCCGCATGCCTCCGCCGCGTACCCTTGCGACGGCTACCCTGGCCGCGGGCTTGTGTTGTACCTGGGCTTGAATCCGGCTGCTGCTTGCTGTTCGTCCTCCCACTTCGGCATACACGTGCCAGGTGCCCAGTTTTCCCGCACGTAAAGCATTGTGCTTGAGAGAACTGGCACTGTGAAGGGGAGTGGGCACCACCACAGCGACCGCAGGTACTGCCCTTTGTCGCGAACTTGTTGACCGCCGCTTCCGCCGACGGTGAGCCAGTCGCACGGGAAATCTCGCCGGCGTCCTTGGCGGCAGCTTCCATTGCCAGCGCTGTCTTCACGGCGTCGTCCAGCGACGGGTCGGGAAGCTCCAGGAGTCGCGTCTGCATGGCGGGGTTGTTGATTCCGCAGACGAAACGGTCCCGGAGCAGCGAGTCCAGTTGGTCCCCGAAGGCGCAGGCACTCGCTAACCCTCGTAGCGCAGCAACGAATTGCCCGAGGGTCTCTCCTTCCCGGCGGCTCCGGTTGTTGAAGCGGAAACGCTCCATGAGTGTGGACGGTGCTGGGTTAAAATGCGAGCGCAGTATGGCAAGCAGCTCACCCAGCGTCTTAACGTGCGGCGTGGCTGGCTTCAGAAGGTCGAGCAAGAGGCTGAAGACGCGGGTCCCGCAGCTGGCCAGGAAAATGTCCCGCTGTTTGGCCTCGGGTGTGTCGTTTGCCCGGAAGAAAACGTGGACTTGCTCCTCGTAAATTTGCCAGGCGGACCCATCTCCCTCGAACGGCTCGAGCCTTCCGTACAGCGGCATGGCGACAGCAACGGGGGGCGGTGTTTCGCCGCTCGCGGCGGCGTGGGACGCTCCGTAGGTACTCGTCGCCAGCTTCTTCGCCAGAGTCACGAGGATCCCATCCTCGTCGCCAGTGTCACAATCCACCCCGTGTCGTGAACAAGGGAGGGCTTCTCAGCGTGGTGGTGCTCAGGGATTACTGACCGGCGAGCTGCCGTGCTCGTCGGTGTTTATTGTGGCTCGGGTGACCACTGTTGCCTGCCGAGCTTTAGCAGGCCACCGAGCTTGGCGGGCTAACCAAGATTAAGTCCGAGGGGCCGTCACCTACTTGCTACAAGTATTCTTGTTTATTTCAGGCCTACCCGTTAGCAAGGCCGAGGAAATACTGACTTCAATAAGTGATCGCGATAACTCCGACATATCAGACTCTGAAAGTGAAGGAGAAGATGATGCATACAACTGTGACACGGAGAAGTACAGTGATGCCTCATCGTATAGTGACAGTGAAGAGTCAACTGCTCAAACTTCACAGCGACGTGTCTTGTGGAGAGCAGCGAGTACAGCTACAGAGAATACTATGCCTGATCCAGAGACTGGCTGTGTTGTTTCAGAAGACAGATGTGATTTCTCCCCACTAGACTATTAGTACAAGCAGTACGTGAAAGACGATATGCTTGAAGAAATGGCTAAAAAAACAAATCACAGATCCACAAGGACAGGGGAATTGTTGCAAAAATCAGTGGCCAGGAAGTTAAGCTATTTTTGGGCTGTTCGATGCTCATGGGAGTAATGGGCTACCCAAGGATTCAGTTTTTCTGGAAGAAAGGAATGGCTGTGAGCGCAAGAGCGGACACAATGCCAAGAGACCGCTTCTTCCAGATTAGGTCCAAGCTATGCTGCTGAACTGAGAGTGACGTCACTGACAATGACAAAAAGTCAGATAGGCTATGGAAAGTATCACCTTTCGTTGAGATGGTGTGGAAAGGTTGCTTGTCCATAGAAAGACCGAATTGCTTTTGCGTCGATGAGCAAATCATCCCATTTTCTGGCTGTTGCCCTGTCAAGCAGTACGTTCCAAACAAACCACATCCCGTGGGGCTGACAAATTTTGTTCTGGCCAGCAAGGACGGGGTCATTTATGATTTCATAATCTACAAGGGCAAAGAAACCTTTCCTGACTTCAACCTTAATGTGTCTGGCAACTCAGTTCTGACACTAGTGGAAACTGTTCCGCAGTGTTCAACGCTGTACATTGACTGCTGGTCTTCATCCAGCTCTTTGATGGATGAACTGATCAAGAAAGACATATTTGCTACTGGCACACTTATGAAGAACCTAAAGCCCCTCCATACACGTTTCTGCCGACCAGATTAGGTACCACCAACTTGCCCTCCTCCTCCACGCTCCTCTCCCACTCACCCCCTTAACTTCCGGCGCCAAGCGGAACTTGCGTAGCTGCAGCTTCCTGTTCCGAGTGGAAGTGACGTTTGGTTTTTTAGCGTTGTTGACTTTCCCGTCGCTGGAGAGGCTTTAATTGCACCAGCTGCGGTTAAAACTGTGAATGCGATTCCATCCAAGAACCACCGCCTATTGTAACCAGCAATCTGCTCGTGTTCGCTGCTTCGAGTCAACCTGCGACCGGTTGTGGCACGAGCGACAACGTACAGTGGAATGTAGTGCCTGGGCGCATGGAGACCACTGCCGTTTTTCGTGCATTTGGAAAACAGTGACCGCGAACTACTACTTCAGTGGAATACAACAGCTTGTCCCCTTTGCATTCTTCTTATGGTGACTGCCACAGCTCTGCTAAGCACACGGGGGCGTCTCACCATCGTCTAACAGCAGTCAAAGCGGAAATTCCCGCAGTGCAACTCCAGGAAGCGGAAACGCCGGAACCAGAAATTTTTAAAACGGAAATGCCAGAACTGGAAATACCGGAACCGGATTTGGTGTGAGGAGAAAAGGCGGCGCACAACAAAGGCTGTCGCTACTTAAGAAAGCGGTGGTGGCGCATGGATGCAGGAGCTTTAGAAGAACCGGCTTCCAAAGGAAATTCATTTGATGAATGGCAAAGACATTGTGAAGCAGTCACGGGGGGCTTCTGAAGAAGCAATGACATGCGATAAGAAGGTGGTCTGCACCAAATAGCTAGATAAAAAGCCAATTGTCATAATTTATACTGCCTTTGGAGTCGATCCGGAGCACACCTGTAAAAGGTGGTGCAAAAAAGAAAAGAAGTACTTGGATGTGCCTCGGCCTGCTGTAATAAAAAATTACAATGACAAAATGGGAGGAGTAGACCTAGCTGACAGAATGACGTTCGGCTTCTCTGTACGTGCAGAGAAGCCGAACGAATCGGTGGATGCTTCGTACAATCTTGCACATGTCAGACCTTGCTTGCGTCAATGGGTGGCTTCAGTACAGAGCGGACAAAAACACCATGGGGCTGCCGAGGAAGAATATCTTGGACTACCTTGATTTAAAGATGCGTTTGCGGAGGAACTGATTTGTGGAAACATGGACCCAGTAGATTTGGGTGCAGATGAAGTGGACATCCAACCGAGAAAGCGACCTAATACTCTTCCCTTGCAAACATTCCAAAAACAAGGGGCTCTTCACCTATCACTCAAAGATGATCTCGCCAGCGGACAAAGATGCCGCAACGCAGGTTGCGGGATGAAAACGCGCCACCGATGCACGCAGTGCAACATCTACCTCTGCATTGAGGTTGGAAGAAATCGCTTCTACAATTTTCATGCCTGACTTCACAGTTGCATTTTACTGCTCATTTGTAAATACCAATAAAATTTTGCAGTTTCTTCCTGCTCTTAGTGGTGTCAAAATGCACAGCCAATATAGATAGGAACATGTCCCTGTAGGGGGACATGTATTATCACACAGCTCGAGATCGCTACAATTGAAATTGCTTTTAATTGGTGTTCTGGGGGCTACAACTGAAAACATCATAGACAGTCGAGCCCACTTATAACTGCCCCACTTAAGACGAACGCTCGCTTATCACGAACAAGTCCGGTGTGACCGTCAAAATATACATTAGGGCTATGGCACTCGGTCTCAGCTACAATGAACGCCCGTGAGCCTAGCCGATCAGCTACGGCGAACGCTTTGGTGTCGCGGACCACTTTCCACGTGGTGAGAGCCGCTGACCCTGTGCTGTGCACGCTCCGAGAATCGGCTTTCCCACGGCGTCTCGCCGGAGGCACGGAGGAGCGGCGATGCGACGAGGAGATCACCACGAAAACGAAAAAAAAAGGAAAAAAATGCTGGCCCAGCACGCATGAGCCACGTGAACACGCAAGTCGAAGGCAAGCCCGAAAGTGACAGCTCATTCACCACGGGATCCCACTTGCCATCATCGACGTCCGGGCAGCAGCGAAGTTTTTCACCAACTGACAACGCAGCATGCGATCACGTGCTTTCGTAGCGTTGTTTCCTACTGGTGTGCTTCCGTGCCTATCCGAGATGGCAGATTCGCCAGCGTCTATTTCAACAGTGAAGCGAAAAGCTTTGGACATGGCCATGAAACTTGATTTCGCAAGACCTTTCCCAAGGCGCAAAAACCACGAACTGGTGAAAAAGTATGTTTTGTTGAAATCGACTAATCCACGATACTGATAGAGAAGGACAAAATCTACAAGAGTGCCGCCACGGGCTCCGCAATGGAAGCGCCTACGGAAAGCAACGTATGCAGACGTTGAAGACGCGCTTCTAAAGTGGTTCCTTGATGCTCGAGCACGCAATGTTCCTATCAGCGGGCCGCTGATGTTGTCCAAAGCAAAGGACTTGGCGTTCCTCCTGGACTTCCCAGTTTTTTCCCCTTGCAATGGCTGGCTCCATCGCTTCAAGCTCCGCCACGGAATTATTTTCAAGTCCATCAACGGCAAATCGGCATCGGTAAGCGACGAAGACAACACGTGGATGTCTAAAAACTTGGCCCATGTATCAAGTTGTGCTGAAAAGGGTGTTTATAACACTGATGAAACAGCCCTATTCTATCAAATGTTCCCTGGCAAGAGAGAGAGAATAAACATTTTTATTGGGTGAATGCAGCTTTGGAGAGGCGTCCTCAGTCCAGAATGCCTTGAGCTCGGGCTGCGTCCTGGGCCCTCGCAATAAGCCGTTGGTGATCCTCGAGGTCGGAGCTCGCCAAAGCTCTCTCCCAAAGCTCGTTAGTGGGGTAAGGGTTCGGAGGATTTAATGGTGCCGCTCTGCAACCCTCTACTATGTGCCTGAGGGACCCGGGCTCTGCGCAGATGCAGCATTGCGGAGAGAGAGAGAGAAGGGAAGACGGAAAGGTAGGGAGGTTAACCAGACTGAGTCCAGTTTGCTACCCTACACGTGGGGAAGGGAATGGGGGAATTGTGTAGGGGCTATGAGGTGATTTCTGGTTGGGTGGGGGAATGTATTAACCTGTAGAGCTCAGAGGAATCGCTCCTGCTCTCTAGGTAGTGACTTGTGTGGGGGTGCATATGTTCTGCGGGTTAGCTTGTAGTGTTGTGTGATGTCTTGGTACAAGATTAAAGGGTGCATGCTGTCAGGATTGGGGGCTCAATCCCATCGCTCGTAATCAGTTGTCAAAATTGGAGTCCGGCATGAATTAGAAGGTAGCTGGCCCATACCATCATCCAACTTATCCACGCTGAGGACGTTGATGAAGGGAAGGACTGCTTCTCATCGAGAGCGAGGAATATGGGTTTATTTACAGTATCTACATGCAGTTCATCAGTCTAGCATGACTGCTTGAGAGAGTGTGCTGAGCATCCGCACAAAAGCGGTGTTTAAACACTCGGTCCCCCTCCCCCTCGTTTCCAAGGTGATGGAAACGTTCGTCCAGTCATCGTAAACAGGCCGCCTCTCCGCGGGATGACTTACACACACACACGCACACACACACACACACACCGGTTCATGGTCCGGAACCTGAAGTCACTCGGACTTCGTAGAACTCAGGGCTTACTGCAAGAATGGTGTGTGGGAAGGGGTTTACGTCGATGTTCCCGCGGCGCTTCCCCGCTTGCGGCAGACCAGGGCGGCGGTGGCGAGTGCAGGCACAAAGCCTGCTTCGTCGAACTTGGCTCCAGCGATGGAGAGTGGAGGACGCGCATATTGTTCTCGACACACAGTCAACTTAGTCACGCCATGGCTAGAGGTTTGCGGCGACGCTCCAGGAAAAGATGACGCCCACGGGCGCAACTGATTGGCAAAACTTGCGCGTCAGCGGGCCGTTCTTAACAATGCAAAATGCACGCTATGAAGGGTGACACATGTGCTGGCAGCAAAGTTCGCATAACTGCTTTTGTGCACCAACATGGATGGAAGCGATCGATGCTTGCCATTTGTCATCGGCAAATCAAGAGGCCACGTTGCTTCCACACATATAACTAGAAGTCATGGATGACACGCGAGTTGTTCGCGAAGTGGCTAATTGATTTTGACAGCAGCGTGTCGAAGAAAATGCCCAAAGTTCCTCTGATTCTCGACAACTTTACCGCCCACCATGTCCAAGCTGTCTTCACGGCAGTTGAGGTGCTTTTTCTGCCGTCAAATGTAACGTCAAAAGTGCGACCACTGGACATGGGCGTAATACGGTCGTTAAAGCGGCCTACAGGTGCCGTGTTGTGCAGCAGATGCTGATTGCAGTTGATCACCCCGCTGCAAATGTGCCTCTGCAGGTCTCGCTGTAATCGGTGGTCGAAATGATCAAAGCGGCGTGGATGGAAATGACACCCGAATGCATCCGCAATTGTTTTTGCAAGGCCGGCTTCGCCGACACACCTGAAGCAGGCATTGAAGACACTCAACAAAGCCAGCCTGATGATGACTTGAGGCGACGCGTTGTTGACGCTAACCTGGCCGGCTGCGATCTTGATTAGCAAGATTTTGTTGATGTAGACGACGCTGCTGAAGTTGCGGAGTTGTTTTGCGACAAGACCGATATCCGGGATGTGTGGGCATCAAGCGACGCCGAAGCATCGGACGACGACAGCGATCCATCGGAGCCAGCACCCGTAAGCGCGAACACAGCAGTGTTGAGGCACTTAGAAATCTTGTCATATCAGAAGAAGCCAACAAACATTGACACCAAGGACAACATAGGGGAAATTACTTGTGCTTAATAATTGAAATAAAGAAACGATAAATTAGTGGAAATTAAAGTGGATGAAAAAACAACTTGCCGCAGGTGGGAACCGAACCCACGCGAAATGCGAAGGTTGTGAATGCGAAAGTTCGATGCAGAGTCGCAAGATATGCCTTTGCACAGTTGCACAGTTGTCCTGATAGGACAACTTTGCTGCCCACCACACCACTGCTGCACTAACAAACATCAAACTTCGTTTCTTGCCTCCGAACTGCACAGCAGTGATACAGCCCCTTGATCAAGGCGTGATAATGTCATTTAAGGCTGGATACCGGAAGTGGGTGATAGACCGACTTGTGTTAAACACGCAGTTGAACCACGACACGAAGGTCGATTTGTGTATGGCAATAGAGATGCTTAATGCGGCATGGATGGATGTCACAACCAGCACCATCGCCAAATGCTTTCGACGTGCATCATTTGCTGCCAACGAAAGCAACCCTGACACCGACGACTCAATGGACTGAATAGCCTTACCCAGTGGTGCTGCTGTATCAGATGAAGCTTTAACGTCATGGAGGGTGCTCCACGATGCCAGTGTCGTGTGTGAAGGTGAAACTTTCTGTGACTACGTGAGCGTGGATGCCGACGTTCTGGCAACGGAGGAGCTGACAGACGATGACTTTGTGCTTGCTGCCCGGGAGTACAAAGGAAGTGACGATGAAGGTGCCGCAGGGGACAACGACACTCCGTGCTGTGCTTACGATGTACCGACATGGTCCCAGGCTCTGGACGCGGTGGACCTGCTGCGCCGCTACTTCAGCGGCCACGAAGACGGTGCAGATGGGCTCGAGATAGCTGCTGCAGCCGACAAGGCCGTCCTTCGGTTAAGGGGGGATGCGGCTATCGCATCGCGAAAAATGGCCGAGAAGCTGATTTTTCGAAAATCACATTTTCAGTTTCTATAATCCTTTCTCTACCCGACTCCAAAATATCTTCCCTGAAAACCACTTAGAACTGCTTTAAAAAAAATTGTATCAGCCATGGTGACGAGAAGTTTTGCGGAAATCATGAAAAGACGGTGTTTTTCAAGCCATATCTCCGTAACGGCGCAACCGAGCGCCGCCATCTTGGTTTCAACAGAACGAGCATTTCTCCAACTTCAAATGTGCCGCCTTCCCAGCCTCCTCCAAGCGAAAACAAATGCAGAAAAAGCGAAAGTTTCGAGGTCTCGCGGAGGTTCCCGATTGGTGGCATGCACCACGTGACAGCGGCGCACTGCCCCGTTGGTCTCCGGAGCGGTTGTCCCTAGCAACGGTGGGCGAAGTGTCGCGTGTCGTCTGCTCTTTCTGCAGGTAAGTTCTCCATTGCCGTATCACAAGCCTCTCCATAGTTTCGGTAGCGGCTCTGAAGCTCCGTGGCGTAGTTTTGCTTTGGATCTCGGCTGTGATCATGGATCTGCCACTGTACAAGAAGAAATGCAAAACTGCGCATCAATTTGGCAGCTGTAAGGGCAAGTCTCCGATGCCTAAAAGTAAAGCGTCATCAACAGCTTCCAGTGCCGATTCTGCTGATGTTCAGTGCGGCGCGGACATCGTGGACACGCAGCAGCAGTTCCCTCAGTGTGTGGAAGTCTCGGACCCGCGACGATGCACCTCGCCCACCGACGTCTCGGACCCGCGACGACGCACCTCGCCCGCCGACGTTATGTTGGCTAGAAAGGGGAGGTGTGATGACCGCGGCACCCTTCCCATAGAGAGGGGTGATCCCATTGTGCGTGACTGCCGCTAGGGCAATACAAAGTGCTGCCGCCTGGGGCGCCGTCAGAATTTCTGCGGAGACGGCGGAGAGAAGGCAACGAGTACGGCTAGACAGCACTTGGGTGCCGGATTTTCACGGTTTGTTTTGCTGCAGATTGTTGCGTGTGCTGCTTATTTATCACTGCTGTGGGCTGACGAAGATGCCTTCAACTTCAAGGAAAAAAACTCAGAGCTGTTGCTTCGTGCCAGGTTGCGATTCCGGTTACAAATCTTGTTCAGAAAAAGTGTCCCTTTTCCGTGTGCCTACTTGCCAAGACTGTTCTTAAAGAGGGCGTGTGCCATTCCAAGGGCCGACAAACTGCTGCAGGAAAATTCAGTTGCTTGCGCAAGGCACTTTGATGCAAGGTAAGTAGTTCTAGCATGTTAACGTATGTATAGCCGGCCAAATCTTTAGCTAGCTCATCTAAATGCTGTCTTTTTTTTTTCTCCTTTCCAGCGCGCTACGACAGAATGAACTTGCGAAACAATCGATGGTAACTCATGCCCACAAAGCTCGTGAAGATAGTATAGTCATTTGTTAGGTGCTGGCGCACAGCAAGTTACCGCTCACGCACGCTAGTTAAAGATTTGGGCGGCTACACCTTACTGCTTTTAAAACATGTGGTACAAACACAAACAATGCTCTACAGCTGAAGTACGAGTAAGAGGCACTCCTGGAAAATGAGAAGCAGGATGATGTATTCCCCATGGAGGCTGTTGAAGTGGCCGTGGATCATGCGGACTATGTTGAAAAACAAAGCGATGCTCGCTTGGTGTACTACATTGCAGGCGACGTGGCCAGGAAGCGTGTTCTCTCAACTAGCTGTGCAGCATGCAGGGATGCCTGCCTGTTGCCGAGAGACTGTGTCCCAAAAGAACTCCCAGCTGATGCCTCCAAAGAGTGGGACTTGTGTGGGCTTCTCTACCCGTCGGAGTCACTGTATCGTCTGATTCAAACTCTTAAAATCAGGCTAACGTATGAATTTAGCAGAACGCGTCTGTATTCTAAAGCTGCCTTCAGCATACTCGAGAAAGTGAGCACAAATGTGCCACAAATTGGTTGTGGGGAACATTGCCTGGAACTTACAAAATCAGTGGTCAGGTTTTTCTGCCTTACCAGAATTCACTTTCTTTTGAAGAGCCTTAACCAGGAAATGAATGAGAAAAAAGGCAAAAGAACAAAGCCTTGCGTGATGTGAAACAAGCAGCAGAATTGGTGAAGTACAATCTGCTTAATGCAATAAAGTTTGCTTGTCCAGAAACATGTTGCTTTTGTTTATCTGGTTTTTGAATTGCAGTGAGAATGAAATGACTCCAGGACGTTGCACTACAAGGTATGTCATGATGTAATGCTGATTTGGCAGGTGTAAACCAACTTAAACGCTTTCGTACGTAATAATGCCCACAACTAAGAAAAAAAAAAACTTGTGGCAAGAATAAACATCCCGGGTGATCCTAGCAGTTATCGCGTTAACCTCGGAGAAAAAAAATATGATTGCACATAACTCGTGCAAAGAGCATTATACGATAGATAAGCTCCCTGCTGATTTAGTGGCTTTAATATGGAATTTCAAAAATGCCTGCTCGCTTTCTGCCAGCAGAAAACTCGGTCGTGTTACCCCGTATTCGAAAACAGCATGATAACCGTAGCGCAATACAATCTTTACGATGTCTAAAGGACTGCAGTACCAGCTAAAATTTCTAAAAATCAGTCAAATGCGTTTCCACTACAGCATTCTCTCTGCACACGCAGAGGACGGCCGCGCACGCTGACGGTGCCCCTGACGACAGTGCCTCCCTGCGGCATTCACGCGAACGGGAGCCAGTTTTTCCTGGCCTGTTATCCCACCTCCCTTTTCTAGACACCATACCGACGTCTCGGACTCGCGACGACGACCCGCGACGACGACCCGCGACGACGACCCGCGACGACGCCCCGCGACGACGCCCCGCGACGACGCCCCGCGACGACGCCCCGCGACGACGCCCCGCGACGACGCCCCGCGACGACGCCCCGCGACGACGCCCCGCGACGACGCCCCGCGACGACGCCCCGCGACGACGCCTCGGACCCGCGACCAGGCACCTCGCGCGTGGATGAAACGCAGTCGAGATTCAGCAGTACAATTCAGGCTCACTTGGAACCGCACTACATATCGATAGAAGCTTCTCGTGGGCGGGCCGAGACCGTGCAAGCATCACTCAGTTCTGTTTCGGCGACTGAGAGGAAAATGAAGCTCACAGGTGAGAGTGGAAGATGTGCCGATGTGGTGCTGGTGAATGAGTTTTTCGTTGTGCAGGCCACAGCATTGAACGCTTTGTACAAGAATGTCTTGTGCCAAGAATGCTCTCAGCCGGGACTGACTGTTCATTTGGGAACAAGGCATGGATTGGCTGCACGAATGCTACTGACCTGCAATGCTTGCGGCATTGTTGCAAGCGAGTGGTCATCGGTGTGAGTAGAGGGTGGTAAGGCTTTTGACATGAATATGCGTGCAATGCAAGCAACTAAAACCACCGGCAGAGGGGCAACTGCACTGACTGACTTTTGGTCAGTAATGAACGTTTCACACAGAGGCTTGCACTATAAGACATTCCAAACACATCTGAAGTCAAAATTCAGGCCTGCTGGTGAGATGGCTGCAGCAAGTCTCTTTTCTGATGCTGTGGCAGCTGTGCGGAAAGTTTACAGCGAAATGGACCTGGCATTCACAAAAAATGTGACCGTAGTCTATGATGGGACATGGATGACACGTGGTCATGCATCTCATATTGGTGTGGGCACAATAACTGAACTTTACACTGGTCTGCTTGACTGCGTTGTGCTCTCGAACAGATGCCATGGATGCACACTTGGGCCGGAAGAAAACGATGAAGGCTACAGTGAATGGAGAGAGAATCACATGTGCCAAAAGAACACCGATGCAAACTCAAGCCAAATGGAGGTCGGGGCAACGTTGATCTTGTTCAGAAGGTCACTGGAAAGGAATGACCTCCGCACAGATCTATTGTTTGTGATGGGGATAGCCATACTTTCCAGGCCCTTTGTGAAGACAAGGCTTATGGCTTCATTACATTCAACAAAGAGGACTGTATCAATCACGTGAAAAAGAGGATGGGTACAGCCCGGCAAACACTTGTCTCAAAAAGCAGAAGTAAACCAATTGGAGGGAAGGGCGGCCTGACCCAAGACCTAATCAAAAAGCTCATCAATTATTATGGCATGGCCATGCGTAACAATAGTGCAGCAGATGATATGCAAAGGGCCATAATGGCAACCTTCTATCATATCACTTCAACAGATAAAGACTCTCATCATGAGCTCTGCCCTCCAGGACCCCTGAGCTGGTGCAGACACCAGGCTGTAGAACCTGAAGGTAAAGCTCCGCCAGAACAAAAGTACAAATTGGCAACACATGTTTCATCTGCGTTACTGCCTGTGTATCAACGCCTCTCGGATCCTCAGCTACTCAGCTGTTGCCAAGGCAAGAAGACTCAGAATGCAGCCGAGAGTCTCCATTCTGTCATTTGGTCAATTCTACCAAAAGAGCAAAATGCTTCATTGATCGCAGTGGAGACAGCTGTCAATGAGGCAGTCTGCAAGTACAACGCCGGAATGCTTCCTGCATACAGACAGATTTGCGCCTCACTTGGCTTGAAGCCAGGAAAGCATTCCCTTCAAAGAGCTGCAGAAAAGGATGCCTTACGAAAGAAAAGGCATTGAAAAAATATCAGATGAAAGGCCACATGCCCAAGAAGCCCCGCTGTGCTAAGGACACCAAGGAATAGAATCCTAGCGCATTTTAGAAGAGTGGAGGCAAGGCAAAACTGTCTTTTTGCCTTTCTGCTCAGTTTCTGGAGTTGATTTCTTTGTTACCGTTTGGCCTATTCTGACACTGTTTTGAAAAATTCTGCTGAATCAAATTCAATAAAATGTTCTCAAGCTATCACTGAAACTTTTATGGAAGCATCAGGGAGACATTCTAAACGTGTGTGCAAATTTTCATCAAGATCCATGAAAAAAATAAGGAAGTTGATTATCAAAGCCACGTACCCCCTTAACTCTTTCCTTACCGCGCCATAGAGCATCGATCACTATGGATCAATGGTTTTGAATGCCCCGCTAAAAATAAAACTCCGCGCTTACAGACGTGTGGCGCCATCTGGCCAGTAATAAAAGAACTACTGCACACTTTCTATATGTTTTCTTTAGCGGTTTAGCGCGAAGGCTCCTGCGAGAAAAAAAAAAAGCAGTGGAGAAGGTAGCGCGGAGTTTTCGCAACATGCCGCCGAAAACGCCTTGCGCGCCGCTGAAATAGAAGTCTTCTCAAAGTGATTCCGCTGCTTCTGATGCTAATATTATCGATATGAGCAGTAGTGAGGAGTCCGTAGAGGACATTGGATCATCGGATTTCGACTCCGACAGTGATGATTCGTCTACGCAGCCCGGACCTTCAACTAGCGTGGCAAGGTAAGCATAGTTTTGGATGTCAGTGTTGTTGTTATATGATGCGCGTGCTTCGTAAATGACGACACCTGTTTACGTTTTTCTTTTAGGGTGTCAACTACATACGGAGGCGATATTTTGCCAAACACGCTGTGCTGAGTCAGGTTTTCACCGAATCGCGCACCTGGCGTACACCTGGCGTACACGTGGACGTGACGGGCCGGAGTGAGACGCGGAGGTTTCTTGGTGCACTGGACATGTTCATGATGTTTTTTGCTGACATGATTTCCACTTTCTGTGCACACACAAACAAGTATGCATGGATGAAAATTTTTGAGAAGCCCAGCTATGCTCAGCCAGATGGCTCCTGGCTAGAGGTCATGCCCCCCGAGATGTTGCGCTTCATTGCGCTGTTGATTTACATGGGCATCGTGCAACTTCCTAGACTCCACTTGTATTGGAACACCGGAACAATCTACGGCGGTCTACTCCCAGGGAAGATCATGAGCAGGAAGTGTTTCTTCTCCCTGCTTGCTTTTTTGCATGTCTCGGACCCTGAGGATGACAGTGCTGCTTCAGCTGGCAAACTGCGGAAGGTACTCCCACTACTTCGAGAGATCAACGAGGCGTCGGCATGATTTTTTCAGCCACGGGAAGCCATTTCAGTCAATGAAAGGATGGTGAAATCTAAAGCACGCTCGGGAATCAGGCAATATATTCGGGACAAGGTGACGAAGTGGGGCTACAAATTGTGGGTTTTAGCCGAGTCAGAAAATGGATACACCTTACAGTTCTTCGTTTACACGGGCAAGCGGGAGACACCAGGACCGCATGGATTGGCTTTTGATGTAGTGGGTAAACTTTGTGATAAATATTTAGGACAGGGATACAAAATTTACATGTACAATTTTTATACTTCGAAGCACCTTTTCGAACACCTCCTTCAGTGCAAAACGCTGGCATGTGGAACAACGAGAAAAGATCGTCGAGGCTTCCTTGGCGATCTGAAAGATTCAAAATGGGAAAAGAAAGCTGAACTGGAGACATTCGTTGGATCAGGGAAGGAAACGTCTAGTTTCTTCAGTGGAAGGACCGTAAGGCTGTAAGTCTTATGAGCACCATTCATACAGCCAAATAACATGTGCCTGCAAAGAGACGTACAAAAGTGGGCAACAAGTGGAGCGAGAGGACCATAAGAAAGCCCTTGTTGGTACATGAGTACAATGCAGGTATGCTGGGCGTTGACAAATCTGACCAGATCATTGGAACGTACAACGTGCTTCGTAAATGTGTGCGCTGGTGGAAAACACTATTTTTCCACTGCATAGATATTGCTTGTGCAAATAGTTTTATTCTATTTCAAGAGCATCGGAAAGGGCACCCCAATATTGCTGAGCTACGTCTGAGTGCCCGCTTTGACCAGCTTTCTTTCCGAGATGCTCATCAAGCAAATTTTGAACCTTGATGATGATCAACTGGCCAGCATCTCTTATCTGCCACCCGACTGGGTTCGCCACAAGCCTGAGAAAGTTGACAACCGAAGGAACTGTAAGCAGTGCTATGAGAAAACCTAGAAAGAAGTGAAGACAAATGTTTTTTGCAGCACCTGTGAAGCGCACCTTTGTTTTACGACTACGCGTAACTGTTTCGCCGATTGGCACATGCGTCATGGGTGCTGAGTTCAAAGGTCGCTTGAAAATATACTTTTTTACCTAGAGTGCTCAGATTTTCAGGAAGTGTACCTGAGTTCACGGACAATCATTTGCATATCCCAGTTTTTTTTTCTTCTATATGTGGTGGCGTGTAGTGTCAATTTTGTGTTTTCGCATGTATGTTTTCCTTACTTTTCTTCAGCTTTCAGAGATAAAATATAAAAAAATGTCGCAGTGATTACTTTGTATTTTATTACATTGGAAAGGCAAAACAATCAGCTACATTTTCACATATAACAATCCATTGTACAACAAAATTCTCCCAAGAAAAAAATAATATGTAGACACATAGCAAAAACGGCCGTTTTCTGCGGTAAGGAAAGAGTTAAGGAAGATACAGCAGCGAAGCATAACCGATTATTTTGTGCCGTCACCATGAAAGGTTTGCGCTATCGACATGGAAGGCCATAAAATCATTTATGTGTTTGATTCCAGTTTCTCCATGTGCGACATCGGTAAGGACGATTAGCACTTGCCGCGGACGCAGCCACTCGGCCGCAATGGGAGCTGATACCTCGGCGATGGCTTACCTGTAGTAAGTGCACGCTCGTGTGCAATAAATTACAGTAGACTCCCATTAAGATGAACTCGCTTAAGATCAACCCTTGGTTAAAATGAACAGTGGAAGTCATTGTTTGGTTTCCCATAGAGTCAATGCAAAAAAATATCCGCTAACATGACCACTGCTCACGCGCTAATCGGTTAAGGGGGGATGAGGGGAACGGGGATGAAGGGATTTTTTAACTTAGAGTGATGAAATTTGGCAGACAGGTTTAAAATAGCACCAAACAGACAACTACAACGTTTCACAATAATATCTTCAGTAGTTTTTATTTTATCATTATTTATATATTGCTCACATGTTGCTTGCTCGTGGAAAGCCTAGCGTGACAGCAAAATGGGTTATGGGTCTGTAAATGTTTTTCATAGTTACTAAGAAGTATAGTCTAAGTCAAGATTCTCTTAATTTCTTTTAAATTTCTCTGCTCTTCTTCTAAACGACATAGTATGCACCTTCTCTTTATGTTTAGAATGTATCATGCTCGAATTATTGTGTAATAAAAAATGGTGAGCCTAAATGGTAAATCTGAGACTGTCTTGACATAAGGCACACTTCAGCAATTGCAACAAAACAAACAGGATTAAAATCCGTGCTCCCATTGCCATGTTATGCTTTCCACGAGCGAGGTGATAAGCCCAAAACAAACTTTTGAGAAAACAAGCCTCAAAGTTCCATACTGGCACACACTGTCTAGAATGCTCCTGCATTGTAAAATTTGGTCTCCTTGGCAGCAGGTGACTTCTTAGCCCTCTGTCCTTTCAGGAGATGGTCTTTGTGTGCCTTCTTCATTCGCTGGGAATCTTTCTCGACAGCCCACTGAAGAGAGCGGGCACCAGGGCGCAGGCCCAATGTTGTGCACAGGTCTGAATAAGCTTTCAGACTGCCCGAGTTGTACCTTGAAATTGCCTCGTGCACTGTTGTTTCCACGGCAAAAAGTGAGGCATGCTGGTCTTTTGATATCAATGACCATATCACTGAATGGAGACTCTCAGTGGCGTGTTGAGTTTTGCCTCCTCTGCACCGGGCCAGCAACTGAGGGTCTGAGAGGCGCTGGTACACAGGCAGAAGTGCTTCAGCAACTTTAGCTGAAAGCTTGTACTTGTGAGCTGGTGCTGGCTGCCCTTCTGCCTCAGCTGATCGGTGGTTGCACCAGCTAAGGTAAGGGGGCCAGGGGGACACAGCTCATGATGGGTCTCACCATCTGTTGATGTGATGTGGTAGTACGTTGCCATTACTGCCCTTTGCATTTCCTCGACTACTGAGAGGTTCCGCAGAGCAAGGCCATAGTAGTTCGTCAGTTTTTTGATGAGCTGCTGTGTCAGGCCCCCCTTTCCACCTAGTGGCTCTCCTTTCTTTGCCTTGGCTACCAAAGAGCAAAGTGCAGCCCCCATTCGTTTTTTCAAGTGATTTATGCAGTCTTCTTTAGATAGCTGCAAAAAACCATAAACTTCTTCATCACATAGAGTGCGAAACATGCGGCTGTCCCCATCACAAACTATGTTTGTGTAACGTAAATCATTTCTGCTCAAGGAGCGCCTGAAGAGCTGTAGTGCAGCCTCAACCTCCGTTCTTCCAGAATTCACATCAGTGTTTTTCTGGCACTGGTGTTGCTGCTTCCATTCAGCATAGTTGGGGTATCTTTCTGCTGGCTGTCGGCTGCACCCAAGGCAGAAGTTGGACAGAACTACGCAGTCCAACACAAGCCCTGTATGGAATTCAATTATACAGCCTACGCCAGTATGGGAGCTGTGGCCACGTGTCAACCATGTGCCATCATACACTACTGTGATGTTCTTTGAAAATGTAGTCTCCATTTCAGTGTACACCTTTTTCGCTGCCTCTACAGCATCTGTGAAGATGTTGAGTGCAGCTGCCGCTGCGGCAGGCTTGAAAGTCTTTTTGAGGTGCTCATCATATGTTTTGTGGTGTAACCCACGATGTGAGACATTCATGGTGGCCCAGAAGTCATTAAGAGCAGTTGGTCCTTTCCCAATGTTCTTATTGCATGCATAGCTCTGATGTTGACTTCAAAAGCTCTAGAGCCGCTCTTCCTTTGTGAGGACCACTCAGACTGTAGGGTACCACAGGAAATGCATGAAAGTACCATCTTCACAGCTAGCCCCAGTGCAGTCTCGCGGTGCACTGCTAGGCCGGGCTGCTGACAAGTTGGGCAAAGCGTGGAACCAATCAGCGAGTTCAAAGCAGCAACTTGAACAAGCATAAACTCCTCTTCTGGAGGTGCGGGAATGGCATTTTCCTGTGAGCCAGTCAGCCCGAACTTGCGCTCCGTTGCTGAAACCGCGCGAAGCGATTCGCGAACTCTCGACGCTTGCAGTTCTGCAGTTTCCGCGGACACAAATCGTACTTTCAGGTGAGCTTGAATAGTGCGACGTTCACTGGGCGGCAGTGAGCGTGAGCCTGCGTTGCAGCTCCGTCGAAGCGCCGGAACTCGTTGATCGCATGGGACTGCCTTCACTGGCAGTTGTTGACTGCTGAGACATCTCGGCGTTGAACGACTCACCGCGGAAGCGCGTCTCCGATGCTCTGCAGTCGGGCGGCGATGACCGCTGCAAGCCCACTCAGTGATCTGTGCTGGACGAACTTGCGACGGGATGCTTGTGTACGGCGAGACTCACTGGCGTGTCGATCGTCACCGATGAAGTAACACTGCGCCCGCGCTTCGACGGCGAAAGATCATGGTTCGTCTCACTATCGCTGGCTGGTGCTCGACTCGGCGCAAGATCCCGCAGAACGTTGGGCGAGAGATCGCAACAGCACGTTGGGCGCGTACTCCGCCAATTCTGAACGGACGCTCGGCTCGGCCGAACCACCTGCTGACAATCGCCGCTTCTTCCTTGCTGTGACGGGCTTGCGTTTCCGCTTCCCATAGGCATGCTTAGTCCAGTACTTCTTTTCAAACGTGTGCGGATCCATTGCACGTGGTCGAAGTCCTCGAAACACAAGAGAAGGAAAGGCCAGAAAGGCTTCCCAGCAGCGGACAGAAGCAGACGCTCCTTGCCTCAGCCGCCATTATGCCGCGGCGTCGGCCAATGAGGAGGCGCCTTACAATGCGCCGCGGCGCAGAGCCAATCGGGGCGCGGCAGCCATTGGCTGCTCCGTTCTGCCACCCTCCGGTTTTTCTTTTTTTGTGTGCTTGCTGGCTGGCAGGGGAGGTAGGGAAGGGCTGGGACAAAGAGTCAAAGAGTAGGGCTTTCCAACGATACCAAAATGGCGGAGCTTCGTGGCGGGAAAGCCGAGCAGTCGCGCCTTGAACTTCACGGCTTTTTCGCGATTTCGGGCGGATGTGTGGACGCCGGCACCGACAATTATATTTATTTTTAGTGCTTAGAGTTTGTTCTTCAGTGAAATATTTCAGTACAAGATATAAATGATGCTGTAGATTCCGAAAAGCGGACTTTTCAAAAATCTATTTTTTTCGTGAAAATCGCGATCTGATCCCCGCTTCCCCCCTTAAACAGTAGTTCCATTTTAAAAGTAGTAAAGTCAAATCCCCGACTCAGTGGCCATGGAACATAATTTGTTTTGTATCCGCATAAACCGTACCAGCTTATTGCGTACGCATTGGTTAAAACATAGCGTTTCCACTTTTCGTCGCGCAAACACGGCAGTGCGTCGTCTCCATCGGGCGGCCCGGCAGAACAACAAGCCTCAGAGATCGGAACAACGGCTTCCAAGCACCCTGTGCGTTCGCGTACGAAGCCACATCAACGTCATTTCGGCGCCCGTGCCAAAGAGCGTTCTTTATTCTACGAGAGAGCCAAGTTGGTTCTTTATTCTACGAGAGAGTGTTGTGGCATCGTGCAAGCAAGGACTCGCGTCATACCGAAGCTTGGATAAAAATAAAAAAGACGCTGGGTGGTCAGCATAGAAGAAAAATTAGACATTGTTAGTGCTATCGAACGTGACACGTAGAAGTCGGCGCTGGCATGCGACAGGGATCTGCTGTTGACTACGGTGTGTGGCATTTGGAATGCGAAGAAGTTCCTCGGCAGCGCTGCTGCGACCGCGAAGAGATATCGGCTACGAGGTTCAACTTTTCGCCATCGTTGCCTCTGTTGTTGCCAAAGTGTGGACTAGTGACAGTGATGAGGACGACACGGAAAGCGACAGCACGGGTGATTCAGGCCCGACAGTGGCAGAAGCTGCGCGTTACGTCAGCCTTATGAATGCAATCTTCGCAGCAAGAACAGCACCCAGCAATGAAAAAGGCGCCCGGGATTTCTGCAGCAATACCGTGCGCATGCACGGAGAATACATAACGCCAACGAGGAATCTGCCATGCGAGTGTTTGCCGCGAAAATGGGGCTGGCTTACAAGCTGGCACGCAGCTTCAGTAAG
This sequence comes from Dermacentor andersoni, assembly GCF_023375885.2. Taxonomy (NCBI): domain Eukaryota; kingdom Metazoa; phylum Arthropoda; class Arachnida; order Ixodida; family Ixodidae; genus Dermacentor; species Dermacentor andersoni. The sequence goes on along the minus strand of NC_092820.1, from coordinate 108,475,821 downwards.
TTTGAGGCTGCTGTCGTCGTGCTAGGCCGCGGCGGCATCCAACGAAAATAACAGTTTTGTCGCGTGAAGTGAATAAATACTGCATCTTTTTCCCCCCTTTCATCCCACTCTCTCCGTGTTCCATTTTCGACAGGTAAGTGAGGTTCCAGTCGAGCTACCATCGTGTGCGGACGTGAGGTTTGGAGCTCCTGCGTCAGCAGCAGACGCTACAGCGTCTCACGCGCTCTTCCTCGCCCTATTCCAACACGACAACGGACGTTTCCTGCGACCTTCGAGATACACGTGTGACGCGCCTTCGCTGCACTTGGCCTTTTTCCCGCTCGTGAGAAAAGGCCATCGCAGCCTATGATGGAGTTTCGCTCGCCAAGCGAGCGCCCGCCGCCCGTGCGCCACCGATGCCATGCTAGCATGAGCCGGGTGACGCTCGGCCCCGCATCCCTTGACGAGCTACGCACCAGGGAGGATCTACATGTGAGGGCCTCACGTATGCTGGGCGAATGGCTTTGTCAACGGGCCACCACCACCACTGCTTCACCCGTGGTTCCCTCACAGACTGAGGATGCCCCAGGAGACACCACAAAGCCATCAGCCCCCGAGGTAGCCTCGGAGCCTCCCGCGGAGGGTTTCTCAGCAAGCGAGGAGCCCCATGCTTCAGTCCCGCTCCCTTCCTCTGACGACGAGGACATGGACCTGTCGAGCTCCGGAAAACGAGCTCGTGAAACGGAGAGCGACGACGATGAGGCAACTGCGCGTCGCAAGCAGCCGCCGAATGCTCCCCCCAGCGCAGAGCAGCATGTTGAAGCCAGCGGCCACGTGGAGCAGGCAGGCCAGGGCAGCGCCATCTTGCCACCCTCCCGAGAAGCAGCCGCCACCCTCTCCTCTCCGGCCGCCCAAGCAGGAACCCCTCCGGAAACGGCGGGCGCCACTTATCGGCGTCCTGCTGAGGCATCAGTCACCTGTTTCGCGCCTCCTCCGAACGCGATGGAGCTGGCGGACGAACCTCCCCCCCACTCGTCCAAGCAGGGCCCCGAGCACCCCGCAGCGCGGTTCCTGAAGGACCTGCCACGCCAGCCTGCCACGCCAGCCTGCCCCGCTGCCGAAGCGAAAGGGGAAGAAGCACCAGAAGCACAACAAAGCTCCTGCCGTTGGCTCGTCTTCGTTTCCCGTCGCTTCAAACGGCTCGCGGCGCCCGGCCGCCAGCCCTATCACCCCCAGCGTGCCTGCAGCGGCTGTACTGAGGCGGTCACCACCCGCCAGCGAGCCAACCTCAGATGGCTTCACCCTCGTGCAGTCGAGGCGGGACAGGCAGCGTGCGAGGGCCCTGGAGACTGCAGCACTCCCGGTGGACCCTGCAGTCATCGGTACGGTGCTCTTCCGACCCTCGGCGCTCGGCGGAGCCTTCAGGGGAGCACCGCGCCTTGCACTCGCGGCGGCCCTCTCATCGCGGGCCGGTGTTGCTGCGGTGCGCGTCAACCACAGGCGCAACATCGTGGCCGCCGACACCACCACCCGGGAGTGCCAGGAGGAGCTGCTGGCAATAACCCAGCTGCACGGCATCTCAGTGACTGCCCGACTGCCGGCCGTGCGCGGCCAGAGCACCGGCTACCTGCACGGGGTGAACGGATTACATGCAGATGCTGACCTGCTAGGAGCCATGGAGTCGAGCGTTCCAGTGCTGTCGGTGACGCGGGATGGGAGCACCGTCACTATCCGGTTCGCGGGACCGGTCCCCCCTGAACACGTGAGCCTTTTCAAGCTCGGCTTCAGGGTGAGGCCGGCCAGGCCGCGTCCAGTGCAGTGTCGCCGCTTCGGGCACGTGCTGGAATCCTGCAGTTGGCCGTCCGACTGCATCTCCTGCGGCAAAAGCCATGCGGAGGGCGAACCCTGCCGGACGGTTCGCTGCAGGAACTGCGGGGGCCCCCACAGGGCCGACACCCCCGCCTGCCCCAAATGGCAAGAAGAACGCCAGGTGGCAACCATCATGGCTTCTTCCACCGCAGCACTGTCGAGGCGTGCTGTCAGGGCAACAGTCAGGGAGGAGCAGCAGCAGCAGTCCTCAACCTTGGCGCGGTCATATGCGAGTGCGCTGAAAGGCCCCAGCCCCGCACCCAAGCGTCCGGTACCAGCCCCTCGAGCCTCCCGCCGTCAGGAAACACGGGACAATGCTGCCCCCCCTGGCCAGACTACAGTGGATCAGCTGGTAGCAAACCTGCTGGTTACCATGCAAGCAGTCGGCGCTATGCTGTCAGCTGACCACCCACTACGACCCATCTGTCTGCAGGCAGTGGCTTTACAACAGCCACCGAACCATCATGGCCAGTCCCACTGCTGAATGTCGGCCGCGCATCCTGCAGTGGAACTGCAACTCCCTGTGGCGAAGGCACGCCGAGTTGGCCGAGCAGCTGCCTCTGCACGACTACGACGTCCTCGCCTTCCAGGAAACGTATGCGCGTGCAGAGGAGGTCTCGCTGCCCGGCTACATCAGATACAGCAGCCCCACAGAGTGCCGAAGTGACGACTGCGATGCTGCGCCCTGCACCGACGCGGTGCACCCGCCTGGCTCCCCTCGCTCTGCGGTGTATGTGCGTGCCTCTCTCCCGCACGCCCTCATCGCCACGGAACATCTGTGCTGTGCAGTGGTTGAGTGCGTGGCCGTTACCGTCCGTGTGCGCGGCACCAATACGTCGGTCGCGAGTGTGTACGTGCGACCCGCTCTGCAATGCGACATGACATCCCTGTCGCGCCTCGCCGCATTGCTCTGCGAAGACCAACATCCGGGGGAAGAACTTGATGGGCGCGGCCGGTGCGGCGGGCCTTGCCGTCATCAACAGTGGCCAGCCTACCTTCGCCCGTCGCAGCGGGACCGCCACACGATCTCGCGCTTGTTTCGGAGCGCTGCTCATACGACTGGCAGCGCGCCCCGGACACCGCGGGATCCGACCACTTCCCCATCTCCCTCTCCCCCGTGCGGCCGAATCGCGGCGCCACGCGTGTGTACACGGTCATGCGCTGGCCCATGTTCCGCGATTTCTGTGCCCAAACACCGCCCGGCGACGATTTCTTCGCGCACATCGCAGAGTGCACATCGCAGAGTGCGACGGGGGAGATGCGCTACCGGCTTCAGGCGGCGCTGGACGGCGTCGCGAATTTCCTGCGCGCCATCGGCTTGCGGCTGTCGTCGACGAAATCCGAGGCTATCCTGATCCGCACCTGCAGTGTTCGCCGCCGCACCGGCTGCGTGCTCGTCGAAGGAGTGCCCCTGCCCTGGCGCCTGACAGTGCGGTACCTGGGGCTCACGATAGACAACCGCCTCACGTGGTTCGCTGCTGTGCGCCGGCTGCGCGCTGAGATGCGCCGAGTGGAGAGTGCGGTGCGCGGCCTTCTCGCCCGTGGCGACGGCTGCCCTGCCTCGTTCGCGGCGGCGCTCTACTGTGCAGTGGCACTGCCGAAAGTGTTGTACGCGCTACCACTGTGTCGTGTCAGTGCCCGGCTGTGGAAGCTCATCGACAACGACCACCGCCGAGTGCTTCGCATGTGCCACGGCCTCCCTCGCTCATCGCGGGTTGCGGAGACGCTCGCGGAAACTGGCGCGTGGCCCGTTTCTTTGACGGCTGACCTGCGTGCCCTCGGCCACCTCGAGCGCCTCTCCTGTGCCCCGGACACAGTACCCATCCTGTCCCTCATCCGTTGCCTGCCCCAGTCATGAGTGGGAACAGTGTGCGAACTGTATGACAGCCTGGTGGTCGACCCTCCGCCCGTACCGCCGACCTGGCCACCGCCACACCAGCGCACGCCACTTCACGTGTGTCTCGACCTCCCGGGAGTCCACTCCAAACATCGCACGCCTCTCTGCGCTGTACAGCAGGAGGCTGCTGCCAGGATTGAGGACGACCTGGGAGGAAGGACGCACTTGTATGCCGATGGCTCCGTCCTCAGCGACGGCTCGGCGGCTGCCGCCTGTGTTGCGCCCGAACTTGGCATCACGAAGCAGTGCCGGCTCTACTACCGGGCTTCCTCTACCACGGCGGAGCTAGCTGGACTTCACCTCGCTGCGGACATCCTCGAGGAGTCACCGCACATCGCTGCGTGGAGCCCCCTCTCCCCTTTGCGGCGACTGCGGCGCGATCGAGACACTCCAGCATCTGCTGTGTGAGTGCCCCAACTGTTCGCTCGCGCGCGCGTCTCTTGCCCGTGTTTACCCTGGGCACGGCCTGCCGTGCGACACCGTGACTGAAGTCCTGCACCCCTCGGGCTGCCCTTCACGACACAGGACGCTACTACGTGCGCTCCTGACATTCGCCGACAGGCGGTCGGCCTCGCCGACCGCCTTTAGCTCCATCGCATTTCCGCGGCGTGCTGCTGTTTCTGGTGCACTTTCTCTCCCTCTACTTTCATTCCCTACCCCCTGTGCAGCGCGGTTGAGGTGTCCTCTGCTGAGAGACAGCTACTGCGCTGCACTTTACCCCAACCTTTCCTTCCCATCAACAAAAATCTCCTCTCTCTCGACAGGTAAGTGGGCGATCTGATGCTATTTCGGTTAAACAGTACTACCGTTTAGTAGGTACTTTTTTCCGAGCTCCGGCCAACTACGGTTTAACGAGGTTTCACTGTATCTGCATAAACCATACCAGCTTATTGTGTGCGGATCAGTTAAAATGTAGCGTTTCCACTTTTCGTCGCGTAAACACGGTGGTGCGTCGTCTCCATTGGGCGGCCCGGCAGAACAACAAGCCTCGGACATCGGAACGGCCTCCAAGCACCCTGAGCGTTTGCGCACAAATCCACATCAACATTAAGGGGGGACACGGGTCTTCAGACCCAAATTTCATAAAAAGACGAATTTTGGAAAATAGCATTTCTCTAATCTACATCCATTATTCTCCCTATGCCAAGTTTCCAATCTCGTACGGTCATACTTTAGCCACACAAACAATTTAAAAACAGATAGGGCACCTGATTTTTCGCATTTGTCGACACTAAAACGACTCACATTCAATGACGCCGCGCTTGTGTACAAGTGGCTTGAGGGCGGCCATCTTGGTCTCATTTGAAAAAATGCGGTTTTGGCGTCAAATATCGCACGCTGCCGATTCGTTAGGCTTGCTGTCTCAATACAAAAACCGGCGGCAAAAATAGATGAAACACGCGTTCTCATTTGCTGTCCCATGCACGTGACGAGATAACGCCAAGTGATTGGCTGGGAGCACTCCCGAGCTGTCTGCTAGCCGCAGCAGAGGTGCAGGCGAGACGCCAGTTCGATACGATCATTCTGTGAGTACGCGCGACGATGCCTCCTCCGCTCCGAAAGTTTGACTCTAAGCACAAGTATGGAAAGAAAAGGAAGATGTCCATGCTCAACAACTTCAAAAAACGCCCCACCGCTTCGCAAGTCGTTGAGGACGAGTCACCAACGGCGTCAAGTGATGGAACTGATGGAGCCGACTGAGTGCTAGGCCTAGGTGGTGCGACGAGTAGGTGCGAAGAAAACGCCAGCCACGTCCGTCGTGACACCGTTATGCTGACGCCTTCAGATTTGGAGCTAAGCAACACGCGATCCGACGAGAAACTACAAGAGCTCGCGTCCACCGCAGCAGTGGCCGTAAGTCAGAGATCTTGTCCGCTGGCGATGTCGCGGCCGGCCCGCTTGACGATACTGTTTTCACCGTGGTGTGCCTGGAATCGGTGAACGCACTGCTGGAGCATATGAATTGTAATACATGCGGCGGTAGCGCAAGAATCAGCCGGAAGGAGCGCGAATATGGCCTTGCAGTAAGTCTGGTGCTCATATGCTCGAAATGTGGCGACAAAGCGTCAGCATGGAGCTCGCCGCGTGTGAATGGGACTCAGAAAGTGAATCTGTTTACCATTAATATTCTAGCTGCGCGCACGATGCAAAGCACCGGCAATCGGCAAACTGTATTCAATTATATTTTCGCAACAATGAACATATTGCACTGCGGGCTGCATACGAAAACGTGGCAGGGGTATGTCAAAATGAAGTTGACACCTGCCGCGACCCGGGCAGCTGAGACGCTTACAACAGAATGTGCGAAGTCGGTCCGGCAGCTTTACAGCCAATTAAACTTCGGCAACGTTGCTGTATCGTACGACAGGTCTTGGATGACTCACGAGCACAGTTCGCACGTCGGTGTCGGCGCCGTCATTGAACTTTTTACGGGACTTATCCTGGACTACGTTGTGCTGAGCAACTTTTGTGCCGGTTGTCAGCGTGGACCAAAAGTTGGTGACCCTTCATACGAAGAATGGAAAGCCAGTCATGAGTGTAAGAAAAATACGGATAAGAAGGCTAAGAAAATGCAACGCCGCCCTTCTTGGAGCGGCGCGATTATTCATTGCTATGGCTGCCGTAGCCTCTGCGATCAGCTCCAGCGGCGAAGCGGCTGCCGCGTGTCGCCAGAGCTGATCGCGGAGGCCACGCGGATGCCATAGGTGCAGGCAGCGCTGCATACTGGCAGTGGCGAGATTGTGCGAGATTAGGCTTGCAGCGTGCGGCGCGCGCAGCGTATGTCGAGGCGTGTGCTGTGGCGTGTGTTGGTTGAGGGTCTTTGTACGTGTAGCTCGTTGGCTAGGTTGTTCCGCGGGTGATCCTACGCTTCGGAATTGACCGTACATAGTCGCACAGTTGATAGCCATGGCAAACCGTGGCTCTTATCGCACGCTCGACCTGGCAACGAAAGTTGAGGTTTTGAAGGAAGTTGAGAAGGGAGGTGCCGCTAAACAAGACATAGCGCGGAAGTACGAGATCAAGCCGAACACGCTCTCAAACTACATCAAGAACAAGCGCACAATAATGGATGCGTATGAGAACGACAAGTTCAAGACGTCTCGGAAGCGAATGCGCACCGGCGCTTACCCAGAGTTGGAGAAGGCTCTGCTGGTTTGGATTAGGGAGGCCCGGAGCAACAAACTTCCTCTCAGCAGAGACATCGCTGCGATGAAAGCCCGAACGCTTGCAACAATGTTGGGGATCGACGACTTCGTTTCGTCAGATGGATGGCTGACGCGCTTTAAAGATCACCATGACCTGGTCTTTAAAAGCGTGTGTGGTGAAAAAGCGTCCATTAAGCTCTTATTATGGATGGACTCTGAAGTCCCATACTGGTGACATTGAAGCCATGGAGAAGGCCGTGATGGCAAGCTACTATCACGTAACATCGAATGATGTCATCTCAAATCATAGCCTTTGTCCAGAAGGTCCCGATTTCTGGTGCCGGCAAAATGCTGCAAAGGCCAACCTGTGCAGAAGCACCGCTACAATTTACCTACTCATGTAAGCAAGACGTTACAGTAAAAGCTCGATAATTAGAAATCGCTTAATTCGAACCGCCGGTTAATTCGAACTGATGCCCGGGTCCCTGCAAAGCCCTATGTATATCAATGGGCCGGAACGCCCGATAATTCGAATGTACCGGTACTCACGTCGGTTAATTCGAACTAGGAGCCGGCAGCCGACATTGCTTCTCGTAAATAGAAGTCGCCTCGTAACGAGTACAATGCATTGAAATTTTTTTTTTTTAATATGCACAGCGACGAGAATAAATAAGCCAGCGCGCATTTTTGCACGCACGAGGCGAGCCGCCAATTTCCTTGCTGGAGCCTCCGGCGTTGTTGTTGTTGCGACTGAGGGAAGGATGAAAAGGAAAGTGCACGGGCCTGCCGATTGGCTCAGGCCGAGCCATCACAGCTGCCGCGTGCAGATAGAGGAGAGTTCAAAGATAAGAGGAAAGAAAGAAAAGAAAAGACGCGCGTCGCAACAACCGCGTACGCCGCAGCGGACGCTGGCAGAAAAAACAGATAAGCGGCCGAAGCCGCGCTCGCTCATCGCTCGCTGCACACCACTCTCCGGCGCATGCCGTAGCAGGTTTTCTCTGACGCGCGGGCGCCGCCGCCGCCGATGCTCCGGAGCAAGCCGTTTCAGGTTTTCGTTGCGCTGCGGCGGCTGCGATCGGTGGAATGCACGAGTATGTAGTCTTTTCTTGTCGCATTTTGCATGAGCTTGCTCGTTTGTGTGGTACTCGCCGCTGACGTCTCATCGACTGTGCCGATCATGGCGAGCCGTGGAAAGTACTCGGCAAAGGATTTAAAGACTAAAGTTGAAATATTGCAGGCGGTTGAACGTGGTCTCTTAACGAAGACAGCGATTGCGGAGAAGTATGGCATCAAAAAAAGCACGTTGTCTACCTACATCAAGAACAAGGACTCTATCATCGATGCTTACCAAAAGGAGATTGAGCCCTCGCGGAAAAGACTACGGACGTCGGCTCACCCCGAGATGGAGACTGCTGTCATTACGTGGATAAAGGATGTTCGCAGCAGGAATATTCCATTAAGTGGACCCATAATTGCTGCGAAGGCAGCGGACTTCGCCAACCAAATGGGCATCAGCGACTTCAATGCATGACTCTGTACAGGCGCCACCTCCTAGAACGGATTCTTGTATGCATGGAAAGCGGGAAGCCGTATGATGTCAACCTGCTCGGAGCTTGCCACATGCTGGCAACATCGTGGAACGCCGTCAAGGCAGACACTATCGCTAACTGTTTCCGCAAGTGTGGCTTCAGTGAAACCACAGAAGCCTGCTGCACAGCCGACTTTGATGTTCAAGTGGATCAAGATGATGGCTCCATCGTGCTGGACCCTGCCTACGCTGTTTTATCGGAGGGTGTGGACTTCGAGAGCTTTGTCGACGTAGACAACGGCGTGGAGACAACGGGGCCTTTAACTGACGCCGAGATTATCGAGGCTGCGTCCAGTCAGCAGCACGACTCACGCGCGGCGAGCACGCCTGACAGCGACGACGAGTCCGACAAAGAGGACGATCCGTTGCCTCCTCCGAGCGCATGTGAAGCAGCATCGGGACTCGATCTGGCTGCGCGCTATTTCTCCACCGATGAGAATTCGGATGCTGCGCTGGAGATGTTGGGCAAAATGCAGACAATGCTTCTCGAGTCGCGGCGAAGAAAGCGCAAACAAATGCAAATCACCAATTATTTTTCATGTTGATATGCTTCGATCATTATTCTTTTGTTAATAAACATGTTTTTGAAGCATAAATAGTGTCATATTTCATCATTAAGCCTGACGCTCACGTGGGTACATTTATCATTAGTTCCAGGCGCATAAATTGATTGGATATCTTTATTTCCTTTGGTGTTTGGACTCGCATGATTTTAATACCCGCAATCGCCGACCTCAAAGAGTAGTAGTGCGTATTCCTCGATGACGATCCCAGATATGGCTATTTTGGCTTCGGCCCTAGCAGCCAAATGCAATGGCCATCTTTTTTTTTTTTTTTTGCCGCCCGCTCGTTAATTCAAACTCCACTTAATTCGAACAATTTTTCAGTCCCCCACGAGTTCGAATTAACGAGCTTTTACTGTACTGCCAATCTACCAACGGCTCTCTGACAAGATGCTGCTTGAACGTTGCCAGCGAGGCAAAACACAGAACAACAAGGAAAGCCTGCACTCGCTAATATGGGCACTCACACCAAAGGAGCAGCACGCATCACTCTGCAGTGTTGAGGCTGCAGTGACGGAAGCAGTGATGAAATTCAATGCTGGCTGCAGGAGAACCTCGGCAAGCATTTTGCAAGAACTCTCGATGAACCCTGGCCTAAAGTGTATGCAGCGCATGGAGGAAAAATACCGGCACTGATCAGCCGCATCTGAACACAAACGAGCATCGGCAGAAAATGTGCAGTGCCTATTCAAAAAGCGCCACAGAAGTACTAATGCCCAAATTGACTATGCCCCAGGAGCCTACTAATGTTTTGGAAATGTGTATGTGCATGAATTTGTGACTCTTCACAATTAAATGTGACATTTATTTGTTTTCTTGATTTTCTCAAAATACTAATTTTGCACACCCAGCAAGACATTTACTGTGATATATCAGTAGCTATCATAGATATAATATTAATTTTTTTTTGTAGTGTGAAGCTAGATGTTTGGAGCACCAAACGTAGGAAGCAGTTTTTCAAGTTTCATTGTTTAAAGTTTTTAAATTTGTCTTTTGTGTGACTAATGCATGGCCATGTTCAAAACAATGGAGTTCTGTGCACCATAAAGTAGGAAATATATTGATCCAATCATAAAAGTTCTTCCTATGTTGGGAAGCATGTGCTTTCTGCTATTGGACCATATGTCATTTGTCAATTTTTGTGCAGCAGTTATTTGTCTATTGTAGGAAAAACAAAAGACATTGTAAAAGACATTGTTTTCTTAATTATGTAACGAAATAACGAGCCTACAGAAAAAATAACTGCGTTTTTAGAATAAGGAGAAGAAACTAAATAAGCATGCCAATTTTTATAAAGTTTGGTTCATAAATAAGTAATGATAACTTTTAATCACTATGTCCCCCCTTAACATCATTTCGGCGCCGTGCCAAAGAGCGTTCTTTATTCTACGAGAGAGCCAAGTTGGTTCTTTATTCTATGAGAGAGCGTTGTGGCATCGTGCAAGCGAGGACTTGCGCCATGCCGAAGCTCGGATAAAAAGGACCCCAGGTGCTCAGCATAGAAGAAAAATTAGACATCGTCCGTGCTATCGAACGTGACACGAAGAAGTCGGCGCTGGCACGCGACAGGGATCTGCTGTTGACTACGGTGTGGCATTTGGAATGCGAAGAAGTTGCTCGGCAGCGCTGCTGCGACCGCGAAGAGATATTGGCTACGAGGTTTGACTTTGCCGTGTCCCGTGCTGTGTCCCGGTGCGGCAAGAAAACACTGATGCTTTCGAAGGATCCCGCCAAGGGGTACGGGCTCTGTGCCAAGCTTGTGCTGGGGTGCTCCACGTGTGGCATGCACGAAGAGCAATTTTCTTCCCCAAGTGTGGCCAGTGACACAACAATAATGCCGTTCGAAGTAAACGTCTAAGCTACGAAGGCCATGCAGAGCATTGGTAAGGGAGCAACAGCACTCTCCGACTTCTTTGTCACGATGAACATTTCTTATCGTGGCTTACACCACAAGACCTATCAGGGCCATATGAACAGGATGGTTCAAGCGTGCAGCACTGCTGCAACAGATGTGAGGCTGCAAATGTGGCCCAAATCAAGGAACTTTACAAGGACTTGGGAAACCCATCAGGGAACATAGATCTCATTTATGATGGAACCTGGCTGACACATGGCCGCAGTTTGCACGTCGCTGTTGGGTGCATTGTTGACAACGGGCTTGTCATTGACCACGTCGTGCTGTCGAACTTTTGCATGGGCTGCCCACATGGTCCAAAACCCATTGAGCAAGGGTATGTGGCTTGGCACGCAAAACATCTTCCAGAGTGCCAGAGAAACATTCACTGTAATGCCAGACAAATGTAGGTGCAAGCTGCACTGCTCACGTTTCAGAGATCCCTTGACAAGTACAAGCTGTGTTACACGACAATGCTCTCTGATCGTAACAGCAGGACATTCCACGCCTCGACCGAGCAAGCTGTTTATGGCTTCATCAAGACAGACAAGAAAGACTGCATCAATCACGTGCACAAGCGCATGGGAGCGGCCTTGTGTGGGCTGGTTGACAAAAAGAAGGCCCAAGGTGAGCCACTTGGAGGAAAGACATGGCTCACCCAGGACAGGATCAAGAAGATTACAAATTATTATGGCTGGGCCCTGAGGGGTCACAAGAATGACGTGCCAGGCACGAAAAGGGCAGCTGAGGCTACCCTGCGCCATATGTCAACTGATCCCAAGCATGATCTTTGCGCCGAAGGGTTAGAATCCTGGTGCAGCTACAACTAAGCTGTGGCAAAGGGCGAGCAACCTCCAGCACACACAAACAGCCTGCCCGACTTCGTGTGCGAAGCTCTGGAGCCAATTTTCAAGTGGCTGGCTGAGGAAGCCCTCTTGGAGCAGTGCAGTGAAGGCGTGACTCAGAATGCCAGTGAAAGAAAGCGCACGGCTATAGATTCGGAAACTAAGTGCTGTTAGATACGGGACCGTTTCCTGAGCCTACTTCGAGTTCCCCAGACCACATCGAATCGCACCACCGCTAATTAAGGAGCGCAGAAGCACGGATACCACATTCCTGAGGCACGGCACGTGCAAACAAGTTGGCGGACCCCACTTCGTGTGCCGCCGGTGCAGCTATTCACTGCTTGACTCTTCCCGAAAGTGAAGCGAGAGCCTGACACTGTGGAATTGACTGTAGGTAAAGTGGGTCCCGAAGCAAGACGGCTGTAATGCGCCGTGAAAACCTGGCGGCGTCGCCCCCATCCATCTTTTGTGACGGCGCATTGCAAGTCAGCAAGGCAAGACCGCAGGGAGAAGCCCTCGGACAAACACCAAGCAGCGACTCTCTTCCCCAGGTGTGACTCCATCACACGGGCGCCTACCATTAGCCGAAAATGACGACACCCAAGCGGGCTCGCCGATTGGCTGAAAATGGCGTCACCTGAGCGGGCTCTCCCACTGGCCGAACGTGACGTGTCTTGATTCCTTGATTCATCTCTTTCGAACTTCTTGCGACGGGCCGCAGCGTCCGAGTTGCTGCCGGCCCGTAATGACTCAGACTGTTAATTGACTCTCACTGTAAGTAATGTAAATAAACCTCCCAAGTTTTTCATCTCGACGTCCTCCTCAACTCTTACAGTGCTTCTAACTGATGAGACGATCATCGCGAATCTGCTTGCATCGGATAGCGACGGCGACGACAGCAGCGATGATGCGGTGGGGCAGGCTGCCTCAACATTGTCCTCGCAAGAGGCCTGGCATAATTCGGTCCCTCCGGAGCTTCGTTCTCGCGAGCAACCTTCCGCTGCACTACGTGGAGCACTTGGATGCCTTGGCGAAGTATGTTGGCAAGCTTCGCGTAAAGCATGCATGGCTGATGAACACAGGCTTTTCTCATGCAAGCCAGTGAGAAGCATGTGGCGAGATACCGTATTTATTCGCGTGTAACCCGCACCAAAATGTTAAAAAACGCGCTTAAAAAGTGGGGGTGCGGGTTATCTGCGAATTTTTTCCTTGGGAGGGGGGGGGGGGGGGGGGGGGTCGGCTTCACCGCAATGTGCGGCGGCCTCCCCATGTAGTCCGCCATCCCCATCGTCATCGACGCTTGTCAAGCCGATGAAGGGCCAACGAAAGGCCAGCATTGTTGAGCCTCGCGTTAGGCGCTGTTTAGTGTACTTACCCCAGTTTGCACTGTTTGCCTGCTTTGTTTTGGCATCATGAGTGCGACTCGACGGCAGTGTTTCACAGCGAAAGAGAAGCTAAAGATTATAGCCGCTGCCGAAGAAATCGGCAACAGAGCTGCTGCAAGACAGCATGCCGTCGACGAGTCGTGCATTCGCGACTGGAGGAAGAAAAAAGAGTCTCGAAGCAACGAACCGGGACAGGCGAGCGTTTCGGGGTCCGAAGACTGGCGCGTACCTCCACCTCGAGACGCAGCTTGCGAAGTTCATTGAGGAGCAGAGAAGTCGTGGCCACGCTGTTTCGACTGAGATGGCGCAAATGGAAGCCCTGAAGTTGGCCCGGGAATTGAACATTCCACGTGAGTTTCGTGCAAGCCGTGGATGGCTTCAGCGCTTCATGCGAAGACATGGATTTTCTATGCGGCCGCGAACAACCATGTGCCAGCGGCTTCCTTAAGCCTACGAGGAAAAGTTGTTGAACTTTCAACGATATGTGATCGCACTTCGGAAGGAGCACAGCTATTTGCTGTCTCAGGTGGGAAATGCTGATCAAACACCTGTGTACTTTGAGATGCCGATGGACACGACCATGGAAAAAAAGGGCTCCAAATCAGTCAGCGTGCTGACCGGCGGAAATGCCAAGCTGCGCTGCACAGTCATGCTATGCGCCTTGGCTGACGGCACGAAACTGCGCCCGTATGTCATTTTCAAACGCAAGACGCTACCTAGCATTCCACTGCCCCCAGGAATCGTTGTGCGTGCGGAAGAAAATTCGTGGATGAACAGTGGCCTAGTCGGTGACTGGCTTCGAGTAATCTGGGAGCTAAGACCAGGTGCCTTGCTGGCACGCCGGTCGATGCTCGTACTAGATTCCTTCAGAGGCCACTGCACTGATGCGATGAAGGCTCGCCTTGCCGAGACCAGCACCGACCTCGTCATAATACCTGGCGGCATGACGTCCATGCTACAGCCACTCGACGTGTGCCTGAACAAGCCGTTCAAGGCACACGTGAAGCGGCTGTATGCCCAGTGGATGGCCGACGGCATTTACGCCCTCACACCGACGGGACGCGTGCGAAGGCCTGATATTCCATTGCTGTGCCAGTGGATCGTGGATGCGTGGAAAGCGATACCGGCCGATTTGGTGCGCAAAAGCTTTAAAAAATGTGCGATCAGTAATAGTTTGGATGGTTCCGAGGACGACTACGTCTTTGAGAGTGGCGATGAAGCCTCGGATGGCAGTAGTGAGAGCGGCGACGATTAAGAATCGGATAACCAGTGACGTGGTGGCGGTCGTTTGAATAAATGTTCTGAAAACGAAATGATCACTGAGTGTGAGTTGCATCTTTCTAGCGCTCATTTTTTTTTTTCAGGTAAACGTGCGGGTTATACGAGAGTTTTTTTTCCGCCGAGTTCAAAGTTAGGGGTGCGGGTTATACGCAGGGGCGGGTTATACGCGAGTTTTTTTTCCACCGAGTTCAAAGTTAGGGGTGCGAGTTATACGCAGGGGCGGGTTATACGCGGGTAAATACGGTACTTGTGGCGATCTCTCCTCAGCGTTTCTTCTGGACTTCTCAAGCTGACAGGCTGCCACGGCAGCCTTCTCGCAATATAGTGGAATCTCGATAAATGGAAATCACTTAAACGGAACTGCCTCTTAAGCGGAACACCACCTTCATGGTTGGTTGGATTTGTATTCATGGAATTTTATTCAGCTTTGTCTTTTAGTAAATGGAACTCCTGGTAAACGGAACCAATTTCCCTGGTCCCTTGAGGTTCTGTTTAAAGAGAGTCCACTGTACAGTAAAAGCTCGTTAATTCGAACTTCAGTAATTCGAATTTCGGGATAATTCGAACCGTACTACTTGGTCTGGCCTAGCTCCATAGAAGTCCATGTATAAAAAAGCCCGTTAATTCGAACGTGAGTTGGTTCTGCCACGGTTAATTCGAACTACGCGCCGCCGCGCCTGGGCGGCGTGCCGCCTGGCACATGGCCAGAGCAGGCCTTGTCGCGAGGCTGCAGCGGCTGAGTTGCCTC
The DNA here is from genome assembly GCF_023375885.2 of Dermacentor andersoni. Taxonomy (NCBI): domain Eukaryota; kingdom Metazoa; phylum Arthropoda; class Arachnida; order Ixodida; family Ixodidae; genus Dermacentor; species Dermacentor andersoni. The sequence continues at coordinate 108,460,626 of NC_092820.1, read as the reverse complement.
CAAAATGGGGAGAGAAGGAAAAAGCGGGTAAAACCGGTGCCAGCACCCGGTGCAGAGGCTGGAGGGCAAGGGGTGACAGCTGTGGCAACAGCTACGCCCTCTCTCTACCTCCGAGAACTGCGGTTTCCGGTTTTGAGCCGCCGATCTCAGAGGCCTAAGAATCTTGTCGTATAGCTGCAGTTGTTAACCGATCGATGGCGCAACCAGCACAAAAAATACAGCGAATCCAGTACATCGCAGCGCCGCTAGCGCTCGAGAATTGAACGAATAGGAGGAGCCTTCGTCAACGTCTTTGTCCTGAACTCGCGGTGGTCTCGGCCGCTTTCGGCAGCCTCGAGTTTTCTGGTTTTCGGCGCGCTTACGACCTTTGTTGTGCGGATCGCTTGAAAAGTTAGGCCTCGGTGGTGTGCTTCGCCGTGCTGACGTGCGGTTTTAGAATGGCGTGCGCCCGCGGTAAACACTACTGCGCCAAAACACTGAAGGATAAATGCGACATCTTACGGGAAGTGGACGCCGGAGTCTTGTCGAAACAAGAAATCGCCAAGAAGCATGGGATACCGAAGAGCACGCTGTCCACTTATATAAAAAATAAGAGGGCGATTGAAGACGCCTTAGAGGCAGAAGTTGCCAGGGAAAGGAAGAGGATGCGGCTGGCAAAGTACCCCGACCTCGAAAAAGCGCTTCTCCTCTGGATTAAGGAGATGTGTGCTCAGGACATACCGCTGAGTGGCCCCGTCATATTGGCGAAGGCAGCGGACTTCGCCCTGCGGCTGGGCTAGGACGACTTCGCAGCTTCAGATGGGTGGCTGCACCGCTTCCGTGAAAGGTACGACCTTGTGTTTCGTGCGGTGTCAGGGGAGATGAAGGCTGTTAAGGGGGGAAGCGGGGATCAGATCGCGATTTTCGCGAAAAAAATCGATTTTTGAAAAGTACGCTTTTCAGAATCTACAGCATCATTTCTATCTTGTACTGAAATATTTCACCGAAAAACAAACTCTAAGCACTTAAAATAAATATATTTGTCGGTGCCGGCGTCCACAAATCCGCCCGAAATCGCGAAAAAGCCGCGAAGTTCAACGCGCGACTGCTCGGCTTTCCCGCCACGGAGCGCCGCCATTTTGGTATCGTTGGAAAGCCCGACTCTTTGACTCTTTGTCCCAGCCCTTCCCTTCCTTCCCTGCCAGCCAGCAAGCGCACAAAAAAAGAAAAACAGGAGAGTGGCAGCACGGAGCAGCCAATGGCTGCCGCGCCCCGATTGGCTCTGCGCCGCGGCTCGTTGTAAGGCGCCTCCTCATTGGTCGACGCCGCGCCATAATGGCGGCCGAGGCAAGGAGCGCAAGGAGCGTCTGCTTTTGTCCGCTGCTGGGAAGCCTTTCTGGACTTTCCTTCTCTTGTGTTTCGAGGACGTCGGCCACGTGCAATGGATCCGCGCACGTTCGAAAAGAAGTACCGGACGAAGCATGCCTACGGGAAGCGGAAACGCAAGCCCGTCACAGCAAGGAAGAAGCGGCGATTGTCAGCAGGTGGTTCGGCCGAGCCGAGCGTCCGTTCAGAATCGGCGGAGTACGCGCCCAACGTGCTGTGCGATCTCTCGCCCAACGTGCTGCGGGATCTTGCGCCGAGTCGAGCACCAGCCAGCGATAGTGAGACGAACCATGATCTTTTGCCGTCGAAGCGCGGGCGCAGTGTTACTTCACCGGTGACGATCGACATGCCAGTGAGTCTCGCCGTACGCGAGCGTCCCGTCGCAAGTTCGTCCAGCACAGATTACGGAGTGAGCTTGCAGCGGTCATCGCCGCCCGACTGCAGAGCATCGGAGACGCGCTTCCGCGGTGTGTCGTTCAACGCCGAGATGTCTCCGCAGCCAACAACCGCCAGTGAAGGCAGTCCCATGCCATCGACGAGTTCCGGCGCTTCGACGGAGCTGCAACGCGGGCGCACGCTCGCTGCCGCGGATGCGCCGGCGGCCGACCTTGCCGCTCATCGCAGTGTTGACTGTTCGCCCAGTGAACGTCGCACTATTCAAGCTCACCTGGAAACACGATTTGTGTTCGCGGAAACTGCAGAACTGCAAGCGTCGAGAGTTCGCGAATCGCTTCGCGCGGTTTCAGCAACGGAGCGCAAGTTCGGGCTGACTGGCTCACAGGAAAATGCCATTCCCGCACCTCCAGAAGAGGAGTTTATGCTTGTTCAAGTTGCTGCTTTGAACTCGCTGATTGGTTCCCCGCTTTGCCCAACTTGTCAGCAGCCCGGCCTAGCAGTGCACCGCGAGACTGAACTGGGACTAGCTGTGAAGATGGTACTTTCATGCATTTCCTGTGGTAGTACCCTACAGTCTGAGTGGTCCTCACAAAGGAAGAGCGGCTCTAGAGCTTTCGAGGTCAACATCAGAGCTATGCAAGCAATAAAGAGCATTGGGAAAGGACCAACTGCTCTTAATGACTTCTGGGCCACCATGAATGTCTCGCATCGTGGGTTACACCACAAAACATATGATGGGCACCTCAAAAAGACTTTCAAGCCTGCCGCAGCGGCAGCTGCACACAACATCTTCACAGATGCTGTAGAGGCAGTGAAAAAGGTGTACACTGAAATGGAGACAACATTTTCAAAGAACATTACAGTAGTGTATGATGGCACATGGTTGACACGCGGCCACAGCTCCCATACCGGCGTAGGCTGTATAATTGATTTCCATACAGGGCTTGTGTTGGACTGCATAGTTCTGTCCAACTTCTGCCTTGGGTGCAGCCGACAGCCAGCAGAAAGTGACCCCAACTATGCTGAATGGAAGCAGCAACACCAGTGCCAGAAAAACACTGATGTGAATTCTGGAAGAATGGAGGTTGAGGCTGCACTACAGCTCTTCAGGCGCTCCTTGAGCAGAAATGACCTACGTTACACAAACATAGTTTGTGACGGGGACAGCCGCATGTTTCGCACTCTATGTGATGAAGAAGTTTATGGTTTTGTGCAGCTATCTAAAGAGGACTGCATAAATCATGTTAAAAAACGAATGGGGGCTGCACTTCGCTCTTTGGTGGCCAAGGCAAAGAAAGGAGAGCCACTAGGTGGAAAGGGGGGCCTGACACAGCAGCTCATCAAAAAACTGACAAACTACTATGGCCTTGCTCTGCGGAACCACTCGGAAGTCGAGGAAATGCAAAGGGCAGTAATGGCAACGTACTACCACATCACATCAACAGATGATGAGCCCCATCATGAGCTGTGTCCCCCTGGCCCCCTTAGCTGGTGCAACCACCGGTCAGCTGAGGCAGAAGGGCAGCCAGCACCAGCTCACAAGTACAAGCTTTCAGCTAAAGTTGCTGAAGCACTCCTGCCTGTGTACCAGCGCCTCTCAGACCCTCAGTTGCTGGCCCGGTGCAGAGGAGGCAAAACTCAAAACGCGGCTGAGAGTCTCCATTCAGTGATATGGTCACTAGTATCATAAGACCAGCATGCCTCACTGTTTGCTGTGGAAACAGCAGTGCACGAGGCAATTTCAAAGTACAACTCGGGCAGTCTGAAAGCTTATTCAGACCTGTGCACAACATTGGGCCTGCGCCCTGGTGCCCTCTCTCTTCAGCGGGCTGTCGAGAAAGACTCCCAGCGAATGAAGAAGGCACACAAAGTCCATCTCCTGAAAGGACAGAGGGCTAAGAAGTCACCTGCTGCCAAGGACACCAAATTCTACAATGCAGGAGCATTCTAGACAGTGTGTGCCAGTATGGAACTTTGAGGCTTGTTTTCTCAAAAGTTTGTTTTGAGCTTATCACCTCGCTCGTGGAAAGCATAGCACGGCAATGGGAGCACGGATTTTAATCCTGTTTGTTTTGCTGCAATTGGTGAAGTGTGCCTTATGTCAAGACAGTCTCAGATTTACCATTTAGGCTCACCATTTTTTTATTACACAATAATTGGAGCATGATACATTCTAAACATAAAGAGAAGGTGCATACTATATCGTTTAGAAGAAGAGCAGAGAAATTTAAAAAGAAATTAAGAGAATCTTGACTTAGACTATACTTCTTAGTAACTATTAAAAACATTTACAGACCCATAACCCATTTTGCTGTCACGCTAGGCTTTCCACGAGCAAGCAACATGTGAGCAATATATAAATAATGATAAAATAAAAACTACTGAAGATATGATTGTGAAACTTTGCAGCTGTCTGTTTGATGCTATTTCGAACCTGTATGCCAAATTTCATCACTCTAAGATAAAAAATGAAAAAGTTAGTTCCGATCCCCTCATCCCCCCTTAACTTGGAAACATGTGAAAGTTGGCGCTCCGAGGTCCTACAAGGCTACCTACGGAAGTACTCTCCGCAGGACATTTTTAATGCTGATGAGACAGGCTTATTTTTCAAATTACTGCCCGCCAAAACGATCACGTACAAAGATGACAAGTGTACGGGGGGTAAACGAAGCAAAGAGCGAGTAACGGTGATGGTTGCGGCAAATATGACCGGAAGTGAAAAGCTACCGCTGTTCGTGGTAGGAAAGTCGAGCAATCCTCGCTGCTTCAAGAACATCAGGTCCCTCCCAACAGACTACGCGGCAAACAGGAAGGCTTGGATGACTGGAGAGTTGTTTAAGCAGTGGCTCATGAAGGTAGACAAGAAGTTCGAGCGCTGTGGCCGCAAAATCCTTCTTCTTGTCGATAACTGCTCTGCGCACAAGATTGAAGTTCAAACGAATGCCGTTGAGTTGGCCTTTCTTCCAGCCAACACAACGGCAGTGCTGCAGCCCATGGACCAGGGCATTATAAAAAATTTGAAGACATTTTATCGGCGCCACATACTAGAAAGAGTTATTCTATGCTAGAATTACGAAGTGACGCTCTTGAGTGCACTGCATATGCTTGTGCGTGCTTGGGAACAAGTGACAGGGGCTACAATAGCCAATTGCTATCGCCACTGTGGCTTCACCACGCAAGGCGAGCACGTGGACGAGCCACCTGCGCACGGAGACTGCGTCACTAGCGTCACCGCTCCCATGTCGGACGTTCTGAAAGACGTTTCCTTTGCCGACTACGTAGACGTGGATGCGAGCGCAGTTGTCTGTGGTGTGACCACAGACGAGGACATCATTTCCCAAGTTAAAAACATAGAGCCTGTCGCTGCCAGTGACGACGACGAGGAAGACGACGAGGCACCGGTGCGGCCCTCCGCTACGGAAGTCATGGCTGGACTTAATGCCGCCCGCCTGTTCTTCAGTTTTGAAGAAAGCGAAGAGGAAGCCTTCCGCAACATTCGCTCTTTAGAGCAGAAAGTGCTTGCTGTTGCCTTCAAAAAAAAAAAGCAGACCGCAATTACGGATTTTTTCAAACATTAAATTGAACTGGCGCCATGCCCTGCTGCTTCCTGGTCGCGGTGTCCTGTTTTTCTTCATTGCTTTCGTTAGTTCGAACTTCGTTTAATTCGAACTGAGATGGCGTCCCCTTGCGGTTCGAATTAACGAGCTTTTACTGTATTTAAAAGGCTCCTTTTGGGGTCACCAAAGTGATGCCTCGGCAGTGCTCACATATCGCTTGACACCCATGACACCTCCTTGCAGTTGTTATAACAGTGCCATTCTTTAACGCCGAGAGCTGCGGCTTGTTAACGCGATTGGAGCGCCCAGGAAGCAGTTAAATGAGTGAACACAATCAGCAGCCGGGCAGACGAAAGTTATGGGGAGAGGCACTGGCCTCCCTGCCTATATAGTTTTCTCATATCAGGTCTGCCACTGCCCTATTTTGATTTTTCCTGCAACCCGGTTATAACAATTATCGGTTATAACAATGGAATTTTCGTGGCACATGAATATTGTTATAAGTGGGTTCGACTGTACTTGTGGAGAAAAAGAAAGCTCAAGGTGAGCCACTTGGTGGTAAAGGAAGGCTGACGCAAGACAAGATCAAGAAGATCACTTCTTACTATGGCTATGCCTTGAGGAGCCACAGAAACGATGTGCCAGCAATGCAGCACATGTCTTCGATGGACAAGGCACCCAAACACGACCTCTGCCCTGAACGCCCCAAGTTATGGTGCAAGTTCTATAGAGCTGCGGCTAACGAGGAGCCCGCACCACGTAAGGACAGTCTGCCAGATTTTGTTTGTGAGGCACTAGAGGCTGTGTTTAGGCGTCTTAGTTATGAAGCCCTGTTGGAGCAATGCAGTGATAGAATCGCCCAAAGCTCCAATGAAAGCCTGCACGCCATGATCTTGGAGCAGGTTCCAAATACTCAGCATCCCTCACTGCGAAGATCTGAAAGGGCAGTGGCTGAGGCTATCAGCCGATCACAAAGAGCAACACCCAAATTGCTGAGAAGCTGGGCTACAGTGCTGGGAATTGCTTAGCGCGCCGCAGCCTTGAGAAGGACAAGAGCAGGCTTCGGAAGTCACAAAAAAAGCGTCTGGACAGTTGTGCTATCAAGGCCAGGCTTTCGAAACGGCACAAGCCAGCAAAGGACCCTGCACAGAGCCCTGGCATGCTGCAGAGTGAAATGTGTGTGTCCTCTCTTTTATTTTTTGCATGGCAATAACCAATTTAGGTAATTCAGTAAATATTCCATGTGTGTTAGTGTAAGTTTGTTTACCTATGGCAGGTATAATTTATGAACTTTTCTATTCCTTTAGCTTCCGGGGCACTGGAACAGGCACATGAAGTGGTAAATGTAGTTTTTCATGTTATTTTAGGGGCGGCACATGGTTTTATAACAATCTTTTCCTAGTTTCTTGAAAGGGTTATATATTTTATAGAGAGAGAATCATATATTTAGTATGGCCATTCTTGTGAAGAATAAAGCTACAGAATGATGTCTTGAATATTGCTGTAGCTGCATTCTAGAAAATGTTACAGCTGTCTAAACTTCAAATGCATTTTTCTCAGATGTTCTCACACACCGCACTCATTCTTATGGGGCTTTTTTTCTATGACGTTGTCAAGTGAGAATAACAAGTTTGATATTCCTAATGAAATGATATAGGGGTGATGCTATTTCTGTTACTCTATCATCCTTTTGTAAATTACAATTAAAAATTATAATGAGTGAAAATAAAAAAAAAAATATTCACAGTAAATGTCCGTCTACTTTCTTACCTTCTGAATGCTTTCAAACAAATAAAACAAGCATCACCCGCTGAAACAACTCTTTGGCACTATGGTCATGCATTTACTTTTTATGTTTAGCTAGGCGAAATTGCCAAGAAGCCCCCATACGATGTACCAACTAAGTTCATTTTCAGACTTTACTAATTTCTGAACTGGAGTAGCTATCAAAAAACTAATTATAGATTTGAAATCGACATGAAAAGCTGATCGAAACAGTGAAGTTCCATTCAGATTGAACCAAAAATAAACAAAAACATTTTAAAACCCACGTCCCCCCATTTCACGTTAGAATGTATCCGGTTCTTGGAATAACTCTTCATTTTCAAGCATTTTTGTTTGTTTGGTTGGTTCCTTCACACACGTGTATGTTTTACGTGACACAGTTTCTGTTTCACCTGCAAAGTTCTTGCAGCGCATGCATTGCTGTTAAACATTGTCAAGTTGGCAATTGATCACATATTCAAGTTCTTTTATCGAATGCACATTTAGTCGACAGTCAGCACTGAGTGTTCTGAACCTTAATTCTTTGTCTTCGTCTATGTTAGCACTGTTGTTTGTCAAGTATGAACTTCCACCAGCTTCTGGCTATTGAAGTCTTCTGACTATTGAAGTCTTGCAGAGCCTTTTTACCTGCAAATGGCTGCTCCGACTTACAGAGTTGTGCATGGTCAGTCCGAATGCAGCTGCGAAACCCACAATGCACATGTGCAGAGGAGGAGGCATCACGTGGCTCTGTGGGGAAGCACCTTGGCAGTCTACCTGCTTGTCCTCTCCCTCAGCCGTGGCAGCATGGAGGAGATGAGGCTGTCCGCGACATTCATCCCAGCTTTTGTGGCACGCAGGCAGCTGGAAAAACAGAGGCAAAAGTATTTATTATCTTCGCTTTGAACACTTCATGCATGTGCGATTTGAAAATGTGTAAGCTTAATAGTAAAAAGTTCACCGACTATTATGATACTCCCTAATGCGAAATTTGTGTGCAACTCTATACGCATTTTCATTTAGCACTGAGCACCGTACTGAGCCTTGCGCCATGGCGCTATATATAGACTGGCCAAACAGTTTCCACATCCCAGCAACTGCAGCTTATGCAACAATAATCTTTACAAAGAAACGCTTGCGGTGAAAGCTGTGTGCAAAGGCGAGCTTTCTGGTTCTTTTTTTCTTTCCCCTGGAGAGCTGGTGCCGCCGCTGTTGCGGATGCGCAGACTTGAGTGCCATCTCGTGGTGCTTCAAGGTCGCTTCCTCCGCTTTCCTCCTTGTGCTCTCTTTGCTATCGCAGTCTTCTACTTTTCTCCTCACCCTTTCGCCATACTCTGCTCCTCTGCTTTCTGACTCATGCTTTCACTGTAGCCTCCTCTTCCGCTTTCTCTTCTGTACTCTCTTCACTATTCTTTCATTCCCTGTGGCGCTCCGCGTTCGCTCGGTAGCGCTGACACTCTCAACGCAGGAATGGGCACCTACAGGCTGCGTGTAAAACTCACAAAACAAGAAAACACAGACAAAATAGCACGACAGAGAAAAAAAACCCTCTCAAGAAACAATTGGTGTTTCACTCATCTTTGCTCCTACTTTTTAGACTTTTAGAAAATGTGGATCCATACTTGTGTGGATCCATACTCCACTACTACAACCACCAGTCAAGCCTGTGCATCTGACCTCATGCTCGATCGCTGATAAGATCTACAAGTGCGAACATATTGAAGACAAGCATCTCACAACAGCTTGTCACCAGCTACTCCACAGGCTGCACTGCCTAGGCCCAAGCTGCGCCACTTTGTAGGGAGTCTGCAACCAAGGTTGCGGTTTCGTGCCGGCTGACACGGCAACTTTCTACATCGAAATTAGTGTTAGCTTTGCTGGAGCGCTACTTGCATAGTGTAAAATAAGATGATGTCTCGGGGCTTAATCACGTATTGTTACATTGCAGAAGTTACATAAAATGATGTATTTAAAGAATTTACAAGCGCAAACACGATGGCTGTCTAGACCGATTCCACCTGCACACGTTAAATCGTCTCCTTCTGACTGGCAACACTCTTGGTTGCACCATAACATAACCCCCGCCTGTAAAGGCACCGTCTCGGCGCTAACTTTAAGGGAGGTGAACTCCTGGCAAAGAAAGGCTTCAGCCAGGACACATGCACGACATCTGTGGGGACATGAGAGTCCAGTGGAGCGATCTCGTATTTCCCATTGCCAAGTTGACGTACTATCGTGTAGGGCCCTGTGTAGCGTGACAGCAACTTTTCTGACAAGCTGACGCGGCGGAAGTGTCCATAGGAGGACAATGGAGCCAGGAGGAAATCAAACATTCCGATGTCGGCTGTCGTACTGGATCTTCTGCGCGGCCTGAGACTCAGTGAGCCGAGAGTCGGCAATATGGCGTGCCGTGTGAGCCCGGGTGAAGACTTCTTGAGCATACTCAGTGGGAGTGTTGATCGATGAACAAAGCAATGTGTCAAAGGGCAAAGAAGGGTGGTGGCCGAACAGAAGGCAAAAGGGAGAAAAGCCAGAAGTCTCGTGACAGGACGGATTATAGGCGAAGGTCATGAAGGGTAACGTGCTGCCCAATGACTGTGGTCATCAGAAACATACACAGACAGCTTTTCTGTCAACATGAGATTGAGCCGCTCCATCAGTCCTTTTGTCTGCGGGTAGTAAGCGGTGGAAAGCTTGTGCTCGGCAGAACAGGAGTGAAGTAGGTCTTCAACTACTCTGGACAAGAATGTGCGGTCGCGATCAGTGAGGAGCTGCCGGGGTGCTCCGTGATGGAGGATGACGTCATGTAAAAGGAAATCTGCCACCTCCGTTGCACAGCTTGTGCGCAATGCTCGCATGAATGTGTGCCAGGTCATGTAATCAGTTGCGACAATGATCCACTTATCGCCAAATTTCGACGTTGGAAAGAAGATGAGAAGATACACACCTATGCGAAATACAGTTCTGAGGGGACATCAATGAGGTGAAGGCGTCCAGCAGGCAGCACAGCAGATTTTTGCAGTGCTGACAGAGCGAACAGGCTGCAATGTAGCGGTGGACAGAGCGGTACAGGCCTGGCCAGTAGAAGCGGCACCATACACGGTCGTAAGTATGGGAAACGCTGAGGTGGCCTGCAGTAGGGGTGTCATGCAACTGCTCTAGAACTGATGTCTGGAGATGGCCTTGTACAATGAGTAAAAATTCAGGTGCTTCAGGACGTAAGCTGCGACGGTAGAGAACACCGTTGCAGAGCATAAACATGCACAGCGTGGGCTCCGAATGACCGATCGATGAGAACACAAAAGCAGTCATCATGCTGTTGTTCGGTGCGGATGTTGTGCAGATCAAAAATGGCCAAGATGCAAAAGTTTATGCCATGCACATCATATTCAGGGCGGTCAACAGGATAACGGGAGGCAGTCGGCGTACTTGTGCAAACAGCCTGACTTGTATAAAACAGTGAATTAATATTCTTGTAGCCGTAAAGCCCACCTACCCGATTGTCCAGTAGGGCCTCTAAGTGAGGGAAAAAAAATTAAGTTATGGGGTTTTATGTGCCAACACTATGATCAGGTTATGAGGCACGCCATAGTGAGGGAGTCCGCAAATTTGGACCACCTGAGGTTTTTTAACGGGCACCTAAATCTAAGGGGCGTTTTTGCATTTTGCCCCCATCGAAATGCAGCCGCCATGGCTGGGATTCGATGTCGTGACCTCGTACTTAACAGCCCAACACCATAGCCACTAAGCAACCACAGCAGGTTCTTTAAGTGAGGAGAGCCAGCACAAGACATGGTAATCGGTAACCACGGAAAATGTACAGCCGTACAAGTAGGGGCAGAATTTGGCAGCTGCCAAAACTAATGCAAGGCACTCCCGTTCGGTAATTGAAAAATTTATCTTGGTGGGTGACAGGAGGCAGCTGGCGTATGCAATTACACGGTCTGCGTTACACTGCCATTGAACAAGTACAGCCCCAACTGGGGTTGCCACTGGCATCTGTGTAAAGTTCAGCGGCAACTGATGGATCATAATGAGCCAACAATAGACGAGCCATGAGCTCTTGCCCATGGCTCGTCTCATGCTCATGGCTCGGCTGCCATATGAGGGCAGAGAAGGCTTTGGTTTGAGCAAGGCCAAATGTGAAAGCAACGTCCTTCTTAAGTAAGTCGGTGAGTGGGCGAGTGGTTTCGGCGAAATTCTTGATAAAACGACGAAACTACGAGCATGGCCCAACAAGGCTTCTTATGCCTGCAGTGGGAGATGGAAGAGGAAAGTTCTGGACAGCACAAATCTTGTCAGGATCGGGTTGAACGTCAATGGCACTGACGAGATACCCAAGAACGGTAATTTGACAACTTCCAAAACGGTACCTAGACGAGTGCAATTGCAGGCCGGTGCATTGGAAAACAGTAAGAATAGCTGATAGACACGTTAGATGACTGGTAAAAGTTGGTGAAAAGACTATGACATCATCTAGATAACACAGACATGTGTACAATTTATAGCAGCGAAGTAAGGAGTCCATCATTCTTTCGAAGGTTTCTGGGGCATTACAAAGGCTGAATGGCATAATCTTGAATTGGTAGAGGCCTTCAGGTGTTACAAAGACCATTTCTTACGGTCCATGTCATCTATCGAGATTTGCCAATAGCCTGATCGGAGGTCTATCAACAAAAAATACTTGGCTCCGTGCATGCAGTCCAAGGCATCATGAATACGCTGCAAGGGGTAAGCATCCTTGCATGTGATTTTTAAGTGTCTGTAATCCACACAAAAGCACCAGCTGCCGTCCTTCTTGACAAGGATAATAGGGGAGGCTCACAGATTGTAAAATGGCTGGATAAGGCGTTTAGTTAAAGGGACACTAAAGCAAAACAATAAATCAGTTTAGACTAATGAAGCATTGTTTGTGAACCCTGCAGGCAGTCATTTCAAAAAGAAAGTTTGATTATTAGATGAGAAAAAGAAGGTCGAAGTATCAGTATTTGAATTTCGCGCCGAAACCCCAGCGCCGGTAGGTCAGCGTGACGTCAGGGATTCCAAAGTATATTTTCGCATTTGGGCTGCGTTGGCTGAACAAAGGTTCCCGACACTTGCCATGTTTAATATTGGGTTCCTTTAGAACACAATGTAGTCAATCTGTACCGCTATATATAATTAGTAGGCCCTAGAAGATACCATCAAAATCCAAGACGTAACAGCCCCCAGGTGCGGGAACTTAAGTAGGCGTCGCCACCCGTATTTCATTTCTGCGCTTTTTCTGGCTTACCAAACGTCTTATCGTTGTAAGAGTGGTGTTATCGGTGTTGTAGAGTGGTAATTTACTGATGCAGAAGAAATCATTTTTCACTTTAGTGTACCTTTAACATCTTTTCGACTTCTCGTTGTATCACTTGTCATTCAGCATGTGAAACATGGTACGGCCAACGGCATATCGGATTGGTGTCTCCGGTGTAAATACGATGGGTGACCACCGATGTATGGACTAAAGGGCAGCCGCCAAGGTGAAAAATGTCACTAAGTTTCTAAGAGATGGCGGAGGTCAGCAGCTTGTGCCGGAAGAAGATCAGCTGCAACCATCTTGCTAAGTTCGTCTGTGAGAGTCGGTGAATAGATGTTCCTGTAGACGGCAACGGAATTTTGGCGTCAAGAGCCGATATCTTACAATCGTTCACAGTATTTCTTTGTCGTGGGTTTCCTATGTATCCAAAAATTTTTTATACAGCCTAATTTCATTATTTCGAACATGCTTAATTCAAACTATCAGTTTATTTGAACTGACGCCATGGTCCCGTCAAAGTTATGTGCATTCCAATGGGCAAAACCACCTGGTAAATCAATCATGCAAGCATTTGCGACGGTTATTTCAAGCATAGCGTGCTCTGACAATGCTGTCAGCAGCATGCCAAATCATGCGGCGGTGCCTTGGACCAGCATTGCTCTGACTTCGCCATAGAGGAAAGGCTTAGGAGAAATCCTTCAATGCTGTGCATGAAAAAGAACAAAAACAAAATGTGGTGGAAATTTCACCTTCTTCCAAATAGCAAGGTCGCCGTTTCTGCGGTGCACTGTAATGCCCCAGCCACACTAGCCGCATAACGCGCACCGTGGAAGAGATCAGTCCTGTGTTGATTTTTCGTCAGGAGACCAATAAGAGCAGCCCCTACAGCGACGTATGCACGGAAAACTGGTATCATGCGAACCCTCCTGACTGCTCTATGTCTCGTTCAGCCGGACTGCTTCTTTCACACTATCATCTGCCTGATTCTGTACGACAAGACACAGCCTGAATACAAGGACGCAAAAATTGCACCCAGTACCTCACTCTCCTTGTCTTTTGAACGTGGCGATGCTGCAGCAGAAGGGAGCACACCAACACGGTTATGATCAGCAGCAACGACCTGGTCATCTTGATAAGACATGACTCGCATTAAGAACGCAGGACGAAGAAGGTAAACCCAGCGCCGATCTGTCAGCAGTCGAAGGAAAAAACACGCGAGCAAGCAGAGGGAAGCAGCAGCGGAGGCACAGTCCAGCCTCGGCAACACAGTTGCTTTGGTGGCAGAGGTAATCACCATCCAGCAAACTGGCAGGAAAGCAAATCCACTTCCTTCCCGGCTTTCCTCACAACTATGCTCCCCTCCCTCTCAACTCCCTCGTAACTCACTCATCTTTGACAGACTTCGAGCTGGCGCCGCCGGCGCCGCCGGCCCCACCAGCCCGGCACCCGCTTAGCTCACTCCTCGAAGTATCGTTTTCTGCCATTATCAGGAAGGTGAGCGTAGGCCGGTGTGGACAGTTTCGTGGTCCTCATTCGCTGTGTGCTTGTGTGCCGTGATATTTCATGACACTCACCGTTCGTGCATCATGATATGATGCACAAATACTTCAAAAACAAGTCCTTTTAGTTCGAGCAAATTTTCAGGCCCCTTCGAGTTCAATATATCGAGATTTGATTGTATCTGTGTTCGTTATGTTGAGGCTCAGCTGTATTAGTCAATTCATTATGAAACTTTGTGCTACAGAACGTAGAAAGGATCCTCAAGGTGCTTTTCATTACAACTCTGCTCTATCTTCCCTTGGCAACATTTGATCATCATCACCATGTTTAATCTATGTCCACTGCAGAACAAAAGCCTCTCTCAGTGGTCTAGTAGTGGTGCAGCATTTTCCAATTTCTACGTATGGAAGCAAATATTCGGCCTCTGATTCAATATGAAGAGCCTACATTAATGAGAAGCATTTCCTGCCTCATTCCAGGAACTTTGCAGTAGGCTGGTAGGCTCCCGTCTTGCCTCGTTTTGGAAACTTTCAATAACACAAGAGTGTTCCATGGTGGGATTGAACCTGTTTCTAGCACAGCAGTGTAATGGTCTAGCCACTAGGCTGCCGTGATCTCCAACATACTTCTCCTGTGCCAGTTTGCCACGTTCTTTATTCATGGCAGCAAGGGCCACAAGATGCTGTTTTAAACTGCTCCACCTTCGGGATCGGCCCAAATTTCCCAGTGCTTTGCTCGTAGCAGTTAAAACTACCTAGAAGCTGTGCGACAGTGAACTGCCTTCATGATGGCATGAATTATATGAGGTTTTAACATCTCTTCACCGGAGCACAAATGTCTTCCTTGTTTTAACATAGACCACATGACACACACATAGCTACGTACAAGTGTACAACACTTACTTTAATTACTTGATTCTAACACGCCCTCAATTGTAATGCACACCTGTTTTCCATGACAAAAAATAAAAAATAAAAGCTACCCTTGATTATAATGCGCAGCCATTCTCCGTGACCAAAGGAAAAAACATGTCCTTTACAGTAGCGTGCACTTCATGCTTTCATACAGAAATACAACTTTCTCTCATTGAAAAGCAAAGATTTCCTCCGAATTTCCTAAAGTTCCTATTCTCTATCCTAAAGTCCCTATCTCTATTCTAAAGTTGCAATGAATAAAAGAAAGTCACAGTTTCGTCCGAAAGGCAGACCACTGACGGCTATAGCAAATTAGTAGACAGCTATACGAAGTAAGGATAGTAATTTTGTCGGCAGAATAAACTTCTGACCATTCATTAACTAAATTAACAAGCATAGTGTCTCGTGTGCACAAGCAAATATAAACACGTCACACTTGATGACCACGCGACCTCACTATCAAAACTCTGGAGTGAGGAAGTGGGGTAGAGGAGTCAGCGAATTGACCTTTGTGCTGCCTCTCACTTCAACGTGAACTCAGCAACGAGAACACAGTGCACATGAAACTATCGGCTCTCGGCGCACCTAGATGCTTAGACTATGTCCCCATCGCAGATTGCTTTCAATATAGGGCCTGGGCGGTCACACCATATGCAGCAGCCACTGGAGTAGAACACCTCGCCTTTTTGTGCCAGTCTCGCACGTAAGTTTCGGGAACTCTGAACGCCCGTGACGTGATCCAATTTCCGTCAGTTTCTGCACACATGATCACTTTTTTTTAAATGTGGCATCATAATGAAATGTGGAAGCACGGCCTGTCTTCGTAGTCAGCACTTCCACGCTGATAGAGCAAATGCAGAAAACGGGAAGACAGATGGTTGACTAACCTAAGCACGCATACTACACAGCACAGTAAGGATGCTATGGCAGCTAGGCTCAAAGGGCATATGAGGTGGCCATGTTGGAACACGGATGGCGATATGCTAACGCATATGTAGGGTCGCACAGTCAACGACCGATTTTCCGAACGCTCGATTTTTCAGAGATGCCCAATAATTCGGGTGCCTTTGCAGCGCTACCACTTAGCCCATAGAGTTAATGTATAAGAACGTCTGGAATTTCAGATGCAAACAAACTTTCGATGTCCGATTTTCTGGGATTTCTGCCAGGACCGCAGGTCCGAAGCAACATTAATTGCAGTCACCACCACCTCCATTTTGATTATCTCGCCTCCTCGAACCGGCACTCTCGCACACAGATATGCTGGCAGTCACTGCGGCAATGCTAGGCCTAGCTACTTCAATGTTTGCTACCAAGCTTCTTTCTGTTCAGTGCTGTGTTTTTCCATAAAACATTTCGCCGCTGTTAGCAATGGTGCCGACTGTGCCCTTGCGTTCCTCGCCAATGTATTGGAAGCTTGAAAAGCATGGCGCGTTGTATATGCCGGTTCCCGGAAGTCAGCTTCGCCTCAACGCAGCAGTGTTACGCAGTGAAGCATACGCAAAGTATGGCGGTGAAGCATACGAAGAGTGGGAAGGGGTAATTGACATGGTACACGGTACATACAGTGAAACCTTTTTAAACCGTAGTTGGCCGGAGCTCGGAAAACGTACGTACTAAACGGTAGTACTGCTTAACCGAAATAGCATGAGATTTCCTGCGGATATTTCTTTGTCCGTTGCCACTGCTGTGGCGCGGTGACGACGAGGAGCACGAGCCGCATGATTCCGGGGAGTTGCCAAATCCTAGCTTTGGAGAAGCCTTCGCAGCTCTAGACCTCCTCCGCAGGTACGTCGCACCTCACAGCGACGCTGACAGCAATGCGGCCTTCCAGGCTATTGAGAAACGTGTGGTGATTTCTAGCGAGCGAAAGAAACGGCAAGCCACCATTCTAGACTTCTTTAAGTTCTAAGCGCACTCTGTGGAAATAAATTGTCTATAGTTGAAGCTGCACTGTTTTCATTCATTTTCGGAGCTTTCCTCACTGTTGCGTTTTCCCGGCTGTTACGCTTTTTTTCCTCGGTCCGGTGAAAAACGTATGACCGGGGTTCCACTGTAATTGTAGTCCATATTGCAATTCATTATAACTGGGTTTCACTGTATTGACGTTTGACTGTACCAGATTTCTTGAGCACAAGCAGCAGCTTTGACTCACCTCTCATCAAGCAACAGCAGGCCAATATCTAGCAGCTGTGTTGTTTCACCCCAGTCAGCGAAGGTGTCGAGCAAGCCGACGCCACCGGACACAGCTCGCCAGTCCTTATGCAAAGCAAAGAGCGTAGCCATAATTTATAACTTTTTCTCGCTCCTCTGATACTCCTTTCAACTTGATGCAGGTTTATTTCGACTCGCCTATTGATTGTGAGCAAATTAAAGGGCCCTTGCCAGGTTTAAACACTGTAAACGGATGATGACCATCATGGCTGCAAAGTGTACATAACATTGATGTATTCCACAACAACTACTGAAAATTTAAGCAAATGCTGCATGCCCACTTTCTTGCAGGAGCCCTCGTACCCACTAGCAGAGGTAACTTCTCATACGCATACTGCCTGGAGCAGAGAAATGACAAATAGCCGGCAACATGAACAATTCGGGAATACTCGAAAAATTTGGAGTGAGCAAGACTGCCTCTGAAAACACACTAAGCAGAAAAAAAAAGAGGTTGCGGGGGTATGTAATGTAAGCATCACGTGGGACCTTGGCCTTATTATAGAAGACACTCGACACTGTTCAACTTCATGCAAATCTTTCCAGTGCTTTTGCAGCAAGGCTATTCTTGTGATTATAGAAGCACTAAACATTAGGCATTACATCTCCCACAGTCACCAACACAATGAAAGGCAATAATGGCACCGAAGACATTACCAATATCCACTGCAACAGTTAGGAACATCTTAGAAACCTCTCTCTCCGTCACACAATCGATAGTCGACTCGCACGTTGGTCACTTGTCTGGTGAATATGGAAATCCATAATTTTAAGGGTCAATCGATTTTGTGGTGCCAGATGTTGGCCCATGCCATATGTGTTCTTTTTGGACATGTTAATGCATTCTTTCCTATCTAAATGCTGGCACTTGTGCTGAAATAAATGTTTCGTTGGTTTGTCATTTTTTGATTACAGTAAAACCTGGTTGGTGGGGAATGTGGATCAAGTACACACTAAGCGATGTACTAATTAACTGGCAATGGCAGATGAGCAGCTAGAGGCTTACCAGCCCAAAAGAAGGTGCTCTCACTCAAACACACAGACAGGCAAGTTTTTTTATTCGCAAGCAGGCAGGAAAAGAATTTGTGATTTTCACTTGCCGCTATGGCCGCCTAGCAGCGACAATGGCATTGGCAAACTTGGCAAGGCCACGAGCCAGTTTCTTATCAGGCCCTGCTTCTCTGCGAACGTGCTCATGACGGTCAACGCACTAGCCGCGTCGGATACAGAAGGGCCATGCAGAAGCACTATAAGTTATGGGAGCAGGAAACATGTCATAGCTGCTATGTTTTGACATCATTGTCAGTGGCGACTGCAGTCCAGGAAAGGTCTATGCACCACAATTTCGCCATCTATGGTCTACGCGCATGACATTTTGCCAATTCCACACTCGGGCATGCAGAAAAATGAAGTAACTACTATGCCCTAAACTGTTTGGCATGTATTAAGCGACTATGGCAAACTGTTAGCCAATACATTAGGCTGAATGGCAACAGGACTGGAGATTTATCACAGCTATATTTAAACCAGAATTACTTACTAAGTGGGTATGTATTAACAAGGTTTTACTGTAGCTGACTGCACTGCACAAAATTTTAAATATCTTCATTTTTTCGACATATATAATTAATTTCTGGCAGTGAAATTTCCAAAATTAGTTTTGTTTATTGGTTGCTCTATGCTGAATATGCCTTAAGGAGCACTATGATGCCTGCAGAAATCATTGGACCAGAAAGAGGTAAACGATAAACACAAGACTTGAAAAAAAGGCAGCCCTCATTACCTGGTTACAAATTCCACGCGCAGTACGCAGTCCCATCATCAGAAGCTCTTCCAGGCTGCAATGCACAGACTTCATTAATCCACAGGGATGGTTTAAGTCATCGCACAATGAGCCTTTCAGCTCAAGTTACGCAACTGGGCGCACTAACACAGAAGGCTTGCTGAAATGGCAACGGCAAACACTGAGCCTTTCACTCCCTCTTTGTCACAATTGCAGCAAAAACACTTAAACCCTTACTTGCACAGACCAGACATGTTGCGAGACAAGATGACCTTTCATTAAACTCACTGTTAGTCTTCATATTCTTTCAAACAATACACACTTGTATATTCACAACTGTCAGTAATAAAGCTCACTTCCACCCTTCTGCTCGGTTGTGGTTCTACCTTTTACGACACATCTTTCTTTTTATACTATTTTTTTTCATTTTTTTTTCAGTATATTTTATGAACATTCTATTTAATTTCTAAATTGCAAGCCTGCGACACTTTGATGCAGCAAGTAGGGCATAGTACCGTATTTACCCGGTTTCGGCATGACCCTGAATCTATCGCACACCCAATTTCCCAGGCTTATAGTTTGCAAATAAAAGTGCCATTCAAGTGGTTCAATGTGGTGCTGGAGCCTCCAAACGCTTTGTTGAGTTACTGTACAGTGGTGTACAGTAATGTAGAGCGTTGCACAATATTGTACAGTAACGAATAAGCACACTTGCATAGGCGGTGTCCAAATGTAAGAAATTAAACAGCTAGTCAAGTGTTGGTTGAAGGGTGGTCTGAAACTGACTGCGTACTCTTGTGCAAGTGAAAACCCCACACAACGAGAAGGACTGCTCGTAATCTGCACATGCGCTGTGTAAGCCCTCATGGATAAAAGCAACCCATGATGCAGACAAGTTGGACTTGATATTAGTCGAACACAATTATCAAAATAACACACACTCATGAGCATCTACCATTGTTCGGAAAATTGTCAGAACAGCCTATATGTCACCGGAAAATTAACAACCCGAGAGAAGTTTCGCATTTTCACTGTTGCTGTCATTTAAAAATTCCAAAGCCAAGTCGACCAACGCACCAATATTGCATCTTTTTATTGAATAAGTGCTAGGAGCACTGGACGCTAGTTTCAACGATACCTCCAGTCGAAGTTTTAATTTTCCAGACTTGCCAAAAATTGTCAAATCCGACAAATAGTTAAAATTTAGTCATCATTTCAACAATGCATGACATTGCTAGATTTCCAATCTAAATATTTAACAATGGGTAGAAAAACTGACACTCAAACTGATTGATTTTTATAGGCATGGTGACGATGTAGTTAACGTGTTATATACAAAACATGGATAGCGGTTGCAAAACCAGGACTCAAATCGCCTGTGCAGCTAAGTCAGAAACAGCTCTGAACGGTGGCCAGTATGCTGATTAGGCACCTCGTACCGTGACTGAAGACGGCACCTGTATGGTTAAGAATTGCGTACAATGTCCTGCAACAGTGGCCCCTTTCATTTTTTTTTTTTTGGTATGCTTCACTGCAACAATTTGCATATGCTTCACTGCAAAACAACTGTATTGTGGCGAAGATGACAAGTTCAATTTATACGGCAAAAGCTAATTCTGAAATTGAAATAACTGAGGTCTCGAACAACAGAGATGTATAGGCGCCGGCTGCGACCTTTGGTCGGAATCAAATCAACCAAAAAGCTGAATTAACCAGAGTCGTTTTAACAGAAGTCTACTGTACGTGCAAAACTTATCGGCCAAGAACACCACTCTAGATTGTAGTCAAGCACAAAATTAACCAAAAGGAAGCTTCACAATACCCATGCAACAATGTACCCTGTCGCCACTTTGTGATGGTGATGATGCTGCATTTGATGGCTCTGAAGGTAGGCTGTTGACAATGTCGCACACACAGTTTTGGTTTCGTATCCAATTGTAACATGTAGGCAATTTTCGGACCTAATTTCTTGGAAAAAAGGTGTGCGTTGCATTAGGTAAATATAGAATTTTGCATTATCTTTTACTTAATTTATGCAAGCCAATCCCCATCCACCTCTATTTTGCATCAGTTGACAGGATGACGACGACACTACGACGACAACGGCATCACGGCATCGGCATTACAACGATTGCATGACTACTGTGTGACGACGATGCCATGACGAGTTGTATGCCTCACAACCATGCCTCAAATAATTTTTATTGTGCCATTTATTTTTAATTAAGGCCGCAAACAAAGAAAATTACATGTTCATTACCTTAGAACTAATTGAGCTACACCAAAACTAAGTACATATTTGAAATCAGTGCAAAAATATCAAGACTGAGAAGTTTGATTAATATGGATGGGAAAATACAGATTATTTATATAGCAGTGTCCCCTCTTAAGTTACAAAAAAAGAAAAAAGAAGGCAAGAGCCAGAGGCTACCTCGCAGTGGGCTCATTTTATTATAATCCTGTGTGCCATCGCAGCATGTGCTAACACGGAACGGAACGCCTGGATGGCATGCCGACTCATAATCACCGACTAGCCAAATCGACACCCACCTGTGAAGGCTCAGATAACCCCGATGACGCTTTATGCTTTGTGTAATGCTGCACACGGTCATGAGTGTGCCGTGTGGTAGCTGTGTGTGGTTGGTGCTAGGGTGCATCGACTGTGCCTGCGGTGGTCGGACCGTCTGCTTTGCCAGCCTGCTAAGATGCCGCCTCCAGCCAAGAAGAGGAAATTTACGGTGCTGCAGGATAAGGCTGCAATTATTGCCCAGGTTATAACGGGTAGGAAGAAAATGAAGATCGCCAACGAATTTGGAATCGCGGGCAGCTCGATGTCTACAGTTTTGAAAAACAAGGCCTCCATTCTCGGCGAGCTTGGATATTGTGCGAGTGCAAAGAACAAAACGGTGACGGCTGCAGCGTTGCCAGATGTCTAAAAGGTGGTGTTTGCATGATTTCGTGAACAGCGTGACAACAAAGTGCTGTTGTGTGGCAGAGTGATTAAGCAGAAGGTGCTGGACTTCACGTGCATGCTTGGGCACAATAATTATAAGGCAAATCCTGGCTAGTTGAGCCATTTCAAAGCTAGCTAGAACATTGTGGCAGGCTTGTCCACATAGGCGGGCGACATAGTTGCCAATGTCATTTCCGGGGAGACAGCAGTGGTGGACCCTGAGGCAACGTCGTCATGGCTGTTGACGAACAAATAAGTACTAGACCAGTACAAGCCCTCGGACATTTACAACACATGAGAGGGCCTTATTGTACGAGATGCTTTCATCGAAGACCTTGGACTTAAAAGGCCAGACATGCCATGGGGGAAAGCACAGAAAGTGCCATGTAACACTTTCACTGTGCACTAACATGGACCCCTGCTTGTATTCGGTGGAAGCAAGAAGACCCGCTGCTTCAAGGAAAATCATAGGCTGCCTGTACAATACACCGCGAACCTAAAGTCACGGAAGACCTGGAAATTATTTGGCGGCTGGCTCGAGGCCTTCAATGCTGACATGCGGAAGGCAGGCAGGTCAGTCTGCCTTTTTTTTTATCATTGCAGCGCCCGTCATGATGACGTGGAGCTCAGGAATGTGCGCTTTTTTTTTTCCCCCACCAGATTGCACTTTCGTGCTGCAGCCGCTCGATCAAGGGGTAATTCGCATCGTCGAGTGTGCAGAGGCTGATTCAGCGTCTGCTGCTGATCCTCCAGTTCAAGCATCCCACCGACGTGGAGATGTTCATAGCGTATGAAATAGTGGCTGCCGCAGGAATTGTGATGTGTCCAGCCGTGATCGCAAATTGTTTTAAACATGCCAGCTTCATTGCCTCTCAACAGGCATTGTGCGCTGTTCCGGCAGCACTGCAGGAAGATTTGCCCGAAGGTGCACTCAATGACAGTGCTGACGGTGCAATGCCATCATCGCTGACTAACGCATGGGGTGAACTTTGTGCAACGGCAAACCCATGTCGTGCCTTGCCGTTAGCCTTGTGCAGTGACATGGCGAGTTCCAGATGGCCTCAGTGTCAATGAGTTCATTCGCACGGTTGATGACATTGTCGTGAAACGAAGAGATGTCCGACGAGGCCATCATAAGCAACGCGTGCAATACTGACGACGCCGATGACCAACAACCTAATTAAGAGAATACGACGAATCCGCAGGATGTGTGAAACGCCTTCGGCACAATGTGTTCATTTTTCGGCAAGCATGACGCCAATGTGGCAAAGGACCACTTTTCGCAGTGTGAATTAAGAGCTGTCGCATTTCTGCAAGGCAAGGCTCGGCAAAGGAAGCTTACTGACTTTCGGAAATAACTTTTTGCAAGCCAATTTCCCGTTTTCTCTGTCTCATTCTCGCACTCACGAAATTCCCGCAAAAGTGAAATTTTCGCTTTCCTTGGCGATTTTGTTATTGCAGGTTTTGACTATAAAATATGTTACGACCCATTTCACATATAAAGAAAATTTTGCCCTTTGGACGGTGTGTTACATGCACTATGAGCTTGACATTTGTGTTGCTAAGTGCCCCTTGAACGAACGAGGCAAAAACGGGACACAAAGTTTGCCTACATGAGTTTGCATCTGCCGTCATTACAGCGCAGCATGTCCTGCCCATACGCCGTCTGCGAGAGCCATGGAGAACATTGCAAGTTGGTGCAGTTCGCCACAAAGTGGCACCAGCTGCTCCACGTCCGCATCGCATGTCACTCACAAATGTGGTCTTTACGCATCCAGAAAAAGAGAGCGAGAGAAAAGAACCAAGAAGTGCAAAGCAAAGTGGCGTAGTGGTGCCCCTCCTTTCTACAATCTCTCTCTCTCAGCGAGCACTGAAACTATGGCGTAAATGCGCCACGGAAGCAGCTGAAGGTGCCAACAAAGTCTAAAGCTGCATCGAATCAAGACGAAGCTGCAAATTTTGGAAGACTCAAAGAAGTACGAGCACATGCACATAATGATATTGACGACTCTGAATCGGGTGTGAAATACTGGGTAAAACACAGTATTTCAGCAGTCCTAGCACATGATAAATTGTTTAGAGTAGTATAAATAAAGGTTTTATTTTTCACAGCCTATTCTTTACAACATCCATTCTTTAGCACCAGTGGCGAACTTGGGTTCAGGGCTACACAGGTATGTTCGACAACTTTTTCTTTACGACAGTCCAGATATAGTGATGGTTGGTTATAGCGATAGTATTTTTCATTCTTTTTTGATATTGTTTTAAGTGGACTGCACTTTTATCTTTTCAGACTATAAATAAGTGCACAACAATTTTTGTACTCATAACCTGAAAGTGATGCAATTGCAATTGCGCCTGTGTGGTTTCATTACAGGCCCCGTCTTAAAAGCTTCCAACAGAAATTCTGGCGCACCCACTTATGTCGCATCCGTGCAGGCGCAACTACATATAATGAGAACAGCGTCCGAGAAGTTCAAGTGCAACACTAAACCTTGCTATTGTTCTCCGTGCTCCTCCCTTTAGGTTAAACTGCCAATCTTTTTATCCTCAGGTTTTCATTATCAAATCGAGTTATGGAGTTGAATGTCCCAAAGCAACATTGGGGCTAAAAGAGGTAGAGACAAACATATTGTGAGTACTGGAGGGCTCCGGATTTTAAACCTAAGCACAGAAGCATTCGTGCACTTCACCCCAATTGAAATACGGTCACTGTGGCCGGGTTAAAACCGGTGATGCCGAGCTCAGCAGCACAACGCCGTAGCCACCGCGGCAGGTTCCCAATGAACAAAGAGAAAGTATTTGAATCTCTCCTGGCTCCATGACAATAACCAAGTTGGGCATCTATGAGCAGTGTACTCAATGCCGAGGAAACAAGCAGCATGCAAGACAGCCGCTCTGAGCAGGGCTTGGGCGCTGACTCACCGGTCCTGCCTCGACAGCGGTCGTGTGAGGCGTGTCCCGTGGCCTCGCTTCGAGACCTCATGCATCCACGGGTTGGGCTCCAGGGTCTGCACCCGTGCCTCCCAGCGACCGTCGCCCACAAGTACACGGCTGTGCGCACCTAGAAAGCAACCACAGTTGGAGCGTACGAAGCTGCATTTAAGGTCAAAGTTGTCATGATGCCAAGGAGCACGGCAAGCAAGCAGCCAGCCGCAACTTGAAGTAGAAAGGGGAGCTCGCCCTAACGAGCAAACAGTGGGAAAGCGTGCAAGTGCTCGAAACTCGTAGTAGGAAAAATCGCTCTTTTGTGATGCAGCATCCTCGTTCAGTGAGCCCCATATCACGCTGGCAAGAGGAATGCCGATCTGCAGCACAAATAGCACGAACAAAGATGCCGCACAGCAGTAGTACATTGAAACATCCACTGAAGAGAGATGCGACAAAAGGGCAAAAACAGCGAATGGAGAACTAGCAGCATTGGGCATATCTGCACAGCTATAGCCACTCAGGGAACGTATTCCTGGACGATCACTTTCGGCAATATTATCGCCTTCGTGTGATGTAATGCTCAACCAGCCAATCAGCACTCGAGTGCCTGATGGACGAGGTGACAGCATCGCCGAAGGTGATCATCCCAAAATGTGTCCCCTGTTGAGTTACAAGATGATGATGACAACAGCCGATGACAGCCTACTTTAGGTTTTGGCTTCAGTTCTACTATCGAGGCAGCATCCATGGAAGGAGGTTTTCATATAGGTTTTCATGGTTGACTTGCCACAGGCTTGGCACAATTCTCTGCTGTAATGCCGTTTTGGAGCAGGAGGGCAGAGAGGACGACTCTTGGAGCAATTTTGCACAATTGGTGCAGCTGTTTCATTACTGAACAAGGTAAGACAGTGCTCTGACACAATATGCTTTACCTCTCAGTCTGTACTATTGCATTTATCACTGAATATCTCTTACTTACTGTTCTGCACATTTTGACTTCTTGTGTTTACTTTTTTCATGTTATGACAGCATTTTATTAGGTTCGCGGCACTTGTATTTATGTTTTATCTGTTTCCCCCACCCCGACTCCTGCTATAGCCCACGTGGGCTGCCATATGTATAAATCAAATACATTTCAAGCCCTGTATAGGGAAACAAAAGAAAAAATAATGTCAGGCAGCTAGGAGTTCATAAGCTTTGCACAAGGCAATGCTGCCAACCTCTGGGGGGAGGGGGAGGGAGTTTCTCACAAGTCAAATATAGAAATTTCCCGTATCTCCCTATATGCTCCAGTCAATTAAATTTCCCAGTTTCCCAACATTTCAAGCAATTTCCCTTTACCCCCAACCACACCAAAACAGTCTCTCTCTGTCAACAGCACTGCTGCTGGGTCCCTACAAACAATCTGTAAAAGCCAGCAAAGCATCATTCTCAGGAACGGACGAACATTATATTGCATTCCAATATATGATGCAGAAAGCTCCGGTTAGAAATGGAAGCTGCCTACCTGGCCCTACGCCCAGATACTGCAACCCTCTCCAGCATGCCTGGTTGTGCTTGCACTCATGGCCCTGCGTGGGTCAAAGGAGGCTTCAGACCACAGGTTGACACACATGATAGGATTCCTGTCAAACACTTCTCGTACAATGTGCACATATAGTCACTGCTCATACCGATGTATTGAAAAATTTGTCAATTTTGGTTGCAGGATGAAGCACTGAGAGTGGTGGCAAGGTTTAGTGTAGCACTCGAGCTCTTTGGATGGCGTTCCGACAATATGCAGAAGGAATATGTCGGCTCGACGAAGCACATGAAGCAACTGCTGCTCCGCAACAGAAACTGTGTCCTGGGAGCTACCAGGCGTCTCACAATGCTTGCACAATATGGAGCACTGCCAGCACCATTACAGACATCACACATCAATAACAAAAAAAGATGAGACCGATGGTAAACAGTCAGTGCCTGTCAGTATCCAACGATTAGTAGTTCAAGTTTGATGTACACTGTCCATTTAACTCAGACGAGTGTCTGCACACAGCTGCAGGAAAACTATTGTGCTTGTGTACAACGCTCTTGCCAGCAGCGAAAGGCAGAGTGCGACCCTGACTCCGCTGACGAGCTGTATGAGCAGAGTGTGATGGTGCATCAAGTTGGCTTTGTTACTTTTGCAGCCAAATGTACCGCATGTCGTGCACATCCCCCGAGACCTTCTAACATGTTTATCAAACAAAGCAGCGGCCTTCTTGCATAAACTTCTTGCTCTAATCCCAACAGCAGGCCACGTGGCCTACAACAGAGCGCACAGGCAGTACATGTACCATCAATACCGGGACAGCCTGGCAGCAGTGGCATGAGCACGTCATTAAGTGACCATACGACTGCTATCACAACAAAAACCAGCTTCATTACACAATGCATCCTATACAATAGTGCAACATATATGCAAAAACAATGCACACTGGCGCAACCAATACAAGTTTCTTTTTTTGTTGTTATTTCATGAGTAAAAGAAAATCTGCACTGGCAACATTGTAAAAAATTGCATCTTGTATTAACACTGGAGCGACTGTGGCGACAGATGTTAGCTCCTAGGCCTGCTGTGTAGGTAGCACAGTGGCAGCTAGCTTGGCCTCCCCACTATGGATGCCTTCATGTTAGGGTTGCCACATGTTCCAAAGGAGTGGGAAACATGCGGCAACCCTTATAGAACAGCTACTTTCTACAGCTGCCAACCGGTGGTGACACAAGTTTAAGCTAGCACAGCCTTGGCAACAGCTTGCATCTCCATAAATGTAGGTGAAGTGTTACATGAATGACATGGACCCTAAAATGCGATCTTTCATCAAAATTTTACCAAGAACAGTGCAGCAGTAAGCAAAAACTTCTTTATCGATTTTAAGCAAAATGTGCATGTCCCGGTATTTTAGGTGCAGCATGTCGCCTACTGAGCCTACACGCTGTCCTTTTGCATGTTTTATGGGAGTGTTCATGCAGTGTCTTCATGCCTCCACCATTTCTGGCCATGCCGGCGGTCTGGCAAGTAGCTTGTTAAGGAGGGGCACGGGTTAAGGGGGGGCACAGGTTAAAGGGGGGGGCACAAAAATTTTTGTTTAAAAATCCGATTTTTGGTAACTATTTGTTTCGGCATCTATAATTGCCTAATCTACACCGTATCAAAACTATTTGCACAACAACACACCCTAAGTGTCCAAAAAATTATTTTGTCAGTGTGGACGGCAAGAAAGGAGCCTAAAATCGTGCAGGAGCACCAGAGTTCACGGAGCTATTTCTCAGCTTTTCTGCCACTGAGCGCCACCATCTTGGTACCGTTCAAAAGCTCTAAGTCCTGCTTTTCAGTTCCCAAAAAAATCACCGACGATGGCCGCATAGGAAAAGCGCAAACGTAAAACAATCACGGGCCGATCTAAAGAAGCTCGCGATGCACGTGGCCCTCCTATTCACTCGGTGTGCCAACTGAGAGGCGCCTTCCGATTGGCTGCTGGTATGGCAACTAGTGCCCCAACGCTGCGAGCGCAGCACTCATCTGCTAGGCCTGCCAGTGGGCCTGCTTCAAAAACTGTTGATCCGCTGTTTCTTTGTTGATCATATTGCAGTAAGCAGTAAATGCAAGCAATAAATCGACCCTCTCTAAAAAAAATGTTTGAAACTGGACATCCGTCCACGGAAAGCGAAGTGCAAGCCGTCTCTGCTTTCTATAGCAAGAAAGAGGAGGCCATTTTTCCAAGGTTCAGATGAGTCGATGATAACATCATGGCGGAAAGAAGTCCCTGCACCGTGCAATCTCATATTGAATTGGCAGTAATGCAACAGCAAAGCTAATCATTGGCCTTTATCCTCTCATGTAAGTTTACTTTGGAGACTGCAGACAATGCCTATTCCAGTGCCTGTCGTGCATAAGTGGGTTCGTGTTGCTGCATTCTAGATCCTGTTATGAGCCTGCAGTGCGCCTAATGTCAGCATCGGCATAATCATTTTAGTGTGTCTAATTATTTTAGAATTATTATTTCTAGGCTTTAAAGCTAGAAATTTATATTTTCCAACTTTTCTTTTTTCACAAGTATAGTTGCCGACCGATAAATCAAACACCAATAATCCGGACATGCTCAGTAATTTGGACAGCTTTGTGGCACCATCAATAGACAATGTCTATTGGCCAATATTTCGGATGGCCGCCAGCTCCACATTCCGTGGTTGTAGCGTACGACGGCTCTGCCGCCATTATCTCCTCTGGCAACCTCAACAAGACATGAAGTTGGCCTCGGAGATTATGCACCAAAAGGCAATCCCCAAGGCTTTGCCTTGGCCACGGCACTACACCTCAGAGACTTAACTGCAAATGCCGATCTTGGGGGCTTTGCCTGAATTATGACGTCCCATCAACATCGCGATCATCATATTCGTTCCAATACCACCACGCATGCTTGTTGAATTTGCCTACTGGACAGCTTTCCGCCATTCTGTGCTTATTTGTTTGCTTAGTATGCGTACCAGACACCACTCTGCTGGCTCCAAGAAGTCTTTCTTGTGAAGTTATCGAAAGTCTACGCCAAATGGTACCAATGGTGCCCTCGCAGTCCCAATCAGCCCGGCTCCGCAACTGAATAAAGCCCCTTAACGTTCGTGAAGCAGCGACACTCTCCTCCTCGTTTCTCCACTCATTTATGCTCCCTCCTTGATCGTGGCACCACCTACACTGCTCAAGCGTACCACCCAACCTTTCGCAGAGTGAATGCACGCATCGCAAGGCAGTGAGCTTTAAGCATTCACGTTGGCTTTCTAGCTCCGAGTAACTTCGTGTACAACATAGAATTTCTAAACGAAGCGTTATGCAAATTCAGTGATGGCAGCTTTTTTCTGTTTTGATAGCTATTCTTTAAAAAAGTATCTGAACGAGTGCCAACGCTGTGCCATGACGACTCCGAATGTATCGTGTGCACTACAATTAGGTACGCAACATTTGCCAAGTGCGTGTCGCAAGACCTTGTTGTGAATGGTTGTAAATAACACATGTACGATCCAATGTCAACGTACTGACTTCCAGCAAGCCCTCAGTAGCCTAAATAATCCGTGCCATCCTTACTATGTGAATTCGTGGCACATATCAGCTATGATGTACAAAAGACGACAAAGGGCCCAAACGAATGCTGCTCTGAATGTTGGAAAGAGTATTACATGCTACAGTGCCACCAACGTGCGTGCTTGCCAATCTTTTAAGCACAAAGGCTCAGAGATGGGCGCTTGTGCTATTATGTTTCTCGTGCATTACTTTTTCAGGTTAGTAACTGATCACGAATAACTTTTCATCATGTGTTAGCTTGTCCATTCACGAAGTGACATACTTATTGAGAACCGAGTTGCGCTAAGCTGCATGCATTGAGGACTCCAAAATAACATTTGCGATATATGACTTTAGTGAGTGATGACCCCGCAAAAAATTTCCGCTCTGTGACGCGGCCGAAATTGCGGTAAGTGAAGTGATGCAGTCGTTTATAGTGAGGCACCATTTGTTGTCTTATTACGTGTGTCTCAGAGACATAGTGGTCGAACAAGCTAAAAGTTGAACGAACGAGTAAGCGAACGACTAAACGAACCAATGAACGAGCGACCACATGTTTTCTTTGCAAGTGCTCCACCGCCGCATCTTAACCTATAGACACGTTAAAGCTGACAAGAATTAACACGTACGTCTCAAAGACTTATGATACTGTCGTTCGGTGACAAACGCATTTCGGGAGAGCATGTACACTTTTCATTTATATCGCAAATCCACCGAGCGACTGCCAATGACGAACATGAACAAAAGAGGTGAATAAAGCTATTCGCTCTAAAGAAGGCTACTGTGTAATCACAAAATGCAGAGAGTTGCTTTCCTGAGATGAGCCTCAAATTTTATCAAATGGAATGTGCTGAATTCTAAAGGTTTCGTAATCGCGTTTTCACTCTCAGCCTCGTGTGCTCGAAAATTCAAGCCTGCTGGCGTACAATACGATTAAGCGCAACAAATGCAACCATGTACTGCTTAAATAAACAAAGTACACGTCGCATAGGAATCGTGTTAAAGCGTGACGATGAATGGCAACGTCCTCAGTGAACTGTGCAATATTTACTACATTATGATCCGCAACAAATTACGCAAGCCTGACACATGCTACACTATGAGAGACTCGCAGCTACCTCTATAGTCGTGCAGAGAATGTTGGTCTGAAGTTCTCCCTCCCAATTCGATGAATTCATGTCTTTCTTCTTAACCCGTAGCACTTACCATACGGTATCGAGAACAAATTCTTGTTTTTGCTGAAACTATTTTGGCATGGAAGGCGCAGCAGGTTATGGTGATAGAAAATGCCGTGAAGCGACGTCGCACTTGCCACAAAACTTAGCTCAAGGCGTTCGCAAACCAAAACAACATGGAACAGCAAGAGCGACATCATGCGCTCCTCGCCCCTTCGTGGATACTTCTCAAGCGAAAATGGAACTGAAGCACGACTGTAAACAAACGAAGCCAGCGCGAGGGCCCACGTGGTGCCATTAAGCCAATGGCGACGCAGCATTGGTTTCAGCCAGAGCGCGCAAGGAGGAGGTGGCATTCTTCAAAGCGTGGCACTACTTTACAAGTTTAAGGGGCTTTAAAACTGAAGAGCCTGAACTGCCACCTACCACAATGAGCTCAAACGCGGACATCACTGATGACCTGCTAGGCTGCGGTGTGCCAATTCCTGCTGCCATTACATTTGAAGACTTTGCAGGTGTCGACAGCACAGTGGCATCGTGTGCCGAACTGAGAAATTACGAAACAATTGAGCAAGTTACTGCGACTGTAACTCGGATGATGATGTGCCGTGTGCTCCGGACTGGCATGCCCACCGCGTGCGCCGATCCAGGCGGTTGTGTCCAGAGACTTCACATGCTGATCTGACTCAAACCTTTGTAGTCCTTGCATTGGCGTACAGAGACAACACAAAACTGGCAGAAATACAAATGAACTTGGTTGCACGTACGTGGAAGTCTGTGCAGCAATGAATGGACCACTTTTTCCTTGCACACGGGCCTTAATATGTATATAAAATAGTCTTTTTTGGATACAGTTGTTTTTCCAGATATTCGATAGTTTGGACTTATTTTCGTTCCCCGTGGAGAATTATCGGTCCTCGTCTGTATAACTTTTTCAACGTCTCAAATTTTGGGGTCGGCACTGCGTTCCTTCTACTCATTCAATTCTCGAGAATCTTTTTTTTTTCCCTGAATGCTGGCGAGTCAGAGAGTACACAATAACTATGATATAGTGTCTTAGGACACAGCCATATCTTGGAATCCTCTAGAAATCCCCAACAAGAATTCACATTTGCAAAGCTGCAACCTTAGAATTTCATAACCTTGGCTAAAGTACAGATGAAAACACCAAATGCTAATTTGTAGTCTTTGAACATCCAGGAACACCTGCTTACTCTTATCTATCTTGTTGCAGTAGATTTTTTGCAAGTCACAACCCAAATTTTAAGCACAAGAACTGCATCTAATTTTTTTTTTTTATTTTAGAAAAAATTCTATTGCATATTTGTAATCAGCACACAAGATTGGATGCGTCCTGAAAGTTTGATGTGTCTAGAGCAAAAATAAAAATTTTTCTTCTGGGTGCCATGTCCTTTCATATTTAATGCTGTTCGTTTTTGTACTTTTCTGAAAATACACATTTTGCCCTCTATCTAATATTCAGGTGTCTATATCTCAACACCAAGAACGGAGAGATCTAAAATTCTTTTTTCACAATGAAGCATAATGTATCCTCTATGAAGTATAGCAAAGCATTTTCATTTTTTTGATGTCACTTTGAAAATTTATTATTTTGCTTCCTTTTCTGCTAAATTGTTGCCACATACTGTGGGCTTGTATTCAATGGGCTGTATGTGTTAAGGGTCACATGAAAAAAGTGCTTGTTATCCTTGATTCCTTACTCTTTATGCTATTTAACTGTGCCTTAGAAATAATTTAACTGTCCCATTTATTTTCTGTCGTGGTCTTAAACAATGGAAGTGAAATGTTAATTATCATAGGAACTCATACCCCCCAGCAAAACTAATTACATATTTGAAATCTGCACAGAAATCTTAAGACCAGAAAGTGTCATTATTAGTATTGAAAAAAACATGGTGAGCATTATTTCAATAGCAGTATCGCCCCTTAAGCCTTTGTGGATACTGCAGGCTGCTTTCATTTTTGTAAGTAATGCATACTCAAATTGGTCCCCCTCAAAAGGCTGAACAGCAGCATGGTTGGTTTGTCGCCTATTAAAAGCATGCTGTACTCTTCTTAGAATGCTACATGCTACGCCTTGTGATTGGAGAAGGTGCATATCCTGAAAAAGCCATGCAGGCTTGCCTGTAGACGGCCACGTTTTTTTGCCAAGGTTGCCAGCACACCTCTGTGCATTTCTTATGCTTATCTGCATGCGCATTGCCACACCCGCATCAAAGCCAGAATCAGTGGTAGATAAAGCCAGAACAACTTTTGTGGCACAGTGCGTTGTCAGCCTTAATGCAAGTTGAAGCGGCGCAGTTAGCCTCTACACGACAAAAAGAGATCATGGCACACACCAACCTGTAATCGTATGATGAGCTGCTAAGGCTTAAGTGGTCAGCCAATACATTAGTATCTAAGGAGGCTCGGTCAGGGATTTGTTGCGACTATGTTTTAGCCATTTGTGTACATTAATCGGGTGCTTAATAAGGAGGTTCTACTGCATGTCCACATGGCACTACACCACTGTAGCTTCTACAAGCAGCCATGCTCCAATAAAGTTGGCTTTCTCAAGTCTTTATTCTCCTCTCTGTCTGTCACGTTTGCCAGTAACACACGAGATTGACCTTCTTGGTGTGTATGCTTCAATAAAGTACTTGGCATCATTGTCAGCCTGGTTCACTAAGACTTTTTAGTTGCCAAGAGGCAGTGAAACTGGTCCGTCTCCATGGCAGTCCGCTCCTCAGACGGCGAAGTGCACGTGCCATACAATGGCGGTTATCCCTTCGCTCAGGATGAACAGGACAAGCACAAAATCCAATTGTTTTACTGAATAATGTGGAGACAAAAAGTGTAGGAGGACGTGGGATTGAGATGTATACAGCACTTTACCGTACACTTGGGCACAAAAAGAGGCCGGCCACGATTCCCGACCGCAGCGAACAAACAGCCAGAGCTTTCCTCGCGGATATCACCTGAGCACGCACTCTCTGGTCATGGCAAACATGACAGGCATGATGAAGTGCAACTTCGCTACATAATATGAGGAAAAAGACTGCCGCAATGAGGAAGAACTTTCTTTTAATATTGTTGGAATGAAATGTAGGTCAACGTACTAGCATCATAGACAAATGATTTACAAACAGGGCAACTGAAACACTAACCTAAAAAATTCAAGAGTTTAACTCACAAAATGTGATAACAGCGAGTCCATTTTCCAGTACGAAGAATGGTGTATCACACATTGATGTTCTAATCATGTGTACCAATACATCTGCGTGCCCCCAGAGTAGTCTTCCCTTCTGTCACTCTGATTCGAATGTTAAAGTTCAGGTCTCCTTTGTCTATGATAGCAATTAGTTTGCAGCTGCCAAGATTTAAAAAAAGAAAACAGATTTTACAAATGTTCTACGAAAAAACACGTACCTTGTGGGCAAAGTTGGATACCTCGTAGCGTAGTAGTCCTTCACGCTCCAAGACCTAAAAGAGGATTCAATGGGAAAGTTAAATGGCAAAGTCAAGTGGCACACAGTCTGGCACTCTCAGATGTATCCATTATATACTGTGTTATGCTGTAGCAGTAAATGCAAAGGTACAGGTGAACCGACCTGATGTGTGTCTCATGCCTCATGTGCATGATCCACACAATGCTTCGCATTATGTAGATGTCGACTACAATTGAGTGTGTCAAAATTTTTTTCGTCACTTCAGATCGTACATTCTTTCTCGCATTTTTTTTTTAATACGTATGCACGACTTTTTACAGTAAACAAAATTTCCATTCTGCGAAAGTAAAGTTGGCTGGTTTCATCTTCAGCTTGTAGACAGCACTGCAAGCATGCTACATTTTTCTTGTTACCAGAATCGGAGGCATGCTATGTTTTTCTTGCAAAATATCGGGTGCATGTTCGACTTCTTCATTTAGGAGCTCAAATGCCATTTTCATTTTAGTTTTCTACATTCAGCTGAAAACAAGTGGGTGCACATTCGATTCAGTGAAGTGTTTAAATAAGGGCAAATACAGTCGAGCCTGGTTATATCAAATTCTCAAAAGAAAACGCCTATCAGTTCTATATAGGGCATAATTCGATATAAGCCTGCAAAAGAATTTGGCATCATAAAAGCACATAGCACTTAAAAAAGCACTTTATTGTTGAAACTAGCTTAGTTTTGCATGAAATAGTCCTGTATTTCCTTCAGCTTGGGCAATTTCGCTGCCTGCGACGCACGCACTGTCTAAAGAGTCAGAGCAGCTGAGGTCGCAATCTTCCACATTCGAGCAGAAGCGCCAGACTAATGCGATTGCACCAATCACCTCGGATGATGCCGGCAAAGGATCGTCGTTGCTTTCCTCATTGTGCCCAATATCACTAGTGCTCGGTATGATGTCGGCAGTGTAGTCTTCGTTTTCGGGCTCTCCTGTGGTCGCGACACCATCATCCGCACTCACAAACTCATCGACCATTGATCCATCAACGGCTTCCAGAAATTCTGACAGCTCGCTCTAAACTTTGGCGACATCGGCAACGGCTTCGTCGCACTCATCAGAATTTTCAGTCACCACTGGGCACACGGAAGCCGGCACGCTGAAGCCGGCGCGTCTGAAGCCATTTTGGATGAACCACTTGCACACAGCCGCCTCGACGTCGACGGGCATAAGCGTCGGGCGCCACGGACGTCGGGTCACGAGTTGGTCCGCTTTAGCCCTAATCTTCCCCTTATTCTTCCTTCAAGATCGTGGCGAGGGTGCTCCTCGGAATGTCACATGCTACGGCGACATCTAACTTCTCATTGTGTTCGAATCGACTCACGATTTCGAGCTTCATGGCAAAAAGCAAATTTCGTCACTTTGCACTAGCCATCATGGCAGCACTACAGGAGAAGGCCCACAATGCGCAAACACAATGAACCAGAAAAGCAGTGATAACACGCGCACTTCCACTCTTCCACCATCGTGTACGAGTGCACAAGAGCCTCCGATTGGCTATCTGAGCATGCGCTGCAGATTGGCCAGGACCATTTTTTGCAGGGAGGTGTTGACGACTCGCACGACGCAGCACAGTCAGGAGGAAGAGCGGGTGGATGGAGCCGTGCCACCGGGTTTCCTCGCCGCCACCAAGGAAAGCCAACTTCTGGGGGCACTTTTGTGCCGCTTGACACTCTATATGTCGGGAGTCGCTGCTATTTTTGTTCGATGTAAGCATAACTTCTGCTATATATACTCATTGTAACAATACAGTGTTCAAAAACTGTTCTATATACAGGATAATTCGGTGTAAACGGGTTCGACATAGTCGGGTTCGACTTTACTGCCCCAAATGACTCCACAGTGTATTTTCATCTTTTTCATGTCTCTTGTATAATTCAGCCCACCAGATAAGTCGACCAATTTCGTAGGTCCCGTCAGGGTCGAATAACAGAAGACAACGGCACTTTCTTCTTTATTTTTTTTCTCCTTTGTGTATGATGACGGACATGCACATTAAGTAGTGCATCAGCTATAAATTAGGGACAGCTACAAAAATAAATTTTCAGTTGAAGCTTATCGTCTTTTTCCTGTCAAATTTCTGTGTCGTACCACCTGTTTTCTCCCCCTACCGTATTTACTTGCATAATTCTCGCACTCGCATAATGCTCACAGCGCCCACATTGCCCATCAAAAATAAGATTAAGTTTTTTCCTCGAGTATTGATTGCACCCCCAAAAATCCCAGCTGCAGATTTTGGTAGCACGAATGGTCGCAGGTGAGAAGCTGACATTGGCACTGTTTTTGTTCGTGTCACTTCGCTGTGGGCTGATACAGAAGCTACACGGCTGGTTTCAAGTTGAAAGTGATTAAGTATGCTCTGGACAACAGCAACAGGGCAGCCGGCAGGCACTTGCGGCTCGACGAGTTCTGCATCCGCTACTGGCGATGGCAGCATAAAAAGCTAAAAGCCACCAACAAGACACACCAGGCCTTTCATGGTCCAAAGACTGGATGGAAAATATCTACAGGTTGAAGCAGCATTCCTTGAATACATCAAGGGCCTCCGTGCAGGAAGATGTGCTGCTTCAATTGAATTTGTCAGGAACCAGGCCTGCATAATTGCAAGGAAGGAAGGTATCCCGGCACAAGATTTCTGCTCGAGCAATGGGTGGGCCACGAGATTTAGGCACAGAAGTGGCCTGTCACTTAGGCGATGGACAACTTTGTGTCAGCGGTTACCCTCGGCATAAAAAGACAAGATCATTGACTTTCATCGCTTTGTGATTAGGATCCGGCAGGTGAAGAACTTTCTGCTTTCGCAGATCGGCAACACAGACCAGATGCTGCTAAATTTTGACATGCTGAGTAGCACAACAGTCGAACAAAAAGGTGTGCAGAGTATGCACATTAGGACTACAGGTGCTGAAAAACAAAAGTGCACCGTCATGCTCGCTATGACAGCGGACGGACGGAAACTGCTACCTTTTGTAATTTTCAAGCGAAAGGCCGTCCCAAAAGGAAAGTTCCCTCCTGGCTTTCACATTCGGGTGCAAGAAAATGGGTAGATGACCGCAGACCTAATGGTTGATTGGATCAGAACTGTTTGGGGACGTCGCCCAGGGGCACTACAGTCGCCGACCGCTAAATCGGACACCAATAATCCAGACAGCTTCGCAGCACCGCCAATGGCCCCATAAACTTAAGATTTGTACAAACGACCAATATTTTGGATAGCCACCAGCCCTACATTTGATTATCTAGACTCCGTCTATGGCTGTAGTGTGTGCCGACTCTGCCGCCATTATCTCCTCTGGCAACCTCGACATCAAGTAGGGCCTCAGAGATTAAACACTAGACAACAGTCTTTGAGGCCTAGCCTTGGTTGCTGCTCTACACCTTAAAGATTTAAATGCTAATGCCAATCTCGGAGGCTTTGTCCGATTCGTGAGTTTGCATCAGCATTGCGATCATCACATCTTATTCCGGCACCCCCGCGCATGGCCAGCTATTGCGATTCTGTTTGTTGAGTTTGCCTTCCGGACAGCATTCTGCCATGCTATACTTGTTTGTTTGCTTTGTGTTCTAGACAGCGCTCTGCTGGCTCCAAGACATTTTTCTCCTGAAGTTATATGAGGCCGCATCAAATGGCACCAACAGTGCGCTCGCAATCCAAATGAGCCCAACTCTGTAACTGAAGAGCCTGAACTGCCGCTTACCACAACTAGCTCAAATGATGACATCACTGATGACCTACTAGGCTGCGGTGTACAGATTCTTGCCACCGTTACATTTGAAGACTTTGCAGACGTTGACAGAGCGGTTTCATCATGTGCCAAACTGAACGATGACGAAATAATTGAGCATGTACTCCCACCGTCAAACAGCGATCTGACTCGAAGATGATGATGCGCTGTGCACTCCGGAGCCTTCACAAGCAGATCTGACTCAAGTTTTTGCAGTCCTTGCATCGCCGTACAGCGCAACTCAAAACTGGAAGAAATACAGGCCCACCTGGTTGCACGTAAGCGAAAGTGTGTTCAGCAATGAATCGACCACTTCTTCCTAGCACAGGGGCTTTACAACCTAAATAAAGCGATCTTTTTCTTTTTTGGATTTATTTGTTTTTTGTTTTTTTTTTTTACATTCGATAGTTCGGACTTATTTATGTTTCCCATGGAGTCCGAATTATCGGTCGTCAATTTCACTTTACCCATCGCTGCTCGTCGTCGACAGCTTGTTGACTGTGTTCGGGCGAAGCTAAAGGGGCTGCAGACTGGTCTAGCCATTATCCCAGGTGGTCTCACATCGATGCTGCAACGTCCGGACATATCCTTGAACAAGCCGTTAGAGGATAATGTTCGGAAGCTGTATGCAGAATGGATGGCCGAAGGTGAAAAAGCCATGAGCAAGATCAAGAAGCCGTCGCTTTTTCATCTTAACATCAGTTCACCTAATCAGCAGGAACTAAGAAAAAGCCCCTGGACTCATCATCAAACTTCAAATATTTGCATGCCCCTAACAAACACACCAAGCATGTGAGAGTTATTTGCGCAGGTGGCTCGTTACCTCAACAGCGGCCAGGTACATCTGGGAGCACGTCTCACTGTCTGGCAGGGACTGCAGCAAAGAACATTTGCAACATATGAGGGGGACGATGTGGAAAGAGCATATGCTGTTAGTGAGTAGGTCTAGGTTGGGGGTTAACCCATTCACAGAAAAGCCAGCAAAACACCAGCCTGAAGGAAGCCCAAGTCCTCAAAGCCAACCTCAACTTTTGCCAACCTTTGCTTTTATTAAAGGTGTGCGAATACTGAATACAGTCAAATCCCAACAAAATGAAATCTACTTCAAAATTTTCGCCTCAACGAAGATTTTTTCATTCTCCGTCAATATCCTATAGAACATGATGCATTGAAATTTCCTTCTAAAACGAACGACTTCGCGGACACATTTTCACTTCAATGAAGTTTTTACAGAGCATAAATGAGCAAAATTATTTAAACTGTTGCTTAGAAAAGCCCCTAAAACTTTTTTCAGGCCTTGACAAACCATCAACCTTGATAGCATAAAAAAAGACCACACAAACTGGAGCTGCTCACGCCATGACGCAACGTAAATAAAACAGGAAGCTGCCATGCCGCGTGGGTGATGGCGAGCAATGTGCTCTTATGAAGGAGCATCCGAATTCTGAGGAAACGTTTTGGGTCATGTTGGTTAGGAAAATGGTGTGTGTACAAATAACACAAATGCAATAGTTTTATTTTTATAGTATTTCTGATTATTCATTTTCTACAAAGTTTTGTGAAAATGGCTGTGGTGTACAACACGAATCACTATACGAAGCAGCGGTTGCGAGGTCAAATCCCAGCAGGGTGCGACGAGGCATTCAGGCAACACGCTTAACAACGAACAATTGCATGCCATTTAGTCATTGTCTCTCGAATCTGTTGGGTCATCAGCTGAAGCACGTCGCAGCTGACAAAGAAACGCAAGTTTTTGTTGCTAGAAGAGAAGGATAGAGTTATCACCCAGGCTGAAGCTGAAAAGAAAAAAAATTTGTCATCGCAGAAAAATTTGGAATTCTGGCGAGCTTTCTTTCGACAATATTGAAGAGCAAGGATGCTATAGCCAAAGCACTAGCTAGCTTCAGGGACATCAGCGAAGCACAAGAAAGTGATTCAGCCTGTGCACGAGGCCTTGGACAAGGCAGTTTACACCTGGTTTGTGGAGTTGTGGGCCAAGAAAATCACCCTTAGCGGCGATATTGTGCGGCAAAAGGAGCAGGATTATGCCTACATGCTAGGAATAAATGACTTCAATTATTATTAGAAGACTTTTATTTATCTATGAGCAAAATTTGATCAAACTTGCATCACTTATGTATTTTGACATGCCGATTTCAAATATGCAATTGGTGTTTTTGTGCACCAAGTGTTTTTGAATATATAAGCAATTCATATTTTTTGTATAGACTAATTTAGAGGCAAGTTTTCTTTAAAATGCTGGTTGTTATGAAGGAGACTAGCATATCAAAATGATGTTGAATGATCATAGTTTGCAGTGCTACAAGAATGAATGTTCTAGACTGATTGGGGCAGAAGTTACAGCATGTCAAACTTTTGTAAGCAAAAGGCGTTAGTAACAGCCTCGACAAATTACTACTTTCTGAACATTTTCGTAAATATATTTGTTCATATTTTAGGCCTATTTTACTTCCCATTTGTCCACCTTTCTGACAAAAAAATTACTGTGATACGGAAAGTATAACCAGAGATACAGGATCTGTTCTGAAAGTAGTAGGACTGGTTTTTCCTGGGCAAACGGGCGAACGAGAGGCGGTCTGCACGCACAGTGTCGGTGAAGGGGGATATTGGGAACGCTGGGAAAGATCAGCAGTCGGCTCTCGACCGTTCAAGAGAGTAGGTCGCTTGTACTGTGAACCCCCCGTCGAAACGCTTCGTCACGGAAAATCATGTAGCGTTTATTGGATCAGCGATACGCGATTAAATTTTATGTAAAGCTTGGTA
Source organism: Dermacentor andersoni (assembly GCF_023375885.2). Taxonomy (NCBI): domain Eukaryota; kingdom Metazoa; phylum Arthropoda; class Arachnida; order Ixodida; family Ixodidae; genus Dermacentor; species Dermacentor andersoni. The sequence continues at coordinate 108,419,717 of NC_092820.1, read as the reverse complement.
AAACAGGCAAAGAGACCCTCGACATAATTAAGGAGGCCCACGGTGATGCTGCCGTGGGTAGATCAGGTGTTTTTGAGTGGCACAAGCTGTTCAGAGAAAGTAGGGAAAGAGTGGAAGACGACGACCGCTCCTGACTCCCTTCGACCAGCAAGACCAATGAATATGTGTCGCGAGTAATAAATTTACTGAACAGCGATCATAGATGAGTATCAGAATGATTGCGGATGACTTGAGCATTCCTCAAACCCAAGTTTTTGAGATCGTGACAGAAAACTTAGCCATGAGGAAAGTGTGCGCGACGTTTGTGCCACGAGTACGAGCGAAAGGCCAACCGGAAAGCGATCTGCCAGGATCTTCTTCATCATGTGAATGAGGACCTCGACTTTTTGGACAATGTAGTGACCAGTGACGAGACGTGGGTGTTTGATTACGACCCGGAGCTCAGAATGGCACACCCCTTCTTCCCCATGCCCCAAGAAAGCATGAACGAGCAAATCCAAGCAAAAGTCCGTTCTCATTTGCTTTCCAAAGTGTCTTCCAAAGTGTCTTCGGCAATTTTCTTATCAACTGACGTGCGTCGAAAATTGGTTCGTAACAACCATTCTCTAGCACGTTGCAAAGTAATGGGGCTCGGCCGGGACAACAGAAAAATTCGTATCATTCGGAAATTCGTATTAGCCGTGATCGTATCATCGAGATTCCACTGTATATGCATGCCTTAACCTAGCGATTCTTTTTCTCCGTCTTTCATTAGTTCGAATTTTGTACAATTAAAATTTAACCTGTGTAAATTTAACCTGTGTAACAATTAAACCTACAACAAAACACCAATGTGCATCTACGAAGAGTGCCATGTCACTTGGCGCTCCGGTGCCTCATAGCTCCTTCATTCTTGGCCCTTCCCTTCTGCATGCATGACCACTGACACTACACAGAAGCTGCTAGATTTGAAAGTGGCCTTCAGCTTGCAGAATGTCTGAGACCATTCGCATTCACCTGTAACTCAGTGTGAATTAAATGTGTTCAGTGTGAACTGTAGATCCTTGAATCGCACAGTGATGAGCCTCGCACACTGCTGCCACGATGGTCCTTCCACAAAACGCAAATGTGGTGCGCGGTGGTTTTGCAAGCGGTAATGTAAATATCCCTCCAAGTGCTCAGAGTCAGATTTCTTTTAGTCATCCGCAGAATCATAAAATGCCCTTCAGGGAAAGCCTTTGCCTACAAGACAAACCTGGCGGCACAGCATCTTTGGTTTAGCATACCGTACCTAACGCCACTCGGTGACAAGATCCGATTGTCATTGACACTTTCTTGTGTAACACGTATTGGACTGAGAGGCGCCTTTCACATTCTTGAAGCAGAGTGGCAATCTGGTCTTGCCAGTAATGAATGGCCACAGTTTGAACAAGTCATTCGAAGGCGCGTAGCGAGCAAAACTGACAGCACCCTGCTAATTTTTAGTCCGTGGCATGTACTGCCCTTCAGATTCAATCTCTTGTTCGACTGCATCTGACAAAACAGTGCCGTTTCAAATTTGTCGATATTTAATATTTCCAGTGACGCGAGAAGTGATTGTGCTTCTGTTAGGAAAAGTGCACTTGCTGGGGTGTGGCATGGCACGGCGTCCAATGCACCGAATGTGGTCATGAACGGGATTTCAACCTATGCGTAGTACATCACTATATTTTTGCATGGAATTTTCAAGGGGATCTTAGAACTGTTCGATATACCGTATTTGCTCGAATTTAACACACACTTTCTTTACGGTAAAACGGGTCCGAAAAATGTGCGTGCATTAGAATGGAGTGCAAAGCTAAATCTGCGTTACCATACCGCCATGAGTATTTCAACGTGGCCGCCTGTTACACGCTTCGAGCCCAGCTGCGGTAGCTTCCTCAATGTGCTGTAGTACAGTCAAACCTTGATATTTCGAACAATGTGGTGATCGCGAAAGAGTTCGATATAGTCAGAATTCAATATATAAAATCACGTCAAAAACGCGTCAAAAACTTCTGCAAATAATTCAATGAACCAAGGGCACAATCGGGGATCATTTTTTACAGTGCATTCTGTTGCACCTCATACAATTGTCCTAGACCTCACCGACTTTCTCAGCCGTGAGTCCGCAGTCAATTGTGCCGCACGCAATTAGCTTGGGCAGCACGGACTTCGTTGGCCACGTGAAGTCGGCGCGGCCTAGGCCAATCGTGTGAGGTGCAACCGAACGCACGCTCCGAAGAACGATCCCGGATCGTGCCCTAATCGTGGCGCAGCAAGTACTCGCTTGAACCTTCACACAATGTTTTTGGGCTGAAAGTACTGCAGCAGTGTAGCCTGCTTCTTATTGGCAGCCGCGTGCTTAAACACGCACTCCTCAACGTAGTCTAAACGGTCCACAAGCGATAGGCCGGTGCCCTCTATTGCGCCGCTGTAGAGGCGTAGAAGGGCCAAAGCAGCTACAGCCTCAGTTGAAGTCGGTAGCGGGGCAACATCAGCATTTGTAGGATCAACCTCGGCAGCGTCTTCGTTAGGCCGCCGTTTCTGCTGCGATCTCCATGTCTGTCATTCGAAGCATTTTGAAACACTGTCAATAACAATGTATGAAGTGGCTTCTGCCAAGGTGTCTATGTGAGCCCAGTGAGCGTGCGCTGTCATGCGTCTTTGTGGATGCAAACTGCTAGTTCTCGCGAAGCGCAGCAGACGCCGAGGGCGGCACTGAGGAGTAGTCAGTGCGGCAAATGCAATGCGTCGTTGACATTGTCGAACTAACCAAGCCACCGCATGCGTACGCTGCTACGTTCAAATGGCGCTCTCGGTGCGATCAATGTGTACAGCTATAGTGCGCAGCAGTCGGGAGCCCCCATCGCGCCACCGCTATCTTCAAGGGTGTTGCAGGAAAGCTCACCGCCTGTCAACAGAGCGCACGTGGTCTGGGGTGGCGGAGTTCAATATATCCATTTTAAGTCTGACTCCATTCGAAATAACAATTTTTAAATGCATCCGATTTTTCGGGTGATACAGAAAGTGTTCGATATACGCAATAATTTGATATATCCGTGTTCTATATATCGAGGTTTGACTGTATATGTGCTTAGGTTAGTCCACCGTCCGTCTTCCTGTTTTCTGCGTTTGCTCCATCAGCATGGAAGTGCCGACTGCAATGACATGCCGAATTCATCACAAGGCTGCAATTAAAAGAAAAGCGATTATGTGTGTGGAGACGGACAGAAATTGGGCCGCGTCACGGGCGTTAGGAGTTCCCGAAACTTGCGTGCGGGACTGGCGCAAACAGGAGAGACATTCTGCACCGGTGGCTGCTACGTACAGCGCGGCCGCGCGCAGCCCTTATCTTGAAAGCGATCTGTGATGGAGACAAGAGTGCACATCTAGGCACACCGCGCTGTATTCTCGTTGCTTAGTTCGCCTTGAAGTGAGAAGCCGTACAAAGGTCCATTCCCTCTCTCCTGCTACAGCACTTGGTCGCTCTAGCGTTTTGATAAAGTGTTTCCGCAGTCATTGAGTGAGACGTGTTCATGTTTGCTCGTACGCTCGTGACACCATGCTTGTTAATTTAGCTAGTAAGCGAATGTTCAAAAGTTTATACGGCCGATAAAACTACTGTCCTTACTTAGTACAGCTGTCTACTAATTTGCTATCGCAACTGATGCTTTGCCTTTCGAGTGAAACTGACTTCTTTTATTTATCGCAACGTTAGTGCATTGGGAGTAAATCATTCTTTTTCTAAATGAGACAAAAACGTACCATATTTATTTGAATCAAGGCTGGCCCCGATTCTAAGCTGACCCCCCAATGTCCAAAGCCAGAAAAAAATTTTAAAAACTTACCTCGAATATAAGCCATACAACAAAGTGATAACATTCACAAAATGAAAAGTCTCTATTTAATATGAACCTACCGAGCTCACTCTACGTCATCATCGCTGCTAGCCTCGTACGCTTGCAAGCTCGCGTCCGCGTGCCCATGCATGCGCAGACAGTGTGGCACAGTTCAAATGGATCTAAATGTGGCGCGATTTCAGTGAACAGCTCCTCTCTGTTATCACGTGCTTATCTTCCTCATTGCTATCACCTCCTCTGTGGCACACGCAAAAGGCATCTTCCGTTGTCCCCTCCAATGACAGACGTTCTCATCAATGCTGAAGTCCTGCCCGGCTTGAACGTTTGACGATGCCTCTGCGGCTAGCACAACTTTTCGTTTGTGGCACCGCCTGTTTGGTGCTATTACGATAACGACATGCCACATGCCGTTACTTACAAGTAAAAATGGCGACGTCGCTCGTGTACTTCGGTGAAGAACTCAACCCGTGGGATTAGATTTGACAACCAATGACTATGGCCGTCACTACTGTTGCGATTCAAGCGTAGTTCATCTTTGCCGAGCACAAGTTCGCCCAAAAACAGAGTTAGATGTTTAATCACGCCTATGGTGGTGTTTGGCTCTTTACCATCACTACAACGTACCAACATCTTTGCATAAATAGGGAGCATGCAAAAGTGGACGCACCTGTAAGCCAGCCTGGACCTCCTTGAAGAGCTGGGTACCCCTCTCCAGGGTGAGTTCGTAGAGGGACACGTGTGCGGTGCCAAGCTGCACCACCTGCATTGTGGAAGCGAGTTTTCAGTAATCTTTCCCATTGGATAGCCTAGTTGACGCTTGTGAGCACAACCCTATGTTCCTTGTGGCCCTGTTTATTCACAAGAATGACAAAAATTCTATTGTGATACATGCAAGAAAAAGGAATGTTTAGCGCAACATGCTGTCTTATATGCCCACCGCCTTCGACTGTTAGAGTGATGGAGCTGAACATGTCAAAGCGACACAGGCGCTATAACAAATGTAGTAGTGAAGGGTTCGGGCTTTAGAGGAAGCTTTGCCTCAGGGGCTACTATCTAAATGAATGGGAAGAGGGAAGTTGTTTTTCTCAGCAAGCGCTGCACGAAGTTTTATGCAGTTTGTTACATTTAAAAGAAAGAAGCTTAAAGTCTAGTGACTGTTGGAAGCGAAACTTAGACTTAGGCTGGCAGTATTTTATACAAATTGATGAAAATTGTGAATTTTCAAAAAACAATACTATCAGATTTAGAACTCTGTAAACTACATCTAATAGTAAATCTGAAGCAGACAAAATTGATGCATTATGCATAGCTCTCAAATACAGTACTAATCTTGAATTGTAGCACTAAGTGACACAGACAGAGTAGAAGCAGACAGGACGAGTGAGTTGTGTCTGCTTCTAGTCTCTGTCTGTGTCACTTCGCGCTACAATTCATGATCATGTTACCGTACCAACTCGCCCAACTGTCTATCCTTTTACAGTACTAATATGTGAATAGGACTTTTGCTGTACCCTCGTAAGCATTATAGCAAATTCACCTAGAATTATCAGGGCTATTAGGGCCACCTAGGGTTTTTTAACTCCTCCCATGCCATAGACGAGGTGGGTTCGCCTGCGTGTTTTTGTTATAAATGGCCAATGGATAGCTCAGCACGTCTGCGATACTTTTCAGTTTTTTGAACGAGAAGGGCAGAACCAAGGGATAAAATTTTTTTAGTCACGGAAGTATGAAGGAAACATAATAAAGACAAGAAAGCATAAGGGAAAATATTCATTGTTGTATATGAAATGTAGAAATAATAAGGTAGAGCGAAGTTCAAGAATTGCTCATGAGCTCTGATTCAGAGGACTCTGATGCTATCCTGCCTGAATAACACTAGTTATCTAAATTAACATGACTAATGAGTGTATGTGTTAATGTTTGTTTGAATTTTCAAACTAAAGATCGTAACTTTGAATTTTAGAACATGGTAAGGTAAGGTATTACAATTCAATATCATGAATTCTAACCCAACTTATTCGAACTTTCAGTTTATTTGAACTAACACTGTGGGTCCCAACAATGTTATGCGTGTTCCAATGGGCGAAGACACCCAGTAATTCGAACGTGCAAGCATTGGGGACAGTTAATTCGAACATACTGCGCCCCGACAGTGCTCTCAGCATTCCTCTGATCCTGCCACGGAGGAAGACCTTAGAAAGGACCTCTCGATGCCGTGCACAAAGAAAAAAAAAATGTGGCAGAAATTTGTGCGCAGGAATGTGCAGGCACGCATCATCAAATACTTCTGTTAGCGACGGGTGTCCTGTACAGTCAACAGCCGATTTTCCGGACCCCCACCTTTTCGGACATGCTCGATAATTCTGATGCCTTCGCGGCACCGCCATGCACATCATAGCGTCAATGTATACGAACATTTGCAATTTCGGATGCAAGATACCTTTGCAACCCGATTTTCTTGACTTTTGGCCATGACCACAGGCCCAAAACAGCATTAATAAGGGCCACCACCATTTTGCTGATCTCGCTGTCTCAAGCCAGCGCTTTCGCACGCAGATCCACTGGCAGCCGTAGCCACATTGTGGCAATGCTAGGCCTAGCTACTTCGACGTTCGTGATCAAGCTCCTTGCTGTTTGGTGCCCTGTTTTTCATTCGAACAATTCGCTGCTGTTAGCAATGGCACCAGCTCAGCCTTTGTAATCCTCGCTGATGGCCTAGGAGCACGGAAAGCATGGTGTGTTGCATAATGCCAGTTGCCGAAAGTCAGTTTCGCCCCAATACAGCAGAGTTAGGCGGTGAAGCATACCAAAGGTTAGAAGGGGCAATTGTCACAGGACATGGCACATTTTCTTTAATTATACGCACGTGAACCCGCCGTCTCCTATCACAGTACGAGCCCCAATACGCCTAATTAGTGTATTGGCAGGCCTTTAGAGCTATTTCGGACATGCCTGTGGCGATTTGAGCCCAAGGGGATCATACCTGGCATCATATAAGATGGCATCATACAAGCCATCATACAAGATGTGGACGTACTCAGCAAGGTGCACTGCAGTGACCATAGGATGGTAAGATGTCAAATTAGCCTAGGCTTGAGGAGGGAACGGAAGAAACTGGTACATAAGCCTATCAATTAGTTAGCGGTAAGAGGGAAAATAGACGAATTTCGGATCAAGCTACAGAACAGGCATTCGGCTTTAACTCAGAAAGAGGACCTTAGTGTTTAAGCAATGAACGACAATCTTATGGGCAACATTATGGAGTGTGCAACAGAAGTCGGGGGCAATGTCATCAGACAGGATACCGGTAAGCTATCGCAGGAGACAAAATGCCAATGTAGGAAAGCCTCTAATGCTACAGCTAGAATAGAACTGGCAGAACTTTCCAAGTTAACAAGCATAAGATAGCTGACATAAGGAAGTATAATATGGATAGAATTGAGCAAGCTCTCAGGAATGGAGGAAGCCTAAACGCAGTGAAGAATAAACAAGGAATAAGCAAGAATCGGATGCATGTGTTAAGAGACAAAGCCGGCAATGTCATTACTAATATGGATAAGATAGTTCAAGTGGCTGAGGAATTCTATAGAGATTTATACAGTACCAGTGGTACCCACGATGATAATGGAAGAGGGAATAGTCTAGAGGAATTTTACATCCCACAAGTAACGCCGGAAGAAGTAAAGAAAGCCTTAGGAGCTATGCAAAGGGGGAAGGCAGCTGAGGAGGATCAGGTAACAGCAGATTTGTTGAAGGATGGTGAGCAGATTATTTTAGAAAAACTGGCCATCCAGTATACGCAATGCCTCATGACCTCGAGTGTACCGGAATCTTCGAAGAATGCCAACATAATCTTAATCCTTAAGAAAGGGGACGTCAAAGACTTGAAAAATTATAGACTGATCAGCTTACTGTCCGCTGCCTACAAGGTATTTAGGAAGTCAATCGCAAATAGAACACCTTAGACTTCTGTCAACCAAAGGACCAGGCAGGATTTCGTAAAGGCTACTCAACAACAGACCATATTCACACCATCAGGTGATAGAGAAATGTGCGAAATATAACCAACCCTTATATATAGCTTTCATTGATTACTAGAAAGCGTTTGATTCAGCCGAAACCTCAGCCGTCATGCAGGCATTACGGAATCAGGGTGTAGACGAGCCGTATGTAAAAATACTGAAAGATATCTATAGCGGCTCCACCGCCACCGCAGTCCTCCATAAAGAAAGCAACAAAATCCCAATAAAGATCCCAATTAACCTGCAGAAAACTAATGTTTAACAGTCTCGGAAGAGAACACCAGTTTACGATAGGGAGCGAGGCACTGGAAGTAATACATCTACTTAGGGCAGGTAGTGACAGCGAATCCGGATCATGATACTGAAATAATCAGAAGAATAAGAATGGGCTGGGGTGCATTTGGCAGACATTCTCAGATCATGAACAGCAGGTTGTCATTAATCCCTCAAGAAAAAAGTGTATATCAGCTGTGTCTAACGAGTACTTACATACGGGGCAGAAACCTGGAGGCTTACAAAAAGGGTTCTAGTACTTAAATTGAGGATGTCACAATGAGCTATGGAAAGAAGAATGGTGGGTGTAACGTTAAGGGATAAGAAGAGAGCAGATTGGGTGAGGGAACAAACGCGAGTTAATGACATCTTAGCGAAAATCAAGAAAAAGAAATGGGCATGGGCAGGGCATGTAATGAGGAGGGAAGATAACCGATGACATTAAGGATTACGGACTGGATTCTAAGCGAAGGGAAGCGTAGCAGAGGGCGGCAGAAAGTTAGGTGGATGGATGAGATTAAGAAGTTTGCAGAGACAACATGGCTACAATTAGCACATGACCAGGGTAGTTGGAGAAGTATAGGAGAGGCCTTTGCCCTGCAGTGGGCAGAGCCAGGCAGCTGCTGATGATGATGATGTGCAGTAAAAGGCATGCATTCATTTTTTCAGACCACCCAATTTTTCCAACGTTTTTCAGACGTTTTTCAGACATCCAAAAGATTATGCGTTGACTGTAATTTGTAAATACGTGTGAATAAATCTTCTGGAGCTTCCCACTCATGTGTTAGCTTAGTGCGCATGCGTCACTGCAGGCAAGTTCTCCATTCAATTAGCTTCCTTTAATGCAAGCAATCTTTCAGGCCCCTTCAAGTTCAAATTATCGAGATTTGACTGTACATAGAAAAATAAAATTTGCTGCACTTCAAGGACACCTGGCATTGAGAGGGTGGTGTCACCTGAAATCCATGACAATGCAGCCATACCTGTTGCACTTCTTGTAGCCAGCCATCAAGCGTCTGTCCTGGCCGTCCGTAAAGAATGTCTACCGACACTTGGCCAGGAAATAGGTGCATGGCACGGTCCAGACAGTGCAGGCTTTCTTCAACCGTGTGTGTCCGCCCCAAGAATGAGAGCTCAGCATCATTGCACAGGCTCTGTTAGAAACATTACAGAATTTTAGAGTTGCTGCTGAAGGCGCCTTCCTTCTTCTTTTTAATATAATGTTGCAAAGTACACCAATAGGTCACTGACCTATTAAAATATGGGTTACTGACCTGTCTGTAATGGTCAATGAACCTTACAAAAGCCTTGCAGAACACATACTGCTATAGCTTCACGTACAATATAGTCAATTCCTGAAAGGAACACCTAAATAGTACTAAAGCAAACTCGACAGTAATACTTCTTCAAATTTTCAATAGAGAAGCTCTTCTATAAAGCATTCGATTGACATCTGAGCAATCAAGTAAGGCCAGCAAGCCTTCACATCATAGCTCAGCCACAACCGTCAAGTATAATCTGGGTGTTCCTCTTAAGAATGGACCAATTAGCATGCAGCCTACAACAGCCACGCATCGCACAATGTTTACTAGACATGTGGCAAGCTGCCACATTGGCAAACTATCTTTATTTCACAAATGCCTTTACAATGCTCTAAAGCACATACAGTACAATTCACCACTGCCAAGAATATCACTTTCCGCAGGACACTCACTAAGCATCACTTGTGTTGCAGCATGTATCGTTTAGTTTTTGTCTTTTTGCCCTCACATAGCTGTAGACTGGAGTCACTTTCCCTATGACATGGCTGCCATCACCCATTCATAGTCATTCAGAGAAAACGTACCTGCCCACCATGCGACTTTCCTAATATTCATTTATTAAACAACTGCTTTAATGCCACACCATATGTAATATCTCCAAGTGGAGTCTTCAAGGAAATAAAGTGCAGTGCTGTTTTGTGGGCAGAGCTGGCATTGAATTATTAGGTTGTTGCAGACTCCAGTGTCTCCGACAGTCTCTGACACTATATATGTATATATATAGTGGATAGAGTTGGCCTGCAAGATGATATTTCGATGACTGACAGCTGTGATCACTGCTGTCTCTGACAGTGTGTTTTGCACCATGTTAACACATGCATATTGTTTTGCTTTCTGATAGTGACTGTTTATCACAAGATTGTCACTGTTATCAATTTGTCACCAGGTGTAAGACATGCACACGATGTGCAAAAATTATTCGATGTTGCAAATTCTGTAGTGAAAGGAACTTGTCTAATCACATTGTATGCATGACACAAATGCCGTTGTATATTCTGGAATGTAAGTGAGCACAAATGTGTATTCTGGAATGTATGGTGACACATGTATATATATATTGGATAGACTTGCCCTGCAAGACGAGATTTTGACGACTGACGGCTGGGATCGCTGCTGTCATTACGCTTTCAGTGTTCTTGCGTCAACATGAAATCTGGTGGAGGTACTACTCATCAATCCCCGTGTCTCTCACAAGCCAAGCGTAGCCATTTTTAAGTTACCGTATCTATGAAAATCTAGGCCGATAGTTTTTTCAAATAATCATCAACCAAACTGTAGGATCGGCTTAGATCTGAAGTTTTTAAAAAACTCGCCAGTTTTTAATTGAAATTGATAAATATGGTGCATAGCTAGCGCCCCCATGTAGAAAAATCAGTATTGCAGCCGCTACTCGCTGTGCCAGTAGCCCAACTGAAGTGCACGCACGACATTGCCATTTTGACCTGTGCCACATCGCATCTGGTTCTTTAGTCTATGGCATCGGCATGTGACGTGGCGTTATTGTAATGGCACGAAACAGGCGATGCCACTTTAGTACTACTTTCAAACAAAAAGTTGTGCTAGCCGCGGAGGCATAGTCAAATGTTCCAAACTGGGTAGGACTTCGGCATCGATGTGAAAAATGTCCCCATGGTAGAGGGCAATGGGAAATGTTTTTTTGTGTGTGCCGCAGCAAGGGCGGCATTTACTGTTTGAAGATCACAGTGATAAAGAAGATAGCGACGAGGCTAGCAACAATGATGACGTAGAATGAGCTCGGCATGGTCATCATTCAATAAATGATGCTTTAATTTTGTGAACAGTGTCCTCGCATTCTTGTTCGGCCTACATTTGAGGTAAATTTCTTTTTCTGGATTCCGACTTTCGGTGATCGGCTTAGACTCGTGGCCAGCCCAGATTCAAGTAAATACGGTATACTGTGAGAACAAGGCAATGATGGCCAGCCCACCAACTTGAAAAGCAACACTGTGCATTTCTCATCTCAAGCTTAATTTGGAGCTTTACCCTTCCAACAAGTGAGGGCTGAAAACAACTCATTTTTTCACAACCTTCTACAAAGCCCACCTATACATGGATTGCGGAATGCCTGAAAAATCCAAGCAATATACTAAGGAAAAAAAAGGGGGGGGCAGTTCACATTGACCAAAGTACAGCCATGAGATACTGTCATTCAGACAGTTTTCAACTCATCAACAGTGGTCAAAGAAAGAATGTCACTGGAGACAACATTTTGACAAGTCCCCGAGTCGAATGTTCGTTCCAGCAAAATTTCTTGTTGGACCACAGTTAATCCCTTGAAGCCTCAATCTTTCTGTGAACTTCTCTCTTGTTTGAATTAGCAGATAACTTATAACGATTACATGGCAAAGGCCTCACAGATAGTACACTGAGGTAAACCTTCAATAACAGACTTCACAATAAATGCACAATAGCATAAACACAGTTAACACATCTACACATGTCCCTCGTTGCCAAATACTGCCTGCTGTTATTACCATGGATCCTGAGAATCCCGACAAAAAATGTCCGTTTTATCCGAAGTCCGTAAGATCCAAACTGGAGGCCACCGCCGACACATCAAATCATCATCGAACAGTTGCTGCATGTTTCTACTACCGCCGGAATGCCGCGAAACATCGTCAGATAAAAAAAAAAAAAAGGAGCCCTCCACAAAGGAAACCATTCATGCGTGTGTACTTTCCACATGTTTGGCAGAAAAAGTTGCGTGCAGTGCACTGAGGGGCCCTACCGGAGATGACTGTTCGGAGTGCGCCCCTGCCCTCACCTCACCTACTACAACATATTCATACCAGGCACTCCTCACAGTAATGGCTTTCTAATTTGCCAGTGGAATATACTGGGACATGGAGTTGGAGCACCGGAACACCTCACTTCCAAAACTTTGGTCGCAATGTCTAACAATGTTATTGTAAAGAGTGAGTGACGAATGTCCAAAATAGAAAACAAACAAAACTTTTTATTCACATTTAGCTCAAAAAGAACTTTATGACGAGAGATCCCCTTGAGGGAGGATGCAGTTACTTTGCGCCGCATTTCAGTCAGCTCCAACAATCGAACGGAGCAGTCGTCTTGCTTGTGCTAAAAGTAATCTCTCACTTCTTCGATGCAGTCAATCACTTGCTGTGAAGTCAGCCTGACTGCATGTGGCTCATTGTCTTGCTTGCTGCCATTGTCTCATGACTGCTCATAATGGCCTTCGATCATGGCTATCAACCCCCCTGTCTGTCAGTTGCTCACTGTCAACAACACCATTGTCAAATGTGACAAAGCCGGACAACTTCTCAGCTCCGAATGCCTCCCTGACCTGAGACCACACTGATGGGTCCAATGGTTCATCATCTAGGACAGATGACTCCTCGCAGGCAGTCTCATTATTTCCCTGAAAACCAGCCTCCCTGAAGCAGTTTTTGATGACATCAGTTCTCAGCTGTTGCCAAATGCTCACCAACACTTCGACTGGGAATCTGACGCCTATTTTCGATTCACAAATACTTTACATGTCGAAGAGCAGGTGTTCGACAAGGCATGTCCTGTAGGCAGCCTTCACGGAGTGCACGACACCTTGATTGATTGGCTGGAGTAGTACTGATGTCACATTTGGGGGAATGTAAGCTGGGTCAATTGCTTCAAGATTGGGTGGCTTCATGTGGCTTGAGCAGTTGTCCAAAAAAAGCGGCACCTTCCTCTTCTGCTTGATCATTTGCCTATCAAATTGCAGCGGCCAGGCATTGAAGAGGTCTTTTGTCATCCGTGCCTTCATGTTGGCAGTTTAGTCAACTGGCACAATCTTTACGTGCCGCAAGGCTGCTTTGATTTTCCAATAAACAGAGGTTATTTTTTCTGTCCCATCCATGTTGCAACAAAACAACACAGTCAAACACTCCTTGGAGCGCTTACCACCATGACAGTGGTTGACAGAAAGTGCGTACATTTTGTTCAGTTACGCCTTAGAAAACATACTACTTTTGTCTGCATTAAGTATGTCCTTGTTCTCGTATCTGGCAAGAAGCGTTGGCAGCTTATTTGCTTTCCATTCGGAGATGGTGTCCACACTTGCGCTGTTGCGTTCACCGCATATTTGCATGAATGTCACGCCATGCCTCGCCATGAAACGGTCCAGCCATCCGTCGCTGAAAGTGACACCGTCATGGCCGAGGACCACGGCCAACAGTTCAGCTCGCTTCCTCAACAGTAGTCCAGTGGAATATAGCGAGCTCGGGCATCACGAAGCCACATCAAAAGTGCGGAATCAAGATCCAAATGTGTTGCCTCACGGAGCCTGAAGCGCTTCAGGTTAATTACCCCCGGCCCTTGCTTGCTGGCGATGGCTTTGTTAACAATTAAACTCAAGGTCTGCTTTGATAGTCCTATCGTTCTTGCGATGTTCGCCTGCTTTCCACACCATGCAACTGCATCCACTTTCTTTGTAAACATGATCGTAGGCGCGCATTGTATGATCTGCACGTCTCAGGTCAAAATGGCCAGACTTGGTGAAGGGCCCTTTAACAGACTGCACTACAATGGACTATCGACTGCAGCAGACGAAATTAGCGAGAATTTTTTTCCAAATCAGGAGTATTAAATGTACCTTTGCTATGTCCACATGAGATGACAACTGACTAGCAAGGGTCAGCCGATGATCATGGCTCAATATCGCGCGCACCAGAAAGGAAGGTGGGGTGGAAACGCGTCTTCATTCACGAGCGATGCACAGGAGGTGAGGGGGAGGCGAGAGAGAGGGGTCCTACTCTAGCGACTGCTGCTTACGGCGCAGCTGCCATATCTTGAAAGCGATCTGCGATGTGGACAAAGTGCGCCGAATGCTGGTAGCTTCGTATGCGCTGTGATTTCAACATTTAGTTTGCGCTGAAGCGAGAGACAGCATGAAGGTCAATTCACACACTGCTGCTGCCGCACTTATCTTGCTTAATTTGCTATCGCAATCGATGCTTCGCCTTTCGGCTGAAACTGTGACTTCTTTTGTGTTTCTTGCTTTGGACGTTCGTCACTCAGTCTTTGCAATAAAGTTGCACATCAAGAGGAAAGTTTCGGAAGTGAGGCATTATGGATATTATGGACTTCGGATAAAACGGACGTTTTTTTTGACGGATTATCAGGATCCGTTGTAACGAGAGTTGACTGTACATTAGTGATTTGTGACAAAATGTCTAAGTCGCAAACATCATTAAAGAAATATTACTTAATAAAGAGAGGGTTTTTAAGATGCCAGGTTTACATAAGAACTTGATGCCCTTTCAATGTATTGCAAGCGTAACGAGGCCTGATTTCCCCAATTAGTCCTATGACAGCAACACAAATGTGGTCAAAAGTTCAGCTGAGCATAAAGCAGCTTACAGACCTGCATGCCAATTGACAGTCGCGTGACCCCTGCCACCTTGAAGTCACTGCAGTGAAAAGAGAAGATCTGTGTTATTTCTATCACTGGTCTTCAGAGCACAATGACAAATGGGCCAGGCTGCTGCATTTTTCCTGGTACAACATAAACAAGCTTTACAGATGACAAAGCAAAACAACAAAGCAGGAACAACAAAACTCAAATTTCCACCCATTCACAGTTCACCAGGTTGGGCCGAATGCCACTACAATGAATTTCACTTTAAATATTTTGTTTTCTTATAGAATTCCACAGGACACAAATATAGACTAGACGATGATAGACCATGATTAATAGCTGAGGCCTCATCTTCTTAAATGAGAATTTCTGGGGACTCACAAATATATGGCCTGTAGAGGATTGAGCTCCAAGCACAGAGTAAAATTAAACTAGGGCAGTTTCTAGTAAACTCGAATACAAGCAGACAATCAACAAATCTTCTCACTTTTCCTAATGCTACTTTCTTTTCACCTGGAATACCTCGGTGCTGCGCTTCAAGATAGAATTTCTAGTTTTTGTTGCTTTATTTAAAGTACAGATTGCAATTTACATTTGGTTACGACTGCCAGCCAGCTGTGGTTGGAGTCAAATATTTTTCTCGGTAGTGTTTCGGGAGCAGGCTGAGGTGGCTATAATTCCGTGATTCGTTTACAACACACTTACCCCCATATTCGGAGAGGCATCTTAATTTGAAGCCCATGCTTGACTTGATTTAAACGACGCCTGTCGTGAACGCACCAAAAGAAATGCAATGAGCGTCTTCGGCGCGTTTGCAGCAGGCGTCATTTATATGAAGTCAAGCATGAGCTTATATTAAGTTGCATTTCTGAATACGGAGGTTAACGTTATACTACAGTCTTATACATTTGCACATTTATATTTGCCTAGCAGTTTGTAGCTTAACCTGCTAAAGTATGTTGAAACCCCTTAGAGTAGCACAAAGCACAGCACCATGCCCTCTTCGTTTTGAATGCAGTAAAACATTCAGTCACGTATGGTTACAGATTACTAATCACACAACCCATCAAAGTTTGTATCAAAGATCATGCTTTGTTACTTCCTCACAAAATTTTATATGACGCTATTCAATGCCCTTCAATATTGCCAGTATATCAAAAGCTACCCGCCGTGGTTGCTCAGTGGCTTTGGTGTTGGGCTGCTGAGCACAAGGTCGTGGGATCGAATCCCCGCCACGGCGGCCACATTTTAATGGAAGCGAAATGCGAAAACACCCGTGTACTTGGATTTAGGTGCACGTTAAAGAACCCCAGGTGGTCGAAATTTCCGGAGTCCCCCACTACGGCGTCCCTCATAATCAGAAAGTGGTTTTGGCACGTAAAACCCCACAATTTAATATCAAAAGCTCACATATCCACAATGTACCCAATATGTAACACCTGTAAGTATTAATTATAGATTACAGCTTAGAACACTTACAATGTAACCGTTTATAGAGCAGAATTGGCTACAACATGGCTTTCTCAGACTCCCGTTTACCCTCCCACAGAACTCCATGTATACACACACCGTTTAGTGCAGCCATGCGAGAAAATCCCGCTGATAAGCACAGTAACGAGCACGCTTCTCAACGGGGTGTGCCCGCCAATGGGAAAGGACAGCAGCGAGGGCGATGCAGAGGAGCACGAGACGTGGAGCGAATGAATAAGCAGTGTTCCGCAAATTTAGTTTGGAGCTATTAGGTTTTAGGTGCACTTGTCAGCTTTCGCCGTTTATAAGTGCGTACACACAAACTTGGTAGGCATTCGCAGTAGTTGCCGCGCTTGATTGCCCTAGGAACCGAACTCCACTTCGTACGCGTTGCTGTCAGTTCAGCCCATATGCATGATCGCGTGCTTAGTCTCTATGTAAAAGTCTACGAGTATGAACACATCAAGGGCGAGCTTCCCGCTATAGCATGCCACCCAACACCCCCAGCGGCTAGGCCTAACAAGTGTGCCTCATCGGCGACCAAAGTTGTGGTTTGGTACCGGGTCAACAAAACATATTACAGTGGCTGTACGGCACATGGAAAGCAGAGAAAGCACCTTGATAGTGAAAATCATGGCACGGGCAACACTCGAATGGCAGCAACTTGGTCCGCGGTCGCCATGTTTCGACACCATGCATATGTCAATCAGTCCGAGAAGTCGGATGAGACACCGTACTGTGCCTGAAAATTTTGGTCGCTATCTTTTTTTCCGTCTTTGCAAAAGTTATCATTACTTTGTCTGCTCGGTGCGAAGACTGCGAGTACTTGGACATTACCCTTTCAATGTTTGTAAATTTAAACGCACGAAAAACTCCTGGTCGCACGTTTCGATTCTCAGATACGTGCGGCAACTTGGCTTACATGTTTTGCCCTGAAAATCTCTGTTTTGGTTATAGTGCGGTACCACTTATAGTGTGGATATTCGAGACTCTGGTGACTTACGTTATAAGCGGCCTACATTGTATTTTCATTTCAGTACGTTGCTCTGAAGCTTCGGAACACTTCACCACATGGCATCATCCGCATCATTTTATTCGTGCGAGCAGCTTGCTCCCCTTCGCCTATCTTATTTGGAAAAAATCATTCCAATGATAGCGGTGAATATCTTTAAAAATAATTTGTTCTGCTTTTAAAGCACGTCCGAGAAAAATTGCTGACAATACGTATGTGTTTTATTCATCTTGTATTTCCTGACAACCCTGTTCGTCAACAAATGGGTCCCTGCTACAACCTTTGAAAGGGTTCTGTGGTCCTGCCTGTTTAAAGAGATCTTGTTGTGTATCTGTAAGAAACAATAAAGAATGCCTGATTGATTGTATACTTGCAAGCAACTCTGACCTCCAGCCAGACTGTAAGGCAACTCTCCTGTGTTTAGGCTGGGGTTCGGAACTGCGTTTATAGAGGTCTACCCGGCCCTCATCGGAGTGGCCGAGTGTTGCATGCACTGTATGTAGTTGTTTATAAGGGACACTAAAGTAATACACTAAATCAGTTTAGATGTATAAAGCATCCTTGGAAAAACACGCTGTCATTAATTTTGAAATGATAGGTTGATTATCAGAACAGGAAATCCCCAACACCGGCACGTCACAGATTTCAAAGTAGTTCTTTTATTTGGCTCATGTTGGCTCAGCAAGAGTTCCTGGAACTCGCCATGTGCAATCTTTGGCTCCTTTAGAACGCAATGTAGTCTATTTTCACCATTAATGAACTAACTAGGCCATCTTAGAAAACGCTGTAATAATCCATGATGTCACAGAGAGCTGGTGTGGGACCTTCAACGAGGCGCTGCCACCTGTCTTTAGTTATTATACTTTTTCTGGCTCACCAAGCATCTTATCGTGGCAAGAGTGGTGTTTTTGATACTATCGAAGGGTGATTGATTGATGCAGAAGTAGTCATCTTTCTCTTTGGTGTACTTTTAAAGACCATTGATTACGGAGTGTGTCACTGTTTGACATACAGAAACAATCACTCTCTGCAGCATTAGCACGACTGGACAACTGGTACTTGTAAACGAACGAAGTACCAGAACACGGACCTCGCCATTCATGGGAGCACAAAGCCCCAAAGATGTTACTGCATTCAAGATTGACCGACTTGTGCGATTGTCATTGAACATGACATGCTCCTTTGTAAAAGGAAATTAAACAGAAATGTGAACACACATGTGTGCAGTCCAGAGAGCTGTCGTGCTCTCTACCTGCAGGTTTGTAACATGTAACATGTAAGCAGTATTCAGCTCAAGACCATCGCCACACTGGCACCTAACGTTCCGGAATCATCAGCTAGAGGGTGCGGCAATCCTCCCAGACCCCTGCAAGTTCAGTTAACATGACTTTTCTCTCTCAAGCTGGCTCAAGAGCTCTGTCTCAAGAGCTGGCTTGCTTACAATGCCTGTTCACCGATAGTGCAAGAAACGTTGACACAATTAGATGGAAGCAGCTCCATTGTCGAGGAACTGCGCGATGAGAAACATCTCGTTGTCAGAAACAAACAACACAATGTCAGAACATGGAGGACACAGTGCTAAAAACAGGACAGTGATGAGAGGAGATAAGCACGGGGCGGCGCCGTGTTTGTCTCCCCTCGTCACTGTCCCATTTGTAGTGCTCTTCCCTTCAAGTTCAGTAACGTGCCATACAGCCCAATTTGCATGCTACAACACAATGTCATGAACCACAAAATGTTGGCTCCCCAATAGAAAGCATGTAAATTCGCGATGTAAGCAGCTATGCTTTGTGCTGCAGTTCATGAGGATGGCACAAACTGTCAGGCTTTGATCTGGCCTACCTCCTCATTCAGTACAGGCGATTACCAAGCTAACACAGATGATGCATTACAATGCAGATGGAATTTGCTGTCAGCCAGAGATGAACATAATGACCTGGCACAAAAGCAGGATGATTTCTTGGTGGCAAAGTATGTGTCCTTGCTCACCATACAAATTAAGCATAACACGACACACACATGTGCACGAGACTCAGGAAATTCAGTGAGTGGTGAGCACTGCATATCTTACAGTAAAAATGCAGTTTAGTATAGACCACGAACAGAATGCAGGAAATAAACTCACAGAGAGGGGGTGGCTTAAATCACGCTGCATCAATCTGTAAGCCCTTGACTTTGTACAAGAAAAACAGCATGTCACCTATAACCCAGTGCATATGTAAAACGCTGGCCATATAAGGCAGCTGCAAGGCAGTCACGTAAGACATCAACCCTGCAGTGCAGTTCATTGCCCACTGATGGGCAGGCACTTTTGTACGTACCTGAGGCTGTCTTTCGCAGCAGGACTCGGGTTGCACTCCAACGTAACCTCTGCAACAGGTGCCGCCGTGAGCCGGGAGACGGCTTGCAAGACGCGTTCCACATCGCGAGGCCGCATCAGACTCGGAGTGCCTAAGGTAATGGAGGCAAATGTGCAAAGAGTTGCAATGTGACATTGCCGGTAACGCATGTGTTCTAGTAGCGCAAGCAGGAATACAGACGCAAGACACAAATACGTTGGAAGGACGAATTCGTGTATTCTTGTGTACGTGTTCCCGCTTTGCACGACTGGGAGATAAGGAACAAGCGCCGAAAAACATCAGTCCCGGGTAGAACGTACCTCCCCCAAAGAACACCGTCGTGATCGTAGAAATGCTGCTACTACGGATGACCGTCGTCAGCTCCCGAACGAGGCACTCGGTCATCACGTCGTGGTCAACGTTCCGGCTGCGGGCGGTATGTACGCTGTGTTAAGAAGTTCACGCAGAACAATCCACGCGGTCTGCTTACCTGATGTACTTGTTGAAATTGCAGTACGTGCAGCGTTTTTCGCAGTACGGCCACTGCATAGAAGAAAAACGGTGTTACGGCGCCGATCACGTACTAAGTGCACGAGAGAAAGTTCACAATGTACTCACATGGACATACAATGAACTGGAGTCGGAATGAATGCGCCGTGCGCGACTTGGCATTCCTAGGAGGCGACATCGGCTAGCTAACAGAGCGCTTCGAAACATAACGACATACGAATGAGACTACAAGGGCATGTCAAAAGCACCTGTTGCACGCAAGCACAGCGGAGCGCACTGTTGCAGCTACACTCCCCGAGTGTCATGCAAAAGTTTAACTACACGGGCATGTCAAACGTACCGGTTGCACGCAAGCACAGCGGAGCGCCCTCTTGCAGCTGCGCTCCTTGAGTGTCGTGCAAAAGTGTAATGTAAATGTTCAAAAACTGCGATCAAATCAAGAGGAACAAACGACATCCAAACAACGCCACATTGAAGTCACGTTGCCCGCTGACTGGCCCGCGCTTCAGCCGGCTACAGCCGCTGCAGCGAATCAACTGGGCAATTCTTATTGGTTGATATATGATGTCCGGCCACGGTGTATATACCGCGTGATTCAAAAATAGTTTCACGCCTTCATGAGAACATGTTCCTAGTCAGCCATCCAGTGCTGAGCAAGAAGAACACACACATAAAAAAAAACCTTCGTTATCAAAGCAATGTCGTAGGAATGTCGCAATTTTTCTATATTTCTTTTACCGTGGTCCTTTCAATGGTTTTAAAATCTCTAAATGAGCTGTTCAAGTTCAAGTTTACTCAAATGCTGTTACACACTTTTTTTTTGTTACAAAGTGCTCTCTTTACTCTGCAGTCTCCTTTGTCCCCCAGCTTGTTTTTCATATATTGGTTATGTGGGCAATATAATAAGCATTGGTGACATCTTTCGGTATTTTTAATAGAAACTTTCGATATATTCGTAGTTGTTTTGCTAACTATTCTTGGCAGTCTTGTGTCCAAATAATCTGCTAAAATCTTTTGGCACGCAACAACCATAATGAGAAAAAAAATATTCCAAGTTTGCGAAAATTACATTTGTGGCATCGTTTTCAGCTGTGAATTCTGCACTGAGGTGTTCCGTCTGAAAATATAAGATTGCGTGTTTCTAACAATTTGTTTCCGTAACTTCTTTCGGAGTAATTTTGGTTTTGTGAGAAAAAATAACTTTTTTTTTTAAAGTTTGGCCCCTACTTCATGCCTAATGCATACACTGCTGTTGACCAGCCGCGCAGCTTCACTGCAATACACGCTTCGGGGTGGCGGGGAATTTGGTGTACTGGTGGCGTATTTTGTGGGAAGGGCGTTGCAGAAGTGCTTAAAACTGTTCGCGACCTTTTATTTCATCATCATCATCCTGGTTACGCCCACTGCAGGGCAAAGGCCTCTCCCATACTTCTCCAACGACCCCGGTCATGTACTGATTGTGTCCATGTTGTCCCTGCCAACTTCTTAATATCATCAGCCCACCTAACTTTCTGCCGCCCCCTGCTACGCTTCCCTTCCCTTGTAATCCAGTCCGTATAACCCTTAATGCCCATCGGTTATCTTCCCTCCTCATTACGTGTCCTGCCCATGCCCATTTCTTTTTCTTGATTTCAACTAAGATGTCATTAACTCGCGTTTGTTCCCTCACCCAATCCTAGCTTTTATTTAGCCACCTCCAACACTTGTGTCGATGAAAGGAGAGCCAACCCTGCACAGACCACGCATAGGGGCGATGGATGAAAGGGTTGTAATGGTCGTGTGCTTGTGACTGATACGGAAGCGTGGCGCTAATTTGATTTCTTTTCTTCGGCAACGCCTTTGAGCGCACACAATACGCCAATTTCTTTAACTTTTTTTTCCTTGGCTCATTCGGAGAGCAGTTAGCTATGATAGGGGTCGTGATCCGGTCTCTGTAAGGCCTCTGGAGGCTCCGCTAAACGCTTAAATTCACAGGGCTGCCAACATCATTGAAAGCATTTTTACTGGCGCGATACGGTACAAAATCCCATTCTGCAAAGGTAATGTAGTCCTGTCCGTTGTAGCAGAGGTTCGAAAAATTCTCGCGAGTTTTGTACTGCCACGAAACTCAACTAGAAGGGTAGTGTAAATTTAAAATTCCGAGAAACTAGCTGTTGCTTAAAAAAATCTTCAGAAATTTCGGTTGGAACTCTGGAACAGATTCTGTCACGTATTCTAGAAGTCTCTAATGATGGCTGAAGATTTAACAGAGATGTCATCGCTGCTTTCATCCGAACTGAACTAGTATATACCGGGTGTTTCAGCGAACACTTTCAAACATTTTTTTTAAAGGTTGCCTGTGGCAGATAGCACAATTCTAGTTCATGGCAGCTCTAGCCGTGGTGTTCGCAAGGCCGATCCACTTGGAATGAATTCTCAGGATGTCATCAATTTCGAGATATCAATTCCAGAACTTTGCGGAGAAATGCATTGGAGTTCCAGCTACTTTCTTCACAAAGCGTTGTTTTATGCTTTGAAGCACGAAAGTAACCGGAACGCCATCGCATTTCTCCGCAAAGTTCGGGATTTAATATCTCCAAATTGATGACATCCTGAGAATTCGTTCCAAGTGGATACGGCTTGCGAACGCCAGGGCTAGAATTTGTGAATTGCAATACGGCCATAAGGTAGTTAGTTAAAAACTTCACTAGTGTATTTTGGCTAATGAGTCGCATATGCATTTCAATTTCTTTGTGCTGGTAATCTCCGGCTCTTCGAATAGACCAGCTCATGAACTAAAATTGTGCTATCTGCCAGAAGCAACTTTAAAACGTTTTGAAAGTGACCGCTGAAACAAACTTTATGTCTATTACATTGTATGGACTGTAGGGCCGGTTCATTCATCCAATGAAATGATTGGGGAGCATACGATTGGTGAGAAGAAGAAGATTGGATTTATTGACAGGAAAGACAGAGAGGTCCACCTGAGCTAGTGCGCTCTAGTCTGCTACTCTGCACTTGGGAAGAGGGAAGGGGAGTGAAAGTATTGGGATGGATGATGATGATAATAGAAGTGGTGAGTGTTTATGTACATGAGACAGTTGACTCGCTAGAGCCGCTCGTCGAGCTTGGTGTCCTGCAGGAACTTCAACAATACTTTTGTTGCACGTATTGAAGTTGCAGTGTCAGGCCATGGGCCGAGGATAGCTTCCTCCGACAGTGGTTGCCTGCCAACGCTGGCTAAGAAACTTTCTAGCGTCCTTCGCTCCAGCATATATGCTGGGCAGTCGCACAGTAGGTGTTGCAGTGTTTCAGGCGTCTGGCAGTGATCACAATCAGGGCTGTTCGATTGGCCGATAAGGTGTGCGTAGCGACGGGTGAAAGCAACGCCGAGCCGAATCCTGTGTAACAGTGATGTTTTGCTCCGTGTAAGCTTCGGGGGCAAACAGAATTTACCGTCTGGGTCAATCATGTGTAGACGTCTGTGAATGTTGTTATAGTGGGCTCTGTAAGCTTTTGTAAGGTCCTGCATGAGTGCCTTAATCACGGAGTTGGTGTCAGGTCGCGAGTAAGCAATCCGTACTTCATCAGAGGAAGAGGACGCCGATCTTGCCTCACTGTCAGCGAGTTCATTGCCAAAAACATCACAATGACTTGGCACCCATTGAAAGGTGATCACGTGACCACTTAACTCGGCACTGTGATGAAGTTCGACGATTTCCAGCACGAGCAGGTAGTATGGTCCTTTCTTTTAAAAACATTTTAGCGCTTGTAGCGCTGATTTGGCATCGCACAATATCGTCCATTTATGAGGTGTCTGCGCTCTCATAAAACGGACAGCCTCCCGTATTCCCACGAGTTCCGCAGCCGTAGATGTCGATTTGTGGTCTAATCTAAATCGTTGAGTAATTCCAAGTTGTGGGATGACAAATGCGGCCGTTGTGGTAGATGGCGTGACCGAACCATCGGTATATACTTGTACAGTCCCACTATATAATGTAAATATATGGGACAGGGTGAGCTGTTTCAAGCCAATAGGGGAAACGTGAGATTTCTTCATGATTCCGGGTATCTGAAGCCTCACTAGTGGTCTTGGCAATGTCCATGGAGGTGTTGCGGGAATATCGGTGGCCTGGAATCTTGCAGGTATAACACTTGCGTGGCATGCAATAGCTTTAGAAAAAACCACAGTCAAGGTTGGTGCTTGGAAGTGTTGACAGTGGATGGTGTGGGTGTCTGGTTAGCAGGCGAATATAGGTTCGCACAGGTTCACAAGACCTGTATATGTCGAGTGGACAAGCCCGTGCTTCCGCTATTGTGCCCTTGGTTGACGTGCAGCGTGGCAAGCCAAGACATATCCGTAGTGCTTGTGCCTGAAGGCTCTCCAGCGTGCGTATACAAGATGACCCCATGTTAGATAACACAGGCATGCTGTAGCGTATGTAGCCCGCAAAAAAGTGCCTGGTACACTTGGAGCAAACTTCGCTCAGAGGGGGCCCCATCTCAGTCCTGATATTACACGAATAATGTGTATGAAGTTGGTCAGTTTAGCCCTAAGATTGGTGAGAAACTTTGTGCATTATCCATAGCGACAATACCTCTTTTTCCTTGATAATAATTTTTGCTCCCGCAACTATTTTGATTGTTCTTTGCTAAATAACAAACCTTCATTTACGTTATGAATGGCACAATCATCATCATCATCATCATCATTTATTATTCCCTTAAGGGCCCCATGTGGGTATTACATAATCCGTATTAACCTACACGCAAATTGGAGGTAGCTAGATAGAGACGGAGGTATGACCGTCTCAAGAACTCCTGCAACGCGCTCGAGAGAAAAATGTGGTCAATGCATAAATTTTTCTGCCACCCCGAAGCGTGTATTGCAGTGAAGATTCAGTGCTGTTCAACGCTGCCATATGCATGCAGTATGGGCAGTATGGATCAGACGTCTAGAATTTAAGATCTAAGCAAGGTCACGTAAGATCATTTTGAAATTTTCGGTGCGCCTTAAAAATTAGTTTTCCGCTTACAAATCCGTTAAAGTAATGCTACAATATTAACTTAGACCTATTAATGTGTAATGTCCAAAAATCATGAGAACATATGCAGCAGTCAATTAAAAGAAAGATTAAGATAGAGCTCAATTTCTTCGCTTAGTGAGGGGTGTCAAGTGGCAATCTGACTTCAGAGTTTGAAAATAGCCAGTCTGTGTGATTTCTGTAAGTAAAGGTTCATTTACGGTGCAACGTTGTAGTGGCGGTGAAAACCACCATATAGGACAATGCAAGTCACGAAACTAGCTGCTCGTTGTGCGAACCTGCAGCAAGACAAGCGCTGAAGCGACTCAGCAGACTGATAGCGGCGAACACGCTCGTGAATCGTCGAAATCTGATAAGCGGATCAGACGCGTCTGCTATTTATAGGACTCATTGTATCACCCAGCGTAATCGCTGGGGCTCGCGTAAGTTCTAGCATGTGCACCACTCGCGCGCGCTATCTCATTACCCAAGGCGCCGCGACAACATAAACAACAACAGAGCCACCGATAACGTTCGATAAGCCTCCGACACAGAAAGGCGCGTCTTGTGCTGGGTGATAACATTAAACATATCTCAGCCGGCTAGAGACGGTCACAGGGAAAGGTTAATAAGTAAGCGTGGAAATACGATTATTTTAGGGTCCTGGGTCCTCTGGGCGTGAAAGCCACGCCATCCGCAACCAAGTCCGACGCTCCGCCCTCTTCACGCGCCAGAAGCGCAGCTATCGCACAACTGGCGCGCGCCTGTCGTGGAGGCGCACCCTGATTGGCGCAAATATTGGACACCGGGCTCTGCTCGCCACTCTCCACTGCTGCTACTGCTCTCAGACTCCAAACATGTCTCGCCGAAAGGCGAGCGTTGCTTCTACGCCATCCGCGAGAGCAGCCAAGGCTAATCTCTAACAGAAGAAGAGAAGCCAGTACGTTTAGCTCGCAAACGCGCAGATAAGGAGCCACTATATAACGCTTCACAATAATATGCACCCGCCGTGGTTGCTCAGTGGCTAAGGTGTTGGGCTGCTGAGCACGAGGTCGCGGGATCAAATCCCGGTCACGGCAGTCGCATTTCGTTGGGGGCGAAATGCGAAAACACCCTTGTACTTAGATTTAGGTGCACGTTAAAGAACCCCGGGTGGTCGAAATTTCCGGAGTCCTCCACTACGGCATGCATCATAATCAGAAAGTAGTTTTGAAACGTAAAACCTCATAATTAATTAACAATACTATGATTTCTCTTAAAGGGCTCCTCACCAGGCCCCATAGCAAATTTTGGTTATACGCTGGAAGTTGTTACGTGTCCTCTAGGGAGCGTTCTGCCGCAAAAATTTTTCAAATCGGCTCATTAATAGCCGAGATAGAAATATTTCAATGCCGCGAACCCATGATTTCAGCAGGCGGGCTCCACTGCCAAGCAAGACGCTCTCTCCGCTCGTCCCGTCTAGCCTCTGCAAGCGAAATTCCTTCCCCCCGTTATCCCATGCCGGAGCTCGAGGATCGCGTATCGCGTACGTCAGGGGCCCCAGCTTAATTATTTTTCTCGCTTTGTTGCGGCGCAGCGCATTTCCGCTGACGGCATCACGCGCGAGCTGTTGTGTCTAGTTTCGCGCACCGCACGATTTTGCGTGCTGTGCACGAGGACACTTGACTAGCGGTATAATTCAGTGCTACACGAATACTGAGGCAGACACAAGCGGATCGCAGAGCATGATTCCGCGCTGGAACACGGCAGAAAGTGACATAGTTTCGGTCTCTGCGCGCACCACAGTGCACGACGTGGGAACAAGCAGACGAAACGGAAGTACGTCATCTCTCTTCGTGCGGTACGAAGTAAAAAAAAAAAAAAAAAAAACGCAGACATTCGGTTTTCTAATTTCTGTAAACATTAATTCTTTCATTGAAGGAACAGGTTAAACAAAGAACTGTTGTTCCTTTGAATAATTCTCGAAGTCACGGGTCTCTATGAATAACGTGCCAGTGCCGCCACGTACGCCGGCACACAAGTGTTCCTGCATATTCTCCCGCTGCGGGAGCCATATGCGTCGACTCTCCGGCTGGGAGTGCGGCGTCAGCGACAAGGACTAGCCGCGTTTGGTTTGAAATTTCAGCTCTTTCCGCGGCGCGTAGGGATGTGATATTTGAATTGAATTCTGGGTATTTAAGGGCCAAAAACATGATGTGATCATGAGGCACGCCGTAGTGGTGGACTCCGGATTAATTTTGACCACCAGCGGATCTTTAACGTGCCGCCAATGCACGGGACAGGGGCGTTTCGCCCCCATCAAAATGCGCTCGTTGCGGCAGGGATTCGGTCCCGCGACCTCGTGCTGAGCAGCGCAACACCATATCCGCTAAGCCACCGCGGCGGGTGTATGTAATACTTAGCAGACACTATCATTAGCGCGTCTTGTATCAGCTTGACATGGTCAGCAATATTTTGACATGAAACTGCCAACATCAGTTAACAAAAAAATTGCAAATAAATCCAGATTTCTTACAAAATATGTCAGCAATGTGTCCCAAATCAGCCTTTTTGCGCGCATGGTAGACGTATAAAAAATTAAAGTCGGACTCTACGTAGGAGAGCGAATAGTAAATCTATTCATTCACTCATTCACTTCTTATTCTGTATTCGTTCTATTCACTTAAACACTAAGACTATAAATGTTTGTTTTCAAGGAATTAAGATAACATTTCATACTCTTGGAGGGGGTTTTACATCATGTTTGCTGTTACAATTCAATTAGCGCGCAGGCAGAGAACTATTTTAGACTTAAAAAGTGCAGAGATTAAAGAAAAAGAGAAATCGGAGAGAGCCGGGTTTTCGGCCGGTGCATTCGGCACGACTCTTCTCTGCACTCTTGGGCGCTGCGTTATAGTATTTTAATAAAGTGCCGCGAAAAGATTTTTGCCCTGCTCGGTGAATCTACACAGGACTGACCTATTTTTCTTGACCGCGTGTTGATATATGTGTAATCGCTAAATGAGTTGAGAACAAAAGACACCAATGCCCACTGCACCTTGAGCTATGGATCAAAGGTGACCAAATCCAACGTCACGCGAGCGCCTCTTCATTTCAACTGGCGTGGGCAAGCAAATTATTATATATATAAAGGAACTCTCTGTCATTAGAAAATGTTACCAAGTTTTGGCCCAGCGGTCTCTGCAGCTGGACGTTGGACGGCGTCAGATTGAGCTTGTTGTGCTCGTCATGTCCACTCACGCAAAACGTCGCTGAAAAGCAACTGGTGCTTCAAATAGCGCAGTTTGTTCGCTCGCCAAAATTCATGTACATAATTTACTCAGCTTTATTGATCTTTTTTGCTAATCCACATAGCTTTACAAATTCTATTATCTAATAAATAACAGAGAAAATGTTTTAGGTCAACTGGGTGAATATTTTTAGTGGATGCCCAGCCTTAAAGTAATGAGGTTGCTGCTATAGACGACGTTAAATAGGAAATCAAATGCCATTGAGAAATAAAGCACATATTCCATATCATAAAACGAAGCTTTATACTACGGTGTTGCTATCTGAATGCAGTTCTTAGTTGCGGAGAGTATATAGAGCCGCCGTAGTGGCGCAGCAGATGGCGTTGAGCTGCTAAGCATAAGGGCGCGGGTTCAAATCCTGGCCGCGGCGGCCGCATTTCCATGTACCGTACAGTTAGTGCTCGTTAAAGAACCCCACGTAGTCAAAGTTAATCCCCCCCCCCCTCCAATACAGGGTACCTCGTAATCATATTCTGGTTTTGGCACGTAAAGCCCAAGAAAGCATGCAGATTATTATGTTAAGGGATGTGGTGCACAGCTTTTCGAAGTATTGTGGTGTAAAGTAAAAAAAAAAAGGAGCCATTCCATTGTGTGAAGGTGCATGACCAGCTAAGCTGTAGCACATCACACAGGATTACACAAGGGTGCGTGTATTTACTTTCATGATTTGGTAATGGTAGTGACGATAGCTTTGTGATTACTGTGGTATACACTGATTGGTTCGGTTACAACCTTAGACAGAATCTTGGCCGAAGTTAAATCTACACACGACCGTGGTTGAGTGACTTGGATTGGTGCCGCACTATAATCGCACTCTCCAAGCACAAACTCAGGGAACCATTTTTTGTCTGATTTTGAAATGTCCCCATTGATATCTCCTAGTGATGATCACAGGCCGTGGTGTCAACACGGCTAACCCATGCAAAGTCCGTGGTCATGAACTTCTCGATATCACACTTGGGTGTGCCTGGAGATTTATGCACAGTGAACATCACAATTCCGTCTTTCATTTGTACGGCACATACATCCCCACAGTCGGTGGTATTGTCCTCTTGCGAATCGAGAGTGTATGGCTGTACATACATTTTGTCCTTTAAGGATAGGGCAACGCCTTCTGCTCCTGAGTCTACGTGCTGTTCACGAACGATCCCACTATACCCATTGACTTGAAACAATGCATCTTGAATTATTTATTTCACTTATTACTAATATTTTTTTTATCATTATTGCGGGCGGAGTGCTCGAAGCCTGCTTCACCTTCACCGCGGGGCGGCCCGGTATTGCACTATCTCGGGGATTGGCCCAACCTGAGCTTTCTATTATTGTTGACGCGCGGGCACGAAAAATTCATGGAACCCTAGCGATATGCAGCTTCGCCGTAAATCACAAGCAACAGAAAAGAGGAGAAAGGGAGAGCGACAATGGCCCCCTTCTTTTCTTCAATACTTCGCTGTTATGGGCCATAAGCCAAAGTGGGCAAGCATACAGAAATGATGTGTTTGCCTTCTCTTGGTGTCGGCGTCGTTATCTCTTGCTATCTAATACAAGTGTCGCCGACCGCACGGCTGCACCACGTGCGCGAGAAATGGTGCCGGGCACGTGGCAGGCCAGGGTTGAACAGATGCCGAGAAATAAACGTTGGATGCTTGACCTATAGCTGGAGTACTTGTATCAGGGTGTAAACGCTACTCTAACGGGGATGACCAGCCTGTGCGGATTACGGAAGAGTCTGCACGTAGTACTTTGCTTCTCCGCAAGTCGGTCGGAAAAGGCCGTTGATCAGAAAAATAAAAAAAAATGTAGATTCAACGCACGTCTTCGAAATCTACGAGGCGCGTTTATTTTTTAGCTGTACCAAATTTTTAAATATTGTCGGTAGCAGATCGATAACACAATTATAAACCTTGAACTAAATTACTCGATGAAATGGTCATTACTTCTACGAGAAATCAAAGTGCTTAGTTAATTAAATAACATAATTACACGGATTAATCTCGCAACACCGTAATTATTTACTGTAGGGCACATATTTCAACTTAGGAATTGTAGCCGGTAGTTCGCAAGGCGCATCCACTTGGAACGAACTCCCAGGGCTACACCAGTTTCGAGTTATTGATTTTGAAAGCGTCCGATAAATGCATAGGTGTTCCAGCTACTTTTGTGATTCAATGCATAAAACAGCCTTTTGCTAAAAAGAACTAAGTGGAACTAGAGCACATTGTTAATGCAAGTTTGACGGCGCATATCTCGAAGCCGGCGCCATCTTCAGAATTCTTCCAAGGCGACATGCCTTGCCACCTTATCACCTACAATTTGTACATTAAAATGTGTGCTGTAAAGTAATTAGTTAAACAGATAATCGGTGTAATTTTGCTAATCATTCAATTAAGCATCTTGATTTCTAGCGGAAGTAATGGCCGCCTCATCGAGTAACTAAGCTCAAGTGTTAGAATTGTGCAATTTGCCACAGGCAATTCAAAGGGACACTAAAGGTTACTATGAAGACGAGTTAAAGTCATAAAGCAATGCTCTAGAACGTGTAAGGCGTCAATATAATCGCGAACACAGCTTTAGTTACCGAGAAATTGAGGTAAATGCATGACACGATTTGAGACCCCAAAGTGACATTCCGGTACTAGCCCGATGACGAAGGCACTCCTCGTCATAATTTATGTCACTAGTACTCAATTACTCGCATTAAAAAGATTATTTCATTAGGTTCATTAGATTATTTCATTAGGCTGGATAAAGGGCGACCTACCAACAGCCTGGAAACACTCGGAGGTAACCATGGTACCCAAGCCAAACAAACCCATCTCCATCGCAAATCTCCGCCCCATCTCACTTACATCCTGCGCCGGGAAACTGCTTGAACACATGGTCAACGAGAGGCTCACCACATATCTCGAGGAAAACGATCGCTATCCGCACACCATGTTCGGCTTCCGCCAGATGCTTTCCACGCAGGACGTCCTCTTCCCGCTAAAGGAAGATATTCTTGACCATTTGAGCAAACACAGCAAGTCTTCCATTCTAGCTCTAGACGTAAAGGGCGCCTTTGATAACGTGAGCCATGAAGCCATTCTCCGTAACCTAGAAGATATCGGCTGCGGTGCCAAAACATACGCCTACATGAGCGCTTTCCTCACCAACTGTACGGCCACGGTGGGGATTGCCAGCCTCCGGAGCAAGGCATTTCACCTACCTAACAGGGGTACGCCACAAGGTTCGGTAGTCTCGCCACTCCTCTTCAACGTGGCCCTCCTCAAACTTCCCCGCCTCCTAGACACCGTCCCAGGGATATTCCATGCTCTATATGCAGGTGATATCACACTGTGGACGAGAGGCACGAGCACGGGGGAACAGGAGACCCGTCTTCAGGAGGCGGTCAACATCATCGAACGATACCTCAACACCTGCGGCCTCCACTGTGCCTCGGAGAAATCCGAGCTGTTAGTACTCGGGGCACGCACCCGGGGCCGGCCCCCAAGCCACGACGCACCGGACCCACAAGTCCTTCTTCAGGGAGTCCCGATACCGAAGGTCGACTCACTTCGAATTCTCGGAGTCCATATACACAAGGACGGGTCCGGCTCCGCCACACTCCCTAGGCTACACAACACCGTGGCACAGCTTACTCATCTGATACGACGGGTGGCCAATCACCGCAATGGCCTCAAAGAGCACGTAACTTTGCAAATGGTACAAGCCCTCCTTTACAGCCGCATTACATACGGAACTCCTTACCTCAACCTGAAGACAGCCGAGAAACAAAAGCTAAACCTTCTCATACGAAAGGCCACGAAGCTCGCCCTAGGACTACCGACAACCGACTCCACTGACCGATTGCTTCGCATGGGAGTTCACAACTCCTGGGAAGAACTCGCGGAAGCGCACCTCATCAACCAGATCGAGAGACTCAAGCTAACAACCACAGGCCGAGCAGTCCTCCGACGCACAGGATACGTAACCAACCCAGAACACGATGACGAATGCAAGGAAAAGATCACGTCGAAGCTCCGCGAATGTCTACAAGTTCTTCAGATACCTCGAAACATGCATCCAGAACACCATCGAGGCAGGCGGCTCGCCAGGGTAAACGCCATCAGACGCAAGCACCGTAACGACCCGCAGGCGCGCTACGTGGACGCAGCCAAGTATCCGGGGTGAAATGCCTTCGCCATCAGCGTCACAGACCACAAGGGTACGACACTGGCGTTGGCGACCATTCTCGCCAAACGCGCCGACACAGCTGAGGAGGCCGCTATAGCACTCGCCACCCACACAAGTGAGCATGCCATAGTGGTCTTCACCGACTCTCAAGCAGCAGCACGTAACTACATGAAGGGCAGGATCTCTATAAAAGCGATCAACATACTGAAACGTGGCGACACTCCTCCCCCCTACACCTGCATCATGTGGGTTCCGGGACATGAGGGACTCGAGGGGAATGAAGCGGCACACGCCGCGGCCCGCGCAAGCGTCAACCGGGCCTCCCCGCACGAGAATCTAGGCATGTCCCACCCACCCAAATCAGCGGAGGAAACAGAAACAATACCGCTAACTCATCAAGCACTACTGCAGCACTATCGCCTTGGACGCAGGGTATACCCTCCACCACATCCAAAACTAACGAGAAACGAAGGCACTGACTACAGGCGACTCCAGAGCAATACCTTTACCCATGGAAGCTTACTGCATCATTTCCACCCGACGCTATACAGCTACACCTGTCCACACTGCAACGTGCCAGACAGCCTGGCGCACCTCCTACTGCAATGCAAGAAAACCCGAGAAACCATCACAGCGGCACCACTAGTAGCCCCAGCAGACGCAGACCAAAACTTCCTCGCTGAAACGTGGGAGGCTGCGATCTCCAAGCCTGACCTGGTCGACCAGCGTGAACTAGTCTCCCGGGCCCGGAGGGCGATCCAAGCCAGAGGGTTCCTGGAATAAGGGACCCTCCCACCTCGACTGACAAGTCACTGCTTAAAATAAAGGTTTCATTCTCTCTCTCTCTCTCATTAGGTTATAAGACGGAAGAAAAGGCTACTTGTCTACTTCTGTTCGATTCTAAGAAAAAATACCATTGTGACGTTACCCTTCAGTAGTATGGCTGGTCGAAAGGTTTCGTTTTCGCTCGACTCTGCGCTGCTCGCGTTTTGGAGTTTCGGTAGTTTCGTTATCGCGTCGTGCTGCGCTGGTTCTGCTGGCTCGCGAAACGCATTTGGAACAAGCAGCGAGAATGCCGCGTCCATGTGATGTCGTGGGATGCGCGAACGGTCCGCGGAACATGGCCAAGGACAGTTGCAGCGGCGAATCCAATGTTACTTATCACTGTGTGCCAACGAGTGAACCTCTCCGTTCGAAGTGGTTAAGTGCTGTACCTCTGCCACAGCGCGTTGGCAAAGAGCCGAAAAATCGCATAGTGTGCTCGCTGCACTTTCGTCCAGAGGATTACAAGTTCAACGCCGACTTCCTGAAGTCGTGTGGAGTGCCTTTCAAAGCAATGCTTTCCCGTAGCGCTGTTCCGTCGGTCTTGCCTGAATTCTCCGAAGTGCAAGAACTGCAGGTCGAAGATGTGGCGGTGAGTGCGGCATTAGGTTTTCACGAAGGAAAAGCTACAAATGTGCGAATATGTACAGCCACGACATACAGTTGCCGTTGTAGTATGCAACGACGCCAGCAGCGCGAGCCCTCAGCAGCAGGTCACGTTCATCAGTGCTTAAATCGCTGAAGTCGAGCCCAGCATCGCGAGCCAATGTCTCGTTGTCAGGGTAGTCTATTGCAACGAGTGTCAAGGTTGGCGTCATAAAATGAAGAACCAGCTTATCGTCGCGCGCTTTCCCTTCCGCTAGCCACCATAGTTCCACTTTCACGCTGCTGTCGGCTCTGTTTGTGGCCGCGCGTTTGCGTTTTGCGCAGAAACGCCGTAGTGCCGTCTGCGGGCGCCGTTTTACTCTCCGACGGCGCAACGTCACTATCACACCATGACCTCACCACTTCTCCATCGGAGGGCGGGCGATTTGAATTGCGCTAGAGGTACGCGGACGCTTCAGAACGCATTTTCTCTTAAAATAAATCTCTTCTTCGCATGAAACAAGCGTTTCGAGGTTTCTGGGATGGTATTTCAACAGTCCACGTTGACTTAATATTAACCTTTAGTGTCCCTTTAAATGAAATATGTGCAGCTAGAAAAAAAAAAAGGCACCCTATATGTCAAGCGAATCTGTCGTGAAGTCAGGTTAATAAAACGCTATAAATATGCTCATTCCATTCCTGCATCTCCGGCGTAAAGGAAACTATAACGCCCGCGCATGCGCACTCGGACACCCGTCTTGCGCACGGATACACACGTGCCGATAATCTCGAAGAGCTACTTGACTTTGGCACTAGAAGTGTGCGTGCGATTGTTACCCATTAGGTTCGGCATTTCGATCCAACATGGGTGTTTGCAATACTGGCTGTGCATTCCAATGAGCAGAAACATGTCAAAGGGCACATCGTCACAACTCTAGTTGGCACCAGGTATCGCACGGAATGAGCGTTCAAATCAGTCTTCGTGCAGAGCTCGTTGAAGCACACCCCAAAATAAGATAGCATCCCTGCAGCCTATAAAACAATGTTCAGATGTTTTAGGTGCATCACACGAGTGCCAATTATTGGACGTCAAAAAAGAGATTACATTATGGGGTTTTTTCGTGCCAGAAACCACGATATGGGGGGGGGGGGGGGAGGCTGTGGAATAATCTGGCCCACCTGGAGTTCTTCAACGTGCACCTAAATCTAAGTATACACGGGTGTTTTTCGCATTTCGCCCCCATCGAAATGCGGCTGCCGTGGTCGGGATTATCCCGCCACCTCGTGCAAACCAAAAAATTGAACGTCACGAAAATCTCTTGAACGCAGCCAGGTTCTGAAAGACAAGGTTTCACAATGTAATTCGGAAAAGAAAGCTTTTTTTTTTCGTAGAGGGAGGCAGAAGCATTTTACACACATGTGCACTAGCTAGTACAACCTTTCCTGGCAGTCCAATGTATTTTGACCGGTAAAGTGGTGGCGGGAACAACATAGATATTGAATCTCTATTTCGTGATACACAGTGCACATATTCATTTGAAAACCTCTCTCAAAAAACGAACCGAGAACTATACTTCACGCATATACCCCGAAAGACAGGGTCACAAAGAAAAATTTCATGAAACTACTAGGTTAGGCAAAACATTCCTCAGGTTTACCAGCTGTAAGAAAGCTTGAACGATAGGTAGAGAACAGTCACGAAACGAGAAGTAGCGAGATACCAATTGCCACGCATGCAGATATACTACGCCTAGCCCCCCTGCACTAACCGGCCTGAAAAGGTTATCTCGTCCCATGTCATTATAACTCGAAGACCATAAGAAAATCGCAAATACGCGGTGAAAACGTTGAATGCACGATCTGGCACAGCGGATCATTTGTAGTATACGGAAAAAGGTTTGTTGCCAAGAGCGTGTTGCATGTCTCAGCTTTGCCGGAAATTAAAATCTTGTCCGGTGCGAAGAATTTAACGTATCGTTCAAGGGCTGCAATGCTCTCTTTCCAATACTGTGCACTTAACTTATGCCCATTTAATGGAACATGGAGGCATTTTGGGGCACCACTGACCACTCTATTCCAACGAACGGAGCAGGTATAGACCACTATGACCCAAATCACACACCTGAACTTTTTGAATAGTTCATCTGCACGTCTGAAAGAATACCAAATTGCTCCACAGTACCTACAATTAGCTCAATGCTTGGTTGTCCTTGCAGAAAAAAAGATGATATTGTCTGCATACGCTAGCGCTTCAGCCTTCTGTCCTAGCAAGCTGTGACGATGAATGCTGTCTGATTGAAGAATGTTTAAGCACAGCGACTCCAAGTAAAGAGAAAACAGGAGAGGCGACATAGGACAGCCTTGCTGGACAGAGAATTGAATAGATATAGGCTCCGAAAGATGGTTATTCACAATCAAGCGGGTAGAACAATGTAACAAAGTTGCACTCCTTTTAATAAAGTAGAACCAACATTAGCTTGTTGTCAAAGAGAAAACAGAAATGCGTGGGAACACGATCAAATGGTCATGCGAGGTCCACTTGAAGTAATGCGAGTTGCCCATGATAGTTTTAACAATAATCAAGAATTAGCACATACTGCAGTGCGAAGATAAAGAAGGGGGGGGGGGAAGTGAACATAGTGAACGAAACTGAACAAATTATACACAATCATAAAGCAAACATTACCACTCGGGCAAGCATAGACTAGCAAACTTTATAGCAATACGTTGGGTGCAAAAATTACATAACTCTGTAAAACAACTTTTATGCGCACAAAGAAAAGCAATCACAAGTTAGTTCATGAGTTGCCCAAATATAGACAAGAGTATGGCGTCGTCAACAATGAAGTTTACCTATAATTATACACATGTGAATAGTATGAGCGATGTGGATGTTGGTTGTACATAGCGACCCTTTACTCCACACATTTGGGGAGGTCCAATTAGGATTGACATGACAAATTGTAATCTACTAGATAAAACATTAGCAAACAATTTATAGTCGACATTGCATAACGTTATTGTCCTGTAGCCTTCAGAATGACGTAATTTTTCTCGATCGCTACTTTTCGGAGTCAAAATCGTGTGACTTTTGTTGAAGGACCGTAGAAGGGCCTCGCTCGTGGATCCCTCGGTAATAATTGGCATTAGAATGGGGCAACGACGATTCTTAAATGCTGTGTAAAGCTCACCTGAAATTCCCTGAGGACTTGGTGTTTTTGCTAAAAGGCAGTTGATCTATGTCGAGTTTAATCTCTTGCGCCGCTTACAGCGGAACACTCTTCGTGTGTTAATGGGCTAATAATAAACGAGAAGAAAGGGGGTTAACCGAGAGGCCCGATTTTATTAATCATAAGAAGCCAACAAACACTGACGCCGAGGACAACATAGAGGAGAATACTTGTGCTTAATAAATGAAATAATTAAATGATAAATTAATGAAAATTAAAGTGGATGAAGAAACAACTTGCCGCAGGTGGGGAACGACCCCACGTCTTTCGCATTACGCGTGAGATGCTCTACCAATTAGGCGACCGCGGCGCCGTTCTCCCATCTATTTTTTTGGGTATTTATGTTCTTAGCAGAATCCTGGGAGTGTTAGCCAACGCCACCACTCACAGACCTTGGCGGCGGATGTGGAACATCCTTTCTGCCGCAGGCGTCACGAGAACGAGAGAATATGATGGGCTAATAAGAGAGACGAAATTGTTCTGAAGGAGAGCTTCCTCGGTAGAATCCCTATAATATCATCAGCAACTGAGTTTATTAAAATGATCCTGCAGCTGAAAGATCTATACGAACAAATCCGGTTCCGTCCGGATTGGTATTCTGTATTTCTAAGTTGCTCCTCCTTGCCGCCATTTAATGTTTCGTGTGAAGCTTGACCACAACCTGGAAAGCGCGTTTCGAGAATGAAGAGTAACTCTATGGTGTTCGATGTATGTGTTTTCTTCGCCGTGTAAGTAGAAGAGACTTCTTAGTTCGTTTATTTGTTTGTTTCCCGCAGGAGTCATGCATGCCTGAAATGAATACCACGAAAGAAAATTGTGGCCTTATGATTATAACATTGGGCTGCTGCAGCGGAAGACCAAGGTTCGATCCCACTACCGGGTACGCACACTATGCAATTCAATTTTTTATGTGTCATCTATTCAGTAGGACAGCAGCAGCGCCCAGCCCCCATGGTCAGGATATTCCAAGAGACCTCTCTTTAAAAAGGGACTGCCGCAGATGTATGCAGATCCGAGCAACTTGTGCATCAAAGAAAGAGAAGTAGGGCAAGGGAGTTTTCGAAGCCTTTGGAAATACTAGTGCTCTGGCTTTGGCACGGCTCTAAGTCTAGCCAAGACTTTGCAAATACGCTTGACCATATAAATTCGGCGCAATGCTCTGTATGTATATATATATATATATATATATAAATATATATATATATATATATATATATATATATATATATATATATATATATATATATATAGATATCATAGCATAAGAAGTCAACAAAGATACGAAGGACAACACAGGGGAAATTACTTGTACTTACTAATTGAAATAAAGAAATGATAAATTATGGTAGGAAAAGAAAGGGGATGAAAAAACAATATGCCGCAGGTGAGGAACAATCCCCACGTCTTCGCATTACGCGTGCGATGCTCTACCAATTGAGCTACCGCCGGCGCCGTTCTCTCTTCCACTGTCTTGGATATTAATGTGCTACTATTAGAACTAACCTGAGAGTTGGCTTCTTATGCTATGATTGATAAATATCGGGCCCTTCGGTCAACCCCCTTTCTTCTCGTTCATTATATAACGAGGGTCTCGAATCCGGCAACATTAGTTCAATGGCTTCATTAGTTCATTAGGCAATGACTTCTCCTTCAGGTAACATGTGTAGGTTTATTGACCAGTTGCCTTCACCCAAAAAGATCACGTACTCATGACGCCTGCGGCAGAAAGGATGTTCCACATCCGCCGCCAAGGTTCGTGAGTGGTGGCGCTGGCTAACACTACCAACGGTTAGTTCTAGTAGTTAAACATAAATACCCTAGAAAGTGGATGGGGAAACGGCGCCACGGTAGCTCAATTGGTTAGAGCATCGCACGCGTAATGCGAATACACGGGATCGTTCCCCACCTGCGGTTAGTTGTTTCTTCATCCACTTTCATTGCCATTATCATTTCTTTAATTCAATTAGTAAGTACAAGTAATTTCCCCTGTGTTGTCCTTGGTGGTCTTGTTTGTTGGCTTCTTATGATATATAAGAATACTTCTTACTGGGATGAATGCCTAAACTGACGCGTACAAATTCCCCAAAGCTCTTATCGGACTCGCACAGCGAACGAACTAAAGAATTCCTCAAACTCACAGGACTGACGTGCTTCCCAAGGGCCACATAAGCAACTTAGACTGATTAATGTTAATGCCCGCAGTATTAGAAATAAAACCGATACGCTGGAAATTTTATTACTGAAGCATGATCCTCATATTACTGTCTTAACTGAGACTTGGCTGCATGATGAAATAAGTGACGATATATTTCCTCCTTCCTATACAGTGTTCCGAAAAGGCTGGCGCACCAGGGGGAGGGGGAGGAGGGAGTTGGTGTTGCCGTCCTGATCGAAAATGGCATTTCTGCCCATCTCTTGGAAGTTATCCCTGAGATTGAATGTTTGCGCGTCAAGATAAGCTCTTGGGGTCACAGCTTTATTGTTTACGCCATATACAGACCACCGGATACTACTCCCGAATACTTACAAAAATTAGCTGATGAAATGATCAGGCACAAAAAGAATAAGATTATATTGAACTGTACAAACAATGTCTAACCGACCGCAGACGCATGTGCTGTAGCTTGACGGAGGCGACGTGTAGGCGCTTTCCAACCATAGAGAAAGGCCGCCTTCCAAGGAAGCCTTTCTTACGCTCGGCTCAGCAACATTGTTAGTGGGCCATCTCCCCAGTCTGAGGAGTTGCCCTTTGAGTGAAGGTCCCTGCGTAGGCATCCTTCTCTCATTTGGCGCCTCAGTCTTGGGTGGCGATTCAGTATCAGTTCCACCTCGTTAGGAATGACTTCTCCGATGTGTGTGACAGGTAGCCGAGACCGTGAGTGTGGTGTACCGCCTTGAACACGCTACTAGTAAATTCCCGGTAAGCGCAGAAAGCTTTATATTTCCCATTTTCTTTTTTTTCCACAATACATCTAAGTATTGTTCAAGTTCGCCGAAAATATATCGTATATCTAGCCGTGTTCATGGCCGCATGCTTACGAGTGAGTCCGAAACCATGATGTTGGAACCGATTGAGAAATACTGCGCCGTGTCACCCGCGCACGTGCGATTCCGGAACTACGAGGCCGGAACTGTTTAGAAATCGATCTATATTGAGTTACCCATCGCGATCAGGAAAACACTTCTATCGCGGATAAATCAAAGAAGTTTTCAGGCATGTAGGACCCTCGGGGCTGTACTTGTCGGCGATAAGGTAGCCTCCCCGCCTGCGGGATTATGACTGAGCTACGTCGAATGCTCGGTTGCCGTAGTCGGAAGTTGGAATCCCGCTATAAGATTTAAAAAAAAAAATGATGGTGAGCTTGAAATTCACCTCCTCCAGTGCACAACATTTACAGGCTTGGAGTGACGCCTGTCATCGGCGAAAGATGCCGAGAGCGAGTGGGGCTATACTGATCCAGGTACAACCAAATTAGGAAGGCCCACAAAGTTTCAACAAGACACTCCCGCACCAGATTAGGAATTGGCCTCCCTGGTGCAGTATTCGGCCACCCCCTCCCAAATGGCTCACTCAATTACCCAATGGTTCTCAGCCCCAGCAGCTGCGGAGCACTTGACCAAGGCGGTGGTCAGACGAGTAACGCAGCAGAGGGTGCTTAGAATCTCTGGGTCCGGACAAGCCGCCAATGGAAACTGACCCTTCCAACGTTTAACACCCGAACCCTCTCGAGTGAGGCTAGCTTAGGAGGACTCTTTGAGGAATTATCAGACATTGTTTCGGATATCATCGGCCTTAGTGAGATTAGAACTGGTGTGGCTTATATATTGCTCAATAACGGACATGTCCTCTGCTATAGAGGTCTCTTAGATAAGAAGCAATAAAAGTATACGGGGTAGGGTTCCTAATCCATAATGACATAGCGGGCAATATTGACGAATTCTACAGCATTAATGAGAGGATAGCTGTAGTCGTAATCAAACTTAATAA
The DNA here is from genome assembly GCF_023375885.2 of Dermacentor andersoni. NCBI lineage: Eukaryota > Metazoa > Arthropoda > Arachnida > Ixodida > Ixodidae > Dermacentor > Dermacentor andersoni. The sequence goes on along the minus strand of NC_092820.1, from coordinate 108,378,444 downwards.
GAGGTATAGATGAAAGGTAGTACAAGCCTACACTCCAACATCCAGTCACGCTGATGAAGCAGTAGATCAGTTTTATGAAAATGTTGAATTAGGGACGAGAAAAGTGCAAACTCAGTATACTGTAGTAATGGGCGATTTCAATGGAAAAGTGGGGGAAGAAAAGCAGGCTGGTGAGCTAGCAATTGGCAACTACGGCGTCAATTCTAGGAACGCTAGAGGAGAAATGCTGGTAGAATTCGCAGAAAGGAATAAGCTTCGAATAATGAACATCCTTTTCAGGAAGCGTAGCTACAGAAAGTGGACCTGTAAAAACCCTAATGGTGAAACAAGAAATGAAATTGACTTCATACTTTCTGCTTATCCCAGCATAGTGCAGGATGTAGAAGTGATAAGTAGGGCAAAGTGCAGTGATCATAGGTTAGTGAGGGCTAGGATTCACCTCAGTTTGAAGAGAGAAAGAGCAAAATTGGTCAAGAAGAAACAAGTCAACCTAGAGGCAGCAAGGGTAAAAGCTGACAAATTCAAGCTGGTACTTGCAAACAAATATGCAGCCTTAGAACAGAGAGATGAAAATGACATAGAGGTAATGAATGAAACCGTAACTAAGCTGTCTTCAGAGACAGTAATTGAAGTGGGAGGCAAGGCACCAAGGCAACCAGTAGGTATAAGCACTCTGAAGTAACTAAGGACCTAATAAAGAAACAACAAAGAATGAAAGTGTCCAACTCAAGAGATAAGACAGAATTCGCGGAACTGTCAAAACTGATCAACAAGGCGAAAATAAGTGATATTCGAAACTATAACGTAGAAAGACTGAAGAAGCCGTAAAAAATGGATGCAGCATAAAATCAGTGAGAAGGAAACTTGGCATAGGACAAACCAAAATGTATGCACAGAAAGATGAGCAGGGTAATATCATCAGCAATCTCGAAGATATAGTAAAAGCAGCGGAAGAATTCTATAGTTACCTGTACAGCACCCAGAGGAGTCCGGATACCTCAATTAGAAACAGTAATGAACAGGATAAAGAAACTCCTATAACTAGCGATGAGGTCAGAAGGGCCTCGCAAGACATGAAACAAGGAAGAGCGTCAATATGGAATAACAGTCGATTTAATCAAAGATGGAGGAGACATAATGCTTGGAAAAGTGGCGGCTTTTTATACGAAGTTTGAATTGACTGCAAGGGTCCCAGAAAAGTGTAAGAATGCAAACATAAAACTAATCCACAAGAAAGCAGACGTTAAAGATTTGAAAAATTATGGTCCCGTCAGCTTACTCCCAGTATTATATAAAATATTTAACAAAATAATCTCCAATAGAATAACGGAAACAATAGACTGTAGTCAGCCAAGTAAACAGGCTGGCTTCAGGAAGGGATACTCTACAATGGATCACACCCATGTCTTCATTCAGGTTATCGAGAAATCCGGAGAGTACAATAAGCCTCTTTATATAGCTTTCATAGATTACGAAAAGGCAGTTGATTCAGTAGAGATATCAGCAGTCATAGAGGCATTACGTAATCAAGGAGTACAGACCGCTTACGTAAATACCTTGAACAATATATACAGAGGTTCCACAGCTACCTTAATTCTACACAAGAAAAGCAGGAAGATACCTATAAATAAAGGTGTCAGACAGGGAGACACAATCTCTCCAATGCTATTCACTGCGTGCTTGGAAGAAGTATTGAAGCTATTAAAGTGGGAAGGATCAACGGCGAATATCTCAGCAACTTTCGGTTTGCCGATGACATTGTTCTTTTCAGCAAAAATGCAGACGAATTACTACAAATGATTGAGGATCTTAAAAGAGAGAGTGTGAAAGTGGGCTTGAAGATTAATATGCAGAAGACAAAGATAATGATTAATTTATGATTAATTAATGTTATAATACTAGACGTGGAGAAAACTGGAAGGTTGCTGTACCACGCTTGAATTCTGGTATGGAGCGTTTGTGCTTTTCTTTGCCATCTCTTTTAAACTATTATCAGTCACTGAATTTTGATTTATTTAGTTGTTCCACTGTTACACTTAAAAACCTGTTTGCTCATTGACTAACGCGATTTTATCTATTCTGGTGTTTGTTTTATCTAGCTCAAGACTTTTTCTTTTCTTCTGTATTTATCAAGTGTCTTGATATGCTTATCGCTTGTTCATTCTTTTATGTTGACTGTGTTTGATTGATCTGGCTCAGGACTTTTTCTTTTATTTTGCTTTGATCAAGTGTCTTGATTTGTTTATCGCTTGTTTATGCTCTGCTGCTGTCTAGACGCTGCCTTATATATTGGTCTGCGGACTCGTCAAGCCGCCAAGTGGCAGCTTTTTTTCCGTAGTCCCTCCATCTGTAGCACCTGATGGAAAATAAAGATTTGATTTGATTTGATTCGATAATAGCCGGGCAAGGGAACAAGATTTCAAGATCGCCAGTCAGCCTCTAGTGTCTGTGGAGTAGGTTTGCCTAAGTCAGTTAATCACAGTGAACCCTGATAATGAGAAGGAAATTCATAGACAACTAAAAATTGGTTGGATCGCATACGGCGGACGTTGTCATCTCCTGTCTGGAAGCTTACCATTATCATTGAAGAGGAAGGTGTACAATCAGTGCATTTTACCACTGCTGACATATGGGGCAGAGACTTGGAGCTTGAAGCTTGACAAAGAAGCTTGAGAACAAGTTAAGAACCGCGCAGAGAGTGATGGAACGAAGATTGCTAGGCATAAGGTTAAGAGACAGAAAGAGAGTGGTTTGGATCACAGAGCAAACGGGTATAGCCGATATTCTAATTGACAATAAATAAAAAAGGGAGCTGGGCATGTCATGTAATGCACCGGTTAGATAACGGTTGGACCATTAGGGTTACAGAATGGGTACCAAGAGAAGGAAAACGCAGTCGAGGACGGCAGAAGACAAGGTGGAGCAATAAAATTAAGAAATTCGCGGGCGCTAGTGTGAATTGGTTGGTGCAGGACAGGGGTAATTGGAGATCGCAGGGAAAGGCCTTCGTCCTACAGTGGACATGAAACAGGCTGATGATGATTATGATGATGATGATGATGATTCGCGCTTCCCACACTCACTGCATATCCCGGAGGCACGTCAGCCACCCCGGCATGGCATGGCAAGAACTTTATTTTGGTCGAAAGACACTGGGGCCCGAGGGCGCAAGCCCCCAGGCTAAGTCGGTGGCTCCGCCTACGTAGGCACCGGTAGGCCAAAGGCTTTCCCGATGTCGTGAGCTCTCCGGACGGCCAGGAGTTGATCTTGGAGGACTTCGCTGGATATGCGCCGACTCCAGTCCTCCTCACTGTTGAGATCCGAAGCCCGTTGGTTGGGGCACAGCCAGAACATATGATCAAATAGACACCGAGTGGGTCCACAACATTTATATTCTGTGGGAAAATCCTGGTCAATTTTGTTAAGCACAAAAGGTGTGGGATAAGATTTAGTTTGAATCATTCTTAATGTGGACTGCCTGTGCTCGGTTGAGCTTCTGATGGGGGGGGGGAGGAAAAAACCTCCTGCCGGCCCTATAGTGGGAGGTGATTTCGTGAAACGTAGTAAGCGGGTCTTTGTAGGAGCCGCAGTCATCCTGGAGCAGTTCCTGATATGATGCGCGGCATGTGAGATCTCGCACAGCAGAGTGAGCTTGCTCGTTAGGATTGCAGCCATTGGGGCTGACCGAGTGGCCCTGATGAGCCGGAAACCAGACTAGGTGTGAGCTATCCAGTCGCTCGTAATTATGTGTATTAAGACTGTGTATAAGTAACTTGCGTGCTTCCATTGAGAAGAAGCCGGCTTAGTAGTTCCTAAAAGCTATACGGGAATTGGAGAAAATCGTGGAGCCTCTCCTCATTGTAATTGCAAGTGCTATGCTTGCTTCTTCGGCGGCATGAATTGAGCTCGTTCTTAGTGACGCCGCGCTTATTAATTTACCGCTCTCATCGACCACGGCAATAGAGTAGCGGTTGCCCGATCCATAACTAGTTGCATCGACAAAAAGAGCAGAGCTTTGTTTTTGGTGCAGTTTACCCAGAATGCATTTGGCCCTGGCGTCCCTTCTGCTCTTGAGGACAGGATGAATATATCTAGGTATGGGGTCTACGACTAATTGTGTCTCCACCTCCTTGGGTATTTTGAACTTAGAGACGTCTCCTCCTCTGGGCAGTATTCCGACTTCATCTAGAATTTTGCACCCTGCTTGTGTGTACCTCTCTGCTTGCGTGTACGGGTGTGTTGGAAACCAGACTGCAAGAGCACGACGCTCACGCATTCAAAGGAGTGATCTGGCAGTCGAACGTGCCTGGAGAAGGGTAAATTCGAATTTACGTGCAGAAATACTGGTTTCTAACCCAAATTCGTACAATTTGGCTTTGCACTACCGCGAGACTATTGGCACCATCCAGACTGTGGACGCTGACGTTATTGTGCATTTCCCTGCTGCTGACGACGCGGCTACTGCTAAGGTAACAGCACTGACGCTCCATGTGCCATCTGACCAGATATCATCGGACGTTTTTTGAGGGTCTATTGCCGATTACCTCGATCCGACACAACTTGAGCGTCTATTTACCCTTTTAAATGGTATTCACGCCTCTTTTGGCTTGAATCAAGCCTTATTAAGCCGTACAAGTACCCTTTCTCGCCGCACTGATACGGGACATCACGCACCATTACGCCAGCATCCGCACAGCGTGTCATCCACCGAGCGTCGTGCCATCATCGAACAAGTTGAGGACATACTTGAACGTGGTGTTATTAGACCATCCTGCAGTCCTTGGTCATCTCCCGTAGTAGAAGTTAAGAAGAAAGGCGGCTCAATTTATTTCTGTGTGGATTATGGTCGCCTCAAGAAGATTACACGAAGAGATGTCTACCCTCTACCACGCATAGATGACTCTCTGGATTATCTACATGCTGCCGAATTATTTTCTTCTTTGGACTTGCGATCGGGCTATTGGCAAGTTCCGATGAATGAGTCTGACCACTCGAAGACAACTTTCATTACGCCTGACGGCCTGTATGAATTTACGGTGATGCTATTCGGCCTATACAATGCAGTTGCGACATTCGAAAGGATGATGGACAATACTTTGAGAGGCCTCAAATGGAAGACGTGTTTGTGTTATTTAGACGACGCGGTAATTTTCTCCCCTGATATTACCCCTCACCTCACTCGTCTATGCTAAGTTTTTACTTGCCTTCCCACTGCCGGCCTTCAAGTTGAAAAATTGCCGCTTCGGAGCTCGGCAGCTGACCATACTTGGCCACGTCGTTTCCAAAGACGGCGTCCTTCTCGACCCTGACAAGCGTCGTGCGGTCGCAGAATTTCAGCGGCCTACTCCAGTGAAAGAGCTCCGAGGTCTTGTCGGCCTCTGCTCTTATTTTCGTCGCTTTGTGCGCAATTTCACCTGCATTATAGCACCCCTGACGAAGCTCCTGGCTGGCCCTGGTGACCTTCGTGATTGGACCCCGGCATGTGACCAAGCCTTCACCAGCTTGCGTCGTCTGCTTACCTCACCACCCTTTCTACGTCACTACGACCTGAGTGCTCCGACCGAAGTTCAAAGGATGCCAGCGGCGTTGGTCTTGGAGCCGTCCTTGCGCAAGGCAAGCCTGGCTTCCCGGTGTACAATGTTGCTTATGGGTGTCATGCTCTCACAAAGGCAGAAACCAGTTATTCTGTAACATAAAAAGAGTACTTGGCTACAGTTTGGCCGGCTTTAAGCAAATATCGGCCTTACTTGTATGGTCATTTCTTGGACGTTGGGGCAGACCACCACGCGCTATGCTGGCTTGCCTCACTCAAAGACCAGTGGGGCATCTTGGGCGTTGGGCTCTTCGACTCCAAGAATTTGACATTCGCGTCATCAATTACTTCCAGCGTCAACATTTTGACGCAGACGCGCTGCCCCGATCACCCACGCGATTCGACGAAACGCTACCCTGATCCAGGGAATGCCCGGTCGCTACGCTCACTGTTACTGTTATGCCGTCTGAACAGAGAAAATATCCGTGGATTGCATCTCTCATTGACATCCTTGCCAGTTCTTCAACGGCTACATGCCCTCGAGCCATTCGCCGCCAAGCCATCCACTTTGTGCTAGGAGATGTCGTCTTTTACCGCCGACGCTATCAGCCAGATAGTCGCAAATGGCTGCTAGTCATCTCTCGTCATTTTCATTCCGATATATGCACGTATTTACTCGCGGACCCACAAAAAGCTCATGCTGGCATCCTGAAAACCTACGAGCGGCTCCTCCAGCAGTACTATTGGCGTGGCATGTATTCTTATGTCCGAAAATACAGTCGGTTATGTGCAGCCTGTCAGTGACGCAAAACGTCTCCTCATACGACAGGTCCATTGCAAACTTTACCGTCTCGTACATGTGCTTTTGACCGAGTGGGCATTGACCTTTATGGGCGCCTTCCATGCTGTGCCAATGGAAATCGTTGGACAATTGTCGCAGTAGACCGTCCAACAAGATACGCAGCAACTTCTGCAGTCGCTTCGGTTGCGTCTCGCGATGTCGCCCCGTTCATCTTGCGGCACGGCGCACCACGATAACTGCTCAGCGACTGAGGCCATGTCTTCTTGTCGGATGTTATTAATTAGCTACTCGCAGCGTGCCGCACTATTCACCGCACCACTGCGGCGCGTCACTCATCGACTAACGGTCTAACGGAATGGTTCAACAATACCATTGGTGACATGCTCACAACGTAAGTTGCGTCTGATGATTCCAATTGGGATGAAGTCCTCCCTTTTGTGAGGTACGCGTGTAATACCACCACTCAGGCTAGCACAGGCGTTTCACCATTTTTTTTCTTCTTTATAGAGGTGAACCATCTTCTACCCTCAACATCGTATTGCGGTATCCCCGGGGCGCCTCTGAATTCGTCCCTCCTTCCGAAGTTTCTCTCCATGCTGATGAGTGCCGTAAACTGGCTCGCTCATTCATGTCGGATACCCAAACCAGCCAAAAAGATCGCCGCGACCATGATCAGCCCACACAGTCCTTCGCCGTGTTTTGTCGTGTCTGGCTTCGGCTGCCATTCCAGTCTCCAGGCCTTAGCCCAAGATGGTTGACATCAGCCGACTGAAGCCGTACCACAGTATAGAATACCGCAGTTTATATATATATATATATATATATATATATATACACCTTGAGGTACTTGAGTAAGGCCAGGCTGATAAACAACGCATCTACTTCGGCGCTATCGCCGGGAGCCTGCTTTTGTCTTGAATTATTTTGCAGGCGCATGTCGGATCTTTAAGTTATTCCTCCTCCTGAATAAAAGTTTTTCCTCCTTTATACCCTTAGGACATAAAGGAGGAATGTTGCCCAATGTTGCGAGGGGTTACAAAAATGAAGTTGCAAAAAAAAAAAAAAAAGAAACAATTGAGTTACTTAACATTGTGGCAGCATAAAATAATCTAATTTACATTTTACGCCTTCGGAGAAGAGTTCAAGTAATGATGTTGCACCTCTGCATGAGAACAGTCGCTACGTCCAGATTTCAAAGCCTTTAAGCAAGTCTCCTGGACAACCACCTACTAGTTCTGCGAATAACCAGGAAACGAAGTCTGTATAAATTATATTCCTTAAAAAATACCCATATGCCACGTACCATATTCCTGTATGATCATGTGAACTTATATGAGACCGTAAGGGTTTTTATATGAGATCTCACGTATACGATCGTATATGATTATGGACACAGGACTTGTGGGACATACGGCTATTTTTTTATCCCTGGGGATGTGCAACTAAAATTATGTCTCTCTTAATTCTTTATGTTCGCGCATCACTTTTTGCACCGTGGTCTGCGAGATCGCCACAGCGCGCCGGTGTGATCTCGGAGGCCACGCTTGCACTTGGTCGATTCGTTTGCTGCGTCAACAGGCGGCGTTTTTAGAGGTTATCGCTCCGTTGGCGACTTCGGCCATTTCAGCCGCGTTCGCTGTTCGCCTCACCGCGTCAGCTGGCGGCGTTATCTATGCGCTAGAAAGTATACTGTCGCCACTTTGCCATATCGCCGGCTCTCCTGCTCCTCTGACTGTCTGCTCACGTGCTCGCCTGATTTCCTAAACTACTCTTTTTCTGTTGTGAAGACATTACAGCAGGATCTCCGTCTTTCACTGACGCAAGCAGGAGCAAATGGGCTGATTTTTCCTTCGATACGGAAGAGGTAAGCCGGGAGTTCTTGCAGTTGCTATGAAGATAATTAGCTCTCAACTTCGAGGAACAACTGTAGGAAATTTGCTGCTTGTTGTGTAGGCACGCATATGCGCTCACGAATTAATTTTATCGGCAGTTAGATGCGTTAGAGCTCTCTGTGCCTATACAGTAGCTGAGATCGATGCCGAAGCGCTGAAGAAAATTTTAATTTTGGTGCGGAATAACGTTTGGAAATTTCTACTATACGTTTGTTGAATATGTAGGCAGGTCGTGCGATCACTGCGTGATCATCAAAATTGGGTATTTTATTATTATGCTTGAGTGGAAACGTTGGGCACAACAAAATTAAATTATGCTGTATTACGTGCCAACATGACAAAGCCAAGATCTGATTATGAGGCACGCTGTCGTGGGAGACTCCGGATTAACACCTACGAAGAACCCCGTCGTGAGCAGTAGCGGGAATGTACGCGGCAACGGCAGGGCGGCACGTAATGCGGACGAAGATCGTGCCACAAACGCCAGGCGTATGAACCCTTTTGTTGGCTCCACCCCTAACGACTCCACTCCCATCTTAATTTTCGGTGATTTTAACATAGACGTGTCTCGGCCAGACGGAAAGTGGTTCATGGCGTTTCTCTGGGAAAGGTTTGGCATTCAATGTTACACAAACATCAGTGTGCCCACGACGCGTCAACGGTCGTGTATAGACCTGTCATTGGCCAAGAACCTTTCCAGTGTCGCCACGTATCCACTGGCCGTATATCACAGCGATCATAAAGCGATAGTCACCTTGGTGACAAAACAATAAATAATAAAAAAAAGCAAACAAAAGAAGATTAAAAATAAAGAAAGCAGCAGCATTGAGTATGCTATTTAATAACGCAACAAAAGAATCGTTCAAAAATAAAGTTTATTGTGGTACGTGTTTTACTTTAAATGAGCATATTTATCGTCAACATATTTATTACCATATGTACAGCTCCCCTGGTCACCCACCTTGAAAGAGTGAGATGGCTCTGAATTTTTATTTCTGATGCCTCCACTAGCACTGCTAAAGTTTCGCAAGTGAACCTTCACAGCCTTCGGAAAGATTGGAATCAGTTTTCTGCCGTCACTTCATCATCCTCGTCTAACGTTCGACGCTTTTGTACTTCTACAGGAATTAATATTTCTTTCGAGAGCGTTCCGCAGTATTAATTTCCAGGTTACCAAGCTTTTTCATACAGGCGTCCAGGCAGAAAAGGAAGAGGCACCTCCGTTTCATTTATAAGTAATAAATAGAAGGGCAGCTCTACAATTAACTTCTTTCCTTTTCCCAAGCAGAAGTGATCACACTGCGCTCGAGCTAACCTGCCTTTTTGGTGATTCTGTTATAACTGACTCCCATGGCACGGTACCTGTTGCCCTTTATCAATACGCCGATGACAGGTTGATTTTAACTCCTGCCAACAGCGACTATGATGCGACTGCTTCTTTACACTCTGCTGCTTCAAAAGCTGTGGACTGGTTTCTGAATAACCTAATTAATGTAAATGTACCTAAGACACAATTAATTTACTTCTATAGGAAGGTAGCCCTTGATTATTCTCGTTTTAAACAGTTCAGATTGTTCATCTTCTTGCAGACCATTGCAGTATTCATCTGTCGTAAAGCATCTGGGTTTATATCTTGACAGCGAACTTACTTGGTACACCCACCTTGTTTTCGTTTGCAAAAAACTTCGCACCGTAACATATGTCTACTGTACAGTATAATATGTTGCATGCTCTTATGTGAAAGGAAAATGATACAAGCGACCGGGTAAATAATTGGCGGGATTTACTAGTTAGCTTTCAGTTTTTCATTTTAAGCGCATGTTAAGATTCAGAAATTGAAGATGAATGGTCGTGAAGTAATTTCTGCCAAGAGCTAGAAATTGAAACTGGCACCACTTTCGAGATATTCGCCCCCAAAATGTGCTAGGAATATGCATCGGCGTTGTTAAAATGCATTTCTAAGAAGCTTACCTATCGTGTGTGGCTACTGAAACTTATGTGGCATGCTGAAGCTTATGAAGGAACGAGATAAGCTTTATGCCAAATATATAGAAATTTGCTGCCCCGATAGAAAGTTTAAGTAGTAAAGGAACAACGTTACAAAGTAACTTTGTGCAGCCAATCAGCAATAACGCACACATCGGTTATTGTATTACTGGACGCTCAGGAAATGCGCTGAAGATGACAAATGTTTTTATTGGGCAGCCCCCTGAAACAGTTACGTAAATTATCGGAGAAGTGATTGAGGAATCAGTGGTACTGAACCAGCAAATCCTTTCATCGATTGCTTTCAGTCTGTGGTGTCTACCTCAAGTAATAGCAATATATTTCGCTATATAATACTATGCAATAAGCGTACCATGCTTTTAAAGCTGGTAGTCGCTTGTAAAGCTCGCCTGTGACAATCCTCCAAAAGTTCCAGGTTAGTTTCCCGAAACCTACTTCGTCTTTGATAAGCTTAGGCAGAGCCATGAGTGATTTTCTCGTGAATTTCGGTTCATATCATTCCCAAGAATCTGGTGCGATGATATCCAGTACGACGATTCTTCTCGAAGTCATGGTCGTTGGGGACTGCGGTTCGAGACAACCCAGGCCAGAGCTCTTCAAAGCAATGTTTCAGGCAAAAACAAGTTCTCATGCGCATTTCGTTCATTCTGGCTAATCAGTTCTGCGGAAGTCCGCAAAGTGGAAAAAAGTTCATGAGAGGGAAGAAAAATTGTTATCCACCCATCTTGTAACAGTCGCTTACGCTGGGATGACCACCTATCACTCTAGTGATAGGTAAGCTAGCTTAAATTACGGGTATCATCAATGGGAACCTATATTTTCTCTGTAACTATTTAAAGTTTCTACTATATAACTGTCTTTTTATGTCTGATCTAAATAATGCATGTATTTTGAGGGAAAACTACAATTGAAAACAACCATAAAATTTATCTTCTACAACATTTATCTATACATTTATATTTATTTATATACATTTATCATATTTATACGTGTTATATACGTTTATGATATACATTTATCTTCACCATGACTGTCCATGGTAATGCGTTCAGCAATGAATCAATATTGTGATGTAGTAGTGACGGGGAATAATACAACGGCAAATCCGTGAATGACGAAACTAACTTTAATTGGGCGAACTTGTGCCCACAAAAGCAAGTTGCACTCAAAGCACAGCGACAGCGGCGAACACGGTCGGCGACCATCGAAATTTGATGAGCGGGTCAAGCGCGTCGGCTTTTATACATGAGCCATCAAGGTTCCAGAGTAATCGATCATGCCCGCGTGTGTTCCAGAAAGTTCTACACAATTCGCGTTGCACATGCAATCGGATTACACAACTTCGGTGACAACAGAACCACTGATAACATTCGAGAAACTTCCGACACATGCCGGCGCGCCCCGCGCTGAGCGATAACATTTGTTAGACGGTGGAAAACCCAAAAAAGATAAACAAGTCCACGTGTCAATGTCCCCCTCTCAAAAAGCATAGTCGCGATGCTACAAACATGACATCAGCGAAACACAAAAGGACACTTCTCAAAGAAACAAAGTGCAAAGAAACGCAGTCCAAAAAAAAAAGAAAGTCCAAACGTCAGCTACGCAAAGTCCCAAAGTTCAATAGCACTGGAAGAACGGCTTAAGTCGCACAACGTGGACTTTCAGGCCGTGAACGGCGCCGCTGTGATAGCAAAATGCAGTCTGGTTCGACCTTATAGCCGGATGCGCCAATGCGTCGGATGATCTTGTAGGGCCCAAAATAGTGCAGTAAAAGCCTCTCGCTCAGTCCTAGTCAGCGTGTTGGGGTCCAAACAAAAACAAGGTCGCTGGGCTGGCACTCGACGTAACGTCGTAGAAGGTTGCAGTATCGGCTGTCGGTCCTGTGCTCGTTCTTTATCCGCAGGCGGGCGGGCTGTCGGGCTTCTTCGGCGCGCTGGAGATAGGCGGCAACGTCAACATTTTCTTCGTCGGTGACGTGCGGCAGCATGGCGTCGAGCGTCGTCGTCGGGTTCCTGCCGTAAACCAATTTGAACGGCGCGATCTGTGTTGTTTCTTGCACCGCCTTGTTGTAAGCGAAGGTTAAATACGGCAGGACCGCGTCCCACGTCTTGTGCTCGACATCGACGTACATTGCTAGCATGTCGGCGAGGGTCTCGTTCCCATTCGGTTGCGGATGGTACGGAGTTGTCCTCCTGGGGCTTGTCTGGCAGTATTGCAGAATGGCTTGGGTGAGCTCCGCTGTAAAAGCCGTTCCTCTGTCGGTGATGAGGACTTCTGGGGCACCATGTCGCAGCAGGATGTTCTCGACGAAAAATTTCGCCACTTCGGCTGCGCTGCCTTTTGGTAGAGCTTTAGTTTCAGCGAAGCGGGTGAGGTAGTCCGTCGCCACGACGATCCACTTATTTCCGGTTGTTGACGTCGGAAAGGGTCCCAACAAGTCCATCCCGATCTGCTGGAATAGTCGGCAAGGAGGCTCGATTGGCTGTAGTAATCCCGCTGGCCTTGTCGGTGGTGTCTTGCATCGCTGACAGTCTATGCATGTTCTGACATAACGGGCGACGTCGGCGGTCAGGCGCGGCCAGTAATACCTTTCCTGTATCCTTGATAGTGTCGGGGAAAATCTGAGGTGTCCAGCGGTCGGATCGTCATGCAGGGCGTGCAGTACTGGACGCAGCGCCGACGGAACAACAAGAATGTAGTTGGCGCGCACTGGTGAGTTCTTCTTTACGAGTAGGTTGTTTTGAAGCGAGAACGAAGACAATCCTCGCTTAAATGTTGTAGGGACAACGTCGCTGTGCCCTTCCAAATACTCGAGGAAGTTTTATTGCGAAAGCAATACTGCTCGCACTTTCGGCCCATCGGTGGTCATGGCGCCTCCTTACACAGCTGCGCGTCACGTGACCGTGTGACGTCCCGCCAGACCGAGAGACGGGGCACCAGCTCGCGGCATCGATGGTGGAGGCGAAGCCTTGCGCGCCGCTACTGCGGCGCTACCGAGAGAGGGCGCTTGCTGGTGTGACGTCACGCTAGGAGGACAAATGGGGCTACAGCTCGGCTCCTCGCAGTGGTCGGCGCGCTGCCTTGCGCTATGTCGGATGATGTATAGCCATAAGTTTAACAAAGGGCAAACATGTCCACACCATCAGCCGAACCTAGGCGCAGCCAAGGGTATTGCTTTCGCAATCTTCTAGGCTTAACCAAGCTAAGCCTTCAGCCAATTTTTTTGAAGTCCGGGTCTGCTCGATGCTGTTCAGCGAAGTCTTCCGCGCTTAGAATGCCAAGGAAGGCGTCGTCATCTTCGTCAACTTGCGGTGGCGAGTCAATGGGGGCGCGTGATGCAATCGGCAACACAGTGTTTTCGTCCGGATTTATAGTTTACAGTGATATATTCTTGCAGTCTTAGGCTCCACCCCGCCAGCCGTCATGAAGGATCCTTTAAATTCGCTAGCCAACACAAGGCGTGACGGTCGCTCACGACTTTGAATGGCCTGCCATACAGGTAAGGGCGAAATTTCGCTGTAGCCCAAACGATGGCGAGGCATTCATTTTCGGTTGCACAATAATTGCCTTCCGCTTTTGACAACGACCGGCTAGCGTAAGCACGTGTTCATGTCCATATTTTCTCTGGACTAGGACGGCACCGAGGCCTAGGCTACTGGCGTCAGCGTGGATTTCGGTATCGGCGTACGGGAGGCGACTACATGTGTTGTTTGAGTTCTTGAAATGCGTCGTTCTGCGGCGTTTCCCACTTGAACTCGACGTCATATTTAGTTAGCTGCGTCAGCGGCTCAGCGATGCGTGAAAAGTCCTTGACAAAGCGCCTGTAGTAGGCACACATCCCAAGGAATCGACGCACTGCCTTCTTGTCGACGGGCTGTGGGAACTTCGCGATGGCAGCAGTCTTCTGCGGGTTGGGGCGGACTCCAGACTTGCTGATGACGTGGCCTAGGAACAGAAGCTCATCGTAAGCGAAGTGGCACTTTTCTGGCTTCAGAGTGAGCCCTGATGACTTGATGACCTCTAGAACTGGTGCAAGCCGCCTAAGGTGATCGTCGAAATTTCCGGCGAAGACAACGACGTCATCCAAGTAAACAAGACAGGTCTGCCACTTGAATCCTACTAACACCGTGTCCATGACGCGCTGGAAGTTTGCAGGCGCCGAGCACAGTCTGAATGGCATGACCTTGAACTCGTAGAGGCTGTCTGACGTGATGAAGGCGGTCTTTTCGCGATCTCTCTCGTCGACTTCTATTTGCCAGTAGCCAGACTTGAGATCCATCGACGAGAAGTATTTTTCGTTGCAGAGCCGATCTAATGCGTCGTCTATCCGTGGTAGGGGGTATACATCCTTCTTTATGATCTTGTTCAGTCGACGATAATCGACGCAGAAACGTAGGGTTCCGTCCTTTGTGTTCACCAAGACAACAGGGGATGCCCACGGGCTTTTCGACGGCTGGATGATGTCGTCGCGCAGCATTTCGTCGACTTGTTCTCTTACAGCTTCACGTTCTCGTGGCGAAACTCGGTAAGGGCTCTGGCGGAGTGGTCGAGCGCACTCCTCGGTGATTATGCGATGCATTGCGACTGATGTTTGTCGAATCCTCGATGACGTCGAAAAGCAGCCTTTGTATCGTCGGAGCAGACTTCTGAGCTGTTCTCCTTAATCATGGGGAGACTTGGATTAATGTCGTTGTCTGGTTCGAGAACCATGGTCGTCGGAGTAGATGCGGCGGAATCCGAGAGGACAAATACATTAATGGTTTCCAGAATTTCTTCGATGTACGCGATCGTCGTGCCCTTGTTGATGTGCTTGAACTTCTGGCTGAAGTTTGTCAGCAACACTTCAGTTTTTCGTCCGTGCAGTCGAGCGATCCCTCTTACGACGCAAATTTCACGGTCTAGCAGTAGACGTTGGTCACCCTCGATGACGCCTTCTACGTCGGCAGGTGTTTTGGTGCCGACGGAAATGAGAATGCTAGAGCGAGGCGGGATGCTGACTTGACTTTCGAGCACGCTTAAGGCATGGTGACTACGAGAGCGCTCCGGCGGTATCGCTCGATCTTCCGACAGTGTTATCGACTTCGACTTCAGGTCGGTGATTGCGCCGTGTTGGTTCAGGAAGTCCATGCCGAGAATGACGTCTAGTGAACACTGTTGGAGGATAACGAAGGTGGCAGCGTAAATCCGGTCATGAACGGTGGTAATTCTTGCCATGCAGATTCCAGTCGGCGTGATGAGGTGTACTCCTGCGGTCCGAATTTGAGGGCCTTCCCATGCAGTCTTAACCTCCTTCAACTGGGCTGCGATGTGTCCACTCATGACGGAGTAATCGGCCCCTGTGTCGACTAAAGCGGTGACTGCGTGGCCGTCGAGAAGCACGTCGAGGTCGGTGGTTCTTTGTGTTGCATTACAGTTTGGTCTTGGCGTCGGATCACGGCTGCGTCGCGTTGACCTGTGGCTGGTAAGTGACGTCGTCAGATCGTCTTTCGTCGTCGTATTCTTTGCTTCCAAACTTCGTCGGGATGGCGGGGTGTAGTTATGTCGTCGAGGTAGTTTCTTCGGCGTCTTCATCGGCGGCGGAGGATCTTCGTCAGTTCGACGAACAGCAACCGCACCTCCATCGGTTGCTGCTTTTAGTTTTCCGGATATGGGCTCGCAGAGCGGCCCCGGGCTGGACCGGTGTATGGTCGGCGCTGCGACGACCGGTAGCGGCCTGGGGACGGCGAGCGGGACGGTTGTCGAGGGCTCCACTGAGTCGTGGCGAGGTAGTCGGCGATATCGTGAGGTCGTTCGCCAATCTGTGGTCGCGGCGCGTTTACGGCGAAACCTCGCACTCCCATCTCCCGGAATGGGCATCGGCGGTAGATGTGCCCGGCTTCTCCGCAGTGATAGCAAAGCGGACGATGGTCGGGGGCACCCCAAACGTCAGTCTTCCTTGGAACGCCACGTGAGCTGACGGGTTGTCTTGCGGGCGGCGGGGGTGGTGGTGGACGACGGAACTGTGTCGTCACTGGGCCCTGCCGTGGGCGTGGAGAGGAACGTGACATACGTCACGTTCGCAAGCGGCGTATGTCATCGCTTGCGGTTGAGGTTGCGGTGATTCAGGGGCTACTCCGAGTTGTTCTTGAAGCTCCTCACGTACGGCGTCGGCAATCGAAGCCACTTGAGGCTGTGGTGTTGGGAACAGCTTCTGTAGCTCAACCCGTACGACCGCTCGGATAGTTTCGCGCAGGTCGTCGGTGGCCAGTGATTGAACTCCGGCGTAGTTTGTCGAGTTAGTGCGGTGGTTGAATTGCCTGTTCCGCATTCCCAGTGTATTCTCGATGCTGGCGGCCTAGCGAGGAAACTCGTCAATGGTCTTCGCTGGGCTCCGTACCATTCTGGCGAAAAGTTCTTCCTTTATGCCACGCATCAATAGGCGGACTTTCTTTTCCTCGGACATTTCCGGGTTGGCGTGGCGGAATAGGCGGCTCATTTCTTCTGTAAAGATCACAGTGGTCTCATTAGGCAGCTGCACTCGGGTTCCCAGAAGTGCTTGGGCTCGTTCTCGGCTTACGACGCTTGTGAATGTCTGCGTGACGCCGCTTCGGAAAAGGTGCCAGGTCGTTAAAGTGGCTTCTCGGTTCTCGAACCACGTCCTGGCAGCGTCATCCAATGAGAAGAAGACATGTCGCAGTTTGTCGTTGCTGTTCCAGCTGTTAAATGCAGCGACCCTCTCGTACGTCTCAAGCCAGGTTTCCGGGTCCTCGAATGTTGAACTGCGGAACGTCGGAGGCTTCCTGGGCTGCTGCAGCACGATGGGGGGCGCTGCGGCTGCCATTGGGGTTGCCTTGGCCACAATCGTCTTGGTCTTCTCAGGTACAAGTCCGTGCTCCGGGGGCAGCTGTTGAAGACGGCGGCTTGCTCGAAGGTCCGGGACTACGTTGGTGTTCTCTTTGCGGTCCGGGCTTGGATCACGGCTTGTCGGGGGCATCCGGTACATGAACGAAAAGCACCTCCACCAGATTTCACGTGGTGGTGACGTTGAAGAACGCAGTAGCAATACTGTGAAAGACAAAACTAACTTTTATTGGGCGAACCTGTGCCCAATATCCGATACATGCAGGCGCGTCCTGCGCTGTGCGATAACATTCTTTAAGCGGTGAAACGTGTAGCCCGATAAAGACAAACAAGTGCACGTGTCAATATGCAAAATGACATGTGGACGACAGGCGTGTCTCTCAGAATGCTATGATGCCAGGTGCAGGTTTCTACACAAGTGACGGTAGCTGCTCAAAAATTTGATGTGTGGGCTTTTGCGCCTTTAGAAATATGAAAAGCGGACTCCTGCATATATGAACAGCAGGCGCTCCGACATGGACGAACCAGGCTAGCGATTTAGGGATTGGGAGGTCAATCCTATCGCTCGTAATGAGTTGTCAAGATTGGAGTCGGGCATGAATGAGAAGGTAGCTGGCCGATGCCGCCGTCCAACTTATCCACGCTGAGGACGTTGTTGAAGGGAAGGACTGCTTCTCATCGAGAACGAGCAATATGGGTTTATTTACAGTATCTACATCAGGACGTTGCAGTTCATCAGTCCAGCATGACTAAGAGAGAAAGTACACTGAGCAGCCGCACAACAGCGGTTTGTAAACACTCGGTCCTCCGTCGATCCCAAGGTGAAGGAAACGTTCGACCAGTCATCGTAAATGAGTCGCCTGTCTGCACGAGGGATTACACACACACACTTCCGCACAGGTTCACGGTCCTCAACGGGCGTCAGACGGACTTCGTAGAACTCCGGGCTTACGTCAGGAAAGGCGCCTTTTATCCCCCGAGCTGACCCCCGCAGCGTGGCTTCCGGTTGCCCATTGTCTTGCGTCTTGAACGGCGCGTGGGAAGGGGCCTCGAACTACGTTCCCTCGGGGACTCCCTTGTTCACAGTAGGCCAGGTCGGCGGTGGCGGGTTCAGGCACAAAGCCTGCTTCGTCGAACTCATCTTGGCGCCAGCGACGGCGAGTCGAGGGCGCGCGTATTGTTCTCCACACACAGTTGACTTAGTGACGCCGTGGCTAGAGGTTTGCGGTGGCGTTCCAGGAAAAGTCGACGCCGCTGTGGCAACTGGCTGGCAAAACTTGCACCTCTGCAGGCCGTTCTTAACAGCGCAAAGGTTGAATGTCACAACACAATTTCCATTCCACGTTCAGTAATCACACACAGATCATTTGTAGCTTTCTTCAGGGGCAGACGTGGGCTCTCGGGTTAGTGCTTGTTGCTGTGTTGGTGAAAGAATATGACTAGGAGCAGGAACCGCTTATGCGCAGTCACGAGCAATATACACACATCGTTTCTCCAGATGCGGACGCTGAACACGGGTAGCGCGAAGATCTCGTTGGGCTGACACGACAACTTCGCTGCAGCCGAATTTCGAATACTGCATATGCGGTAAGGGTATATGAACTTGTTGATAGGTAATCTTATTGGTTGTTGTAGCGCAAACAGAACAACATGGACATAGAAGGCACGAGACAGCGGCAAGGGTCTAACTGGTGTTGTATAATGGATTTAGTGTTTTCTTACTAACCGTTATCAATTTGTTACTGCGAATAATTATGGTTCATCATTGAATGAGGTTCGTTCTGGTGTGCCTCAGGGATCAGTACTAGGGCCCCTAATTTTCCTGATTTATATTAATGACCTACCTTCTTCATTGACATCTGACATTCACTTGTTTGCTGACGATTGCGTGATATATCGAGAAATAATTACTAACAACGACACTTATGGTCTTCAATCTGACTATGTGATTGATTGGTGTAACACTTGGCTGATGGAACCTAATATTAATAAATGTAAATTTATCCGCGTGCAGGGGAACACCAGTATTCTTCCTACTTATTATATAAACAAAATTCCTCTAGAACCTTTTAACTCGTACAAGTATTTAGGAGTTCATATAACAGAAAAGCTAACCTGGAACATTAACACTGTGTACATAATAAGTAAAGCTAATAGCATGCTCGGTTACTTACACCACAAGTTTTCCAAAGCACCACCATCCTTAAAATTATTACTTTACCAGTAATTAGTGCGTCCTAAATAAGAATACGCTGCAGCTGTGTGGGACCCATACCATGAAAACCTTATTTCTTCACTCGAGCTTGTCCAAAATAATTCAGTCCGATTCATATTTTCGAATTATAACCGTACAGCTAGCGTAACATCAATGAAAGACAATCTATCTCTTCCATCACTTGCATCTCGTAGAACAATAGCACGTTTGACACTGTTTCACACATTTTATTACCTTTCCTCCCTTCACAGTAAGTTCATTTCTCAACCTCATTAACTATAGAACCGCATCGATCATCGCCATAAGGTCTGACTTCAAACAGGCAACACTAACACTTTCAGTCAATCTTTTTTCCCCGGATCATTACGGCAGTGGAACCACCTTCCCTGTGAAATTGTATCTATTGTCGACAACAAACACTTTCGTAAGGCATTAGCTAACATTGTATAATTAGAAATTATTAATTAGAAATTATTAGAACTTAGAAATTATTAATTATTGGAGGTGGAAGACGAAGTGCTTCTCTTGCGGAACACATCTCGCCCGTCTCTGTGCTTTTCTGGACTTCTCACTGCACCTGTGGGGTCTACCGCCCCCTACATCGCGGTGATGGATGTGCAACACCCCGAGGATCCTCCCGGTTCCCGTTCTCCCGCGGACATCGGTTCAAGGAAGCGAGGAAATACATCGAGTGGTAGCGAGGACACAGAGCTGTACTCCGCGTCAGGTGACGAGTCCTCGGAAGACGGCTTTCGACTTGTCCAGTACCGCAAGACCAAACGAAGAATTATCAACTCATCTTCAGCGTCCAGCTCGAACACTGTGAAAACAGCGCCTCAACGATGGCCTCACTCCATCCTGTTTGTGCCAGAGAACGCTACCGACAACCTGCGCGTCCTCAACAGGCAAGCACTCTCCGTGTATCTCGAAAACACTGTGCCAAACGAGATCAAGGATGACAGGATAAACACTAGGCGAAACGTCCTGGCAATCGATGTGATGAACCCGAGCGCGCTGACCATACTGCAACATGTAACGCAGCTGGGAAACATCAAGGTACGATCCATCATGCCAACGAATGGTGCCACAATAAGAGGAGTCATCTATGACATTGACAATGAAATTCCTAATGCAGATCTCCCAGTTCTTATAAAACCAGCAAGTGAACGCAACGTCATTGTGCATGTTTGTCGCCTCGGCAACACACGTTGTGTGAGACTAACGTTCAAAGGCGACTGCCTTCCACCCTACGTGAAGGTCGGCCACTTTCGCCACCAGGTTCGACCATTTATTCCAAGACCAATACAATGCTTCAATTGTCAGAAGATTGGCCATGTGAAGGGTGTCTGCAGAAATTCGGCCGTGTGCCCTCGATGTGCTGAACCCCACTCAGAAGACAACTGCAGCGCAATCAAGTTGAAGTGCCCTAACTGTCAGGGTGATCACTGCGCCTCTTCCAAATACTGTCCCCAGATCAAGAAAGAGATCACCATTCTTAAACAAATGGTGAGAGACAACTCTACCCACAAAGAGGCTGCTGTGAAAGTACGGCGAAGACGACGTCACCGTCGAAGGTCTTCACGACGGAAAACATCAAGTTTTCAGGAACAGTCAACTCGTCAAGCAGCATCACCAGCGGAAGTTTCCAGCCCTCCGAACACCGATGTTGGAAGGGAGAAAACTGCCAGATCTCTCTCCACTAAGAAATGGCCGCCACTTCCACGTACACGACCGCCAGAAGAGCCGCAGAAGAAGCCGCCCCCAGTACAGCAAGGTGCTGTATCCGAGGAGTCGCGGAAAACAGATGAGCAAGTGATAGCACTTATTAGGATTTTAATGAATGCCATTCGCGTGTTGCTAAGCAACATGCACACACCGTCTGCCAGAAGTGCGCTTCAAGTACTGGACGCTCTGAGTCCGGTGCTTGCAACCCTTGAGTAGATCATGGCTCCACAGCCACGGTCTTTTAGGGAAGAGGTCCGACAAGCAACTATTTTTCAGTGGAATGCGCGCGGACTCAGAGCGCGCCTTTCGGATTTCCGTCGCTTCGTGTACGCCACTATGTTTCCCATTATCATCATTTGCGAGCCGAACTTATCGAACACGATCAGGCTTTCTGGATATGAAATATTTATGTGGTCAACTGTTTATGAAAACAGTAAGGTTTTGGTGTGTATTCGCCGTGACCTCACCTACACTCATCAGCCTGTACCACCTAATGACAATAATCAATATATATGCCTAAACGTAAGGAAAAAGAATTTGGCCTTTACTTTTGTGGGCGCCTACCTAACTCCATCAAGTCGATTTGATTAGAAAAGACTGCAAGACATCCTTTCCTCAACCTCCAATCCCTGGGTTATCATTGGCGATTTCAACGCCCATCATACACTCTGGGGAAGTCCGATGATCAACGCAAGAGGCAGAGCTCTGGTATCTTTCGCCTCCAGTAATGAACTTTGGCTGCTGAATGATGGAAGTCCTACCTTCTTACGTGGCTCCACCCACAACAGCTGGCTTGACTTGGCTTTCGTCTCACGAAGCCTTGTCAGATGTGCAGGGTGGTTTGCGGACATAGAGACGCACGGAAGCGACCATATCCCCACGTACATCAAGATCAGAGGATTGTCCCCTTCCAAAATACGGGATGCGATCCAAAAAGTGGACTGGCCTAAATTTCAGTCTATTATGGAAGAACACTGCGACGCCAATCCATCTTTCGACTTGGAAGAGGCAATCAAGAGCACGGTGCAAGACACTATGCGCACTCTCACATGCTCTTCGAAACTGAACGAATTTGATGTGGAACTAGAACGACTTCGAGCAATCCGACGACGTGCTGAACGAAGATACCGACGTACGAAAACAATGGACGATTTACGGACCGCCAGGCGCACGCAAAAGAAGATACAGCGCCGGTTAGACAAGCTCGAATCGCAACGTTGGACAGCCTTCTGTGAGTCGCTAGATCCACACAAGCCATTATCGCAACTATAGAGAACGGTGCGCGGTCTCCGGACACTCCCCGTACAGCGATTCCCATTCAAGGCGCTTGCCCCCTCTCAAAAGAGATCGCAGATTGACGTGACAGAGGATTTCTGCGCCAGATTATCCGGCCAACTCACAGCTACCAACATTCCATCGCCTTCGAGTAACTGTCCGCCACCACGTGATCACCGGATGGATCTACCATTCTCAATCCACGAACGTAAGGCAGCATTAGCTTTGTGTAGCCGCACATCAGCGCCAGGACCTGACGGAATTTCCTACCGAGCTCTGTGTCACCTGGGGGAGCGAGCGAGAGGAGTTCTCCTTGAGGAGTACAATGAATCTTGGAGAGATGGCACACTACCAACAACCTGGAAGACAAGTCGCCTTGTTCCACTGCTGAAGCCTGGCAAGTCGCCGTTGGAACTCTCATCATATCGCCCGATCGCGTTGGCAAGCTGTGTGGGCAAAGTAATGGAGAGGATGGTCCTAGGACGTCTGGAGTGGTACTTGGAGTACCACAACACCTACCCAGATGCCATGGCGGGCTTCCGACGCGGTCGATCATCGATCGATAACGTCGTCGACCTGGTCACCTACATTCAACATGAGAAATGCCGTAAGCGTCTCTGCGCTTCTTTATTCCTCGACGTTAAAGGGGCGTATGACAACGTTACGCATGAAGCCATCCTCTCTGCTCTCGCAGAGGTAGGAGTGGGTGGTCGTATGTTTAAATGGATACGGAGTTATTTATCCATGCGATCCTTTTTTGTAAGCACCAAAGAAGGCCGTACTTGTCTACATTATTGCTACCGCGGCGTCCCCCAGGGCGGCGTACTTAGCCCTGTGTTATTTAATCTCACACCAATTGCTCTCCTTGAGCACGTGCCAACTACAGTCAGGCTATCAATGTACGCGGATGACATCTGCATATGGACGTCTGCAGTAACACGCCTACAGTTGCGAGCGAGAATTCAGAGAGCCGCCACACAAACTGTTCTCTACCTTCGTAATCGAGGCCTGGAAATTTCCTCATAGAAATGCGCACTAGTGCCATTTACGCGCAAACCCATGGCCAACTACAGTGTAATAATAAATGGTCAAATAATACGGCGGGTCCGATCGTACAAGTTCCTAGGTGTCATAATCGACAGGGACTTGTCATGGAGCCCACACGTGTCATACATGAAAAAACGGTTGACAGGCATCTGTCACCTCCTCAAGTTTTTCGCCGGCAAGACCTGGGGAATGTCGTCAAGTGCGATGTTGGAACTGTACAGGGTGCTTTTCCTAGGATTTCTGCGATACAGCTTGCCAGCAATAAACAACACAGGTAAAACAAATCTACGCACAATACAAAGTCTTCAGGGTCAAGTGCTCCGGATCTGTCTAGGCCTGCCTCAGAGTGCTTCAACAGTGGCTACGATAGCAATCGCTGGAGATCACCTTGTCAGGACCCACATTGAAATTGAAGTACTCAGGACCCATATAAGGCATCTGACCAGGACTCCTCGTCACCACTTGGCCTCCCTAACAGCAGACAGACCACACACATCTTTCAGCCGGACGATAACCGCATATGATGAATCATTGCCAGCTTGTTTCACCCCGGCTGCGAGACCTTCGATTCCTCCATGGTGCCTCGCTCAGCCAAAAATCAACCTCACAATACCTGGTATCTCGAAAAAAGCTGATCTATCATCGCCAGCCCTTAGACAGCTCACGCTACTACATTTGTACGAGAACTACGGTGATTCTACGCATATTGTTACGTTTCGCCTACAACGCGCGGTATAGCCGGCGCGGATGCAACGGACGCCGGGGCTTCGTTCAAAGCGGCGGACATTTTGGCCCGTTCAGCGCCGCCGATGCGCCTCCCCGCCAAGCGCGTCCAGGCATGTTTCAATGCCACGTGTCTTCAAGTGTGCGTGTGTGTGTGTGTGCATGTTGGTGCCCACGCTTGTCAAAGCGCGGCAGCCGGGGAGAGGAGCTCCCCAAGTGTGAAGCGAGGAGGTCTGACCGGCGCCGGCCCGGCGGATGCGTCACTACACTCGTCCCAACGTGTCTCAGCCTGTCCGTGCTGCGCATCACGTGCGCCTCTGACGAGGCGTTCCTTCTTCCCCTCGACTCCGAGAGTATAAGAGCAGCTGCTCCCGGACGCCGAGGGAGGCTCCGATTTCTTCTGTTGAGTAACGTGCTCTCCCGTCTCTCCACTTCGGTCGACCTGACCGGCCGCTCTTGTGCGATGCTCGAATAAACAAGTTGTTCTGTTAGCAGTCGACTCATGCTTTGCCAGGACCTTCGGATGCTTCCAGTTGTGCCCCAGGCCGCCAGGCCAACGCTACCCTTGGGGCTTGCGACCCAGTTGCAACAACTCGTGCCAGCGGTCCGATTGCAACAAGGGGCGTCAGCGCTGAGATTCCAACAATATTTATACTGATGGATCTGTCCTTCCAAGTAGCTCCGCGGCGGCAATCGTCATACCAGCGAAAGCTCCAACAATCTAATTTAAGACGACCCACGCAACAACATCGACGGCAGCAGAGCTCGCAGCGCTTTTTACTGCCCTTCATCACATTGGTGATGAACCACCACATAAATGGACAATATTCTGCAATTCGAAGGCGGCACTGCAGTCTCTACTGTCATCTTTACGACGCGGACCACACGAACAACTAATATTCCATATTACAGAGACGTTGCAACATATAAGTGAAGCAGGCCATGAGATAACCTTTCAGTGGCTTCCAAGTCACTGTGGGATTATCGGCAATGAACGGGCGGATCACGCTGCCCGCTCAGCACATACTGAGGAGCGCCACGTCCCAATTCCTCATTCTAGAACTGACGCAGCACGGAAGCTCCGCCTACTTGCTCGGCAGTGCACCGCGTCGCAATGGAATCAGCCGCATTTAAGAAACACGCGACTGTACTCACGTGATCCAACACTAAGTCTTCGAGAGCCATCACAGTCGCGGTAGAGACGCCACGCTTTTATATCGACTTTGGTTGGGCGTTGCCTTTACTAAAGCCTATGCATTCCGCATAGGGATGACCGACAGCCGAACCTGTGACCACTGCGGCCATGAAGAATCAATTGGCCATATGTTGTGTGCCTGCCCGCAGTGCAGTACACAGAGGGCATGCCTTCGCCACGAACTCGACCAACTGGACGACCAAGTGCTATCCGAAAAAAGAATTCTACAACATCGAAAGGACCTACCGTCACAGAAGAAGGCCGTGCAAGCGCTATTGCGCTTTTAGCGATCTACCGGCGTGTGTGAACGACTTTAACTGGAACGCCTTTTGTGTGTGTGCCTCCATGTGTGCGTGTTTTTTTCCTTTTCTTAGCGTTTTCCTCTCTGTCATCTCTCCAAC
Organism: Dermacentor andersoni; assembly: GCF_023375885.2. Classification (NCBI taxonomy): domain Eukaryota; kingdom Metazoa; phylum Arthropoda; class Arachnida; order Ixodida; family Ixodidae; genus Dermacentor; species Dermacentor andersoni. The sequence continues at coordinate 108,352,789 of NC_092820.1, read as the reverse complement.
CCCTATCCCCCATCCCCAGTGTAGGGTAGCAAACCGGAGACTCATATCTGGTTAAGCTCCCTGCCTTTCCTCTTCATCCTCTCTCTATTAACATGTTATTTCATTTACTTACCGTACTTAGAAGCGACTAAGGACGGCACTGGTTAACATTGTACTAACAGGAATTATTAAGATGCTATTTTGTTTACATTGTCTGTCGTACTCACAAACATTATGCAAGACGTTACATAGTATTGTGTAATTAGGAATTACTAACACGTTACACTGTTTATTTTCCGTATTTCATTGTTATGCTTCCCGTTTCCACACTCCCCTCTGTAATGCCTTCAGGCCTTGAGGGTACCAGAAATAAATAAATAAATAAAATAAATAAGTCAAGGGTTGCTTTTTTCGTGGCGACGATAGATTGGGTTTTTTACAAGCACTTCTCCAGGAGGGCACATATAACCGGCAAACATATAACCGGCAAATAACATACCGGCACACCGGCATATAACCGGCACACCGGCATATAGCCGGCACATATAACACACCGGCATATAACCGGCACATATAACCGGCAAACCGGCAGGGGAGCACCTGAGGTTATAATAAAGCAGGCGGTGCAGGGTCTCCAGGGCACCCAAAGGGTAGCGGGGGGATTAAAGCTCGAAGCAGGGCTGCCCGTGGGTTGGGACCACGGAGACCGAAGCGTGCCAGGGGTTGTTCGTATAAAAAAGTGGCTGTCCGCTATCGCGGACAGCCGATGTTATACACCCCTGGCAGGAGCAGGCCTCGGCGAGCCTCAACCCACGAACCAGTCCGGGTTCTAGCCTTGGTGTCCCCGTTGCCGCTTTGGTGTCCCGGAGGCGCCGCCAATAATGCGAAATAATGACACGTTGTTACAATTAGTATATATATATATATATATATATATATATATATATATATATATATATATATATATATATATATATATATATATATATATATATATATATATATATATATATATATTGTCACGTGGTCGTGACTTCAAAGAACACAGTAGCAGTACTGTGAAAGACAAAACTAGCTTTTATTGGGCGAACCTGTGCCCACAAAACAGGCTACACTTAAAGCACAACGATAGCGGCGAACACAGTCGGCGATCGTCGAAAATCTGATCAGCGGGTCAAGCGCGTCGGCTTTTATACAGAATCGTCGAATGTTCCAGACTAATCGTTGGGACCCGCGTGCCTTCCACAAAGTTCTACACCATTCGCGTCAGGCGAATAAATCAGATAACACAAGGTTCGGCGACAACAGACTGCGGGTAGAAGCATCGATAACTTTCCAGAAACTTCGGATACATGCAAGCGCGTCCCGCGCTGTGCGATAAGATTTGTTAGGCGGCGGAACGTGGTCGCCCGATAAATATAAGTACACGTGTCAATATATATAAAGTCGAGCCGCCAACTATTACGCTAAGTTGAGTACTACCGCGCCCCGCGACTTCCGCAACACCAGTCAGAACTTCGCAGGTGACAGCACACAGCGCTGAAGAACCAGCTCTGAACAACTGTTGTTGACGTGCACCGTGTCACATCGTGCGGAACTTCAGAAACCGCCGTTGCGCATTCCAAAACAAATGTAAACTTCAAAGAGATCTTAAATGACAAAACACGCTATTTGCTCCTAATAAAGACATGTCAATAATATTTTAATGCACATGTTCTCGTCCGCATATTAAAAGAATTATGCGACTTAAAAAATTTTTAAGATTTCGATGCTCAGTGCATGCGATTGTTGGAAACGGCGAATTGGGTTTCAGTAGGCCTGCGGTGATGTAATCGCTAAACTTAGACGGCAAATGCCACTACTTAAAGAAATGTTCTGAAGACCGTTTGGCACGAAGACACAAATTTAAGCATGATGACAGAGATGAACAAGGTTCATGCCGATTTTTCCTGCGTTCCTAGTCACAGGGAGAAATCTAAGACAAAGGTGTCGTTTGCTGTGCCCATTTTATGTGCGCGAAGATGAGCCGCAAACGTGCATGAGGGAGTATTTTTGGCGATAAAACTGTCACGCACCTTTCAAAAGTCAACTTAACGAACATGTTCGCAGCAATGTATAAATGACAAACACCACGCAATATAACCGCGCCGCAATGTCTATGCACTCACATGTACGACTGGTTTAGCAGCTCCGACACAATACAGCGAAAGTGCGCCGCGGGCCTGTTCAAAGGGTGCCACTACCCCGAATGGCGGGAGGCGGCGCTACCATCGAGGCACCGTACTCTTCCTGGACATGCTGTGCCATCTAGCTGTGCTGCCGAGAAGTCCGCGCTTGGCCTCCGAGACCAGAAGATCGGCTCGCTGGTACCTGCGAATTCTTGAGAATTGTTCCCTCGCATGCCACACACCTGGTGGCGCATACTCAGTTACTCAAGTTGGCGAGATGTTCATTGAAGAGTAGCATATAATCAGTGCATTCATGGCGCAGCTCGCTAAAGCGTTGCAGTAAAAGACGTCCATTGAAAAGCGGCAAACATCCAGTGTATTCGCGGCGCAGCCTGCTAAAGCATTGTGTTGCTGTCATTAAGGAACCCTTGTGACGTGGGCTTCATTCTGACGGGCATCGAAGAAACTTAAGGGACCGTTTTCGTCAGTGCAGAGCGCCCCATTCCCAGTGGCAGTTACCTGGCTGCCAAAGTCGGCGTTAACGACGTTCATTGAAGAGCGGCGCACACCTAATATCACATACCCAGTGATGCAAGTTATCATCAAGGAGGTTCATTGAAGACCACGCAGCACTGACCGAATAGCACATACCCGGTACTCCAAGTGAGCGTCAAAGAGTTTCTTCAAACAGTGGTACCTATCGAGTTCCGTATCTACAGTGAGCCATGTCGGCGTGAAAGATGTTTATTGAAGAGCGGCACGTATGCACACATTGCAACAGACTCAGTGATCCAAATTTGTCCGTTGGTTGGTTTCGAACACTGCAACCTAAGCACAACAGCCCGACATGGTGTCCATTTGACCACGCGCTACCCAGTGATCCAGGAAGGCGGGAAAACGGTTAGATACAGACTCTCATGGACAGATACAATCGTAGGCACTAACTTAGATAACCACCGAAAAGCGTGAAGAGTACCCTAGCAATGCTAACGCATTACCGGGTACCTAAGGAGCAACAATCAAGCAATAACACACACTAGAAGCACAGAGTACATATGCAGAAGTAGAAAACAATTATGAGGAGATAGGAGAAGAGTACAGCTATAGAAACAACGCTCATGAGACAGTGCGAAACTTTGAACAGAAAGAAGAGAGCACGTTTTGTTTTGAAGAGAGACGATGTTTATTTATATAAGCATGGACATTTTGTGTACACGCTCGATTAACGTGCTATGTGAGTTGCTCGTGCCATTCCACACCACAGAGATCTACTCAAGTAATGGAAGACAAATGGATATAAATAACTTCAGGAAGGGAAGTGGGGTACAGCAATCTCTTGTAAGTCTGCAGACGGAACCAAGTGCGCGCAGACCTCGTATTGCGACGTGCATAGAGCGCAAGTATTATCAAAAAGCGTATCGAGATCGCTTATTTCAACAATCCTGGTCAACACTGTACGACCAATAGAATGCGGAAATACGATATTATGGGCTTTACATGAATTTGATGTAAGTCTGGTTTTATATGAATTTAGAGCGAGCCTGTTTAATTGGCATCATCCGGAAAATGATGATAGATTAATCTGATGAGCGCGGCAGTGCTCAATACTGTATCTCCTTGAATGTTTTGATGTTGTCAGCGTAAAAAAAAAAAAAAGAATTGAGGACTTCTAGATTGCCGAGGAAACGTGACTGATGAAAATTTGTAGGAAAAGCCGACGTAACACGGAACCTCGAGGCCCGCCAGTAGATCCCGTATAGAGAAGAGAAAATTGATTACTGACGCTCGCGAAGCAGGACCTCTCGAGGAGATAGGTGTGTAGTAGAACTACAATATCAGCGTCAACACTGTATTGCTCAAGCTTCTCGAGCAGTAGGAGATGATAGCCTACGCCAAAGAATTCGCCGAGGTCGCCGTACCCAGCATCAGCTTGACCCCTTTGCGTGAAGACAAGGTTGGTGACCGTTGAGCGGTAAAAACAAAACAACAACAACAACAAAAAAAAACACTACACGCTAACATTGAGGAAGAACATTTTTTTTTACATTGAACAACAACACACTGTTAATAGCTAATTCGAAAAGCTTGGAATTTGCAGAGAGAATAGAAATCGACCGATAGTTTGCGGCATCCGTTATAGGGCCGGATTTAAAGATGAAAAAAAAAATATGTTAGTGGTCCTTCAAAAATGCGGGTAAGTGGACTTATTTAGAGAGTGATAAAGACTGATGTCGGCACAGGTACAAAGATACTGCCATATGCTTTGATAATGGCGGCAGGGAATGCCATCTCGGCCGCAGGACAAAGATTGCCTCAGGTGCTTGAAGCAATTGCCTCAGGTGCTTGAAGCTTGTGAAACAGTAGCGCGCTGGAAATTCCAGCAGAAAAGCGTGGCTGGTGTACAGTCCTGTCAGATGATGTTTTAGGCCAGGTCCATCAGCAAAGACTAAATTATTTTGAAATAGCGCCAGTGTCAGATGGGACAATTCAAGTCCTTTAGCTGATGCAACGGAATGACGAGAGAGATCAAGAAGCGACCACGACATCACGGCCATGCGTATGCATATATATATATATATATATATATATATATATATATATATATATATATATATATATATATATATATATATATATATATATATATAAAATTCAAATGCAAGGAAACTTTTGTAGGTCCGGTGCATAGGTAGTTGAAGAAACGAAGGAGCACACTTATGAAAATTGCATTTTTAATGTTTTCACGTTTAGGCCGTGGCACGCCCTTCGTCAGAATAAACACAGATACAATTGCGCACCGACTTTTATGGGCGTGCGCTCGTGGGCATAATCAGCAGTACGTGCACGTGTACACTTGCAAATAATAACAGAAAAAGTGCAGCAGTAAGTATAACTGAAGCACGGTAAATGATGCGTATGAAATATCCTTATGGTATCACGATGATTGTACATGAAGTTACAGAACGATATCAACTGCGGCATGGCAAAACTAGGAACAACTTGATTTGGCATGCTTTGTCAATTCTATGCAAGAACATACACATCAAGATATGGCAGAAAGGTACGACATTTTGCCTACGCTCTTGTTGATACCGGATGACACAGTGTTAAATTTATGAATGAGAAAGGATTCACGTACTTCTCAATCATGGTGCGATTCGAAACCTGATTGTATTACTGTTACGTTGATGTTGTCAAACGCATGACCTGGCAGTCGAACATATTTAGATAATGGAAGGTGCGGCAAGCTGTTGGTGTGTGTCTTGCGGTTGTTGAATCTGATACGAAAAGATGTAGCGGTCTGACCGATATACTGCATATGACACACTGAACATTCCAGCAGATATATGATGTTAGTACTATCACAAGTGAAGCCGCCGTTGATTTTAACAGAAAAATTGGATGCTGTGCTTCGAGCAGCCTTTGATGTGGTCATATGCGTACAAACTTTACAACGGGGATTATTGCAGGGATGACAACCAGCAGGAGCAATCGCTTTAGTCTTGGAAGAGGTTACTAGGTCCACCAGATTCCTAGAGTGATGATGGACCACTCTTGGCGATTCCGTGAAAATGATCTTAAGACGGTCGCTTTGTGTCAGTAAGTTATAATGCTTCCTGAGAATGTGCGACAAGTTAGGAATAGATGCAGAATGTGTTAGGATAAGGTTAGTTCGTGAAATTGGCGCCGATCTCTTGTCCGTGCAGATCAGTTCTTTCCGGTCGAGACAATCGGCCCGTTTAAGGGCATCGTCAATTATTTGTGAAGGCTATTTCTGTACGGCTAGTGCGTTACGAAGCTGGTTACAGTTGCGAGTCAATTCACTGTCGTCCGAACAAATTCTTTTGAACCGTATAGCTTGGCTGTAGGGAATACTCGTTTTGCAATGTTTGACATGGCTGCTTTTGAAATGCAGATATCGCTGTCGGTAAGTGGGCTTTCTGTAAATATTGGTTGTTAAGTAACCATTGCATAGAGATACCGATACGTCAAGGAAGTTTATGCTGAGTGATGAATAGGAATGGGAATAGGAAACAGACGGTGCAGCGTTGTTAAAGTCACTAATGAAGGAAAGTAATGCAGCTTCACCATGGTACCAAATTAAGAAAATGTCATCAATGAAGCGTTTGTGATAGAATGGTTTGAGGTCACAAGTAGCGAGGAAATTCTTTTCTAGCATGCCCATAAAAATGTTAGCATAATTGGGATCTATTTTTGTGCCCATGGAGGTGCCACTAGTTTGAAGATAACGTCCGTCGTTGAATTCAAAGTTAGGTTCAAGGATTAGTGTTAGAATTCTGCCAAGGGTAGAATCGTCGATGGGTTTGTCATCTACAGAATCGTTATATGCCCGGAGTACTGATTGAATCCCATCTCTATGGGGAATGTTCGTGTGCAGTGACGCCACATCTAGTGTGACTAGAAGAGCCTCGCTTGGAACACGCAAGTCAGCAATATCATACAGGAAGTGGTTAGTATCTTTGATATAAGAAGAAAATTTAGGAGGAATTGAACTGATAAGGTTATCTACATAGCGGGACAAATTCTCTGTGGCGGTACCTATTCCTGAATGTATTGATCGCCCTGGGTTGTTTCCCTTATGGATTTTAGGAAGACGATAAAATCTACCAGCTACCGGGCTTAGGGGGCCTAATGAATTAACTACAGATTTTTGAATCTTGTTTTCTTTCGCGAGATTTTTAAAGGTTCCCTTACTGTGGTTTTGAACTGTTCGGTCCCATCGTAACTCAGGTGCCTGTAGAATGACTGATCATTAAGTTGTCTGTGAGCCTCACTTAGGTAACTGGCTTTGTCCATAATGACGACTGCAGCACCTTTATCAGCAGGTTTAATGATGATGTCGGCACGGTTAGCCAATGGTTCAATTGCATTCCTTTCTTTAGGGCTAAGGTTCCGACGGAATAGTAATTGCATTTTGTATGTTTCAAGTACATCTCGTTGCCCAGCACTGATGTATAGATCGAGTCATTTATCTCTTCGAGAAGGAGGAGTCCAGTGCTAAGTTGAAAATAAAGATGCCTTGTTAGAGGTGCACCGATCGTGGAAGTACTCGCGTAACCTCATGTTTCTTTCAAAATTGTGCAAGTCATTAATTAGCTGAAATTCATTGTATCCGCCAGTTGCGGGACAAGAGTTCAAACCCCGTGATAGGACACTATATTCTTCCCTCGATAACGTGCTACGAGAAATATTCACTATATTTCCCGTTTCTGTGGAGCTCAAATGTGTCGAAGTCATTGCATCTGCAACGTAAAATGAGGCGTAAACCTTTAGGCGCAGTAGATACAGCAATGTACGTTTTGAAAGTGGAAGCATGAAGGTTACACTGAATGTGTTTTTGAATTACCTTTCTAATCTTCAAAAAATGCACAGAGGCGTCCCCAAAGGGTGTGATACCCCGGCAAGATGTTGTTAGTCAATTGGTTCCATTGGCTGGATCAGACCGCGTGCTTCTGAACCCGAACCTTAGCTTAGGCGACGTGGCACAGTGCGTCGGTGAAGTTGCCGATGGGCTGGCTGTTGCCTTGAGAGTCACTGGATTGTCCACAGCATCACTACAAGTCGTTCTGTTGTCTGTTGTCGTCCTTGTCGATTTGCTTCTTTTCGTTCGATCTCTAGGTGCGTTAAGGTGTAGGTTCACTGTTTCTCGGTACTTTTGTACTTGATATCTTCTTTGTCGCTGCCTTGCCTTTTGATGTCTTGTTTGCAGATGCCTCGCTCGCCGATGTCTTGCTTTTCATGGCATCGCTTGTAGCCGCCTTGGTTGTTAGTGCCACAATTGTGCGGCTCCTCGCTGACTGGCTTTTATCACCTTGGCTGCGCGTTACTGGTACTGTTGCGCGCATTGCCAGTTTGCCAGATGAAGAATCGTTGTCATGTTGAAGTTGAATTGTTGCGGTTCCAGGAGTGCGAGACGGTGTTTTACTGCTTGTGCAGTTTTCTGAAGAAGATGGTGACGCGTCTTGTTGATTCTTGAAGCATAACTCTGTAGTGACAGGCTAGTAGCGTGTAGCCCTCGAAGCTCGGATGCAGGCCGTCGCCTGCGAAGACGCGAGATGTGGGAAGCCATTCCAATCCATGCTCTACGTGGAATACGAGTTTTGAACGCCGGCCAAAACCGCGAATCAGCTGGTTAAAAAATCCCGCAGACTTGTTGCAACGTAGCACGAGCGCCTGCTTTTGGTTACCACGGCGTCGATTGCAAGATCGTGGTAGGACCACGCTTAAATATATATATATATATATATATATATATGTATGTATAGATAGATAGATAGATAGATAGATAGATAGATAGATAGATAGATAGATAGATAGATAGATAGATAGATAGATAGATAGATAGATAGATAGATAGATAGATAAGCGAGCAGGCTCGAAACCCCAAGAATGGTAATCACCGTAGTTCGCAGTTCAGCCCGATGGGCAAAGCATTTACAGCAATAACAACAGTTAGCTCTGCGTTCGATCTCCTATATACGGCTGTGCGACATGTCGGGGCGCAATGCTGCACGCAAGGCCATTCTCCTGGCAGAAAAGTTATGCGGATCCCAAGCACGGTGGGAATCGATGTTCCGGAAGCTTTCTCTGCTGTTTCGTTTGAGTGACGACAAATAACGGTGATGTTGATTGTCATTGCTTAAGTAGGGAGTTGATGGCAATTGCTATCTTGCATGCACCACTGCTGTTCATCTGCGTAGTGCACAGAACACACAGAGATACGTGTTTGCTTAAGGCGTGGTTATGCGCCATTGTTTTCAACGTACGAGACGGTTGAGCATTGTCGATGCCTCATAAGGCACGTCGCATCACGGCAGAAGTGATGGTAAAATTGTGGGACTGTACGGCCAATACCGCAATCGGATCATGAGGCACGCCGTGGTGGCGGAATCCGAATTAATTTTGATACTCTGCTGTCCTTTAAAGTGCTGGACCTTTTTGTATTTCGCTACCATCGAAATCCGGCTGCCCCGGCGGGGATTGAACCCCCGACGTCGAGCAATGCTATAGCCGCCTAGCTACCTCGGCGGGCACAGAAGTATTGATATGACATGCGACCGCTTCTGTAGTGTCGCCTGGACCCTACGGTGATTTAACGCGGCTTTGTGTCTGCCCGCCCTGCGTCAGTTTTTCGCGCACTGTTGCTGTTTTCTTCTGGTGCTGAAGTTTTTCTCTATTTATGTGCTTTTCGTGCATCATCAACAGGCAACGACGTTTATACCGAACCGTGAAGACTCCTACTCTGCTGGGAGATCTTCCCCCCAGGGCTTGCCATGGAAGAGATGGTCTTGAACTTGTCTGACTGCCAGAATAGACCGCCAGAGGGTCGGAAGCGACTCAGTTCTTCTGTAGTATCAGGCGCTACTGATTCTGAGCTTTCTAAATCGGAAGATATGAATGCCTTCATACCTTCCAAGCACCGCCATGAAAGACGAACATCTCCGCCATCGTCCTCAAGCGAAGCGACTATCATATACAGCAGTATCGTGATTACCGTGATTACAACAGTAGCCATCATGCCTGTCGACGCGATGGTAAGTGTGAATACGATTTTCCAATAGAAACTTAATGATCTCTTCTTCAAGCTTGCCCCTGGGCTAGTCCAAGAGGTTCGCGTGAACCCCTGGAAAAATGTCATCGCCTTTGACACAACAGATGAGAAAATGGTGCGAACTCTGCTTGGTTTGTCTGAAATCGGTGGTGTTCACACAAGGCCCTACATACCACAGGGTGCGCATATAGCAGCTGGTGTCGTATCTGATGTCGACTTGGATCTCAATGACGACGCTTTTAAGAACAAGCTTGTTTTCCCGCCACCATGCAAAATAATTAGCGTTCGAAGACTTCGCTCGTCAAAGTGTATGAAGAAGCTGTTTGCCTGTGGAAAGCTTCCTGCTCATATAAAAGCTAGATTTGGGCGCTATCCTATTCAGTCTTTCATACCACGGCCTTTGGAATGTCATAAGTGTTTTAAGATTGGTCATGTTCAGGGCTTTTGCATCAGAGATCTGGTCTGCCAAATGCGGTGGGAATCACTATGTAGATGCCTGTGAAAGTCAGGCATATTGGTGTCCTAAATGTAATAGTGAAAATTTGGCAATTGATAAAGGATGTTCTTCATTGAAGGATGAACTAAAGGTACTAAAAGAGAGGGCCACAATGAAGGCAGTAGGAGATGAAAGCTCGCGTCGCCGTAGTGATGCTCCAGCGACTAGAAAAGCAGCGCGCTGAAAGAATGGCAAAAACACAACACATCGAAAAGGAAGGGGGCGGACCTTCTACATCTGTCGCAGTCTCTACAAAGACTGCGACAACAGAGGAAAGCACTGCTAATACAGTACCTTATCTGGTCTCAGCCAACGATCATGTGCAACTTGTCAATCTTCTGAAGGCGCTTGTCAACATCATCAAACCTCCAATCGCCGGTCGCCAGACAGCAGTAGCGTCAGCAGCAGATCCTCTTTTGCAGACCCTCGTTCGAGTCCTCGGAGCCCTTCACTAGATGTTTTAACAGTAACAATTTTAACAGTTGTCAGCAGCCTTGCCCCTTTGTGCTGTTATATAATATCAGGACCATGCGACCGCGGCACGCTGATCTAGTTCTTCTACTCATCGCCATGAAGACTCCATCAGATGTTATAGCGCTTCTGGAAATTAGCGTAAGAAAATGCGAATATAAACTGCCAGGCTTCGTGGGTGTCCACAGTAGCCCTCGATGCACGAACCAACTTGCGGCTCTTTCCAGTGTATGGACGCGGCGCCTATGCGCAATGCTTCAAAAGCATGAAAAGCCTACGTGATGACTTGAATTTCGAGGTTCTTGACAAATACGGTATCTGTGACGATGAGTTCGAATACACAGCTCTTACTGTGAGCCTCAGAAGTGCGACTACGACGGTGGCAAGCATGTATAACCGGCCTACACATTCTTCACACATCACTACTTGACTGCTCAGTGTTTCTGTGTGGTGCATCGTTTTTGTTATGCGGAGATTTTAATGCCCACCATCAGCGATGGTGTAGCCGTCCCCAAGACAATCGTGGGCAGAGATTAATGAGCTTATTATCAAGAATGAGCTGCAAATACTAAATGAAGCTTCACTTACATTTATAGGTAGAGGAAACGAGCGCTCCACTATACATCTTGCGATATCAACGTGAGATGTGTGCTAAGCCTGGTCACGCGAAGCATACCCGTGGGGCTCAGATCACCTACCCATTTGGTTGACACCAACACATACTTCGGACCGCTAGACTGCCATCTATGTACAGTGACAAACTGGGACAAGTTGCATCAGCTGATCTCAGAGGCACCATCTCATGACAGTCTGTTCAAACCGATGAACGAGTGTTTACGAAAAGCTACAAAACAACGACGACGGAGTATGGGCAAACCAAATCCCGATATTAAGCTCTTGCGGCTTCGCGCGTGTCGACGACGAGCTTACAGACCTGCACAGCGCTCTAAGCGACGCACCGACTGGACTACGTATAATTAGCATTGATGCAGCCACACGGCGCATACAAAACAGTTTCGTCGCAAGAGCAGGGCAGCCTTATGTAGTTCGATACGTACCGCAAGTGGTGTTGAAAGTGTGTGGCGCCTACTGAAGGCTCTGCGCACGCCCGAAATCAGCAAGAATCCTACGCCTGCTTCTGCATAGCGACTGGCCAGTCACCAAAAGTTCTAGCGGAGGCATTTGCAGGCCTTTTCGTCTCTCATGTATCCAGTGACACCACAAATGGCGACCTTCCTTCTTTGACAAGTCACAGTACCATAACCGCTTCCTACGGTCCAGCCTGCCAGATGGATGAAACAGATTTCACTATTGAGGAGTTGCGACACTCGCTCAGCCTCGCCAAACGGCCATACTCCCCAGGCGAAAACGGTTTGTCGTATCAAGGATTGCGGAACATTGATAATGGTTTTCGCGACCGTATATTGGACGAGCATAATGAAGTATGGAGAACCGGTGTAATCCTTGCTGAATGTAAATCGTCCGTGGTCACACTAATCTGGAAGCCCGGGCGCCCTTGCAAGACGCCTGAAGTCCCACCGGCCAATATCCGTAACCACAAATGTCATCAAGTTAATGAAGCGAATGGCCCTGTTTCGCCTAGATGTTAGGTTTGGAGAAGCTCAATGTTTTTCCCCAATGTCATGAGTGGCTTTAGTCGCCACTGTTCAGCTCTGGACAGCATCTCAGACCTTGTTTCAGCGCTTGAATTTACTAGAGGAAACAAGTATATGCCGCCTATACGCTCTTCCCAGGCACAGAGCGAATTTTCGACGCAGTTCCACATAAGGCGAATGTTTTCGCTCTTGAAACTGTGGGACTTTTGGGACGCCTGCTCCGCTTTGTGCGCTATTTTTTTTTATCGGAGCGTCGGATGAAAGTGCCTGTCGGAGGAATAACAAGTGAATCCCGCGCTTTGAAGTGCGGTGTCCCACAAGGCAGCGCTTTATCGCTGCTTCTGTTTAACACCGTACTCGCCGCGCTTCCAAGTCGTTTGCCTCGGGACAGTGACTTCTCTGCGGGCATAGCTGTCTATGCAGACGATATTCCTCTGTGGATAAGCGGTCTTTGGCACCTTGGTAATCGGCTCCGTGCAAGCTTTCAAAGAGCTCGGAATGCGACTTCGGAGTACTTGGGGGAAGTTGGTCTTCACATACCGCTTGGTAAGTCCGCTGCAATAGCATATCACCCTAAACAACTCGCTCGTCGAGCTATGCGCCAACTGTACCTTGACGAAACGCCAATAAGCTACCATTAACACCATTATTTGGGCTTAATTGTGGATGATTGCTTCTCTTGGCGTCCTGCCGTTAAATTCGTACGACGCAAATCGCAAGCCCACCTTAAGTATGTGGCCTCCGCGGCTGCTAGAGGTGCTGGCTGCGACCAAATAACGACTCTCCAGGTGTACCAGTCATGTGTACTCTCAGGCATAATGTATGCATCACCAGTCCTGAACGTAGCACCTGTTTTGATGGCCTAACTGGAAGGAGATCATCGCGTTGTCCTTCGACTAATGCTTTGATTACTTCCTGAGGCGCAATCTGCTGCATTACTCATTGAAGCGCATCAGTTACCACTGAGACTGCAAGCAGACCAGAGAGCTCTATATCATATTGAGCATCCGCGCCACGCATCCAATGGTCAGTCACTTCTTGATCGTAGGATTCACCGCCCGTTTTCTCGCATGGAAAAAATTGTGGCATTATTTATGAGCATTGCTGCCATTTCTGCACGCGCTGCTTCAGTTGTGCTTCCACCTCTGAAAGATATAACTAAACACGTATTCCCCATTAACCTCACTATCCCTGGCATGCTCAAAAAGTCAGAGATGGCTGCTTCGGCAATATTCCACTTGGCTGAGTCGCATATGTTCGAAAGATTTCCTGAATATATTCAACTATCCACAGATGCATCTGTACACAGTGACGGTCAAGGCACCTCTGCAGCTTTTCTGCTCTTCGACTCAAGTAAGACGTATAATACCCCATCCAGCCTCGTCAACAGCTGCGGAGCTAGTAGCGACTAATGTTGCACTGAAATACGTGCAAGAGGAATTAACAACTCCGAAGGTTGCCATCTTTGCGGACTCCCTCGTTGCCCTTAGTAGATTACAACGCCGTCAGATTGACTGTCCAGTTGTGCGCAACATAACTGACTCTGCAAACAAGATTTCATCACGTGGGATATCTTTCGTTGCTCAATGGACCTTCACATGTAAGAATCGCCGAAAATGAAGAGGCTGATCGACTGGCTTCATCTTGCGCTCATAACAGCTGTCTCTGCCTTGAAATTTTGCGCAAGCTTGGTGACGCTCGTATGCTGATTCATCGCCACCTTCTCAAGCAGCAACCAGCCCAGCGTGTCGCAAATGGAACGTCCCGGGCCGTGTGTCGGGTCGAGGCCTGCCTCGTGGCGCTTGAGCGCAACTACTCCAGCTAAGGGTCAGCTGTGTTAACGTGTGCGAACGTTTATACAGACAAGAACGTGTGGCCAGTCCATCGTGCACGTCTTGCGGTTGCTGGGAGGCACTTCAGCACTTGATGTTAGAGTGTCTCGCTTTCAGTGCGCAGCGCGTGTCGTTGGTGAGGGCTTATCATCTCCTTGGCCTGCGATGTACGAAACTCGACGAATGTTTGTACCCCATTGGTTGCGTCTTGACGCGATCAGGCTCATCGCGCTCTACTTACCTTTCTAGAATGAACGAACTTAAGTTCAAGCTTGTAGTTCCGACATTATTTCTTCTACTTACCATTATGTAGTAGTGTGACCTCCAGTGACCGGCCGAACTGTGTGTGACATATGCTGCGTGTTCTACTTTATTCTTTCACATTTGTCATCTTGTTCTTTCTTTCCTCCTTCCTCCCGTCCTTCCTATCTTCCATTTCTATTTCTGTCCCCTCCTTTCTGAAGAGTAGGGCGGCATTGCGCCCCTTCCAGTGGCAGTTGCCAGTCTGCTCCTCTCTTCCCCTTTCCTGTCAAATGTATATATGTTTTCAAAACAAATAATAATTGTCCACTTGAGGAATTTGCATGGCGTTTATTTTTCAGAAATAACAGAAACGTATAGTACCGTGCCTTCAGTTTGCCCGCAACAGCTGTCGTATCTATAGTACTGGCGTTTCCTAATCTTCTCACGTCGCCTTTCCCCTCTCGCGCCCTCTCCGGCTGTATGGCAACCTCAAGCGTAGAGTTAAAAGGCTGTTTGTTATTCACTCGTTTCGCGACGGCGGCGGGTTTACCCACTCTCGGCCTTTTCTCTCTGTCCCCTCTCTCCCATTCTTTCTGCCTTTCCTCAAGACTTGCACGTTAGTAAGAGGGTGATCGCTGCACTTTCTGCAATGCTTTTGCGGGGGGGGGGGGGGGGGCACGGATCATTACGGCTGTCAAATGGCTAATGTGACGACGCCGGGGAGCTCCAGAGCGCACTGCGCACATGCGACGACACGGAAAGGTCCAAACGAGTTTCTGGCGTCATCTTTTTTCTCTGTCATGCCCCTTCCATTTATGTGCACGCTCTGAACCACCCTCCGATGTGGCGTGCACGACAGCAGCAGCAGTGGGAAAGTTGCAGGAAGAGTGAAGAAAGCTTCGCTTCAATACCAGCGCCTCTGCAGCTACCAGACGTCTGGCGGGATGAGGAGCCCCGCCAGTGGCGTCCCAGGCGTCGCTTCTCGATGCTGGACGGCGGGACTAGCCAGCCCCTGTGAAGTATTAAACAACGTTACCTGAACGCTTACTGCTCAGACCAGAGCGTACACACAGAAACCCAGAGAGAACGCTAGTGTGTGCATAACGTATGCGTGCGTGTGTGTGCACAAAGATCATGCCAACAACAGAATGCAGGACGCTGTCTTGCTGCGTCACTGAGGCGATTGTGCGTAGCGTTGACGGTACGTCCATTTCGCATCGTCATTATGGAAGACAGTGCCTTCTTTGACGAGTTACCGCCACTTTCCGTGACGATGAAGATTATGACAATGATGACGCAACACAACTAGCAACAGTACTTAAATATCCTAACTGCTACGAATATACGCCTTCAGGTATTCTTAATTTCTGAATAAAAGTGAAGCTCCGATGACCATTGACCCATTCCTTGTTTTCCGGAGCTTGGCATGCTTGCTTGATTGGTTCCTCACCGGGTAAATTTAACCGACGCTGCCGACGATCCGATACGGGACTCGGCTTATCCCGAGATAGTTTACAAAAAAGTCGAGCGGCCGCAGAGACTGCGTAATCCGAAGTTCTCGTGGGTAGGTGTAACCAGCCGTCGTGGCTTTGGTGTTGCGCTGCTAAGCCCGGGGGCGTGGGATGAAAAATCGGCCGCGGCGACCGCATATCGCCGGGGGCCAAATGAAAAAGACGCCCCTGTACCATTCACCCCAGCTGGAGTTGGTCAAGATTAGTCCGGAGTGCCCCCGCTACCGCGTGCCTCATAATCATACCGCGGTTTTGGCATATCAAAGAGAATTTGATTTTGATGGCTTGAGTCGTGGTGGTGACTAGAGATCTTAGTGTCTCGTCATACATGGTGTAAAAAATGAACCGTGGTACAGCATTTACGGCACCATTTCACTGAAGCTTCACCTCATGGTATCAATGCACGTTGCGCTTGCGTAATATGTTGGCCTTGTTTTCTCCCGTTACTTTATCCCCTTCAGTCGCGGTGCAGATATCGGCGTAGTTATTGTCAGTTTCCATCTTGGAGCTCAAGCACACAGATTCTCTCGATAACTACTCTTTTTGACAAACAGACAGAGGGATGGACGGACAGCTTTAGTGAGTTGCACGGGTAAGAATTACGCAAACTAATTGGACCAATAGCTAGTGTCCAGTCCGACAAAAAGTGCACGTCTTTCTTATGCACCTGATAGCAAAAAATCCGGAAACACAACTCTCATTCATAACGGAACATACAGAGCCCGCATTGCAGAATGGCCAAGCGGAGGGTTACCCTGGTAAACCTCTCTGCCTTTCATTTCTTACTTTTTCTTTCTCTCTCAGCGTACGTGACTTGTTTTTCCCCGATCTGACAAGCAATGCCAAGGGGAGGGGGGGGGGGGGAGGAGAGGAAGAAAAATCTCAGACATCTAGTTGCGTGTAAATTGAACCCTTGAATATAAGTGCGGCTCAAAGCAACTTAATATATTGCTACAGACGACCACTGTAGTGAAGTCACTGCCACGTTTGGCGGAATGCTCGATGTGCAGCGTTTCCTTAGCAATCAGCGAAAGAAACCTTCTTTCCTTTGTCGCAATGGTTCCCGACAATAAGTAACGTAATCACCTGCTTTGGGATATGGTAATTCATTCAGTTCCCTCTTTCTTTTTTTGAAACAGCGTGGCGTGATATGGTAAATCAGTATTTAACTACTCTGTATTTAAAAAAATTAAATTATGGGGTTTTACGTGCCAAAACCACTTTCTGATTATGAGGCACGCCGTAGTGGAGGACTCCGGAAATTTTGACCACCTGGGGTTCTTTAACGTGCACCTAAATCTAAGTACACGGGTGTTTTCGCATTTCGCCTCCATCGAAATGCGGCCGCCGTGGCCGGGATTCGATCCCGCGACCTCGTGCTCAGCTGCCCAACACCATAGCCACTGAGCAACCACGGCGGGTTACTCTGTATTTGTCAGCACTGACTAAAGCTTGCAGGAAGTAACCATCAGCACTGACTTAAAAAAGAAATTTACAAACGATCGTCCTACTGACTCTCTCTCAACGGAGCCCGGAGGGTGTTATAAAACTATGCAACTCTCACACGCTCATGGACATTCCTTATAGTTGGTGACAGAAGTTTAAATTGCTTAGGTTTTCAGTTTCAATTTACTATTCGTTCATAACAATTGGTTACAAGAAATGTTGTACAGACAAGCGAAATGGTACACGGACAAGTTTTGCGGAATAGAGCTGGAGCCTTGGCAAAAGAGGAACACTGACTTTTAGGTGGCAGTACTGGCGCGAACGCACGCGTACGCACGAAAGCGGCTGGGTCCATCCGGTGCTCGCCGTACGTCGTACCGGCGACCGCACGTGCATGTTATCCTATGGCCTGCGCCGGTTACACATCGTCTTGTTTTGTCTGAACGCGTTTCCCCGTGTGTGGCAACCACGCTCGCATGTTCTATTTTTTTTTTCTTCGGCGCGCCCGATAAGGCGTCTTGTTGACGATTCATTTGTTGCCACTCCACAGGGGGCTGCTATCGCGAGCCCTTGGCTTCCGTTCTAATCAAAGCGGCACACAGCAGCGTATAGAGGAGCTTGTTGGATGATCCGTACCCTCTTACTTGCCTGCTAGACATAAAAGGAGAACGAACCTTCGTTGAGACCACTCGTTCCTTACTCGCTGCTGCAGTGTTCACCCGTCCGCCGCCTCCTACGATCAGGTAACTCCAATATCAGCAATATGTAACGACACGATCAGCGTGGTGTTGGATTGGCCTGGTTGGTTTGCCCACCCTAAACACTTCTTTTTTATGCTCTGTGGGTTTTATCTCGTCTCCGGAGGATAATGGTCAGCGACGCCTTGCGCGCAATTCCTTCGTTTAGCTCTGCGCTCTCGGCGCTTTCCTGTCAGGAAGGCTGTGTCCATAGAGTTTCTCACTACATTACCTAGAGGGAAATCTGGCGCTGCTGCGCTGTGGTATGCATGGGAATGCCGGTATGTTGTGACTTCGGATTGACATCGTTCTCGGAGAGACAGGACACCTTGAAGACGCGCTTGGCAAGTACCGTTCTGTCTGTCACAATGATTCATTTTCTACTAAAACAGCGCGTAAAAAGCTGTATTAGCTTTATTATTACGCGAAAACATGTTTTGTTTAACTATGAAAACTTGTTATTACGTGTACGACTATATGTTACGTAAAAAGTATCAGCGGGCCGTTAAAGTTGTACAGACGACAAGGTTCGCGCTCGCTTTGAAACAGTTGGTCGTCTGTTCTTGCTTTTCTTCGCTTGGTCATGCATTGTGGGTGAGTAAAGATGTATTATGCGTGAATGGAAACATTTCATTAAGATTTTACTTTGAGGACGCGTTATTTGTGTAGCCATATCCACGGTTTAGACGAAGCCTCTTACAACACCAGCCAACACGAGCCTCGCAGGCACATATACCGTCATTGCCATGACGGCACGGCGCCCCCTTAAGAAACTCCCATAGACGGTGGCGCCAGATTTCCCTCTAGGTATTATAGTGAGAAACTCTATGGCTGTGCACATGTCACGCCGATGCGCGCGTGCCGTTCGTGCCCAGAACGTACCGGCTACGCATGCATCCTTAGAGAGAGGAAGTGCAGGCGATATAGATTATTATTTTTTTACAGGGACAAGACAAGCCGAAAAGGGCGCAGTTTTTTCTGAGGGTGTACTGCGGACACCATGGATGATGCCAACTGTAGGAAAAGGATGACGCAGGAACTGTAATCGCAAGCGCGTAGGGATTGCTTGGCGGTTCGGAAGGGCGTTGCGACGTGGTGAGGGCGCAGTCAGCTATACCGACCACTGCGCTGCCTGCCTGGCTGAGTGCCCTGCAGTGACAGCTCTCCCGAAGTTCCGACGGGAGCGAGCTCGCTTCTGCGAAGCTGCATTTCCTCACATTTCCGATGCCCGTCAGCTGACCGGAAGCTCTTCTTGCGAAACGCGTAAACAAAGCCTTTAGTCGTCGGTAAGAGCCCGCGCCGCCTTCTACACGAATCTCGTAGCGTGCGCTGTTGGCAGCATGATGAAATCAAATCGACTGATAGATAGGCATGCGTAGTTTCGTGCTGGTTTAACATTCGAGTTACGAGTGACGCGGAAGTGGAAACCCTTATGGCTGGGAGCTGGGCGAGTTCGTGGGGCTCATGCCCGTATGCAATCCCTCAGATTTGCGTCATCAAGTACCATATTTGGCGCATAGAATATACTCTACGCGTTTTGGTACAGGTACAGATTGCATACCGTAAATGCTTTAAGCTCCGAGGGTAACTGAGTAACGAAAAAAAAATTTGAAGGAAAAGAAATGGACCGTTTGCTGCTGATGAAACTCACCTTGCAGGGGAAATAAATTTTGCACTTGATTTTCGTCCGCTGTTCTCGGACAATAAGGATCCGTCATGATGGATGGTGCCGCGCTACTAAGCCCGATGGCGCGGAAACAGATCGTGCCCGCGGCGGTTTCTCATTCAGCTTCACATCGTCGCCGCCAGAATCCCGCGCTGTCAATTTCACCTATTTTTGGAAGCCGATCCTCACCTCACCCTTTCCATGGCGAAGGGGAGGGCGGATGAGGGCGAGGGCGTCCTTGTGAGAGTCTGCTTGTAAGTTGGCCGAACGGAACTGGCTAGCGGCACTGGTGAATTAGTGCAGGAACTCCCCACTGGGAGTTGTCTTATAATGCATAGGCATTCTTCCCAGTCACTCGCATATAGTCACTATATATATAGTCATAAGCATCAATCTCAGCAGTCATACGTTGTCACAAGGCATTCTCATATATACCCCCATAAGATCGATGTACAGTTATGGACCGCATCGTGTCACGCGCTACAGACAGCCGTACGGACAGATTTTCTGAGTGCAATAGCCCTAGAATGCATGCGCATTAAAACTATCCAGCTAAAAGTGGATCCGTTTTGAGTAAAGTGGGCAATGCTCTATGCGGCTGACCAGGTTTGGAACCTTCGGAAATGTAGACTGTGGTGTCCTTTAATGCTGTATTGCTACAAGGCAAGCCACGCGCGTGTGTTTCGGGATCAGGGGAGTGACTGACGTTCGAGATTACTTTTGTGGTATGGGCACTTTCCTATTCTATCAAGCGTTAAGAAAATAACGGTGCTCAGTATCGCCGGCATTTATTTTTTAACAATGCTGGTATTTTTCTCTTCGCTCCATCGCTTCTGGCCAACTTTGATTTCGTTCAGCTGTTTCAACCATCAGTTCTGTCCCAGTGTCGAAGTGTCCTTCACTTGCCCTCTCGTCATTATTAAGTACTGCCAGAGTTCGCAGTCACCTTTCAAACCACTTTCTGAAAAATAGCGGTGGTAGCTTGTAGCTGATAAATATCAAATTTACACCTCTTTTTCGACGAAAAGTCGCAGACAGCTAGTGAGTGCGAAGAGTATCGTGAACGGAGGGGCGGGGGGGTAGGGCTCCATTGTTTTGTTAGCTATAATATAAAGCAAACAGGCAATGAAGACAGGGAAAACATAGGAAAAAAATACTGTTCTGTTCATTTTAAACGTGCAGCTAATAAGGAAGAAGAAAATCAGAGTGGATGATAAGGCGACGCGGTGCCGGTAAAAGCCGAACCCCCATCTTCCGCATCTGGGAGAGACGCCTAATTCTGGCAAGGTGTACAGGTGCCCCAGAAAGTAACCGGAACACGCGAGCGGTGGCCGTGCCACATCTCCATGTACTATAGGAGTAGCAGTGCATACTGTATGGAATGCGCGAACGTTATTTGCGATGGTCGTGCGATATGCGCGGCTCCGGCGAAGGAGCGTTTCTTCCAACGGTCGGCGCTAGGGGAGCTTGTCGAGTTCGCTGCAACTATTTATCAGTGGCAAAGAGTTCCCGCGAGGACCGTTCGCTCGATAAACGCACGGCGCCGATCACTGTCCGCTGTTGGTTTCTTTGGAAACGCGATGATTGTCGCGGTGATATCACCACTGTTTACGTCAACGGCACGAAAATTAATGGTTTCTGCAAGCGCACAAAGGTTCCCCTAGCGTCGACCGCTGGAACTAGCGCTCCTTCGCATGAGCCGTTAATCAGGCCGGATTTAAAAGCGTACCAAAGGCACCGCAGGTTTTCTTTTCGCGTGTTACGTAGCTCCTGATAACGCTGCTAGCGCAGGGAGATGCAGATCGGCCAGCGTTTACTTTTGGGGTAAATGAACATTCTTAATCTCATCGCGAACAGCGACGCCGAAACGTTACCCATGACTGCCAGAAACGCCTCACCTTCAGCATCACCGTCACGGCCGTCTTCGTCGGGGTTATCGCCGTTAGTGGAGGTCCTAATAAAAACTGCAATCAGCACGAAAGAGCTCACGGCGTTTGGCTACTTGCATATATAAAGGAAATATCGCTCAAGTTTTAAAGCGAATCCTCCCAGACTTTCCTGACCGTGGCTGCTCCCATGGTGCTGGTGCTGTCTTTCCGCATAGCTAGGAGGAGGAGGGAAAGAGATAAGCAGAAGGCAGGGAGGTTAACCAGAATAACGTCCGGTTGGCTACCTTACACTGGGGGAATGGGAAAGGGGGAAAACAAAGATAACAGGGAGAGAGAGGAGGGAAGGAAAGAAGGAGATTGCGGTGAGTTCGCTGACGTGTGCGGCCTTACAGAAATTGCATTAATAGTCACAAATGGTCGCACAAGCCCGTCGTCCTTAAGAAGCACAAAAGTGCCTTCACCGCTTTATGGGCCGACGGGCGATAGCAGTAAAGCACATACCCAAGCGGGGGATTGGCCAAGAAGCGGGCGACGCATATGAAATAAATAAGAATAAGTTAAGAAACATGAGATCAGATAATAGCTGCTACATGGCGTAAAACGGTTTCCTTCACCCAAAAATAAACGAAGAAATGAAGTGGGCGAATTCGTAGCATGTCACTACCCGTTTCGCGAAATCTTTGCTTCACATAGATTCTAAAGTCTGCATTGGATATGTCGCAACGTCTCGTTGAGATTTGTACGGAATGGTCTGGAGTCCGGTATACTTGTTACGTGATTTCCGCACAAATTTTACGAAAAGAAGAACGCACACAGAATCGATAATTCGATCAATTGCCAGAGGAAAAAAAAAACCAATACAAACGATTGCTCCGCTTTTGTCCTCCAGCTGTGCGTAAGCTAGCATACGTAATATATTCATACGAGCAAAGTTTCAATGCGCCTTGGCCGTCTGGAACTCCCTTCAAGGTTACCTAATTAGTTGCCTTTAATCCATAGAAAACCACGCTTCACGCTCCATTGCCTCACAGCACCACCATCATCATAGTGTTACTGACATTCAGTTATTCTTGGATCTTCCCGCGGTCTAGCTCACCTTCATCAGGTCAGTCGAGTCTGCATGCCTCATTTGGCGTATTAGCATTTTCCTGACTTAGATAATTATTTTTTCTTTTCTCCAATATGGATATCGTGACAGTTTTTAATCCCCTAAGTATGCAGCGCCTACGCATGCGAAAACAAATTATTTTCATTAGTCATGTCTACTTGTTGTCCCATTTGACTGGAATTGATTGTACCGGCATGACATTGCTAATTAGCGCACCCACAAGAAGTTCAAACACTTTGTTAATGACCAGTTCAAATGATGACCTCGCATACTATATTTGTACTCTATATTACGTTGTTCGTGCCATTTTGTTTCCGTATTTAAAGCCTTTACCTCCATGTATTTCGTGTTTGATACTCTTGCGACTACATTCTTGTGTTATGTTACTTGCTCCCCGCATATGTAATTTCTTTCACGGGGTATTTATGAGTTAAGTAAGTGATTACGGCTGCTGACCAAGAAACGGTAGATGCTTTAGAATACCTGTGCGATGTCGCAGTGCAATTGACCAGAGCCCAGCGAAGCTCTTTGGAGATGTCATTGTCGTGTGAGAATCCCTCGAGTGTCGTGTTTATTATCCCAGAGTTTTGTGCAACCCCCCCCCCCCCCCCCCCCCCGCCCCTTACGTCTCTTACATCTCAGCGCCATATGCGTCATGCGTTATCTTTAGAGGAGACCGTGCCCCCGTCACTCTCCTAGCCGTCTGGACACTTTCACTTCCGCCACGCGCGTTGTTCACGTGGTTTCTAATCATCTGAGCTGATAAACCATGAGCTGCCGCCAGCGATCAGAGCACAACCCTTTGTTTATCTAACTGCATTTGTTATCTCTGATGCTGTAAAGACAGTGTTCGATGGTGACGTCTGCTTGTCGAGGGATTATACATACGCGCGGGAAGTTTCAGCTCGGAGTGTTTACTCTACCTTAGAGCAACAGTTTTACAGCAAACTTAGTTCCGCAACAGGTTTCGAAAGGCAGCGGTGAGGGCGAGCATACTGAGGCGGGTACTGTAACAAATATCAATCAACGAACAGCCGTCGCAAAATCGATTTAGCTTTCAAACATAATTATTAGGAGTTATAATATAAAACGCCACCCCGCGTGTACTTCACTCGAATAGAAAATTTCGCTGCGTGGTTCATATTTAGCCAGCAATCTTTAATTATTTTACGGCATGTCTCGTTTCACTGGGTCCACATTGGAAGTTAACTATCGGGGAACTATTAATCGTAATGAGCAATAGGTACAACAGAAGGCCGCTGGGCTGATGTATGCGGACGATGTAGTGCTACTGGCGGACAATGCAAGATATATACAGAGACTTGCGAACACAAGTGACCAAGCAGCGCCGAATCTAGGCCATTTGTTTAGTACAGAGAGATCAATAATTATGATTTTTAGTGAATAGACGAGTGATGACGTGGTATCAATTCAAAGGAAGTGAAGCAATAGAAATACATGGGTGTATACATGAACGAAAAAAAAGAGGCCTACTCAAGGGTCCACTAAGATAAACTAAAAGTTAAAGGGAAGCGAAACTTAGCAATAATAAAACATAAAGCGCTTTGGGCCTACAATAAATACGAGGTGGTGCGAGGAATCTTAAAAAGTGTAATGGCACCAGAGCTAGCGTTCGCAAATGCAATTCTGGGCTGTCAGTCAGAAATCCCCTTGGGGTTGGAGGTTAACGAGAGGGCGGTGGGCCGACTCGCTTTGGGGGCCTACGAAAAAAACACAAATTATGCAGTGCAAGGTGAACTGGGCTGGACATCTTTTGAAGCCAGAGAAGCATAAAGGAAGGTTAGTGTTGAAGGAAAATCAAGGAACATGGATGAAAAGAAATAGCAGGCGAAAGTGCACAAACATCTGCACCTTAAAAGCGTGCCCCGGGAATGCAGGCAGAGGTCAAGAAAGTTGGCACCGAAGTACAGGTTAATTGACAGTGTAAGGAGAGAACCAGGAGTCTTAAAACAGAAATTGAGAGAAACAGGGTCAGTAAACAGAGACAGCGTGAAGAATAGAAACAGGAAAGACCACAGATATATGAAAGAACGGGAAGAAAGAAATTAGAAAAGAACATCTGTACGATAACACAAAAACGGTGCCTTGCTGTCTGATGCCCGAGCTAGCCGCCTGAGGGCAAAAACATATCGGGGCAATTATGCGCCACAGAATAAGGCGGATGTGTGCTCCAAAAAGAAAAAAAAATAAGGGACTGGAAACGATTCGGCACATGGTAATTGAATGCCAAAATAAGAAGCGCTGGGATTCAAAGAAGATGGAACTAGTCAGCAGTCGAGAAAAGTAAGAGACGAATAGAGTATTCGTGCAAAAAAGGAAGGACAATATTAACTGAAACGGAATCATTCCAAGTGTACAGGTAATGGTGCAACATAATCATAGAGTTTGAAAATACGAAAGTTACGATTGAGATGAAATAGGCAAATTGGTATGTAGTGATAGATGTAGTAAAACCTGAATAAGTTAAGCTGGCTGGGTGACTGTTTGCCCTGGCCCTACTTCTAAAGGGTTGCCAATCATCATCATCATTATCATCATCCTGCTCACGCGAGATAAAAAGGTACGCAAGTGTATTGGTGAAAAAAAATGCAGAGAAAAGATTGATAGATCCGGAGCCGTTACAGGCACAGGTAGGTTTGCAATATAGAGCGAGGTTTTCTTGAAGAGAGACAAGATCGCGAAGTGATAGGCACAATGCTAGGCTGCGATATATGGAGTAAAACCTGATCAGCTCAAGCAGGCTAGGCGACTATTAGTCGCCGCTGTGCTTCGTAGGGGATGTCAATGTAATTGATCGCCATCATCATGTTAATCACCGTGGTCTATGTTAATACTGTACGTTAATGCTCACATGTCATTGCCCGTAGAACGCAATGATTGTAGATTTTTTTTTAGAAGATACCGTAAGCGGATGGTCGTGAGCTTGGTAATGCTTGGCCGCATGCGCTCTTATCCATTCTTTAGTCGTTTCGCTGGCTTCCCACGATCCTGGTACCGTGCGGCTAATGACATCCACTCAATATCCATTCATCTGTATAGGAAGCCGCCCGAATGGCTCGCAGTGAGGCGTCCTTGCGGTCGGACCCGCACTTCGGCCTGGACTCCCGCTGGAGCTGGGTGACGGCGGCGTTCCTCAGCTGGTTGCTATGCGGCGCCATGATGGCGCAGCAGTCGGCAGGCGTGCTCTTCTTCGGCATCGTCGACACCTACGGCGTCAGCAGGGAGGAGGCGTCCTGGCCTCTCGTGCTCAGCTCCAGCGTCGTTTGCCTCACAGGTGGGAATTATGGCGAACGCGGCGCCGTCTGCAAGTAAACGCAGTTGGCCGCGGGGCTAGTTGGTTGCTCGCTCCGTGATTTCTTCGGCAGGTGCCATATTGCTGAGACTGGACGGCGCCCGAATGATAGCGCTTAGAGAGTACCACACGCACGCGGAAGCAATAGCGTGCAGGGCGGGAGATCTTGCGGATCACGGTGGGAGAGGTAGCCCTTTTTTGTGAAAGCGGGGGCGCGATGGCAGACCGTTGTGTGGAGACTTACTCAGTTCGCGCTCAGTTTCGCCTCCAGCGATCTTCGATCGCGCCCCTGGTGGTCAAAATTAATTCGAAGTTCCCACTACGACGTGCCTTGTAACTAGATCGTGGCTTTCGCACGCGAAATCCCAGATCGTTACTTTTTGAGTCATGAAGTGTACCTTTGTACAGAAAAAAAAAAGAGAAATCAAATCCTACAAGAGTAAACGTTCATCAGCGTGATATTCGATTAAATAGAAACTGGTTTGGTATATTACACACAACTGAAGAATGCACTATACAAACTGAAACCGATCTATACGTGGGCTCTCATCAGCACCTGAATGATTTGTCTTCGAGGCGAAATTAGCATCGAAAAAGAATGGGATCGCTGCATGAGCACTACGTACGCTTTCATCACAAAGAAGGAAAGAGGGTATATTACAGTAAGAGAACGAGCGCCCCCGCATGCGCGGTTGTAATACTCTGTTTTATGGATCTCGCTTTGTAGCTCAGTGCTATCATTTGAGCACCGCTGTTCGTGGCGCCTGCGTATGCTTCGTTGCGTCCGGTCTAATTTCGCGCTGTTAGCGCGAACTACGAGGGGCGATGTTTAGCTCGTCCGCTACGTCTTCGGCGCCACAACGCCCATTATAGCCCTCCATATTGATACAATTTTAGTGTTAATTTGCGGACAATTTTCCGGACGTTATGTGCCACTCACCGAGTGTGTGAGTCACATGCATGTTTTATTATCGTGTTGTTGTGCACACTCCCCACCCATTTTGTAGTCATTTTCCTCTCCCTCTAAATCGCTGCCATGCTTTTCACGCACTATTCTTTTATCTGCGTATTGTTTTTCTTCTGGAGCCGGCAGGCGTTATGCCCGTCCTTGTGGAAATTGCCAGCTGGCTCTTTCCCTATTCTCTTGGATTGTTTTGTCTGTGTGAGAGCCAAATAAATACCATGTTTGTTACGCTAAGGCTGAAGCCTCAAAATTTTTATTTAGACGAGGGAAACCTAACGCCAAGTCCATAGTTGTATTTTTAGTGTGCTGAAGGGAGTTTTCAGTTGTGACTAGTTTAGCAACGCGATTACTAATGAAAAAAAAAAAGAAAAAGAAAAAAAGAAAGACGCAGGCAAGTTCACGACGAGAACAGAGGACTTGAACTTGTCCGCCTTTTTTGCCCCTTATATTTTGTACTAACGCTCTTTCAGTGTCTAGTTTTCACACGTTAACCTTGCTTTCATTCTATTTTTTCGGAAAATGGCCCAGCTTTTATTAGCCTCAATGGTAATGCTTGTGAAGCAGTGAAATAAAAGAAAGTAAATGAGAGGGAGCTTAACCAGAGGTTATCTGCTGTTGGCAACACGGACAGGGTAAGGGTGTAAAAAGGCACGCAAAATGACAGAAAAGAAAGAAGACAAAAGGGAAGCAAAAAGATGGGGGGGGGGGAAGGGAATGAACAGTATAAGAGTAAATCTATGTTGGTGCCTTGCGTGTACAACATGCTCGTAGCGTCGATACGGTTGCATCGTTGTTTGAAAGGCTGGCGATGGCAATAACTGCGTACGACTGTCGGCACCGTTTCCAAGGTGCCAGCTGAATGCACGCATTGTTACGAAGTCAAACGTTGTGTGCGGTCGCTGTTTTAAGTTGATACGTGTTCAGTGAAGCGCGAAGGAGATAAGGCGAGATGCGTTAACAGGCCAAGGATTCGCATTACCGAGGCAGCTTCACTTGCAGGGCGAGGTCGCCGAATAGCGTCGGCACTTTCTTCTTTCCCAGTTACGCCGCAAACGCGCTGTATAAGGGGGAGACTGCTGCGGCCGAATAGAGGAGGTTGATAGCCTGACTGGCCGAACGACAAAGAAAGGCAGAAGGGCTTCTTGCTGACGGATGAGAAGTATTGCGCGAGATCGGTTGTTCTTTGAATGGTGGAAATAGCAGAAAAATACGTGATGGGAACGAGATCAGTCGACGAAGCCTAAAGGAAAGCGGGCATAGAATGTAGTACTCTCGGCAGAACAAACACAGGACCAATCGGAGACCGCTGGGAGGGGCCTTCGTGTTGTGCTGGATATACAATAGGTTGTTGTTGTGATTGTTGTCATTGTTCTTCTTGCTGCTGGTGCTGTTAATGACGACGATAACGATGATGACGAAAGGAAAGGAAGTATTTTGCGGACGAAGTGTTTCCTTGAGCTATACGTACAAAAAACGGTTTCAGTTGCCCTCTACGTCCGTTTTCTATACGTTACAGATTATTATTTTTTTCTTGCTTATGACACGCTCATCGACCTTGCCTCCGGGTGCCTTGAAAATGAACGCAGTTGTCGCCCAACTTGCCAGCGTTCCCATTTCTTAATATTCAGGATGCATTTGGTCGATACCGCGTCTGCACATTGTGCGTGATCTGAGAGTATACGTTGACAAAAAATTTATCGCGGGAGCATTCGTCTTCAGTAAATGTCAAAATATAAAAGAAATTGCTTTCTTTCTGTTGTCTTTTTGTAATCGATCACTAGTTCTCGTTTATTGTCGCAAAATGGGCCGCCAGCAAAAATTAGCAGCGTGCGCTGCTTGTTACTGCCTCAGAAGCACGCGCACTCCCGTTCACGCTGTTTCGTGAAACCAGCTATCCAGGTCATTCACCTCACCATTTCCCTCTCGTGTGGACACGGTGAGCTTTGGCCCACCGCTTCGCCGCTGCTCGGACCTTGGTTTGTCGCCAAAGGAGAAGAAAGGGAGCGCAAGTGCGCGGCCGTGGCCTCCGAGATGGGGCGAGAACGCGCGCTTCCAGATCTCGAAGGCCGTGGTGTGGTGAGGGGTTATGATGACGTCGTAGAGGAATGCGCAGCGGTGCAGGCCAGTTCAGTATTATGCTGGCCATCGAAAACGTTTCCCACTTTGAAGCTGTCGTGAAGTGGTTAATCAAATGCTATAACTTCTAAGATTTCAATACTGTTTCTTTGGCGTGAAGGAAAATGGCGCCTGCATATGCGTTCTCTCGCGCACCCGTTTTACGAGATAACTACAAGTGTTATACAGGGTGCCCCCCTTTACTTGAGCCAAGAATTTAAATATAAATGGCGCGTCGGAAGCGTATTGAACCGAACGCATACTATTCGCAATACCTATAGTAACTCAGACAGCTTTTGTTTTCTCCATAACACACTACTTGATTAAGTTTAGTTTAATTGAAGGTGCTCTACAAATCTGCGTATCATACTTCAGGTCCTCAGCCAATAATTAAAAATTTGGGTAATGAAACCTGATTAATAAGTGAGTTATGGGGAAAACAAAAAAATGTCGGAGTTACTATAGGCTATTGCGAATAGTATGCGTTCGGTTTAATTCGCTTGCGACGCGCCTTTCACCTATAAATTCTTGGTTCAAGTTATGTGGGACGCCATATATATTGGCACGTGTACTTGTTTGTCTATATCGGGCGACACGTTTCACCGCCTAACATATGTTATCGCACAGCGCAGGACGCGCCTGCATGTATAGGAAGTTTCTGGAATGTTATCAATGCTTCCGTCCGCTGTCTGTGACCGAACCTTGTGTAATCTGATCGCATGTGTGCGCGACGCGAATGATGTAGAACTTTGTGGAAGGCACGCGGGTCCCAGCGATTACTCTGGAACATTCGACGACTGATGTATAAAAGCCGACGCCCTTGACCCGCTGATCAGATTTTCGACGATCGTGACAATATATATTGGTAATGTTTCTGAACTTCTTATTATGTATTTTAAGTGTGTCCCCTGCTTCTCGGCCACTCCCCCGCGGCGCGTGTGTGCCGTAGTATGTGATTTGTCATCATCACCAACACGCAGCGCTCATTTCAAAGAGGTCTTATGGCGTTGGCACGATTGAAGCACGCGTGCGATTGTTACCTAACGGTTGCAAAAGTAGGCATAGAAAAACTTGTAAAAGAAATTGTCCTCTTGATGGCGTATATTTGCTGTTACGAGGATATCTAGGTATAATTTGTTTTATCACCGAGTAATTTCATAGAAAAGAAGGCCAGCAGCCTGAACAACTATAACGGTAGTAAAGATGTTAGTGCTGTCTTGCGTGCAAGCTATTCGACAAAATGCAAAGTAGCACCCGGCAAGCAGCCCCGGTAAGGCAAATACGGGAGGCTTCGCAATGAAAGAGTGGCTTTAAAAAAATTCACCTCCATTTTAGGGGTAAATTCGGGAGGAATGCGTCAGCATTAGGTTGCACCTCTTCTAGGTCCTAGATTTATTATTTAAACCGCGTTCACCACATTGTAAATTGTTGCTCACGACCTCACTGGGCACATCCCTGACGTTTGAAGTTTATTTGTAGCCAAAAAGAAAACAAGCATACGTTTTCACAAGCCTCTTTAAGAAGTGAAGTGCAATTCACGTTTGTCGGGAGCAGACCACACTCAGTTGCACTATATATATATATATATATATATGCAGTACAAATGACATATAATAAGAAATGTCAAACATGTGTCGAGTGAACTCGTCAACTCGTGAGTGAACTCGTGGTGGCGCTGGCTAACACTCCCCGGCTTAGTTCTAAAAGTAAAAGATAAATACCTCAGAAAGTGGATTGGAAAACCGCGCCGCGGTAATGCGAAGACGTGGGTTCGTATCCCACCTGCGGCAGTTGATTTTTCATCCACTTCCATTTCCATGAATTTATCATGTGTTTAATTCAATTAATAAGTACGAGCAATTTAACCTATCTTGTCCGTGGCGTCTTTGTTGGCTTCTTATTATGTGATTAATACAAATCGGACCCCTCGGTTCCCTCTTTCTTCATATATATATATATATATATATATATATATATATATAAATTTTCTTGCTTGGACACTCCTAAAGCCAACGCATTAAAAGTAAACCAATAAAGATCACCATTGCTGAGGCTGCTGATTCAGAGTCCTTTCCTCAAAGTTCACGTGGCCGCCTTTTAGGCGCTCACAAGTAATCATCAGCGACAGGAGCCCCTCGTTTATAGGTCACTTTTGTTTGATTTAAAAACGAATAACTGTGCCTACGTTGAGCACCTTTCTTATCTAATTGGCGAGGACCACGCTCAAGTGGAGCGGGTTTCGATGAGGCCGAGCCAGCGCAGTGAAAATATATAACCGGATGAGGAGGGTGGAGCCGGCGTCGGCGATTGGTCCGCTTCCCGTTTCTTAGCTTGCCGTGGCTAGGCGAACATCGCAGCGGCGTGCAACGGTAGGTTGAGAATACGGCTTGAACAGATCCCCAGCAAATAACAGTAGGCAAAGCGATGCCGTATACGTGCCGAAAGGGCTTGATAATGTTATACTGGCACGGAAAAGATATAAATTACACGTAAATAGATTCATGTTCCCCGGCAGCTGCGAACAGCCAGTGCCTGGACGATCGGCAGGCACTCATCTTTTAATCCTTTCGGAACGGGGCAGTTTCCGTCTATTCAGAAACAAATACAGTTTTGTTCGGTATACGCGTACACGTCATTTGGACATGGCGAGTTCTTGCGGTTTTGTGGCGTAGCGTGACAGGAAGGCAAAGCGGTCGCGGCCCGAAAAGGTTTGGCTAATAGCGGAGGGCTAACGGCCAAAAAAAAAAGCGTCGAATCTTATGATTATCTTTTTTTTGTTTGGTCTAATCATGACTTATCAGCGCGTACACGTTAAACTAGGTGGGAATCTACCGCGGTTTTCGTGACTTGGCATGACAGACAGTCGAAGTGGCGGTCCATGGCCCAAAAATGTTTTGAGCATTCGTGGAGGGCTGATTGCAGTATTGGAATAGAAAAGTCTGCAGTATCTTTACGTTATAGCGCCCCAGTTTACGCTTCACCGTGTATCCGCTTCCTTTGCAGGCCCCGTCGTTGGATACCTCTGCCGGCGTTTCTCCTGTCAACCGGTGCTGCTGTTCTTCTCTCTCGCCTCAGGCATCTCAGTCTGCGTCTGCTTCTTTGCAAACGGTGTCCTCTTCCTCACAGTCGTCCTGGGATTCGTGCATGGTAAGGAGATTGCAACCACCTGAGAAACGTCACGCAATTGGTTTGAAATACTGGCGTGTAGTTAGGGCTGTAAGGATATCGAAAGTTGTAGACGTGCAGTGACCAACCTCGTGTGCGTATGGCCAGTCTCGTGTGGAGCAGAAGCAGAAGGCATACGCAACAAACAGAGGGCAGTCAACTCTTAGCATAATTCGAGCTCTCAAGGAACAACTTTCATTGTCGTGCAAGGCTTCGTCAATATACAGCGGACGTGTTCTCAGTAATGGGGACTTGTTTGTTTACAACTACTGTCACCCGTTGTTGTTTCGGTCATAAATTTTATTTATTTATGTTCTTTTTCTTGAGAGGATCTTGTAGCGTAGGCCCGTGGAAAAGAACATTTGTTTTGATGGCTTACTAATATTTGCTGCGCAAATTAGCAATTTCCGAATAAATGAAACGGACAAGTAGGAAGCGTGCTTATTCCGTGGTATTCAGGTGGACGCCAATTGGACCCACGGTGCCCTACGAAGAATGACAATTTCAACTAATGTGAGCACGCATAGTTATTAATCAGCGTTATAGTCATCTGCCATATAACTTTTTTCAATTCGTAGCAGCAGGGTACCGGAATGTATGACTTAACCATTTTTTTTTCACGCGCCCACCTTCTGGCATAACTAAAAACTTGTGGTGTTCGCTTGGCGAAACTTCCGAATCGAACCAATAACAATATTCAAGAAAAAAAAAGAATAATCAAATACGGAATCGGACATCGAATTTTTTCTAATCATTTAAAAAAGTGAAACATGAATATTGCCCGGAGTCCTCTTTCCAAAAGCAAAAAAAAAAAGGAATCGGGTGTGTGTAGATTGTCCCATCCGTGTAATACCGATCAAATTTAGAAGTCTGGGCAATTAGATGAGCTCGTGAATTATAAGGAGAACTAGTTTCAATTGTTTGAAGTAGTGTGCTAATGACAGTAACTAAACAAGGAAACAGCCACGTTTCCAGCTGCGTGTGCAGCCGACTGCAAAAGTTTAAGGAGCAGAGGTGCCGCTAAAATTCCTTTTTTACTTCTTCGACGCTTAGGTATAATGGCTGAAACGAAGTGGTACTGCGTGCGTGCGCCATTTGGGCCAATGTCATGCATTACTGAAATTTCACGTACCACGTACGGCTGTGCTAGAAGAAATTTATATTTTTTTTCGGATGCCGTTGTCACTATAGTTTTGCACTGCACTGATAATTGTTTAATTTGCTGGAGCGAAGTGCGATACTACAACAACGCACGTTGTTTTACGAGGAATACGAACGCAGTGTCATTAGCCGAATAATGAAGCGGAACACATACGTAAACAGGCTACCTAAAAGCGAGCCATTCTTATTGAATGGTTGGGAATTATTGAGCCAAAGTTATCTGCACCATGCATTCGCTCAGAGACTGGTACCCCTGCGCACCAAACGCAGCAATATCCTGCGGCAGAGTCATTCGGAACAGTCCTCCCGCCCATCGTCCTGTCTCTCTCAAAGCTCCCAATATAAGGGTTCGGGTCCATTAAATACTGGAAGGGAACGAGTATTCGAAAACCTCAAATACTTAAATCCCGAATTAAATACGAATCGGACAGCAGAAACAATTTGATTCATATTCGAAACTTCGAATATTCGCGTGCCTCTACTAGGAATTCTTCACCACCAGTAATTCACTCCCTCCAGGATACCCTGTCCCCCAACTTATTACAAATTACGTAGATTACATACGACATACATTAAATACATGCATTGCGTATATTACGTACGAAATTACACATATTCTTTCCTGCTCCGTTTATCTTACTATGAGTTCAACTTTGATTGGCGCATCCTGTTACTTTTTCGCGTTAAAGCTAAGACGGGGCTGAGAGCCCTACATACGCAACAGCTATTTCATGAACACTCGATCCTGTCATAGGGACTTCTCACAGCGCCACGGCAGTCCTGTTACGCGCTTTTAACACGAATGACTGCACGGAAATCGCCCACGGCAGCAAATCCAAGCGTCAGGCCATGCCACCTTAACATATCATTCGTGTTGTTTCTGCATTTCGAACAGATTAAAAACAAATGCCTACGACAGATACACGTCAGACAACTGACGCGTATTTCTGAAAGAAGGCGAAAAATACCTGCCTGCGAAATCGGAACCTCCAAGTATACCTAATTAAAAAAAGTCATTATTCAACTTCTAAATTACTCGGCACGCACGCTGTAACTGAGAAATTAGAGCCTAGCTGTACTTGATGTCATGTCCGCTTAGGAGAAATCCTGAAGATTCGCACCACTTTCGAGATAACCATCGCTCATTGAATGCGATAACTGTTATTATATAACTCAACAATCTGTCCGAAGCGCAAGTCCATCAGCTCGGAACTGCGTGCCAACTTGAACAGCAATGCGTTTTATGCTTGGCCACCGCGCTCTGTGTGTGTGCGTGTCTGCAACTCCACTGCGCGAGACTCGACGACCTTCTCCGCGTGCCTCTCTCTCGCAGGAGCCGCGGTGTCGGGCGTCTTCGTCGGCGTCCAGGTGCTGGTGTCGCAGCACTTCGAGAAGCGGCGCGCCACCGCGTGCAGCCTCATGTTCACCGTGTGCGGCCTCAACATGTTCTTCGCCGCGCCGCTCGTGGACCTGTTCCGCGTCACGTACGGCATAAAGGGCGCCTTCCTGCTGCTCGGCGGCCTCATCCTGAACGCCTGCCCCGCCGTCATCGTGGTGCGAAACCCCACCTGGATGCAGGTCAGGGACCCCCCTACCGTCGGCAAGAAGGACGAGACCTTCCCGAAGGACAAGACGTCGGCGGAAGCTCCCCTGCTGACTTTATATTCCGAAAGTCGGGAACGCGCTTCCGAGGAGAAAAAAGCCGCTCTGGAAAGCAAAACAGAGCTGGCGCCACCCAAGGCGTCCGTGGGCACTAATTACGCGAGGAACCTCAGGAACTTTTGCTCGATCCTCCGCTACACGGCCTCCGTGAAACAAGCGCAAGAGGGGGTTTTGCAGGACGTAACCGCCAACGCGAGACGGTTTGCGACGCTCCGATTTGCGCTGGACGCGCTCTCCTTCTCCGTAATAATCTTCGGACTGACAACGTTTTTCATGCTGTACGTGGACATCGCCACCGACAGAGGCGTCGTCCCATCTCGAGCGGCCTTCCTCGTGTACGCCTTCGCGGCCGGCGACCTGGTCTGCAGGGCGCTGAGTGGCGTCGTCATCGACTCGGGTCTCTTGACACTGGACTCTGTGATGCTCTTCGGGTACGTTCTTCAAGCCGCTGGCTTCGAGCTGTTCGTCTGGCTCAGAACTTTCCCCACGATGCTGGTGTGCTCGGCGCTCATAGGAATCAGCAACGGATTCCGGCATTCGCTGCAAGCGCCGCTGCTCGTTAGGGACTTCGGAATAGAACAGCTGCCCGTAATGATGGGCGGCCTGTCTTTCTGCAATGGTCTGCTGCTCTTGACGAGGCCGATGCTGGTGGGTGAGTACGCCGCACTCCTACGCAACGTCTAGCACCTATAAGCGAGCGGTTTGCTTGTGTTGACGGAATTAGGTGAAGAAAGAAACAACTGTTTACCGAACTAGTAAGAGTCAAAGCACAAGACATGACTGCTTTCTCACAGCATGTATAAAATCATCTTTTTTTTTCACATTAAGCTTTGTGTGAGGTAAGCGCTTCTCCATGTTGCTTTTCGTCCTGTCTTCTCTTGCGCTTTTACGATAATTGGTATATTGAAAACAAACTAGTTCAAACTGCCACCATTCTATATTTACTGGAGTTTCATCCAAAAAAAAAAAGAAAGGTGACCAAAAGAAAAAGAAAAGTGCGTTGGCGCGGCTAGCAACTGCTCCACACCAGTTCCTTAGAGCAAAAGCTGGGCGAGTAAGTCAACACCAGTTCTGCTGATAAGAAAACGTGCATCGTGCCATTTGCGGACCAAACGAGCTAACCTATCAAGAAAGAATTCAAATAACCGTGCGTATTCTATAAAGGTTATTGTTGTTTGAAATGTTAATTCCAATGACGTAATCGATTATAGCGTTTATCTTGCGTAAGGGTTGACCGAAATGAGACAGTAATTCACTTAGCGCTGCTTAGAAATGGTCGCAGTTCTGGCAAGTTGTAGTTGTAGTTGTTGTAAATGTTACACGCTTTTCGCTAGCTTATTGAAATGAAGTAGAGGGTAAATTTTCTTTTATACGAAGAACATTTGTGCTTTGTACTCAGTCGTATTTGTGATTGTATCTTGTCTCTTGCCGGTAGCCCTGCTTTGTTTTCCTCTGTTGTCTCCCGTTGTGAAACACTCGATGCGGCTACGAAGCACGCCCGTGCCCTCTTTCACCTTTCTTGTACGTGACTTTGCTATCGCGAGCATTAAGGACGATCTGCCAGAATGCTCCCTTCATAAGTTGCTCGCGTCTTCACTTCCAGGTTACTACCGGGATCAGCAGGGATCCTACGATGGCCTCCTTCACATCGCGGGTGCCGTGAACGCCGCCTTTTGCTTCCTGTGGGCGATAAGAATATTTAGCGAACGTAGACGCCAGTGGTCCCGATGCGGGCCCTCCAAACAGCACCAAGAGGAGCTTGGCTTGTCTTGAGCGTCAACGCAGAAGAGAGCGGTGGTTTAAACAGCTCGCTTCGTCGATTGTGGGCTTCCAGTCAAGAGGAGAATCGACCCCGACTGCTCGAGATTGCGAGACGCGTCGTGGAGTGCTGACAGAAGAGCACGTGCACTCTTCTCCTCGTGACGGCTTCGAACGCGAGATGCTCGGGGTATCGGGAGACAAACACTGCAGGAAAGGGGTGGTGCGCGCCAGCGCAAGAGACTTGTCGCCTTGCGTCGGGCCGCTGACACCGGTATTTGTGAGGCGGAGCCCCAATCGTCGCCGTTTGGAACAGTGTATATATGGCTTCCTATATCGCTAATCCCAGAAACTTGGGACAAAGAGAGACGGAAATCGAGACTCTTTTTTGTGCGTCTCGTCTTCTCTGCCTTTCGTTCCAAGTTTATGCATTTAGCGCTAGAAAAGATGTCGTAGCAACAAAGGCCGGTACTAAAGTCTGGCAAAATGCATGTATGGCTTGACTCACTTTGGTCAACGCAAACAGGGCACCTAGTAGGTGCGGCTTGACTTGTTTTACTCGAGGGCTTCGTTAGTGCTCGTTTGATATCTTGGTCACGTTTCAGTTCGCATTATTTTCTTATTGATTCCGTAAGGCTGTTGTATAAATGTTAGGCATGCTACATAAAAGTGACACCTCTGTTTTCAAATAGAGAGAAAAAGCTGGTGCAACTGGAAGAAATTGCGATGACCACGTGATGCCAGTGATTTGACGACGAAGGATATTCCGGCCTTTCGATGCCCGGCAGAAATAGAGGCTTAAAATGCGCGCGTGCGCGAAGCGTGGGTTTAGCTACCCGAAGTTGGGGCTCACCAGCGCGCTGTGATCGGCGTGACAGAAGGACAATGTGTGGTGGGCAGTTGGGCAGCCAATAGATGAACTCACAGAAGAGGGACAACGCGGGAATGTGGCGTCGACAGGATGGGAGCGATGAGGCAGGTTCTTTCTTCCAGGAACGATACGCTAAGTGAATTCGTCATGACGCCGAATATTTGAGCACTGTTTCGTGTGAATATTGTATTCTTTCATTGTGCGCGAATATATTTTTCTCAGAAATCTCAAGTTGCTTCAGGTAGATGAAAATAGACTTTTTTTTTTAGAAAAAGAAAAATAAGTTGCGAAGAACTTGCTCCGCACGGGTAGCTTAGATAAATTCAAGAGGAATGACAGTTTGAGTTATTACGTATTACTTATGGGTATGGGTCTTTACGTACACGAACGTGGCAATACCGAAGCTGGAAACCAAAGGTGGCGAAAAGAATTAATCTTACTGTCGATTCAGGCAAAATATCAGAAAAAAGTCGAAGGTGTGGCTAAGGTAATTAGGAATCGTTAGCGAAAACTCACCAACATCCGTGATATTGCCAGGATATAACTTCTCTTCCACGGGCTGTTTTTGCTGTTGAAATTAGTAGTCCGGCACGTCTTATGCGGTCATGGAGGTATGTGCCTAAAAAAGGCTAGAACAATTAGGCAAATGAAGAGACTAGGCGGAAAGCTGGTGGCAGAAAAGAAGGCTTTAAATGAGCGTGTGTTTGAGTGGATATTAAAGTGGAATTGAGCGACAGTAATGTAGATGAAAGAGTGTTCGAAGAAAGAAGATAACTTGTAATGAACGGCATGTTAAAGGTGGGAAACTTTGGGCGTCAGATATGTGAGCACGTGTAAAATCGCAACCAGGTTCGCAACAAAGTGCTAAAATAAAATAAAGATGGTTATTTTTGCACCAGCCACAACTGAACCGGAACGTAACTCGGGAGTGAAACCGAAAAAGAAAAAAGATATCGTTTTTCGGTACGCGTGAGGTACTTTCTCTGGAGGTTTTAATCCTTGCGTTGCCTGAACTTGTGGCTTAACAGTGTTACGTCATTTGTAAATTAAGACGGGCTTGCTATTACTTAACATGTGCTGGCGCCGTTATTGTGGTTGTCAGCGTGGGGTTCAGAAAACAGCCATCTTAGAAATGCACTCGTGAGCGTTTGACACTGTCAGCCGTCAAATAGCTCTGCGATCCTGGGAGACCAGCATGATCGCTGGAATGAAGAAGCATTAGATAGCTAGGACGTTGGTTTTGGTCACACTAGTGCGTAAATTGTAGTAGATGAGATGGAAATCACGTATTGCTTCTGAGGTGTTGTTCTACAATATAACTTTTGTTTTGACTTCTTGCGACACGAAGAGCAACGCACGTACCTAATCATTGTTTTTTTTTCACTCTTTCCGTGTATCCCACGTGCGCCATCGATTTTCGTAACAAACGAATTTGGGCCATTTTCCTGTAGTCAGTCATAGGTAACGCAGACGCACATGAACCGTTGGAAATTGGCTTGAACCGTTACATTTCTTTTCCTCAGGATTTGAAGCGGATATGAACAGCTTTTGACAAACGAAAGCGAGAGCCACAAAAAAAAAAAAAAAGAAAAGAAAAGAAAGAACCTTTCGGTTTGGCACTCTGACCAGGACATTGTCGTCTTTTTTTGCATTGGCCCTTTCATGGTTTCGGTGTGACCACTACTGCATTTCGATTTCGTCTAGAGCAGAAAACGCCATTACTGACAATGGCAGATCTCGTTCGCGATAGATGTCCAAGAGGCAGCAGACAACCCTGGAATGTCGACCTATCGCCGATCGTCACACTAAAGTTTGGTCAAGGCCTTCTTGAGGTTTCTGCGTTCCAGTGACCTATATTAGATTACACATAGATACGCCCGGTGTGCTCCAGCACACACAATGCACGTGCACAAACACACAAATGCACGCACGCGCAGACGCAAGCTCCCGCACTTCCGTTTTATGCACGACTGCGTTCTTTCTTCGATGTTCTTTCCGTCTTTCTATCCGCCTTACCTTTACACTAGTATAAGGCAGCAAACTTGAACCTGTTTCGATTAACCTCCCTGCTCTTCGCATCTCATTTTCTTCTTTCACTCGGTGTCCAAGAAGTAAATGGGCTCTGCATGGGTGCTTCACACTGGAGCTAGGAATGCTTTCTTTTCTTGCAGATGCCGCTCCTTCTTTCGAGTTAAGAAGCATTTCTTCTATCGTAGACAAATCGTTATGCCTATTTGGTTCGTACATATCTTAGCCCCTCCTTTCCGTCTCTCAACAATAGAGAAATGACATAAACACTGAGAAAACAAACGTGTACTGATGCCATGACCTGTGGGAATCGATGTTACCCGAAGCATTTTGCAGCTAGCTGGCTATCCAGCGTCATTTATGGTACCACAAAGCATTACAATATGGACCAATGCGTTTGTGTAAGGCGAGTAGTCGTATGCATGACGCGAGCTTGTGTGAGACAGCAGGCCACTACGGCGACGAGGTCGGTAGCACTGTAGCTCCGCACTAGTAGCTCCGTACTGCATTGGGGATATTAATGATAACACGTGACAAGAAGCCGGCGGAAATTTGCAGGGCTAGCTTACGAAATGCCTTGTCCGCTCTCGCTCTGCTGTTCGCCTAACGCCAATGCAGCTGCCTTCGTCGTCGCGCCAAGAGTACGATCTGGACAAGTGTCTTGACTTAGCAGGAGGAGGGGGCTCTTTGAGCTCATTGGTGATACGGGCGCTATAACGTAAAGCTATACAGAAGTTTTCTACTCCACTTCTGCAATCAGCCCTCCATGATTGGTCAAGAAATTTTCGGGGCACCGCCACTTCGCCTCTCTCTCATGCGACATCACGAAAACCACGAAAACGCCCCCATCTGATATGATGTGTGCACATGGATTATGCGTGATTAGACCGGACGAAAGAAAAAAAAATAATTATTTCTCGTTCGACGCCTTTTTCGACATAATACTCTGCCATTGATCAAACGTTTTCTGGCTGCGCCCACTTCGCATGTTTGTCACGCGACGTCACAAAACCACGAAATGTCGTAGCGACAAAGTGACGTGTGCGTGTTAAAGACGCATTAATATGCCGAACAAAACTGATTTCTTTTCTGAATAGCCGGAAGCTGCCCGGTTAATAAAGGGATAGAAGATGGCTGCCCGCCGATCACTCAGGCACTCGCTATTCGGAGCGGCCGCGGAGCCTGGTTTCATTTGCGTATGATAAACCTTTTTTCGTGGCAGCATAACGTTATCGAGCCCTTTCGGCACCTTGACGACGTCGCTCTGCCAACTCTTTGCTGAGGATCCGTTCTGGCGGCATTGTTAACGTTCCGTTGCACACCGCCGCGATTTTCGAGGAATCACCGCAAACTAAGCAAGGGGAAGCGGATCAACCACTGACGCCGGTACCACTTTCTTCATCCGCTTATCTACTTTCACTGCGATAGCTCGGCCCCATCGAAACTCGCTCCACTTGAGCGTGCTCTTTGCCTCGTGCCAGCGAGTTCGATAAGAAAATCTACTCAATGTAGGCAATCCTATTCACTTTGAAAGCAAAGAAGCGACCTCCTATAAGCGAGGAGCGCGTTTGATTGGGCTTTTCAAACAACGCTGCGGGTTACCGCCCGATGCTTGCGTAAGTGGTCACGCAAATTTATGCCAGCAGATTCGAATAATAACAGATAAAAAAAAACAGATTGGAATAGCTTTACGTTATAGGGCCCACAGTGAGGGTCGTTGTTCTATCTACGTCCTCGTTAACCTCGGCGATTTACGCTCACGATAAATGTCGCAAACTCCATGCTCCGGCGAAGCAACGTTACAACCTACTGCGTTGCGACCTGGGTGGATCCAAAAAGCACTGCTATCTAACAAAGCGTCGTAGATGGCTTGCTGCCGCGAGAATAGAATGGGAGCAACGAAACGCTGTATAACCGAATTGTTGTTACGCAACGTGACTCGAGCTGAGACCATGGCAAGATTGACTGTTACTGGCGCGTTTAATTTCTGTGTCCGTTGCCCAATAGAAATTGGTTCGCGCGTCCGTGATGTCGCTTGTGCTACGCTACGTGCCGCACTTGCGAAATCGTCTACGAAAAAAGAAATGAAAGAAAACAGCTGCGATGGCTTTGTGCTGCTAAGTCAGAGGTCGCGGGATCGATTCAGGGCCGCGTCGGCCGCATTTCGATGGGGGCGAAACGCATAAACCCAGAACCCCGGCTGGTAAAAGTTGTCTTTACGCTTGCACTGCGGCGTGTCTTCTAATCATGTTGTGGTTTTGCCAAAGCACAGATTGAATTCAGTTTGAATTCTGAAAGGTTTAGTTCCCGTCGGCGCGAGATGAGTATGCGTGCGATGGTTATCTAATTGCTAGAGCAGTGGACTCTTTGTGTTGGTAGACCGAGGTTTAGTGTCAGCAACTCTTTTCAGCTAAACCTCCCGGACTTTCGTGACAGTGGTTGCGGCCTTTTTGCCTGATGGGCGTCTGCCTCGCGTCGACTAGCACGTGCGCTCGAGATCACGTTCGCCTGAAAGCATGCGCGCATGCGCACCAGTTTCCATTAGGCTATGAACGGAAGTATGGAATGGTAAAAAAAAAAAGGAAATGATGCGTAACCGTATCCCTGTCTTTCGCGTCCTACTTCTTTCGGCATACGTCTGTCCTCGCCGTTCTTCTCGCGACAAACGTCACCTTCGTGACGTCACGCCACTTTCCGTCGATCTCTCGCAGTGTTTAGTGAAGTCGCAGCGCGAATTCGCACTGAGTGGCCTTTTGCTCATTCCTGTTCATTTTTACTCGCGTTGCTTATTTCGGCCTATATTGTGAGTTGTGCAGCGCACGAACATTGCAGCGGATTGACGTTGCAGCTGGTGCGGTGCATAAACATAAACATTTCACGAGATTACACGTTGCACAGGTGAAAATAAAGACGACTGTGCGTGTCGCATTTAGTTTTCCAGCATTTAAGCGACCGCTTCACGAAAGCTTTGCGCCGTACAGGCTCCAACATGATGTGCATTGAATGTGGATAATTATTTTGTGTAAACTTAAGATGCCCGAAACGATGTGAACAGGTGTGCTCCGCATTAAAAGAAACGTCATCTAGTCGGTGTCTTGATTTTCTTTTTTCTTTCGTATGGGCTGTATTTCTTGATTCTGTTCTTGCGTACTATTGGAGCGTTAGCATCGGCTACAGGCTATACACGCGATGTAATGTACGCCTGCTCTTATTTCTTTTGGCGTGAAGCCCACATGCACAATGCGCGGCTGTATGCTGTCATCCCAACGTGCTTGGACACGCCAACCTTACACATCGCTATGCACCCCACAGACCAGAATTCAAACAACATTCGCCTGCAACTCAACTAGGTGACCAGTGTTCAAGGGCCCCAGTTCTGTTCTCCCTGGGTGGCCTCGGTTTGCCCTGAGCCTATTACAGCTGACATAAATTCGAATTTGTCAACGGGAAGGAATCACGCACTACCCACAGTAGCACTCCTGGCATTGAGCAGTAGGCTCGGACGCGTCGTGGAAAAAATGCTACTAAGGTAAGGACGCCACGTTACCGCATATTACTGGCTGTTTGTCGCCAGTCACAGTAAGCAACGGTATTGTCAAGTGCAGCTGGAATTTTTTTGTCAGGCATTTAATGCCAACTTATCTATACAGAGCGTTTGAAATCTTCAACACTCTATTGCTAATGAGAAGCAAATAATGCGCAGCTGATGCGCAGGTTGCAACTGGTGCGCTTGCACCGCCGTATAGCTCGACAAACGGCGCATCGTCGCAGTCTCCACGTGACCAGCACATCCGGTAAGAGAAAGCGTTCAGGCACGCGGTGGCCGCTCGCGAGAAATCCAACGCGCAGGCTTGTCTCCTCGATAGGGCCGCCACTACAGCCACGCTTGTATGCGACAGGGTTGCCAGGTCCAAAAAAAGTTAGAAGTGGCCAAAAGTACAAAAGGGGAAAAAAAAGGAAACACCTCCCCCTCCACCTTATACTGAAAGAAACGTTACCAAGCTGCGGCAATCGGCAGCCATACAAAGAAAGAAAAATGATATGCAGACCCAACGAACGTCCTGGAATCTGTGCGACGCGAAGCCTTTCGCGAAAGAGGTAATCAAACGCTATAAGTTGGCCCCTGGCGACAGGCGCACGTGCTCTTGCACACTCATGCTACGCAGTGTGACGTACACAGCGATTGTCTCGAGGAGCTAGTTGGCATTGGCCCGTTGCAAGTGCGCGTGCGATTGTGGCGTAATGATACGCGCTATAGCATTAGTTCGTGGGATCGAACAGTAAAGGTTCCGTCCCACCAATGGGCACGCGATACACTTTTTTTTTAAATGTGAACGATACTGCACGACCGCAGCAGCGCCCAGCAGTAGCCACGGCTAAAAAAGTACAGGAAAATTCTCAAAGAAAGCTTCACTTAAAAAAAAAAAACAAGAAAAACATTACTTTCTTCGCAGTACTAGATACCAATTTCGCAACGGTTCCGTCCAGCGCACTGCGAGTCGTTGAAGTGTGCATTACGAAAGAAAGATAAAAGACGGCACACCGTCCTCGGCTGGGATGCGAGACCTTCAGGTAGGCCATCATATTTCTCCAGGCGACGTATCTTCTTTATTGTTCATTGCGTAAAACACTGCAAGGTACAAACACTAAAGTTTTACTGCACGACATATGAACGCTGCCGGTCATCATAGTCTCCTACAGGAATGTGCAAGGGCAGAGAAACATACCCA
The DNA here is from genome assembly GCF_023375885.2 of Dermacentor andersoni. Taxonomy (NCBI): domain Eukaryota; kingdom Metazoa; phylum Arthropoda; class Arachnida; order Ixodida; family Ixodidae; genus Dermacentor; species Dermacentor andersoni. The sequence continues at coordinate 108,308,287 of NC_092820.1, read as the reverse complement.
TAAAAGAACGGATAGAAGGAAATTGACACGCTCACTGTTGGAGATATCACACTCGTTTGCAGAAGGATGAGAAATCTTGAGAAGGGAATAGTCGCTTCCAAAATTGAGTGAAAGCACAGGAAGTTATTTAAAACTTATTACGTAAACAGTCAAGCCCGCCTTTCAGGGCTGGGCGACAAACAGCAGACTTCATTTAGTAATAGTTCCCGAAACGCTAACGAATTCCAAATGCTGGAGATTTAGTCTTCCCCTTCAGTGAAATACACCCTCTTACATGATGATGATGGCCGTTGCATGCTCCATGCCTTGGTACGGTGAAGCGCCATTTTGAGCATAATAATTGAATTTACTTATTGGCATTCTTTATAAAAACAAGTTGAGAGAGAGAGAGAGAGAGAGAAAATGATAAATAAAAGGTAGGGAGGTTAACCAGGACTGAGCCCGGTTGGCTACCCTACACTGGGGAAAGGGGGACGGAAAGATTAAAAGAGGAGAAGGTCCACTGGAGATATCAGTCGGTCACTCAGTCCGGATCACCGACGCTGACTCAATCCGGTATCTTTCAAATATTGCAGCAGCGCTTTTGTGGCCTTTTGTAGCTGCGATATGCGAGGCCATGGTCCCAAGATCTTGTTCAAGGTGAACGGCTTTCCATCTAGCTGATTGAGAGCTGTGCAGAGGTCTTGCCTTTCATTTTCAAAAGATGGGCAGTAGCACTGTAGGTGTTCTATGGTTTCCTCGACAACGCAGGCATTGCACTCGGCGCTATCAGCCATTCCAATCAGAAATGCATATGCGTTGGTGAATGCGACGCCCAAACGTAAGCGGCACAGCACTGTTTCCTCATTTCGCGGAAGACCTGGTAACAGCCGCAGTTGCATAGAGGGATCGAGGGAATGCAAGCTCCCGCCACGATCCTCGAAAAGCAGCCAGTTTGGCTGAAAGTAAATCAACCATATAGCAACCCTGGTATCTACATGCCTCCTCTGGGTGCTCGTGAAGGGTCGTGTTCTGGGTATTGTCAAATTCTACCATATTGTAGGATTCGCCATGCGGTGGTTGTATGAATATACGACCACTACATAATTTGATATGTGTGGTGGAGTTTGAGCGCTTGGACCGAAATAACTCGGAACGAGCAGCGCCAACTTTAGACGTCGCGGGAGCAGTTCGGAGCCGGCATTTAGCCAGTTCCGCAAGTGGGACAGCATCTGTACCTGGTTGGTGCGCACACCCCGGTGTAAGATTAGTTATCAGACCGTGGAGCAGATTACAGAATTAGGGGTATCTAGCAATGGCTCATTTTCGTCCCCTAACTGTTAAGGATTTCCTTCTCAAGCTTCGGTTGCCAGTAAAGAAATTTTCCGGTCGTACATTATTTTGCGTCCCTGAATAATGCTTCTACATAGCAGCCTCAAGAAACAACGATTGTAGTCAGAGTACTATTCGAGGACAATTCATTGAAGCAGGTGGCAGACCACAAAAAGAAATATTTTCCTGTGCTTGAGTTGGCTGAATGGACATTGCCTAGTGAACATTGTCAATCTCCACTGCAGCCTTGGACTTTCGCTTGAACACATACGCACTTTTACATGCTGGTTTTGAAAGGATGGTATGTCACCAAGATGATCATAATAACATCCGTTGTTTAACAGCCAGGAGAATGTTGAAAGATTTTTTATTGGAACGTTGCAATCACGAACGCGTGCAATAAAACGGGCACACGTTAGCACGAAAACGAGCGCCGTGAGGTGACCAGCTTATTGGGGGTGTTCAGAGATACTTGGAAGGACTACTGCAGGATATTCTTGTGAATTCAACTTCGTTGGTAGAACGGAAATTTGCTTTTACGAGCAGATCTTTAAATGTTTTTCAGAAGTAGTAAAACGTGACCCTAAATATAGGAATTGTGTGATTTCTACTGAACGTTATCTATGCAACGTTAGCAACGTAAGGATTCGGAGAAAAAAAGCTCCGCTTAGGTAATCCAGCAAACATATACCAAAGCTATGTTTGAAATGTCTTTTTCTTTAAATGTCATAAATTGTTCTAGATGAATATGGCGAACTGAAGGGCGGCTCAATGTTTTCGTTAGTTTTGCCCATACAAAACAAAGAGATAATGAAGCCAAGGAAAGCATAGAACAAATTAAGTTACTTTAATTGAAATGTAGAAATGCAGAAATATCCCTATACGGCGCTGTACATACAACTGGGCACGCCAAGATAGCAAATTAAATGCAAGAGCGCCGACGGAAACATTCTTTGTAACTTGTTTCATGCGCCTTCAAACACTGTTGATTGGACCTTGCAAGTTTTATAAATATGTGTAAAGTATTTTATGAAATCGAGTTGGAAAGTGGACAGCTGGGTGTTCGCTCTGGATTGCAATATGCCGTCTTGTGGTGGCTTAAGTAAAAAATAATTACATTTTAGGGTTTTACATTAGCCGTACCCACGATCTCATTAATAGGCACGACGTAGTGGGGGATTTGGGAACAATTTTTACGACGTGGGATTATTTAGCTGGCGTCCAATGCTCAGTACACGGAAATTCTTGCATTCCGCCTCCATCGGAATGGGACCGCCTAGGCTCGGCTTTGATCCCGCGCCGTCGGGCTTAGCAGCGCAACTCCATAGCCACTACGCCGCCATATAGCCGGGCGCGTTATATAGCGGGTTCATTTCGTTTAATGCTTTTCGAAACGTTTTGCATAAAGCATATTTCTTTTTTTACTTTCAGGACCAGGGGTTTCCGTGTTTGCTAGACATAAAACAGTCCACGTTCTCGTATCTGGCGTTAATGTAGGTAGTTCTCGAATGGAGTTCGCATTCTGGTAACCCAGCGAAATACACTTAAAAATAAACATTCTTTATCTGTTCTGCAGATGTACGCTTCTCATGCTCCTTAGTTGGCAAGAGATGGCATGGGACTATAGTTTTCGACGTTGAGAAGTTATTTTCACCTGAAGGGTGTGTATGATTAAGCGTAACCTGCTAAAACTCTACATAAAAAGGGCCCAGTTCATTTGCTTTATCCACGAATAACTTTGTGAGGACGGAACGCGCCGAACTCCAGCTCAGTATCTCGAACGCGTACACTTTAGCCAGCAGGCTGGCGAGAACGTCCACAGGTCCCGCGTAGTATCCGTGAGCGACGCTGTAGACGCTCGCCGAGACGATTCCAGGCCACGTCGCGCGCACAGCGAGCGGGTGCAGTGTGAATGTTTCGTTCGCAGAAAGCATGCTCAACTGGAAGCGCACCTTCGCCACCGCTTGCCTGAAAACCACCTCAACGGCGCCCAGTACATCCTCTTCTTCATTGCCGACAGCGTATTGGGCGCTCGCGACCCAGCTGATCTCAAACTCCGCGTCAACCATGGCGTCTCCTCCTTCACAGGATGGCGTGAATGGTTGTAAAGCGTTCTCTATGTTGGAGTGCCACGATGTCACGTTCGCGACGAGAGGGCCCGAGCTCCACTTCTCAAACACAGAGCCATCGGTTGAGAATTCACTCTTTGTGAATGCAAGGATGGCGTTGTTGATGGCAACATCGGGTACGAGCTGGAGATCTGAAAATAAAAATGATAACAAGATAAGTTGTTCAGTTTCTTTTGCAGAAGTATATAAAGTGCGGCCTCATTCTAGTTTGTGTGTAGAAACCAGATCTTCTTCCGCTGCTCTACATTTCAACCTCCCGGATAGGAGCAGTGCCTAATAGTCACCTAGCTACATGCTTGATAGGCGTGACGTTAAGGGACATGAAAACAACGGCGTGAATGAGAGAGAAAATTGTGTATAACTGATATTCTAGGAGAAATTATGTGGAAGAGGTGGAGTTTGGAAGGCCATGTAATGCCTAGGGTAGGTATCTGGCAGTCTGTGAGAGTCACAGAACGGGTGTAAAGAAAAAGGAAGTGCAGTCGGTGACTGCCTAGAACTGTAGGTTGTATGGGGAAATTAAAAAAAAAATTGCAGTTGCAAGGAGGTGTCAGCTCACACAAGATTATGGTAATTGGAGATCACTGTTGGAGGCCTTTACCCAGCAACGGACATAAATAGGCTGATATATAATGTGATGACGCACTAGGAACCGCCTCTAGAGCGCTGACTTTGGAACGGCGTTCATAGCGCAAATAAAATCTGTTTTCTGCGTCAAGTTTAGGATGCTAAGGAATGTTACGAAAAACGCTTGCATAGGAGATTTACAGAAAGTGCAGAATATATTCTTTTGAAAGCAACGTTCGTTTGCACAAAACGTGACTTGATCTATCAGTTCGTTTCCCATGTTTGATATTTTTTTTTACTTTAGCTACTCTGCAATAATCTAAGCACTAAAATTGGTGCGGCTATGTGTCACACTAGAAGGCTTCGTGGCTAATTGATATATTCAATTCACAGCTGCTGGAACCACCATTAACTCTGTATCTCTGCTCTCTGAAAGGTATTGCTTTAAAGAAACGGCTGTCACATAAATAATTTCATAACTCCTCTTTTTACTGCTTCCGCGGCTTGAGACTGCAAAATTAAATATTTCAACCACTAATTTCACCTTAAAATTCAGTAACAACGTCTTCTTGAACATGCTATGCATGCGGTCATCCTTAGCTATGGCTCTCGTCTTTACGCATTACGGCAGCTGTCTGAGGAACGCCTGAGGATGTATGTAATAACAGAAGCAGGGGCTGTGTGTAGGCCTACTTAGTATTGCAATATCACGAAAAGACAGAACTCTAAACTGATGTTAACCTTTAGTCTCTAGTACTTATTTTGCGGTTATTAATTATGTGAATGATTGTCTTTGGAACGTTTGAATACAACGCTGCCTTTTCTGTCGTTTTGAGTAAACATTCACTACACAATCAGCGAATTCTTGTCTTACCTCGTCAGTTTGTATCAGTTTTCGAAGGCAAATTTTATATCTGCCTTTAGGCGCCTATATACGCATGTCTTACAAAGATGTCTGCTTACGTCAATTTAAATTCGCAGGTCATCAGTGAATCGCGCTATCTTGCGCACGATATTGATTACCTGGACATTCGTCATAAGGAGAAGCGAAGCAGGAAACCGTCAGAACCATTAAAAAAGCAGCGACAGCAGCCATTGCAGTCTGTCTGGCCCCTGAAAGGAAAGATTTCAGAAAAAAATTGCGTATGAGTGAGAATTCTACAATTTCAGTTGAATTTATGGTGGCTGTAACTTAAACCATCATTTAGTGTGCGTGTATGGCACCCAGCATTCGACTTTTTAATGACTCAGGCCATAATGCTGCAACTTGTGCAGGCCGATCAGATACGTTAGGTAATAGTTGTTATTTTCTGCGTTGAAGTAAGCGCTGGCGCCTGTTGACGGCGCCAGTTACTGCTCTTAATCCACTCTTAATCAATACTGCTCTTAATCAATAGATATACGGAGAACAAAGTAATAGTTTCGAATGAAGAACGGAGAAAAAAAAACAATAATGCTACTACATTTCCAAGGTTTACCTAAGCTTCACCGCAATAAAACGTAAGTGCGTAAAAAAAAAATGATTCCTAAGCAGTCCAACAAGTCCAACAGTCCAACAAGTCCGCAACTAAGAATAATGTCCCTGTTTGATGGCGCGTTCCAAGCACAGCATTCACGAGCACACGTATAGGAGTCACAGTAACACGGCAACAAAAGGGATTCCAGATCTAGGGGACTGTCACAACAAATACAGTGCTGGAAAACATACCTTGCATTCTGCTCGCGTTGTGGTCTTGCTTCGAACGTAGGCCTTTCACCGTCTACTCAGCGTGGACTATTGCCTTCAGTTTTCAACGGCTTTGGATCGGCCTTGCTTTGTAATGCACTCAACGTGACCCCGTGGCCACGTCGAGGGAAAGCGCGCGTGTATCCTGGAAGTCGGCTAGCCGCTACAAATGTGACGCAAACATCTCGCCAACACGACGCGTCGAGTAACAAACCGCTTAGCTTGCTGCAGATACACGCAACACAAGTAACGGAGTAGCTTTACCCTTAGCAACCTGCTCTCACCTTGCGGTCATGCGGCTCCATTTTTCGTTTGCGCTACCACTGTAATCAATCCAGACGCACGTACGCTGCTGTCACGCAGTTCTGGCAAAAGAGCCTGCATGGGGATGCCGAAAGTGTTTAAATCTGCGTGGTTAGTAAAAAGACGTCACTTAACTCTATTGTTATTCATTTATTTAATTATCTCGAAATGTTTCACTTGTTAAGTTTAATGTATCGAGCAAAATAGTTTACACCGCATAAAGGCACTCTAAGTAAAAACTTCTTGTAGCTTCGCCATTAAAAATTAAATTATGGAGTTTTACGTGCCAAAACCACTTTCTGATTATGAGGCACGCCGTAGTGGAGGACTCCGGAAATTTAGACCACCTGGGGTTCTTTAACGTGCACCTAAATCTAAGTACACGGGTGTTTTCGCATTTCGCCCCCATCGAAATGCGGCCGCCGTGGCCGGGATTCGATCCCGCGACCTCGTGCTCAGCAGCCCTACACCATAGCCACTGAGCAACCACGGCGGGTTAGCTTCGCCATTTGCTGGCGGGTCTTGTTTGTACAGGCGACGAAGTTTGTTTGTACAGGTGACAAAGTAGTCGCTCCTTCGCAGAAAGCAGTATGGCAACCGTGAGCCTCTGCTGCGTTCCCGAGGCTCCCAGCTCGACTTCCCGTTCCTTTTTCACAGAGGAACCGGAATACGACTCATAATCGCATGGCTCAAATAACTTCTAGCTCAAATGGCATCGTTAACAAAATTAATTCATTAAAACAGGCGGGAACATCGATCGTCGGCGGCAATAATTAAAGAATCCCTAAGTATGTTAGATACGAAGCCTGTTATTTGTAGGAAACGTCAGCTGTTGTTTGACGAGTTTTCAGTAAAACAGCCTTTTTTGTTATTTATTTAGATTTATTACCAGAAGACGCTCGAAGGATATGTTTGATCCTTGTAAATCACGGTACAAAGGTGCTCATCTTTAGGCTAGGGAATAATGTGTGCTTGCCAACACGGCGTAAATGTCGTAAACAAATGTCGACATTTTACTAAGCTTGCTAAAAAAATTAAGCGCTCTCATGTTGCTAAAAATGCGGCAGAATATTCGTGGCATTTTCGCGGTTCTAATAGGTCAAGCTAATTTTACTAGCTCTTGGACAGTGCCCTGATATGATTGCGTACAGAGACATGCTGAGGCCGCCGTACATGACTGCATCTGCAAGGTGCCATTCCTTCAAGCTGTCATCCTGCATTCCCACCGCAACATGTGACGTCATTCATGGCATACCGTTGCCGCATTGGTCGCAAAGAGCTTGACGGGAGTTGCCAATACTGGATGGCAGAATACTCGTGTAACCGTCGTAGTTGGCAGAGCTATCGACATTAGCTGTCGGACTTGAAGCTATCACTGAGCTATCGGACTTGAAGGAGGGGAACTATTCTTTTGTTTCCGAAGCAGTTCGCGTTTTTCCCCCAGGCGGTGATTTTCGAACGCGCTCCGAAGTTTTCGCGTTCGTCAAAGTAGAAAGCGAAAATGGCCGCTCGTTATCGATGATATGAAACGCCACTTTCGAGACCTTCCGCGCACGTCACGGACACTCTGCGTCATAGGACGTGAAGGAGGAGAACCATATTTTTGTTTTCTAAGCAGCTCGCTTTTTCCCCACCACGCGTTAATTTATAACGCCTTTCGAAGTTTGGCGATTGTCAAAGCGGAAAGCAAAAATAGCCGTCACCGGGAATGGCGTGAGCGCTTCGAAAGATCGCAGATCTCGCCATTCCGCGGTGTTTGCGGCCGATGTTATCCATGGATCGAGCAGCAGCGAGTCTGAGGATGCTGTCTTTTCGTCGGACTTTGATTCTGAGAGCGACGACGACGCAAGGGAGCCCGGAACATCAGCGGCCGCAGCCCGGCACGGCAAACTGTACTGCTTGCACTTAAATTTTTGTAGTGGGATACCTGTTCAATGAAACATTTTGATTTTTTTGGAGATGGTGCCTATTAGAGCGCAATACATGTTGTATATCTCATAAATGTTGTTAAATTTTTTTTCTTAGTAGATACAAACGTGGGGCCTTTACAAACTTTGTTCAATGTATCCCACAATTTTGATTTTGGCAATCTATATCTTTTTGTATGACGCACATCCCGTTAATAAAACTTTTATGCGTGAAAAGGGCATTCATTCTGCCTTCCGTTTATGTGTTACATAAAATATAGAGTGCAGTAGTTCCTGCAGAAAAAAAAATTTGGCGTAACTTAAAGAAAATACATAGTTTCCCCATGGTAGGGAAGTTAAGTGAAGGAAAGAAAGAGGATAAAGTAACATTACACGAAGACTCACGCAAACAAGAAAAAAGGAAAGCAACAAAACAGGAAAATATTCTATAAAAAATTACACGGCCCTGACATGCGACCCGGGATTTAATAAATGTTCGGGGTTTCCGGGGCTGTCATGTATTTTGTGTATCTATTCCATTTGAGATCGGTGGGATACTCATTTCTCTGGCATTGATTTAAGGGAGCAGCAAAATGAATTAACTTGCAGTAGGGGCACTCTGTAAAAGTATCTTGAACAATGTGTCAATATGAACTCACCTAATCTTCTAAAGTTTCACCAACTGTTTTCTGCTTTCTTCTGTGGTCCGCAACCAACAGGCGGAAATCATGTTTTCTATCTTGCGAGAGTAATTTAATGGCAGGTTTAAGATGGCAGCGAGTAACCACTGTGGCCGATAAACATTAGTTTAAGAACGAAGAAATGAACTGTGGTCAAAAAGTGAATGGGAATTCGCCTGTGGGAATCTTCCCTAACATTGTTTATTGCTTGATCAGAGACAAGAGAACAGAATACTGAACTCGTCGTGGCAGAAATGGGAGTCAAGACGATTATTCAGATGAAGAACCCGTGTCATTTTAGTGGTGTTTATTGAATTTAAGGCGCCTGCAATGACAAATATGCTTATGAAACAAAAATTATTTCGATGATTGCTGGCTAATTTGGGACTGTCTCTTCGAAGCAGCAAGTTGCGAGGACGTGCTTTCGTCTAAGAGCACATATACAATATAAATCACTCAGGAAAAACGTAGAACGCTCGATGTCCTAAAATTGTTATTTATTTATTAATTATTGTTTACATAAAAAAGATATGGGATGACCCAGGTAAAAAGCGACAAATTCGCTTTATGCAAACCTGAACTCCCCTTGTACATGGCATGCAATAAACGGAAACACTCATATATATATATATATATATATATATATATATATATATCGAATGGCGCTTGGCCTGTAGGCATCATCCCTACAATTTTTTATGGCTTACTCAGAGACAAGAGAATAGAATACGGAGCTTGTCATGGTGAAAATGGGAGTCATGACGATTGTTCAGAAAAAGAATACGTGTGATTTTAGTGGTGTTTATTGCGTTTAAGGCACCTGCAATGACAAATATGCTTCTGAAACAAAAATTATTTAGATGATTGCTGTCTAAGGCGGGACTGTCTTTTCCAAGGAGCAAGTTGCGAAGACCTGCTTTTACCTAAGCGCACATATACAATATAAATCACTCAGAAAAAACGTAGAACGCTGGATCTTCTCAAACATGATTATTTTTTATTTATTAATCAATTGTTTACATAAAAAGATGTGGGATGACCCAGGCAAAAAGTGACAAATTCGTTTTAAGGAAACCTGAATCCCCTTTTTACATGGCATACAGAAAACGGAAACACTCAAATATATCTAAACAACAAAAAATGACTACGGAACTAAGCACACAAAAGAAATTGTACAAAAATACTCTTACAGGTTAGATTTTATTAGCAGTACGTCTGGAGAGAGTGTAGTCTGTATGCTTCTAGCAGAGACTGCTTACTTGGGAATATTGCGTAATAGCTCATTTTTTTTTGTACAACGCCTACCGGTTAATATTTCATGTGCGAGGGATGTTTCCCTGTCAAGCCTCAGTTACCAGCAAACAAATTATTGTGTAGGGCGTGCTTTGGCTTTTCAAATGAGTGCTTGTAGCACTATCAGTGAATCAGAGTTGTGATAGGTATAGTTATCAACACCTGCCAGGCTGAACAAAAATTAACCATTAATGGTGGAGTAATCGTGGTGGCTGTCAAGACACACTGTCCAATGTTAATTGCTACGGTATAATGAAATCTTGCGCTGCGCAAATGGCGCACATATAAATGCGAAAGTTTGAAAGAACAACATGTCACCAAAGTGACGCAGTGAAACCCCATTATATTGTGAATAAAAAACCGCTAGAGACAAAGGATTGAGGGAGACGAAAAAACAGGGCGGTTCCGTTGTATTACAACATCCGCAGGATTTTTTGAATTTATTGAATTATTACAATCGCGAGCACATAAAATAAGTCACGTAGGCATTTGCACGAGGACCTACGCTTTAGAATGATCAGCGTAACGCGTTCAGAGACAAGAGACATAGATGCCGGGACTTAAACTCCTCGCCTGAATTCAACCTCATTGCACACAGCAATTTGCTCGAGAAAATAAACTTTTATTTTTTTTGCAGATAATTGAAACACAACCATAAGGAGAACGTTGCAGTTACTAGTTTAGATTTGTACACGTGCACCGGGATCATGTTTGCGTGTACATGACTGGAAATAAAGAACCACACTTATATAATGTAACTAGTACACTCTTTAACGCGATGTTTTGCTTTTAGGGACTGTTGATTTGTCCACTTTATGGATTATTGCACTACAAACCTACGTAAAAGGGGGACATTTTATTTGCTGCGTGCACGAAAACGTTCTTGAAGACAGAACGCTGCGAAAGCCAGATAATTATATCATTTGCGTAGAGCTTAACCAACTGGTTGAGCAGCACATCCACAAGTTCTATGTAGTATCCCGGTTTTATGCTTTGGAAGTTGACTGAGATAGTCCCCTGCCACGTTGGACGCACTGCTGCTGGGTACAACGTGTAAGTTTCATTTTCTGAGGACATGTTCAACTGGAACTGGACCTTGGCTACCGCTTGGTGGAAATGCACAGTAGCAGTTCCCAAAAAATTGTCTTCATCTCCATAGGTGTATTTTACATCGACGACCCAGGAGAACTCAAGTTCCGCATCAATCATGGCGTCCCCTCCTTTACAGTATCGCGTAAACGGCTCGAAAGCGTCATACAAGCGGAAGTACACTGATGTCAAATTAAGGGCGAAAGGGGCCGACCGCCATTGCTCGAGCCCAACTTCGCCAGTGAAGTAGATGTTGTTCATTGAAGAGATGGCACCGTTAATCGCAGCGTCCGATAAGAGCTGGTGATCTGAAAAAAAAAACAGAGATAGAAAAAGTACTCTCTATATTTTTCTGGCCCGAAAAAATTCAGCAGAGACACTTAAGATTGCTGATGTGCGGGAATGCGAAAGCACTATACCGTTTGTCGACCTCGCGAACGTCATGAGCGCACTCACCTTATGCACTCATGACGTGCGTAACTTCCTCCCCATGGTCTCAGCGCCATTATGTGCCGAATGATGTGCGCATTAGTAGACAGTTTTAGCCAGCGAGATGGCTGTGACGCGACGTGTGCCATGACGCACGCACTAGGTGACAGTTTTAAGTCAGTCGGAAACTTGAGAAGTCGCCGTGGCGTCGGGGGAACATGCTCGTCTTGCGCCCAGTAGGCCGGGTTAGATTCCCATCCAGACCGAAATGCACCAAATGTGTTTTTCACAGCCATTATAACACTTTATTTAGAGGAACATCCTTGAGAAATTTGACGTTAATGCAAGAATTTCTTGACGTGTTTTCTCTCTTCGCGCCGTCGGCCATTTTTGGTACCATTTGAAGGTCACGCCGACTACGACGGATTTGCGCGTAATCGGGCATATAATGCATTCGAATTAATAAAGAAACTAACATGTTGGTCTGCCGTACTGGGAAGGAAGTATGCTTTTTATACCAAATTTATTATTATTAACCCCGCTAGACATATATAAAGCTTTCAGGTACTCAAATAGCACCAACCCGAGATTTTCAGTGAAGCCTACTAGTGCCTACTATTACTAGTGCAAACGCCACATGCAAGCGCCCGAAAGATTAGCTAACCTAGCAGCACGTTGCTCATGTTGGGTATTTTTTGACAGTAGGTAGTGTACAATAATTTTTTGTCTTAAAGTTTGCGCTGCGACATGGCGCGGTAAAGGTCATTCTAGGACTTAGTTGTCTCGAGGAAATTATGACGCGAACCACCCTGAACCCTCGATCAACGCTTCAAAATAATCTCAATTTGAAAGAATGCTGTCTCCTACTTATTAGGAAAACCCTTCGTACTGCTTTCTGCGTCTCGAAACGGCAAACTTAATTACTTCACGCAGTGATTCGCTTGTACTTTCTGCAGCAACTTCTACCCCTGCAGCCTATTAATACTGACAATCGTTTTAAGATATATGCCCTTTGATTTGATACAGTACGGTAGCTGTCGGCGTATTATTTTCCTAAGAGTGTGCTCTTTCGAAAGGAAACAGCGTAAAGAACGGGACTAAACACAAGGAGGTAAAACGGAGCGCTGACTACCATCCGGAGGTTTATTTCGCGCAAGACGGCGTTTAAACCTTAGGAAAGGAGGCAAAACATAGAGAAGAAACAACATATGATGAGATTCGATGCTATCGTGACGTAACCACGATAGAATGACGAAGAAGGATTGATAACGAAGGAACGATGAAGGTGGTAGGACGACGACTGTATGACAATGGGATGACGTTACAGATGTGATGGTGATAGTAAAACGAAAGCGTGACCATAGAGGCATGGCGACAGTTGAACGACAAAGCCTGAGTGAGAACGACGGCAGGGCGAAAGTCTGATAAGGAAGTTAGAAGAGAAGTATGGAATGACTATGATGGCATCACCATGAAGCCATGACAACTTATGCATGTCGACGACTCTATGACACATGGACGTCGATGGCATACACCGCACGATGGTATGACGACGAGCGCATAATCATAATGGCGTGACGACGACTGCGTCAAGGATTAAATGGTGCGTGAGGACGAGGGTGTGACGATGACGGTATGGCGAGTGCCGGATAACAAAGCTTGAGAGACGACAATGGAATGACCACCGACGGCATCGCAACGGCGATGTGACAACGAACACATGACAACTGCATTAAAATGGTGGCGTGACAATGACGGCGTCACGAGAATCGGATGATAAGGCCGGAATAGACATGATGCAATGACCCCTATGGAATCACGAGCACGTGCCTAGTGGCCCAAGCTGTTCGAAAACTTGGGGCATTGCGTTGGCGTAGAAAGTGGGAGGACGACGACGTGATGAGAGTCAGGCCACGAAGCTAGAATGACTACGATGGAACGATCCCCGTGGCAGACCTCGAGCACATGCCAAGTAGCCCAAGCTGGTAGACAACTTAGGACACTGGGCTGGCGTAAGAGTCTCTATTAGAATAATTTTAGTGCGTCCGGTCTTCCGGCAAGCGCGGGCGGTTTGCCGGTTGAGCGGGGGCGTAAACGTCAGCGGCCAGATCGGTGGGGCCAGCTGGCGGTGCAAAGCTCAACCACACAAACACAAAGCCGATTACTATATTCTGCTTATCTGCTGGTGTAAATTTTCAACAGCGGCGTAATCGTGTTCACCATGACGGAAATTTGCACCAGCAGCGAAGCAGAATATAATGCGTTACTACAATTTCAGCTCTGTGTTTGTCTGGTTAAACTGTACGCCACCAGGTGGCTGTACCGCTGCAGCCGCTCACGTTTACGCCCCCGCAAATACGGCGATCCGCCGAAACCGCCTCCGTTTGCCGGAACAGTGTACAGGCTAAAAGTCTCTATTGTTATGCGAAGCGTTTCATATATGTCAAGCGAAGCAAACTTGTGTGCAAAGAGTGGCAAGTGCGGTATGAGGACGATGGTATGACAACGTGATGCAGGTGCTGCAGTAATGTCAATCGGATGACGATATTAAAGTGATTACAATGACATGATGACAACAGCATGACGACAGCCATTAGTCGACGAAAATATGGCGACGATGGCGCGTCGGTGATGCAATGACGACCAAGGGATGACGAAGATGGAATCGCAATGATGGCGGGAGGATAAGGGTATGATGGGAACGGGTTGACGACGGTGCAATCGCTGCAAAAACATGGTGTAATCGACCACGCTGACATGACAGTGACTTTGGGATGGTGACACGATGTCGGCGATGACATGACGACGATGGAATGATAACGGTGCTTTGATAACTATATGAAAACGCAGTGACAGCAAATGAGTTACAATGGCGAAGTGGTTGGGATGACGTGACAACGAAAACATTATCACAATGTCCGGACGACGAAGGAATGACGACGATGGCATGGTTACGGCGGCGTGTGAGCGTTGGAACTCGTGCTCATCACCTGATGTAGCGGACCGCTTTAATTGACACAATATCCACCAGTTTCTTGCAGGATGTTCTATGTATACTCGCCAATTAGGAGGCCGTAATCCGCACTATGTACGCTGTTTGCTTGCACTGTGCCCGGCGCCTTTTCGAACTGCTCTATATGCAGGATAGGGCAATATTTTTCATAAATCAAATTGGCGCATCCTTGCGCGCGAGCTTAGTCGGACATTGGCTCCGACCAGGCAGAGAAATGCTTCGCACTTACAGAAGAAAAAAAAAAAAAAGAAGGTCGTGCGGTGCAATTTCAGTCGTATTAAGGTCGTCGGCGTCAGATTGCGCCTGTTATAGACACCCTCCCGTCACACACACTATTGCTTGCATTTCAGTAGGGCTTACACAAAGGTGGATCGATATGGTAACACTATGAACAATCGCTAATGATGAATAGGCAGCTGCTTCAACATGCTTCGCAGAAGATCAATTCCCACAGTGCGTGCGAACTACGCTGCCCGTGTTCTGTTGCTTAAAAAAAACTAAACAAGTATTCTGCTTAAGAACGCTAATGAAGTGACGCCTGAAACTACGGAGGCCTTCCGCATTCACCAGTCGGTTGACTAGCGTGTGAGTCAGCTATCGAGTACGCGGACAGAAAAATACATTTATAATCTAATGTGCTTCTAACGGTGTGGTAATATTTGGGAAGGTCTGATATGTCTTTCGCGCCTTTTGGCGTGTTGATGTCCATTGCGAGATGTAGGCACATGCTCAGCATGCATACTCTTCTTTCACATGTTCCCGTGTTCTTTCCGCTAGTAAGCGCTTGCACTTGCGCCGAAATGTTTGTTTGAGAGTGCTGCGTCCATGTCGTCCTTGGCTTCGTGTACTCGATGTATTGCGCATCATTTAAATTGACTCTGTTCCTTTCAAAGATGCTGCGTATTGCTGCTTTCCTCGAGTAGTAGCAGAATCTTTTCCCCCCCTCTTACGGACCGCGTCGTCGGCCATATTCTTCGTAAGTCGCTCTCAAGAAGCGGCGGAAAATGACACTTTCAGCCGTCAACGGCCGCTTCTACGTCACGAGAGGTAATGCAGATCTCAGAAATGAAAATTACTTTCCACAGCACGCAAACAGCAGGTAAGCAAGAGTGAAACGTAGAGCTAAACGTAGGGAGGCTAACCAAGGAGTTGCGGGTTTGACAGCCGTACACTTGAGGGAGAGAAAAAGGGAAAATTATTAACACAGAAACATATTGTTAGCTTGGTCGTGTAGGTCATTTTTACCAGCATAAGACCACGCTAACACTAATGTGGTGTACGAAAACGGCTTCCAGGAGCATGTCCAGCAGGGCTGGGCAAAGATACCTTGCATTTGTGTCATGATGCGATACAAGATACTCGGGAAACAAGCATTTGAGATACAGATACAATATACTACCGCAAACAGTGTATTCGATACGATACTTTCCATTTGTATCTTACGATACGCTGATACATTCGCAAATTTCTTATTATAGATCTATATAATGAATATAGCAGCAAACGCGTGGAAACAAAAATGTGTGCTTGGAAATTTCTTAACACCAACCAACTTTGTTTTATTTGAATGAAATGTTTGTTAGTGTGTCGAAATTTTGTCTTTATTTCCCAGGTATAATGTCTTCATTCTGAAACAATTTATTGGGGCTGTTTTAGTTGCTTAACATGAGAGTTCTTCATAAGGTGGGCTGTCAGGGGTCCTTGCATCTCGCGTTTGTAAGTGATGGGTGTCGCCGCTCTGTTTGCCGACCAGCTAGCGGGCTGCCATGAAACTACAAGAACGTCAATTAAAAACCTCTGTACGATGGTGCAAATATGTAGGTGCAGTTTTACCTTGTCTGTAAAGGTGTTACCGTTTACGGAATACCAGATTATCGGAAAGATATAAAGCAGCAACAACGCTGGTAGCGACAGTATCTTGCGACGCAAAGTGTACACAGCGAGCCATTAAAGCTGCAATGACCGTTCATATTGTACTTATCTGCTGGCGTAAAGCTTTCGTTAGCGACATATTAATTTATTCAGGTGACTCAGTGGCATCATTATCAGCATGAGAAGCGGAGTTTAGCCAACGTTTATGATGGTGCGAACGTTAGTGATGCGATAGTCAGTAACTTGTATCTTAAGATACACGATACATTCTTTCATGTATCGCAAATACAGATACATGATACATGTCAGGCCAGATGTATCATCATGCAGATACAATATACCCAACGAGTATCTTCACACATGTATACATGTATCTTTGATACTGCCCAGCACTGATGTCCAGCGGCGAAGAATAGGATGCGTCGGCGGCGCCTAACACGCTTTCCTCACATAGCTTTTTTTTCTAAGCACGTGCAGGAACTTTAGTGCCAACTTGGCCGACTTGCAGTCGTTCTGCGTGGCATCTTACAGAGGACAAATTTACCTGGGCATTGGTCATAAGAAGAAGCCAGGGAGGAAACCGTCAGAACCGCAAGGATGGCGGCGACAAATATTATCGTAGTCTCTCCTGTCCCTGCAAAGCAAAAGTGGCATTGTCATTTGCTGCATGTGAGTATTGTTCTTACTCTACTTTATTTGAAATGTTAGTTAGAGAAATTTACACAATAAAATTGTAACCTTGTATTTTCCCGCTGTTATTTTAATTATTTAATTTGCTCTTCAAGTGAAATGATGGGCACGAAACCTTTAAGCTATTTTCACCTGTTTCTAGAACGTTTCCGCCAGTAGTCTTCCACGATTGGTCAAAGCTTTTCGCCGTCAGGCGCGCCCTGATTGGCTGGTTGAGCAAAATAGGATGACGTAGGTCATCCTATTTTGCTAAAACAACCAATCGGCGTGCCCTTGACGGTGAACTATGGCCAAGCAGCGTTCTCGCAGGCTGCGTCGCACCAGCTCCTCTCCACATTTCGTCAGAACGCGGTGGGTTGAGTTCGAGCACAACGCTAGTGATTGGTATACCGCTTCGAACGCTTCGCGTTTGTTACGCTCAGGCAAGAGGCAAGGCAAGGACTTAATGTACTGCAATGGAACTAGGGATAACAGCATATGTCTCGATCTCCGCTTATAGGCCTCTTCGGCCAGTGTTGCGTTCGCAGCATCGATCTTTGTCTTCACTTCGGAATCACACTGACGTTAACCAGTAATTTCGTTCTTAATACAATTGCAGTTCTACGCTGGGCATTGTAATTACTCGAGCGATGTCATATAGACTGATAAGGTACGCGGGATAAATTTTGTGTCAGTTTCTTAAGCTCGGCATAGAAAAGTAAGCATTAAGCATTCCAACTCTTTTTTTTTAATCGGCTGTCAATCGTTCACATACAGCCTACCTTATAGCCATGTGCGTAAGAAACTAAAGTGCGTATCATTATGAGGGCAAGGCCTTGCGCTATACTTCGCTTGATTTTTCGTTTCATAGAATACCTCAATCACTCTAAAGGAATGTTGGAAAACGTACCTTTCATTGCATTCGCTTTGCGGTCTTGCTGAGGTGCAGGCTGCCCGACCTGTATTCAGTGTGGGATAACGTGTTGCGTTTTATATCGAAGTTTGTATCGGCCTCGCTTGGGATCGTACTGTATGTGAATACGCCGAAGGGAAATGCGTTTTATATAGCAGGCGGCGAGCCGCTACAGACGTGACGAAAACATCCTGCGATGAAGGCTTCGAGAAACAGACCGCTTAATTTACAGATACAGACAGGGGCCACCATTCGCAGCGGTTTATCCTTCAGATGATGCGACCGGATACCTTCCTTCTTTCGTTTTTCAGCGCTGCTGTAATCGATCCGCATGCGAGCTGTTTGCACGCAGTTCAGGCAAGAAAGCCTGAAATCAAGCCCTGAAGGCGCCTCCAGGCATGCCAGTACTCACGAGAGGTCACCTAAGTGTCGTGTTTCGTTCATTCTGTCAGACTAAACAACTTGCACACGCATACAGCAACTAATAACAAGTCACTGCGGCTTCCCAAGCCACGGCGAGCCTTGTTTGCCGACGACTCTATAAGCGTGGAAGCTATCAACTTTTGGATATGAAGAGAGAGAGAGAAACAACTTTACTGGTCCATTATGAAATGAAACGCGTTAAGCGTCTGATGGGGTGGCTCCCTCTTCGCGGGCTCCATATGCTTCCAGGGCCGCCTGGCCCCTGTGGATCAGTCTGAGCTGGTCTTCCAGGGCGGGGCTGGACAGCATGATCTCCCATCGCTCGTAAAGGGTGGCATATGAAGAGCCTTTTCTCTACTACGCAGTCAGGGTAATGTGTCGAGAGTTATTTTTGATGCAGGGTGAATAGGTGGTGGACTGCCTTCTTCTGTCATGCGATGAAATGTATATGCGGGCCAAAAAGGCCACAGCGATAAAATTTTGTTGCGCTAGCATGTATTATGACTTAGAAATGCTTTGTGTTGGTTACATTTTCGCGCTTGTACATCTACACCGAATTTTATTGACACAAAAGGGCCTGTTTGATCATGCACAAGAAGGAACATGCGGCATTTATATAACCAGGTTTATTGCGAAAAGTAGAGGGAAAGAAAGCTTCCATTTAGCGCCTTAGGTGCTTGGAGAAGCACCATTTAGGAGGAGAGGAATTTTAAATGCGACAAAAATATAAGACAATGCTTCAGAAAAATTAGGAATATTCGTCTCAGGAGGAGGACAGACAGACAAACAAGAAACTGTATTTGGTACTAGGGGTCTACTTTGTCGTAGTTGCTGGCCTCACCCTCGCTGGGGGCGGAAGACTGTGATCGTCAGCCCTGTCGCAGGCCCTTTGGACAGCCCGAAGCTGGACTTGAAGGTCGTCGCTCTTGACGGCTTCTTCCCAGTCTTCTTGATATATATATATATATATATATATATATATATATTTATATGTGTGTGTGTGTGTGTGTGTGTGTGTGTGTGTGTGTGTGTGTGTGTGTGTGTGTGTGTGTGTGTGTGTGTGTGTGTGTGTGTGTGTGTGTGTGTGTGTGTGTGTGTGTGTGTGTGTGTGTGTGTGTGTGTGTGTGTGTGTGTGTGTGTGTGTGTGTGTGTGTGTGTGTGTGTGTGTGTGTGTGTGTGTGTGTGTGTGTGTGTGTGTGTGTGTGTGTGTGTGTGTGTGTGTGTGTGTGTGTGTGTGTGTGTGTGTGTGTGTGTGTGTGTGTGTGTGTGTGTGTGTGTGTGTGTGTGTGTGTGTGTGTGTGTGTGTGTGTGTGTGTGTGTGTGTGTGTGTGTGTGTGTGTGTGTGTGTGTGTGTGTGTGTGTGTGTGTGTGTGTGTGTGTGTGTGTGTGTGTGTGTGTGTGTTTGTGTAGGGCTACAGTGTCGGCACATGGCTGGCTTGTGCGGGCATTATTCCCAACCTACTAGCGTTCCCTTGTCAGGTTCGGTGGTGCGTGGCTACCATCACCACGGAATTTTCCGCTTTCCTTTCCTCCAAGTTCGGCCTCAGAAAAGACGGTGCACCGAAGCAACATTTCTGTTCCATTTGAAACTGAAAGACGACGCCTTCCCAAAGTACCATGTTCTTCACAGTGAAGGCAATACAACCATAATAAATATATCTCCTTTCCACGTATCAAAATGCCTATCAGGCACAATTGGACCAGGCTACAAAGCATCAGAGATGGCAAGCGGTGACCTCCTCCTCGATCTCACAAAGAAAGATCACGTCGAAAAGATCGCAGAACTCTCAAGCATCGGTGACATTAACGTCACAATCTCTCCACATCTCGCTCAACACAAGCAGAGGAGTAACATCGGAAGAGGATTTCCTGAACCTCAGTGACAAAGAGCTCCTTGAGGGATTACAGGAGGGAAACGTAATCAACGTACAAAGAATAGCAGTTCGACGAAACGACCAACAGATCCACACAAAATATGTAATACTCACATTTCATTCGAGTACTGTGGCCAGTTTACTCGACGTAGGATACTTGAAAATGTACATCCGACCATGTATACTGAACCCCACGTGGTGCTTCGAGTGCCCGAAATTCGGGCATGCATTATTGCATTATTATGCATTATTATGCATTATTATGCATTATTATGCAGAAGAAAAGAAACATGCGCGAACTGTAGCGCCGATGACCATCCATCTGACAACTGCAAAGCTCCTGCACAATGTGTCAATTGCAAAGGCGATCATACAGCTAACTCATGGAACTGCCCTTGCTGGAAAAGAGAAAAAGAAATCATCGCAATTGCTGTAAAGGAAAACATCTCATTTTACGAAGCGAGGAAAAGGCTAGGGCACTTACCTCATGCAAGCTATGCCAGTGTGGCGCGGCAGGGGGCAGCGCCACACCGACTTCAGGAGTCTACAAAGTCAATTCAAATTCAATTCAAAAATCAATTTATTCAAATGACTAATAAGAAATACATGTGAACCATCTTGGCCCTTAGCCTTCTCGGCTAGACTTGGGCCCATACAGGAAGTGCGAAAAAATCGTTATAGCGAGACAACACAGTATTTTACACAGGATTCATGTAACAGCAGTTATACTACAGTTATACACAAAGGCAGGCGAAAGGCTCAAGAAATTATACAATAGTTCGAAGGACAACATAAAAAAAGAAAAAAGAAAAAGAAGAGTAAAAGGAAGAATGCATCAAAGAAAAAACACAGACTTATAGTGGAGTCGAATATTGCTGGCTTCGGAAAAATTTCTTTATATCGGCGATTGAGAACTGAACTACTTTTAAGTTAGCAGGCAGTTGGTTCCAAATTTTAGCAGTGGCATAGGCGATAGTTCTTTTACTGTATACATTATTAACATCTGGAAGGTTAAAACGACAACTGAAAAAAAATCTAGTTGGACGAGATGGATATACAAAAACAGATGATGATAGTGGGATGTTATGGTTTAGTATATGTATAACCACACAAGCTAGTTTGAAATCCCGCATAGCAAAGAAAGGTGTAATGTCTAAGTGACGAAAGAGCGGAGCGGATCTATCTGTGTGTTTACTATGTGTTATTATTCGAAGTGCTCTTTTTTGTAAAATTAGTATTTGATTTCAGTACGTGTTATACGTAAGTCCCCAGGACTCCACGCAGTAAGTCATATTGTTTTGAAAAAGGCAATAATACAAAATTTTTAATGTGCGAAGCGAGAACTTTCTAGCTTTTATTAGGATAAAGCAAGCCCGTCTCAATTTGCTGCTTACTCGAATTATGTGAGGATTAAATTTGAAAGCTGAATCTAGAGTTATACCTAGATATACCTGTTGATCGACTCGTTCGAGGGGGTTTGCGTCTATTCGTAACTCATTTAAGCTACATGAATTTTTATAAGGACTAGAGAACACAATGTATTTAGTCTTTGAGGTGTGTATTGTTAACTTATTTTGTAAAAACCACTGGCACATCTGAGAAAGATCACTATTAGCGTGCCTTTCGAGCATATTAGGGTCATGATTTGAGAAGAGAAGGGCTGTGTCATCAGCATACATAATAGTTTGGGCCTAATTCAAAGCATCTGGCAGATCATTTATGTACAAGGAAAAGAGTAATGGTCCCAATACTGAGCCCTGAGGCACGCCACAAAGGATGGAATGAACGCTTGATACGGGTTTGTCGATTTAAAACGGCTTCGCTTGACCTCTGAATCCACACCGATGTAGTTTTTATAGTAGTATGTCATGGTTCACAGTGTCAAACGCTTTTTTAATATCAACAAAAATGCCAACTACATACTCTTTGTTATTTAATGCTTTGTTCATAAATTCACTTAAACATTGTGCAGCCGTGGAAGTAGATCTGTTTTTCCTAAAACCGTGCTGGTTATCTACTAGTACGTTATATTTATCTAGAAAATGGGTAAAACGTTTCATCAATAACTTCTCAAATACTGTGCTAAGTATTGATATTGGTCGGTAGTTCTGGATGTCATCCTTACTACCGGACTTGTATATTGGTGTGACTTGCGCTATTTTAAATGCGTCTGGATATATGGTCATGTAGAAGGATGCATTAAATATTTTTTCTAAATGCCCACTCAGTTCCTCGATGTGCTGTTTAATGACGAGTAAGGGGATCTTATCTTTACCTGGCGTTCTTCCTCCAGTCATTGTTTTAACGGTAGAAATGATTTCATCCTGAGTTATGTGATCAAAAACAAAAGAATTGAGTACAGGAGCTGGGAGCTCGGGGGCTTCGTGCATACTTAGTTGTTTCGCAAGAGTTGGACCTATATTACAAAAGTATTGATTGAAGTCTTCCGCAAGGCTTTCTGTGGTTCTAGTAGGTGGGATAATTTCTGGCAATATATGATCCTTCTCTCGAAGTGTAATGACCGAGTTTACTATTTCCCACATTTTACGCGGGGCATGTTGGTTGCTTTCTATAAGAGTTGTATGATACTTCTTTTTGGATTTTCTAAGTAAGGCCAGACCTTTATTTCTATGTATTCTATAAGTCCACGTCCGGTATACTTGTAGGAGCATCAACCGCCCCCTTGGTGGCTGCAGCCAGTGCTGCTCCATCATCACTGAAGAGGGGCCGGCAGACTGCTGTGTCACATGGCCCAAAGTTGAACAGAACTCCAGGGCCTGAGACGTGCGGTTCGGCGCCTGGCTCTCGATCGTCCAGCGCCTCGGAGAAGGCCATAGCAATCGACTCGAAAACCCCAGCGTCAGCGACGCCGGAAGATGCGCGGTTGCTGGAGCATGCCAAGAAGGACAACCTTCTTGTTATTGTGCCGAAAAGGGGATAGGTAACCTGAGCGTTTACCGCCCTTCAAGGGAATCATAAATTTTTAGTACATGTCACCTACGACTTCAAAGCTCACACCCATAGGTTTACAGTTTCCATTGCTTTAGAATGCTTTTCATCATCCACTGGAAATGCAGAGGCCTGATCCATAATCCAGGTGAAATCAATGGCATCATAACTGAATTCTCGCGAACAGCCTTATGTCTCCAAGAGAAAAACCTGGGTACTCCACAACAAAACAGTTTAAAAAAGTACGAAGTGTTTCGGTTGGACCGAGAGGAAGCTGGCAGGCTCTCTCGAGGTGTCAAAATTATAGCGGATAGTGGTGTTGCAACTCGCGAAGTGAAGCTTATAACCAAATATGAACCTATCTTAAACCCCACCTAACATTTACACTTAATGACTTAAATGACTTCTAAAATAACTTCCAGAGCCGTATCTCCTACTGGGGACTTTAATGCCTAATCCAATATTTGGGGAAGTGAGCAAACGGATACAAGTGGCCCAATTTTAGAAGATTTATCCTGTACAATTTTGTATGCCTTCTCAACAAAGGAAAAAACACATACTTTTCCCCGAGCTCAGCGAAAATGAGCTGTTTAGATTTATTATTTAGTTCGCCCTCAGTTTTTCCAGATTTTAATTGGTATGTTCTTGATAACCCCTACGGAAGCGATCAATTTCCTGTGACGATAA
The DNA here is from genome assembly GCF_023375885.2 of Dermacentor andersoni. Lineage (NCBI taxonomy): Eukaryota > Metazoa > Arthropoda > Arachnida > Ixodida > Ixodidae > Dermacentor > Dermacentor andersoni. The sequence continues at coordinate 108,284,453 of NC_092820.1, read as the reverse complement.
GCTTGTCGACCCCACCACAAACCATTCCGAGCAAACCCCGCCGCTGGAAGCTCCTTGTAGCCGAATGTTCACTGTTTCAAGAATAAGCCAGACGCCATAAACATTTCCAGAAAGTCAGCGTCGATGAACTAAATGAAATAATCACAACCTCTATCATAGATGCCGCACGCATAGCAATCCCTCAGTCCTCTGGAATAGTAGGAATAGACCACAAAGTTTGGTACACACAAGAACGCAAAGCCAAGTACAAACAAAAGAAATCATGAGGGAATGTTTCGTAAGTAGCCAACGCACAAAAACCTTATCAATTTCAGAAAGGCGAGAGCTAAAGGATGGCACATCCATCGCGGTGCTAAGAAAACTTCCTGGGAAAATTATGTATCGTCTGTAAACAGTTCCATCACATCGAAAATAAATGTGGGAGAAATTCGTAAACTAAACAATAGCTTTTTTTCGCACCCCCTGGCACACAGACAAGTATTCACGAACAGGTAGACACACCGGCCGAACATTTCACTACAATGTCGAGTTCCTTTCACAACACAGAGTCTTTTTAAAGTGCAAGAATGCAGTTGAAAAACAAGGACTTCCGAAAAGTGGCGGAACAAACAAGCCTTAAAATATCTTAATTGCAATGCGTCAACTCTAAGGTGTACTGGCCGCCGGTAAACAGACTGCACCAGGACCTGATGAACTACACTATCAGGTGGTAGCCCTTCTCTCAGAATCTGCTATAGATGCACTTTTAAGGTTTTTGAACAAAATTAGAACAACAGGAAAACTACCGGACGCGTGGAAAAAGGCTATAATTGTAACATTCCTGAAACCCCGAAAGCTGCGAAGCTGCCCACGTAGTTATAGACCCATTGCTCTCACAAGTTGTCTCGACAAATCCTTTGAAATTATTCTGAATATTAGGTTAATGTTTATACTAAAATCCCGGGAACTTCTCGATGTCTACCAATCGGGTTTTAAGAAACCATGGTCAACACTTGACCGTCTCGTTCGCCTTGGAAACATAGTCCGAGAAGCTTTTATACACAAACAACACTGTCTGGCAGTTTTCTGCGTTATCGAGAAAGATTACGGCACTACTTCGAGGTTTGGGATTGTCCGCGACCTTGCAGACTTAGGCATCTGCGGCAGGATGCTGAAATGCTTAAAGGCTTGCTCTCCGATCGTACATTTAACGTGCGTCTTGGTTCCACGCCTTCGAGGAACTTCGCTTAGGAGGCTGAGGTCCCGCAGGGTTGTATTCTAAGTACTACATTCTGCATAGTAAAAATCAACTCTATAGCAAAAATAATCCCAAAGCCTATTATGTATTCTTTCTATGTCGGTGACTTCCAAATTGCATGCACGTTCTCCAGCTTGTGAACATGTGAGAGACAGATACAACACACACTGAACAAACTCGCGATCTGGGCAGACAGAAATAAATTTACGTTTTCCCCGCAAAAAAACAGTTGCACTTGTTCTCACCTAAAAGAGGCCTACAGCTTGATATTTCGCTGCACGTAAATGAAGCAATAAGCCCAGTAAACCAAGAACACAAACTTTTAGGCTATATTTGATATAAAACTCACATCTCTACCACAGATAAACAGTTTAAAGTCAAAGCTTCCCGCGCTCTCAACACATAGCGTTCTGTGGTGCGTTCTTGTCTCGATTACGGGAGCATAGTCTATGACTCAGCAAGCCCCTCATCTTTAAAGCGATTCGATCCAGTTAATAATCTAGGTCTGTGCCTTTCGTGTGGAGCATAGAGAACGTCCCCTGTAGTAAGTCTGTATGTAGAAGCAAATCAACCCTCACTAGGTGAAAGGAGAATAACACTGACATGCACATATGTTCTTACAGTCAGGGCGTGAACACTGAATCTGTGTTATGCGATCGTCACAACTTGTTCCTCTCGAAAGCTGTTCAACAATAGACCACAAACCACAAAGCCATTGAAGAGATATGCAGCGAACTGCATTTATTGGGCACATTAACTGACATTGTATAAAACCACGTCACACTGTCCCCATAGTACACTTTTCCGTCAGTGCTGAATCTGTGCTCACTGATATGATCTGATCTCTCACTCTTACGCAATTTAACAAAAGACAGACCCTAAGAGAACATATCATACGAGAATAACTAGCATTTAAAGAAAGATACGCGTGCCACTGAATGTTTTAAATGTGGTTCCAAAGCCGCATCTTACGTCGGAAGTGCAGTGTTGGAAGGGAACTGGAGAAAGATGGCAAGTGCCATATTTCTCCAGAGAGCCTCAGTGCGCGTCAATATTTACTGCTGAGTGGTACGCTGTGTTACTAGCTGTAAAGAAAATAATACGCGTGAACATAGAGAACAGCCTTGTGTACACTGATTCCCTCAGCACAATTAGAGCACTACACACCAGAAATGCAGCCATGCCTTTACTTGGGGAAGTAACCCATAATATCACGGCGATCACAACACAAGGGCATAACATAAAACTGTTGGGTTCCGAGTCACGTAGAAATGTTTGGCGATCACAGAGCAGATGTCTGCGCAGCAGAAACTCAGAACAATGATATAGAGAAAGTAAGCACGCCCCATAAAAATTGCATGAAGTTAGTACTCATGTGATGTTGTTAGAACCGTCACGTTGCAAAGCGTGTGACGCGAGGAAGATGGAGGAGACAGTGCATGATGAGCAAACACACGACAATTATATTGGACGGCACGTAAACACGAAGAATATCTTAAACTAGCCCCACACATACACGGTTGTTCGTAAACAGGAAGAAATAGTCTCACGATGTTGCGGTTGAAGTCCGGAGTGTGGTGAGGCGTAGAGTCCTTGATGTGGGACACTCGCTGGTAGAGTGATGACCGGCGTGGAAGAGCAAACGCAGCAGCACGGGGCAGGAAAAGGTGGACGGCCCACAGCCCCGTAGACGCGAACAGGCCACTCTGAAGTCTCGAGCAAGACGACGTCCCAAGGCGCTCGTTTCGATGACGGACGCCCGGTCACCCGAACCTCGCGCGTAGAAGCGGGTTCCGAGATGTCATCAAGCGAACTGAGACCTCGTGCAAGGCAACGACCCGAGGCGCTCCTCGTCTCGACGACGGACGCTCGCTCTCCCGAACCTCGCGCGTAGATGCGGGTTCCAGGCTGCAGCAGGCCGTTCCGGGGTCTCGTGCCGTGCAACGACCCGAGGCGTTCCCTGTCCCGAAGACGGACGCTCGGTCAGGTGAACCTCACCGGTAGATGTGGGTTCCGTGGGCCCGGCGGCCCTAGTCGTGCCGGCGTTCCAACCATCTCCTTTGCGCGAGCCCCTTTTTCATGCGCGGCACGAGCCTCCCTCGTCTTTCTTTTCCTCTTGTTGAGGCTGGCCGCAATGTCGTCTGCTCTTGCGCTTGGTACTTTGTGAATACTTCACAACTCAGCAAACTCAGGGACCAATGGCAATCTACATGCAGTAGTCAACTAAATAACAAGCTACAGATCGTAAAAACCATATTAGGAGAATGGAAGTCAGGTAGCGATCAAGAACGGTCTTCTGAAGTTAAATTATGTCGTTTGCGCATTGGATACACCCACCTCGCCCACCTCAAACACACCTTTGTTCTGAAAAAAGAAAACAAGCCTGGTTGTGAAAAATGGGGACACGAACTAACAATAAATCACATCTTATTTTTGCGCTCAGAACTCAAAACACTGAGGAAAAAAACATTTTACCGCATTTTATAACGCACTCATACCTTTCTATCTAGCATTGATTTTAGAAGCAAATGCACCTGTTGATGTCACACACGTCTGTAGCTTTTTAAATGAAGCTGGGATTCTTGAAAAGCTCTAAATGCTGATCGTATGCCCTTCGTTACATACTACGGCAAACCTCATCCACCTTCCCACGTCTTAAAAGAAGGCAAAAATCCTTAATTTCTTCAGTTCCTCAGTGCGCTTACACAGACAAGGGCTTGCTGATGGGATCCAACCCCTTTGAAGAAACTATACCTCGTGTTAGGCGCATGATAGCCTTAGTTGCTTATGCACCACTGAACCCAACAAAACAGCAACAACAATTCCTTCGGTTTCTTTATGTCACGACGAGGTCGCTTTGATTGATACTTCTTGAGTGCGTGACGGAGTATCTCACATGTGACCTGCATCCATTCTTTTACTGTGATTACATAGCCGATTGCTTCCAAATAAAAATTTTATTTATTAGACATTTTTTTGTGAGTTTGTGTGGTGCTCAGGCAGTTGCCAATTCGCCCGCTTTCCTAATCTTTTACTTTTCCTCGGACAACGGCTTTGCACAACAGCAGCCAGTGTGCACTCAAGTCATCGAAGGGCGCTGTCTCCTGACCCATGAGACAGCGCCCTAGGAGGAAGGACAGAAAATTAACTTCCACTTTGTGACAAGTTACTGCAGTTCACGTGGAAAAGTTTCGGGCGAGCTTTGTTTACAACCACGGGACAGTCCCTCTTAGTTATTTTCCTTTACGTCGAACACCGAGTGCAACGGTCGATGCCTCTATTAGTAGTTCAGATGCAACCTTGTTTAATTCATATGAATGTAGCTTGTGCATGCGTATTGTATGCTTGTTATGTTGCGAAATTAATTTAGCTGATTTGGCCGTAAATGAAGGTGCGCTAAATAATAAGGTATACTTGGTATACTACTATTCTTGGAAGTAAAGCATTCTGATGCTGTATTTATATTATAGACCAAACTTTAGGTGGACGATATCTGAGAATAACCCCAAAGCAATGGACATGTGCAGGTGTAGAAACAGATAGTACTTCACTGGAAGGAAATACAAGTACAATGGTAGCGGGCTTGTTGCAAACACTCACAACCAATTGCCTGTGTACAGAACTAGAGTACAGTACAATGCGATAAGATTTTGGTTAAAAAAAAGAATATTTGAGGGAGATATTAACGAATAATTTTGTTTGTTGTAAAGGAATTACGCCATGATGTTACGTAGCCGAATGTAGAAGTCAACAGATGTGAGGAAGTATGTACATAATGCGTACATCGCGGTGAAGTATTCTACACCAAAATATGAGCATATCATCAGATGAGGCACATTTACTGCCTACGCTAGTGTCGTAAATATCGAATTCGCATGCAGTATTGTGAGGCTACCAGTCTGGAGCTGACATTCTGCTCAGGATGTCCGGGTGCTAATGTAATACACAGTGACTGGTGGTCGTGTCCGTTCAGACGTCATATTTCGGAAGTCTGCGCAGCGATCGCGGAGGTAAGTGTGAATCACATACATTGCGCGTTTATGACACGTTTTACAGCCTTGTACGTTGTGAGAGTGCATTTATGAGAAGTCGACCCACCACGATGGCTTAGCGGGCATGTGTTGCGCTGCTAAGTACGAGGTCACGAGATCAAATCCTGGCTGGAGCGGCCCTGATCCGATAAAGGCGAGATGGAAAAACGCACGTGCCCCGTGCTTTGGGGGCATGTTAAAGGTACTGTGGTGGTCAAACGCTTGATATATTGGCCTAGCGAGTAGTCAGAAATTAAATTCGGTCCATGACTCACGCTCCCACTTAGAGCGTCTACAGATAAAATAATTTTCTAAAGTAGGGAGCAGCTACAGACTATATTACCCAACGGGAAGATCCCCAGTGATTGCTCATTCGCACTAGGTACAGCGTTTGATGACACACACACAAACACACACACACACACACATTTCACATTAATTTCAACAGTTCCAACTTTATTTCAGAGAAAATAATTTAGCCTGTTTATGTTGACATACTTCTGCGATAACAATTTCTAGGGTCGTGGTATGTATAAATAAATGAACACTATGTAACCGCTATGGCAACGTTTAGACTTTAACTGATTCCAGAAGAGTGGTGAATAGAACGAGTTAGAATTGTTTCATTATTAATTACTCATAATTTAGTTGAAATTAAGCGAACCAAAAAATTCTGCTTATCCTATAAGTTGCAGTCTTCTGAGAAAAAGATTCCCATGATTGAAAAACTGTTTTCTTTTGTTTCCAAATATATCTGACACAAAAGAGTTAATCCAAAAGCATAAACACCAAAAGGCAGGCGTAAAATAAAGTACTGTACTGGATTTCTACGGTACAACGTTATGTACTCTTAAGCTATTCAATAATGTACGCTTGCGGACGCGGCGTAAATGTCGCAAGCAAATGCTAACATTTCACGAAGCTTGCAAAACAAATTTCACCCCTCTCATGTTCATAAAACGTGCCAGAATATTCCTGGCATTGTCAGCTTCCTAATAGGTGAAGCTAGATTTAGTGGCCCATGGAAAGTTCCTTCACCTAACTGCGTGCAGAGACATGTCGCGGATGCCCTAAATTACTGTATCTACAAAGTGCCATTCCTACAAGGTGTCGTCCTGTATCCCCACCACCACGTGTGACGTCATCAACGGCATACCGTTGCTGCACGTGTCGCAAAGAGCTTGACGTGAGTTGGCAATACCGGATGGCAGAATACTCGTGTGGCTGTCGTAGCTGGAAGTGTAGACTGGCGGGTTAAGTAAAGAGAACTAAGAGAAAAATAACATTGCATGAATACGCACACGAACAAGCCGGAAAGACAACAAGAAAAGAGGGAAATATTCTACTAAAATATTACGCGGCCATGACAAGCGGCCTGGCCTGGTTTTAATAAATGTTCGGGGTTTTTTGGGGTTGTCATGCCTTTTGCGCATGTGTTCCATTGACATCGCTGGCACAGCCATCTATCTGGCACTGATTTAAGGGAGGAGCAAAATCTGATGCATTTGCACTAGGGACACTCACCTCATCTTCCAAAGTTTCGCGAACTGTTTTCTGTTTTCTGCTTTGATCCGTAACCACCAGGTGGAAAGCGTGTTTTCCAATTTCTGAGGGTAATTTGGTAATTTAGTGGCAGGTTTAAGGTCGTAGCGAGTAACCACTGTCGCGAATAAACCTAAAACGATGGAATGAACTGTGACCAAAAAGCGAATGGCGCTTGGCCTATGGGCATCATCCCTACAGTTTTTATGGCTTACTCAGAGACAAGAGAACAGAATACCGAGCTTTCATGGCGATTGTTCAGACGAAGAACCTGTGCGATTGAAGTGATGTCTATTGGGTTTAAGGAAACTGAAATGACAAACCTGCTTGTAAAATAAAAATAATTTTGATTATTGCAATCGAAAGCGGGACTGTCTCTTCGAAGCTGCAAGTTGTGAAGACGTGCTTTTGTCTAAGCGCACATATACAACATGAATAACTCAGGAAAGACGTAGAACTAAGGATATTCTAAAACATGAAATTTTATTTCATTTATTTCTGATTTCTTTACTTAAAACTATGCGGGATGGCCAAGACAAAAGTGACAAATTCGCTTGAAGGAAACCTGAACCCCCCTTATACATGGCATATAGTAAAGGGAAACACTCAAATATATCTAAAAAACAAAAATTTAGTACGGAACTAAGTACACAAATGAAGTTGCACAAAAAAATTCTTACAAGCTAGCCATTATAAGCAGCTCGTCTGGATAAAGTGCAGTCTCTATGCTTCTTGCCGAGACTGCTTACTTGGGAATATTCGGTAATGTCTCGTTTTTGTGCAATGCCTACCGGCTAATTACTTCATGTGCGAGGGATGGTTTCTCTCTCAAGCCTCACTTACCAGCAAACAAATTATCGTGTAGTGCGCGCTTTGGATTTTCGAATGATTGCTTCTAGCGTCGTCAATGCATTAGGGTTGAGATATAGATAGTCATCAACACCTGCCAGGCTGAACAAAAATGAACCTTTATTGGTGGATTAATCGTGCTGGCTGTCAAGACACACTGTCCAATGTGAATTGTTAAGGCATACTGAAATCTTGAGCTGTCGCGAAACACTGGCCTACATTTAAATGCGAAAGGTTGAAAGAATAGCGTGTGACGAAAATGGCGTAGTTAAACCGCTTTGTATTACAACCTTCGGAAGATTTTCTGAATTTATTGGAGTAATAACCAGCACATAAAATAAGACCGGTAGGCATTTGCACGAGGACCCGTGCTTTAGAATGATCAGCATAACACATCCAGACATTGATGTGAGGTCTTAGGAGACTTGCGTGAATTCAACCTCATTACACACAGAAATTTGTTCGAGAAACTAAACATTTACTTTCTTGAAGAATATTGAAACAGGACCCGAAAAAGAAAGTTTTTCTGATGTAGATTTGTACAAGTGCACCGCGATCATGTTTGCTTGCACATGACTGGAAATAATTGAGTTACGCTTATCAACCGCATTATTAGCCAGTAATGTAGTTTTAGCGAAATGTTCTTTTTTATTTAGGGTCTGTTCATTGATTGATTTTATGGATTATTACACTACAAATCTACATAAAAGGGGGCCATTTTATTTATTTCCCTCTCAAAAATGTTCTTGATAACAGAACGCCCCGAAATCCAGCTAAGTATATCATTTGCGTAGAGCTTAACGAACTGGTTCACCAGAATATCCACAATTTCCATGTAATATTGTGGCTCATTGCTGTAGAATGTGGTTGAAATAGTCCCCTGCCATGTCGGACGCACTGCTGTTGGGTACAATGTGAAAGTTTCATTTTCTGAGGACGAATTCAACTGGAACTGGACCTTGGCTACCGCTTGGTTGAAATACACACGAGCAGTTCCCAGGAAATCGTCTTGATCTCCAATAGTGCATTTTAAACTGAGGACCCAGGTGAATTCAAGTTCTGCATCCACCATGGCGTCTCCTCCTTTGCAGTATCGCGTAAACGGCTCGAAAGCGCTCTCTGTGTAGAAGTATAGTGATGTCAAGTTAAGGGCGAAAGGGCCCCACCAGCGTTGCTCTAGTCGAAATTCTTCACTGCCGTAGATGTTCTTCATTGAAGAGATGGCATCGTTAATCGCACCGTCCGATACGAGCTGGTGATCTGGAAGAAAGAAACACATTGATAAAAAGTGCGTTCTGTATTTTCCTGGCACGAAACATTTCTGCAGAGACACCTAAGAGTGCTTACGTGTGGGAATAATCATCATCATCAGCCTGGTTACGCCCACTGCAGGGCAAAGGCCTCTCCCATACTTCTCCAACTACCCCGGTCACGTACTAATTGTGGCCACGTCGTCCCTGCAAACTTCCTAATCTCATCCGCCCATCTAACTTTCTGCTGTTTAAGCTGTCAGTAAAAGCTGGAGTTCCTCAGGAGTCCATTTTGTCGCCATTGTTGTTTAATATCTTCGTTAACGACTTCCCTTTGCAATTTCGAAATGTTCAGTATTCCAGTGTGCTGACGACACTGTATTGTTGGCGAAACACCTTTCTTATAAAACGTCCGCGGAAATGTTGCAAAATGACGTGTACAAGGCAATGATTTGGTTCTCTAATAATGGAATCGTTGTAAATGATCAAGAAACACAACTTGTTTGTTTTCGCTCCCCATTTAAGACTACTGTTATTAACATGCCTTTCTACTTGCATGAGTCGGACTGTGTTCATTGTAAATGTGCGCCTATTCCATAGGTGGATTCTGTGAAATATCGCGGAATCTATTTCGGTAGTAATTTATCATGGCAACATCACTTATCACTTATTTGTTCTCAACTGAGGTCAGTAGCTTGGCTGTTGTTTAATATCAAAAGTATTGCACCCTTGTCTCTAAAAAAGATTATAGCACATGCACTAGGTCACAGTGTGTTGAGGTACGGCATTACAGCCTTTGGCTTTTGTTCGGATCGTTGGAGATGCAGGGTAGACCGGATTATAAGAAAACATTCTTCAAAATGTTGCATACATTTCCCCAATAGTAACATCTGCAAATATATTCCGTGAACTCGGTCTACCGAACTTCCATTCATTATTTATAGAAACAGTTGTCGTTACACATTTCTGGAATTCCGTTTTCAAACAAAAATGTGCCGCCGCAAGAGAGCTTAGAAAACATGTCCGTTATGTAGTTCCTCGTTCAGCCACAAGGTATGGCGCGGCTAGACGCTGTGCTTATGTGCCTGACATATTTAACAAATTACCAGAAGAAATTTTTAACGCGACATCAATAAGCACGCTCAGACACTTCTTAAAGCAGCTGCAGTAAAATTAACCGCTTGAACACTTTTTTGCATCCCAATATTTAGCTCTTCAACTTTTGTTAAATGTAAATAACCAAATGTTATATTGTTCTTTTCATTTTTTTGCCGTTCGTTTTATTTATTTATTTTTTTCTTCATGTCTCATCAATTTATGTATATTTTTTTGCCTTGCTATCATATTCCTTGGCATGGTCCTACAAACTAACTGAGGCTTGGACCGGCCTGCTTGTGTTGTTTTGTGTATTCTGTGGGAATAATAATAATAATATTAATAATAATAATAATAATAATAATAATAATTACTATTATTATTATCGTTCTTTTGGAATAGCTGGTGAAAGCCCTGTTCCGAAAACAATAGGATATAGCGGCTTGCAGATCATTGTCGTGCTGGCTACTCGAAGCTGCCGGCGAGAATGGATTTCCTTCGCATATTTTTGTTTTCGTTTTGCGTGGCACTATAACATTGTCGAGCCCTTTCGTCGTCACGTGTATGACATCGCCCTGCCTCTGTTCGCTGTTGAGAATACGTTTTAGGGCCTTTTGAACGTTTGTGTTTTGAATACGTTTACGCTGCCGCAATTGTTGACCACCCACTGCAAACTAAGCAAGGGGAAGTGAAACATAGGGAGTCGCCGGCGTCTGTCTGCTCAACCCCGGTTATCTGCTCTCGCTGCACTAGCTCGGCCCCACCGAAACCGTCTATACATGTGTGCCCTGCTCACCTCTCGTCAGCCTATTAGATGTGAAAAAAAGGAAACTGTCAAGGGAGGCAATGCTTTTCGCTTTCAAAGCAAACAAATCTGGCCTCCTCAAAACAAGCAGAGCGCGTGATTGGGCTGCTCAAACAACTTTACCGGTCACCGGCTGCTGTTGCGTCGGTGGTTGCATAGGTTTGACGTCAGTGCTTGCCCCGTATTCTTTGTTCCGTCCTTCGTCCGTTTTGTGCTGTGCCAAGATGTGGCGTCAGGAGATTGAAATCAATTACTAGCGGGAGTGTTTTAATTTGTAGGGCCCAAGTATCGCCATCGTCTCCGTATTGTTATTACCTGAAATCAAGAGCCGATTTGCGCACACTGCTGAGCATGTGTGTGGGATTTTTCCGAAATCGCTCATCTTGCCCCGGGCAGTTATTTTCAGTGTGTTTTCCGGAGGATTTCCGTTTATTTTTATTACTTGCAGAGGCCAATATATATGCGCTACAGTAATGATCTTACTGCGGAAGCAATTGTACAGCCGCTCTAGGTTTGTAAGCACTGTCGGCTCCATCGTGCTCTCGGTGTATCGACAGCGCGTGCGCGGCCCATGCGTGCAGGTTTAGAAGGCCTGCATAGACTAGCAGTGCATTCTGGCTGAAAAAAAAAGAAAAGGACGAATCCAAGCGGGCGCACCATGCAGCTCCTCTCAATAACGTGACCCGGAGCGGTAGCCCAGTGGCAATGACAGTGAGCTGCTTAGCTCGTGTTGGCGGGTTTGATTCTCGTCGCAGCAGGCACGTTTCGATAGCGGTGAAATAAAAAAAAAAAGAAGAAAAGAATGCTGGTTTACTTGCATTACGATGTGCTACGTGAAAGCACTCCACGCAGGCGGTCAAATTATTTCGGAGGCTGCGGCATACCACTTGATCAGATGGTTGCTTGGACGTATAAAAAGCGTGTTCTTTTCTTTTTTTCTTATGGGCGGGGGGTGAGTTATGAGCGGAAGGGTCATCAAACATCAAGCGAAATTTACCCTATACTTTCACTGGGCGCAGACAATCACCGGCGGTTATCCGTCGTTCTCTCTTATGAGGTGCCACGCCCTATAACGCCACTACCCGGATTTTCCTAATCGCTCAAGCGCAGTGACACGTTCTTAATCTACCTGCGCATTCTTCGCGCTTCGCTGCAGCGGTTCTCACGTGTGCTGCGTCGCGGAAGGTCCCCTCTGCGTTTCGTTAAAGCACCGTAGGTTGAGCACAACGCTAGTTGTGGCTGACGCTTCGAACGCGTCGCCTTTGTTCCCCACAGGCTGCATGTAAGACAAGGACTTCATATTTTGCAGTGCAACTAGAAGCCAACTAACGCTGCACATTTTTTTGATAACAGCATATGTGTCGAGCTCCGCTTATAGGCTTCTTCGGCCAGCGTTGCGTTCGCAACATCGACTTTTTGTCTTCGCTTCTGAATTCACACTGGCGTTAACGAGTAATTTCTTTCTTAATACAATCGCAGTTCTACACTGAACATTATAATTACTCGAGCCATGTCATGTGGGCTGACAAGGTACGCGAGATAAATTTTGCGTTCCTTCAGCTCGGCTTAGAAAAGTGAGCATTAGGTGTTCGAACCTATTTTCTTTAATAAGCGACCAATTGTTAACATGCACCGTACTTTATAAGCATGTGCGCAAAAAACTAACATAGGTATCATTAATGAGAGCAGGGACTTGCGCGATACTTCGCATGATTTTTTTAATAGAATACCTCAAGGACTTTGAAAGAATGTTGTAAAACTTACCTCTCATTGCCTTCGCATTGCGGCCTTCCTTCAAGTTCAGGCTGCTCGGCTTGTATTCGATGTAGAATGACGTGTTTAGTTATGTGTCGAAGTTCGCATCGGCCTCGCTTGGGGTCGTACTAAACGTGAATACGCCGAAGTGAAATGCGCCTTATATAGTAGTCGACCAGTTGCTGCAGACGTGACGAAAACATCCTGCAATGAAGGCTTTGAGAAACAAACCACTTAATTTACGAACAGAGAAAGCTCATGTTACAATAGTTACCATTAGCAGCGGTTTATGCTTTAGATGACGCGACCGAATATTTGCTTCTTTGTTTTAGCAACGTTGCTGTAATATATCCGGATGCAAGCTGCTTGCACGCAGTTTTGGCAAGAAAGTCTGGAATGAAGTCCTGAAGGTGTCTTCAGGCACGCCGGTACTCAAGAGAGGTTACTTAACTGTCGTGCTCAGCTTATTCTCTCAGACTAAATAGCTTGCACGCACATAAAGCAACTAATAACAAGTGTCTGCGGCTTCCCCAGTCACGGTAGATCTTGTTTGCTGTATAAGTGAGACAGCTATCAACTTTTTACTATAAAGAACCTTTTCTCTCCAACGCAGTGAGATTAATGTGCGGAGGGTTATGTTGATGCAGGGATAATGCGGTGGACTGCCTTTTGCTGTCACGCGATGAAATGTATATGTGGGCCAAACCGGCCACTGCGATATAGTTGCGCTAACATGCATTATACCTAAGAAGTGCTTTGTATTGGTCAGTACATTGTCGCGGATGTTCATGTAGACCAATGTTTATTGACACCTAAATGGCTCTTTCCTCACGCACAAGGAGGTACACGCAGCATTTCTGAAACCACTTTTACTGCGAAGTCTAGAGGTGAAAAGGAAAGCTTCTATTTAACGCCTTACATGCTTTCAGAGGCTCCATTTAGGTGGAGAGCAATTTTAAATGCTAGAAAAATATAAGATGATGCTTCAGAAAAATTGGGAATATTCATATCAGTAGGAGTACTGAAAATAAATGGGCAGTAGATGAACGCCAATGTAAAGCTGCAGCATCGGCTGCTAAAAGGAAATGCTTAGTAAAATATCATACAAGTAGAACACCCATTACGCAGCCGTTAGGAACATAACAACTGTTAAATTTTACAACATATGGCGCTCGGTATGACGTGAAAAAAAAAAGGACAAGTAACATTTTGGCGGTGAAGAAAAAAGGCCTCCATGCAGATTTGTAAAATATATATTCACGCTCTGAACAGTGCCTAGAGCCACCCTAGAACCACCCTTCAACACATGTTGCGGGGATGTAAAGTATATCGAGATAAAATTGCCGTCTCCGAGGAAACTCTACGGGCGCGGTGGTCCGCCGCACTGCTCAGCTCAGAACTCCGAAGCCAACTTTGGGCCGTCCAGCGAGCCATGGAGGCCGCACGGGAGCAGCAGCTCCCAGTGGCCATCTAGGCGGCCCATGGCCTGGGCCTCCCTATCGCTGGATTCCAATTAAAGTTATCTCGTCTTATCTTCCATTAGTGCACGATATATTAGTACAATATTATTTACATAAGACGAAGCTGATGGGCTTTCCTGCCTTTCCTTGCCTTTGCGCACGCACGAGCCTGTTGAGATTAATTTGTCGTGTACGTTTGTTCTTTTTCTTCTTGCGGTGACTGTGTTGTATAGATACGATTAGTATCAAATAAAACCTTATTTGTGAATTTGACACCTGTCCTGTTCCTCGTTTTGCGTGGGGCCCTTTCGCGACATAATTCGTAATGCGCCTCTGCAGTCTCGCCCAGTTGTGAGTCATTGTGTGTAGACTGAATTATTTGAGTGGTCCTGTTTAATTCAATAAATAGATGAGTGCTGCCAAGCACGCGATTATTCTCGAGCTGCTAGCTGCGAAGCGTTCGGGAAATTGATGCAGGCGGACGGTTCTCATCTGTGTTGGAGTTGGGTTTGTGTCACGAAGACGCCGCGCCTGTAACATAAAAAATCGAGGCGCCATAGCTGGCCCCATTCGGACAACAGCCACCCAAACATGCTGTAGCTAAGAACAAAAAAGAAAGCTATTTCGCCTTAAAGGCCAAGCAGAACGACATTTCACTTGGGATAAAGTGGTTACATATAAGTACTAGATATGTCTGAATCCATCTTGGTAAAGGTAAACGGATGGTGATCTGAAATAACAATCAAGACGACGACTCATGCACATGGGGCTTAGCGAATATGACGGAAGTCCGAGCATGCGCCGCCTCCGAGATTTATATGCGCAGTGCTGGCTGCTGCCGGCGGCGCTTAATGTTGGAGGTCAATCCGAAGAGCCGCGCTTTCTGGGCAGACTTGAACAAGTTACAGAAAAAAGGTAACCAATTAGAACTGTAACCAATTATTGCAAAAAATATTCGATTACAAGTAGCAACTACTGCCCCGTGAAAGTAATTAAGGAATTAATAGTAATCGTTTACGCTTACGTTACTTTCCTCTGAGCCTTTCTTAACCCGAACAAAAAAAATTGTTGAGAAGGCATTGAAATATTGTTGGCCAATGTTGAGTTTTTGAGGAATTATTGAGTTTGTTGGAGAATTGTTGGGTTGAGTGTTGAGGACTCTTGAATATTGGCCACTGAAATTTAATTGGAACACCAGTGGGTACCTCATTGTTGAATAATTGTTAAGTTACCATTGAAAGTCCATTGTGCTAAGACGGCCCGTTGGGTTAGTTTTGTTGAATGGTTGTTGAGTTACCATTGCTTCTGCGTTGAACTGACACTGTGGTAGTTCTGTTGACCTATTAATGAGTTACTATTGCAACAGCATTGAAAAGCACATTGTGGCACAGTTGAGATGCCATTGAGATTTCAGAAGTCGCCATTGAAATATGATTGACGTTTCGTTGGGCTAGTGTATTTTTATTCATATATTGAAATTGCTTTGCTGTTCACACTTGCATGCCCCGGTGCCTCCTCATAACGTCCCCAAACACAAACAAAATCAAAGGAGACCGTGATCAACTTGAAGTACCTTTATTTACACTAAAGATGCGTGCACGTGAAACATTATTACAGAACATAAGGCACCACTACATCGAACCTGGAGACATAGGCTAGAACCTACAGCACTCTAGCAGTGTAAATACATCTGAAAAAACATATACATATGAATCCAATCAAACGATCATTGTGCTCTTCACTTTCGACTTAAGTTTATGACTAAAAGGCAAAGCGATTCAAAAGGCAGGGCTTAAGCATACCCTTGTAGCAACCAACTATGAACACATGAACACTTGAAGCTGCTTGCATGTGAATACACAAAAGACATCTGAATATATTACATTAAAATGCTGCGCACACTAACACATCACAGGAAGAGCTACGGCTGACTGTGAGAAGGCAAAATAACAAACTTGAAACAAATGACTTCACGCAAATATATACAAGCTTTAGCACGTCTTTCACCGCGATTAAAATTTCATGAAGTACCAAAGTACACGTGCCTGAGCTTTGTCTTCGAGATATATATATTTTCATGTTACCCAATTATTTTATAAAATAACATCCCTCAACTTAGCTATTATTTGACGAGACATTTAGAAAGCTGTCGGGCATGGTGAACACCTGAATCATGTTTCTGACAAGCCAGGATTGCTTTCTTCAGAAATAAACTTGTAAAGCTTTTGTGTAATGAAAGCAGCTTATCTCCCTGGCACAAGTCAAGAACAAACAGCACACCATTTGATTATGTTAATTTGGGGTACAGAAGAGTTTGTTGGTGGCATTTCCTCAATTTAGTGAGCTCATTTTCAGGTAATTTTTCTGGACTTGCACAAAGCTAATTAAAGCACTTTTTGGGGCCTTTTTCCCTATACCCAGCAACTAAGTGGTACCTCAGTCAATAAAGAGATAAGGAAAGGCTAATACCTTGAACGATAAGAGAAAAAATAATTATTTAGCACAGAAAATTGGTAGTAACACACGGTTAACACAATTCCAAACAGCCAAATAAATGGTCAACTGCACTTTCAGTGTCAAGCACCCCAGAAATAGTCACAAAGGATGAGAAAAGGTTCGAATGACTCGACAGCCAGATTGATGAGACAGTGAAAAACGCAAATAAATGCATATACGAAACACCAATTACCTCAATTTCGCAGATTAAATGTTATTAAAATAGCACCAGAATTTTGCTGCATAAAATACATAAAGGTTGCATAAAAATTAGGACAAAGTAGTAACTGAAAAATGGAGGGAGCTACAGCACCCATGTTGAAAAAAATTACAAGGAAAATGATATATATGCTTATTTAAGCTCACAATTTTCGCTCCAACATATAGAAAAAGAACGCATGCACTTAAAGCATAAAAAGGTTCATGTGCCTAGAGAATGCAGCGCAGTACAAAGAAGCGTCATGAGAACCGAAAAGTAGATCTTACTACGAATGCTTGCAACCTACAATCAGGCATGCGCCATGTAATGCCTTGAATGGATGAAATGCATAAATGTTACACACAAAGGAAGTTACCATCACTCTTATTGGCTTCCTCAGGGGACTCCTTGAAGTTGAACTAGAAAAATGTACTCAGTGTCAAAAACAGAGAAGATAAGGCCCTATAGCGTTCTTCCTGAAATAAACAGCGCAAATAACTTCATGTATCAATTCTATGGACACTCCGCCAATTCGGTGTAAATTTATATTTGACAACCACCCAAACAGAGACGAGAAGGATGAATTAAGGTGGGAACACACATGAACGCTGACTCAACTAGAAGTTTATTCGTGAAGACGAAGATATTAAACACACTGGCCAACTTCACAAAGAAAAAGCCTTGGATGCGCAGCAGAAATAGTCCGGCACAACAAAAAAGGACCGAAATACGTCCTGTAGAATAAACATGTGCGTCAAAAACTAACAAAAACATGAAAACTGAAAGTTTTGTCCTGTAAGTGATATTAGCGAGAAGTACTGCAGCAACTCTTTCCCACTAAGGGTCACAGAAATCTTGCTTGTGAATATTTCTTCGTGATCAATAAATAATGCTTCCATAAGTCCTCTCGTGTTCTGGTCTTTGTGATGAAACAATCGTTCTTTCTGCTCTATACCGCAACACCAGAGGAGTTCCAGAAGCAATATTTATTGATCACAAACGAAACAAATGCATAACCAAGTTATCTGTTGCCCTTAGTGGGAAAAGGTTGCAGTTCTCAAAAGAGCATTTCTCGTTGGGTAGTATCACTTATCGGACAAATCTTTCGCTTTTTCGAAAGATTTGTCCAATAGTTCTCGTTTTTCACGCACGTTTATTCTACATGACATGGCTTTTTCATATTTTTTTTCTTGTCGCACGTGGCTGTTTCTGACACGCATGCACGGATTTTTACCTTTGCCAAGTTGACCAGTGTGTTTAATACCTTTGTCATCAAAAGCAAACTTTTAGTAGAGCTTGCGCTCGTGTGTGCTCCTACCTATTTCGTCGTCCGTCGTCCGCCTCTGTTCGTGCTGCTGTTTACAGTACGCACGTATCACTTGGTTAGGCTGGTAAACATTCTCACAAGCAAAAGTAAATGCCTCCCCTCAAAAGGTAGCCCATCCTTTACTACTAAACGCCAGAGGAAATCGAAAGTAAGCCTTCACAGCGTCCATGCGGCAGCTAGTACACCACAGTGCAGCACAAACAATAGTTGAAAATCCAACTTGATGGAGAGCGGCAACAGAGATGCGAGC
The DNA here is from genome assembly GCF_023375885.2 of Dermacentor andersoni. Classification (NCBI taxonomy): domain Eukaryota; kingdom Metazoa; phylum Arthropoda; class Arachnida; order Ixodida; family Ixodidae; genus Dermacentor; species Dermacentor andersoni. The sequence continues at coordinate 108,266,157 of NC_092820.1, read as the reverse complement.
TTGCTAGTGAATCAACCATATATCAACGAGTGTCTCTCGCACGACGCCAAGGTGCTTTTGGCGTAGAACACTTTAGCACCTGGGAATTTGCTGCATACGTAACCTGTGAGAAGGGAATGTGGACAGAAAATGAGAATACGCGGATTAAGAATCTGCCACACACTGCACATAACTACGCACGAAATAGAAGTACACACTATACTGGCAAGTAAAATTTTGCGACTCTTTACGAGTGCCGTCGAGAAAAGGAAGAAATGGGTTGCTACGGTAAATGTTAGCTAAAACACGCACAGCGATGTTTCACAGTGGACAAAATATTCCCGGTTCTCTCGCAGAACGAAAGAACACGCGACGGTGTATAGCCGATACCAAACAGATATCGAATCTTTGGGTAGAAGTCCAGTAGAAGGAACGACCTAAACATACGCCGAGAGCGATGCGAGCGTGCCTGTACGAGTGAGAACATGTACCGCTTCTTTGAAGCTAGCCGCTCCGGCGTGGCTTCGATCATCCCGCGCGATTTGTGTGCAGAACGTCGCGTACACGCCCTTGCGCCTTTTGCGCGGTAGCGTCCGCGCAGTGAGTTAGCTTCATGCACGCGTCATTCTTCACCGCGCAAATGGTGCTCGAGTGCGACGCTTAGCTCGAGGCGACAACGCGCCGATTGGCGCTCCTTTCGCTTCTGGAAACAACGCACATTCGGATCGGTCCAACTAAAAGAGGCAGCAGAGAACGGTGGCATGTTTCGGTTATCGCTTTTATTAAAATTGTACAGTACGCCTTCAACGGCAACCCGCCGCGCTAGATAGAGATGCTTACTGCGGTAGTTTTGGCGGTGATAGGCAATAAGATGAGCCCGTCGGCGGCTGTGTTCTTTGCCCACGTCGTCACCACACCTTTGTTCATTTGCGCTGTGTATCCGTGAACAGTCACCGCGCGCAAGCTGTGACTAATCGGTTAGCCGTTCTCCGCAAATCCCAGAGAGGCGAAATATATTTCGCGGTGCGCCGCATCATTAGCCGCAACCTAAATCGAGGCGCGCTTAACCGCTACGGCACAAAAGGTGATCACACTAACCGTATGCTATACGATGAGCCATTACGGAAAAAACGACAATTCTGATGTTCCACGTGCCAAACCAACGATGAGGCACGTCGTAGTTAGGGATTCCGTATTAATTTTGACTTCCTGGAAATTTTTACGTGCATACAATGCACAATGCACGAGCGTTTTTGCATTCCACTCCTTTGGAATGCGGCCGCTGCAGGGATCGTATCCACGACCTCGAGCCCCAAATTGCCACGGAGGCCGCCATAGTTACGAAATGCGTAAGCGTGAAGTGCAACACTGCCTTCCGTACGAGTGTGGTACAAACGTAGCACAGCTGCACACCTGCTGCACGATTATTTGTCGCGGTTCTCCTGAGCTCGTAGTGCCTGCCTAAATACCTTGAAAGGCAGCGCGCCTCTCACGTATCGGAACGCGATAACAAGCGCTTAGACGGCATACGTGAGCCCCCATGAAAAATGACGTGGCCACTGCACAAAATAATCACTGCGCAGAGAAGCCGATCCTTATGTTCCAATTGTGTTCTCTCATACAAATGAAGGAAACGTTATTAGACAGGAACAAATGAAGCAATGTAATTTTACGCACATGGGGCGCCGCTGCCTCTTCGCCTACCATTGTTTCAAACGAAGTGACGGCGGCAGCGAGTTAGTATCGCGCGCATTTGCTCCGAGGCATGCGGTTTGCTTGAAGAAAGTGAACGGTGTGCTTAACATCTCACGCTCGTCAATGTCAAAATAGAAAAGAAGGCTACGTGCACAAGAAAACGAGATTACTTACCTATCTTCAGAAGTGCGGCTGCGACTGTTTCGGGGTGCCTTCTCTCCAACAGGCATCATGGCCTCTGCCGCGCAACTCATCAAAACCGTCAGGCTCGCACATCAGTAGAAGACTAGTAGCTCAGTGAGCCAACCACTACAACGGATAAACGTTCCACTTTCGTCGTTAAAGCATTTCACTAAAATGTGCGTCATGATGTCCAAAAAGAAAATACTTTCATCAAAAAGCACGGGGCGTGAACTACCGCACAACTGCAACCGAATAACTGAGTCCGAAAGCCGTTCACAGCTTCACTATCGTATTCAGTTATAAAAACCTTTCAAACACAAAATAACGGCACTTAAGAACCTCTCATTAATTAGCAATAATTTTTTATCAACTAACCTTCATAAATTTTTAAGAACTACCTAATTTGTAGCGTAAACAATAAATACAATAAATACCAAAAAATGCGACTACGAAACTAGCGGTAACCGTGTGTACTGTTGAAAAAGTGTGCGCAAAACGAAGCTCGGTTGCACCCGCTTGCGCGCACACATACACACCCGAACGCTACCTTAACGTTTTTTGCGCCACCTAGAAATAAAGATTGCTACTAGTTTTGCTATTTTTACAAAAATGAAGCTTTTAAAATAGTTTCTAGCATCTTTACAGACGACGAGGTGACAAGTAAGGTACAACAAGAGTCCGTTACCTGTATTTCTTTCATTTCCCTTTGGTGTTCTTAACTGAATACACCAGACCTGCAGGCTTGGGACATGATAGGACGACAGTTCGGCAAGGCTCAAATAAATCGCGTGCTTCTTGCAAGGCGAGAAACGGGAGCAGCCGCAGATACAGCGATTAGCTGTGATACTGTTGTGCCTGTTGCTGAATCCGGAGCTCTTTGAAGTCAATGGTTACAGCGGCTACGCGCTGCGATCTCAAAGCGTGTTCATTCTTTGATCTCTAGTACCACGGACATTGGATAAAAAACTATATTTGCTTTACGGACAGAGGGTACGTCAAGGGAAATTCGAAGACCTCACCCGTGTATGTTTGTAGCGTGTGCGCGCTTGCATCCTACGGTTCCCACAGTGCGTCCGATTTTCGAAGGTAGCGTCGTCGGCCTGTCGGCACCTGTCTTATAGCCGGCCGCGCTGCCGCCGTGACTACTTTTGGGGAACTCCACATGCGCTTAGTCACCGTGTTTGCAAGTGAATTTCGCATTCTTCTGCTCCCCGAAACGTGCTCATTTCGGATCGTACCAATGGTTATGTCATCTAGTGTATGTTAAAACGACGATGGCATTTGTACACCGGCGAAGAAATAAATCGTTATAACCTTGGGCGGTCATGAATCTAGTCTAACGTTGCAGTTTTTACGTAGCGAAAATTGCTACGAAAGTGGGGCGGTCCCGGAGATAGGCGCTTCAAAGCGCCAGCTGTAGCGACAGCACCAGGAAGTGGCACGCGGCGCACACGCCAAGCATTTCAGAGCTTACAGGCTTTCGAATGAGAGGAGTATGCGCGCGCTCGCGGCCTATTGGTTAGAGTACCGGGCTCGAAGGCCGACGTTCGATTCCACCCCATCGGTCACACATAATTTTCTTTTAATGAAAGCGAGGCGAAAGAAGAACCTACCTGCCACGAAGTGACAGGAATGAGGTGGAAGGCATCGCAAAACATGTTTGGAATGTCTTCATATGCGAGTCCTAATTATTGTATACTGGACTCAACTGCTACACAACAAAAAACAACAAAAAATCAACACAAATTACCCAATAAATTGTTTATTGAGAACACTCAACGGTAATATTGTTGTGCAAGGGTTGAGTGAACTCAATTGCTCTCGAAAATTTGTTGAAGTCCGTTGTTTCAACAATTGCCCAACAATATATCAATGGTTAATCAACAGTCATTTTTGTACGGGAACATTGTAGAGATGCAGTAAACCGAAGGAGCTGGCCCCGCCTAGTGTTCCTGTATGTGCTCCCGCAGGGAGCAGAGTTGCGCATACCTTTTCCGGCGTCGCTCGCATCGCTATTCGCCGAGCGCTACCACGTGGTACAAAAATGACGTCAAATGATCAACTGCGCCGCTGCGAAGCCAACTTCACGGGCAGGGTGCCGGCTCGTTTCTGTCAGTGCCATCGAAATTGCAATCAGCGGACCGTCAAGCGCGTGCGTTGCACCGATCGGCTCGTGGTTGCAGGTACGGTGTTGGACGATATTCAGTTAATAACTTTGGTGAAGTGGTAAGAAACACATCATTTTGAAACTTGTATTCCAGTATGATGGGGTGCAGCGCATCAAACTGCCCAAATAGCACATAAGCTTATTACGCGGTGACGTGCGGACGGACGAGACCGGCAGGCTCCGAAAGGGACCAGGATATGCGAAGTGCGCTCGCCTTGTTTACAGAGGTGAGTTCGGCTTGTTTACACTACAGCAGCATTTATCTCGAGTAGCACTCCTGTACACGCTGAACTGCGTACGTCTGGCGTGAGTGGTTGTTCACTTGTGCAATTTTTGAAGTATATGTGCAGCGCGACACAGACGCGGGACAAAGAATGGACGACACGTCTGTGTCGCGCTGCACGCATACGCCAACAATGTTAGCTTACCAACTAGCCCAATTCGCTGTGTAGCTTGTACAATTGTTCTGACTATGCGGCTCCATAACAGTATGTTCAAAACAGAGTAAATATTAGCAGATACGACTTGCCCACTGCATCCTGGCTTTTCTCTACTGTTCTTCTTTGTCGGCGTTCTCATTTTTCATGTAAGCTGGATCAATGTACTCGCGTTCATTATTTTGTAGTATGCGAAAACATCATGCGCTCCCGCTGATGAGACAGCTGTGATAGCTTCAGCATTTACCGCCCGCAATATATGTTGCTTGCTCGATCAGCCTTAGTCGACGTGAGGAATGTGAAATTATTTTTGTACGTTTAATAGGTGCTGTGTTATAGTAAATTAATCTGAGTAGTGTGAAGAGATAAAGAAAAATGTATTGTCATATTACAATCTGCAATGTGTGAATAATTACTTTGCAAGTTTGCCATATTATGTGATTATAGTGCAATCAAAATAACCTATTGTTCCTCTTAATAACTTGTTACCTTTCCAGTGACTTTGAATTCTGCCCCCAAGGCTCCAAGAACCGGCACTCATCCGCTGCTGCCACGAGCCATTGCTCATCCATTCCCTTGTACGAAATAAATTTGATCCAGAAACTCGTGCATTTTGAATATTTTTCTACTCATAAATTTGCTGCTACGAAGCAGCTGTTAAGTTTGCGGTATGAATCATAAAAATAAGCTCTGCATAAAATGTGCGCAGGTGAACATTTGAAATGCGCTTAAATATACGTGTCTGTACCGCATATATCGAAAACGTGCAGCAGCTGTGAATGACGGTTAGCGACGAATGACGGTCACGGTTAACGCTCACTGACACAACTGCAGGCGCGATAGTTCTCTTGGCCACGATCATTATTCGTCTGATTTCGGCAGGCAAAATGTGCTCACATAATTGTCCACCACACATGCGCGAAGTTTTCTTTTAACACCCTTTATATATTTCTTGCCTTCCGCCTCCGCGAGAAATGTTCATATCCATGCTGAAAAACATTGCACCGCTTTTTTTTTTTGCAAGGTGATACGCGTTTACACGCGAATTTTTGAGCTGTTCGAGTCACGGGTGCAATCACAATTTTATTTCGAGGGAGCGAGTGGGCTCCTATATTGACACGTGTACTTATCGTTATCGGGCGACCACGTTTCGCCGCTTAACAACTGTAATCGCACAGCGACGGGCGCGCCTGCGTGTATCCGACGTTTCTGGAAAGTTATCGATGCTTCTACCCGGCTGTCTGTTGTCGCCGAACCTTGTGTTATCTGATTTCATCGCGTAACGCGAATGGTGTAGAACTTTGTGGAAGGCACGCGGGTCCAAACGATTAGTCTGGAACATTCGACGACTGCTCTATAAAAGCCGACGCGCTTGACCCGCTATCAGATTTTCGACGATCGCCGAATGTGTTCGCCGCTTTCGTTGTGCTATAAGTGTAGCCTGTTTTGTGGGCACAGGTTCGCCCAATAAAATCTAGTTTTGCCTTTCACAGTATTGCCACTGTGTTCTTAACGTCACCACCACGTGACAATATGTACAGGGTCGTCCTTTTTGAAAGGGAACACGCGAGCGCGTGGCCTGTGCTCTGCGGCGGCTGCCTAGAGCGCCGGTCAGTGGCAGCAAGAGGAAGCACGTCCGCTTTTGGCGTCATCTATTGACGGTCAGAATGACTAGGCATGGCCGATTGGAAGCGCCTATTGGACTTCCGTCCCCGTATTACTGATGCGCAAGCAGCGGGGCCTGCAGCGCGAGCGCGATTTGCTAGCAGCAGACGCTGGCGCTTGGCCTGTAGGCATCATCCCTATAATATTTTACGGCTGACTCAGAGACAAGATAATAGAATACCGAGATTGTCATGATGGAAATTGGAGTGATGAAGATTGTTCAGACGAAGAACCCGTGTGATTTTAGTGGTGTTTATTAGGTTTAAGGCACCTGAAATGACAAATGTGCTTCTGAAACAAAAATTATTTCGATGATTGCTGTCTCAGGTGGGACTGTGTTTTCCAAGCAGCAAGTTGCGAAGACATGCTTTCGCCTAAGGGCACATATACAATATAAATCACTCAGAAAAAACGTAGAACGCTGGATCTTCTAAAACATGGTTTTTTTATTTATTAATGAATTGTTTACATAAAAAAGATGTGGGATGGCCCAGGCAAAAAGTGACAAGTTCGTTTTATTGAAACCTCAACCCCCTTTTTACGTGGTATACAGAAAACGGGAACACTCAAATATACCTAAACAACAAAAAATGACTACGGAACTAAGCATACAAAAGAAGCTGTACAAAAATATTCTTGCAGGTTAGATTTTATTAGCAGTTCGTCTGGAGAAAGTGTAGTCTGTATGCTTCTAGCAGAGACTGCTTGCTTGGGAATATTGAGTAATGGCTCGTTTTTTGTACAACGCCTACTGGTAAATACTTCATGTGCGAGGGATGATTTCCCTGTCAAGCCTCAGTTACCAGCAAACAAATTATCGTGTAGTGTGCGCTTTGGCTTTTCAAATGAGTGCTTGTAAAGTAATCACTTTAGTGTAGTTATAATCATTGAATCAGAGTTTTGATAGGGATAGTTATCAACACCTGCCAGACTGAACAAAACTTAACCATTACTTGTAGAGTAATCGTGCTGGCTGTCTAGACACACTGTCCAATGCAAATTGCTACGGCGTATTGAAATCTTGAGCTGTGTCGAAACAATGGCGCACATATATATGCGAAAGTTTGAAAGAACAGCATATCATCAATGCGGCGTAGTGAAACCCCGTTGTATTATAAATAAAGAACTGCTACAGACAAAGGACGGAGGGAGACGACGACGCAGGGTGCTTCCGTTGTATTACAACCTCCGGAAGATTTTCTAAATTTATTGAAATTTAACACTTCGCGAGCAGATAAAATAAGACAAGTAGTCATTTGCACGAGGACCGATGCGTTAGAATGATCAGCGTAACGCATTCTGACATAGATGCCAGGACTTATACAGGAGGCTCGCCTGAATTCAACCTCATTGCCCACAGAAATTTGTTCGAGAAGCCAAACTTTTACTTTTTTGAAGATTATTGAAGCACGACCCTAAGGAGAATGTTGCAGTTACTAATTTAGATTTGTACACGTGCACCGGGATCAGATTTGCTTGCACATGACTGGAAATAAATGAATCACACTTATATAATGCAGCTAGTGCAGTTTTTGACGAGATGTTTTGTTATTTGGGGAGTGAGCCTTTGTCCACCTTATGGATTATTGCACTATAAGTCTAGGTAAAAGGGGGCCATTTTCTTTATTTTCCCATCGAAAACGTTCTCAATAACAGAACGCTCCGAAATTAAGGTAAGTATATCATTTGCGTAGAGCTTAACCAACTGGTTCACAAGAACATCCACAGCTGCCATGTAATATCGCGGCTGACGGGCGTAGAAGCTGGTTGAAATAGTCCCCTGCCATGTGGGACGCACTGCTGCTGGGTACAACGTGAAAGTTTCATTTTCTGAGGACGAATTCAACTGGAACTGGACCTTGGCTACCGCTTGGTTGAAATACACACGAGCAGCTCCCAGGAAATTGTCTTGATCTCCAATAGTGCATTCTGCATTGACGACCCAGGTAAACGCAAGTTCCGCATCCACCATGACGTGCCCTCCTTTACAGTATCGCGTAAAAGGCTCGAAAGTGCCCTCTATGAAGAAGTATGATGATGTTAAATTAAGGGCGAAAGGGCCCCACCGCCATCGCTCGAGCCCAAATTCCTCAGAGAAGTAGACGTCCTTCATTGAAGAGATGGCACCGTTAATCGCAGCGTCCGATACGAGCTGGTGGTCTGAAAAAAAGAAGATAGTGATAAGAAAAGTACGTTCTATATTTTGCTCGCGCGAAAAGGATTCAGCACAGACACTTAAGACTGTTTGCGTGTGCGAATTGAAAAGCACTATTGGCGGCGAGCTCCACTACTGGAAAAGCTGGCGCCACTGTCAGCATGACGTGGCATGAGGGATCACGTGTATTCAGTGGCCGCTTCGGCTGCTTCGGAAGCGCCGAAGCAAGCTGAAAACGATAGTTTAGGGTCCCACCTGCGCCGCGGTTCTGATTAAGGGGTGTGGCTTTACCGCCTTCGGTGTCAACTTTACAATATCTGAAACTACTATAATAGATAGTGGCTGCCTTTGGAGGCGTGCATCATGGTAGACTACTGCTCTGTGCCGCAGTGCCGGACGTACGCAACAGAGCTCGGTGTCAGCCTTATTCACACGTAGCCGCAAGGCAAGGAGCTGCGTGAAGCTTGGCTGGCGAAATTTAGAACCGGCAGACATACATCGGCTAGAACTCGGGCATGCAGCAAGCACACGCGCGAGGAAGATTCCTCCTGCGGCGCCGGAACTGCGCGATGTTCGGCGAGTAGCATAAAACGCGCACTGAGACGCTCGCCCGCTGGCCGGCTAATGTCAGGACGGTTTGGCCTAATAACTTGGTGCTAGACACTGGCAAGTTCACTGGAACGGAAGGGAGCGGTAAGGCGCACATTAAGGAAAGGCATGGCATATGGTCCTGTTTGTGTTAAGAATTATTGCACTGGATTACAAAAAAGAAGCCGGGGGAAAAATCGCACGCTGCGAAGACCGATAAACATGCAGTGCGACGCAGCTCGATAAATAGATAAATAGATAGATAGATAGATAGATAGATAGATAGATATATAGATAGATAGATAGATAGATAGATAGATAGATAGATAGATAGATAGATAGATAGATAGATAGATAGATAGATAGATAGATAGATAGATAGATAGGCGAGCAAGCTCAATGCGGCTGAAATAGGCGAGGAATGCTAATCGCATTAAAACGTTGCCTTTTGTGAACACGTGCGATAAGTTTTCTACTTTATATGGTAATTCAAGCTGGTTACATATACAATTACAAAATACTGCACAGTTATAAGAGCTTTATGGAGGGTTCACTGAACCTATGAATAAACCTCGAATAATTACAGGAAATGAAAAATGCATAGACTATCGCTATCAACCGCCCTAGCCAGTTTCTTCGTGGAGCGCTCTCTGTGGCTGGCAACACTCTAATATTTCTTTACGAGCAATCCTTAGGAGCCTGGAACCGCAACACATTGACATATTGAGAAGTACCTGCGACGGCATCTCAGAAACATTCACTGCGAGGAATTTGTTGGCCCATTTCAGGAACGTTGCGGTACGTTCTATCGTCTATCTTTTCGGGTCTCTTATATAAAAGAAAGCGTGCAAGAACCCTTGGTGATGATTGCTAATGTAAGCGAATATCTGAAGGCTCCTTTGAGACATTCGTTTTAATAAAGGAATGACGCTTGAAAAAGGAGGTGTGCGTTTACCTGCAGTGCAAATACGTAGGCAGCGTTTTTTGTTTCACTGTGTTTATCTGTAGCGAACAGCCGTTAACCAGCTCATCTGTAAAGTGGTAGTATTGGTGGCTATACATATAAGCTAATTGATCATAAGTGTGTTGTCTCAAGAGGCTTTAGTGCCTGCGCGGAAGGCGATTGGCATGTTGCTCTACTGCCACCGGGGCCTTCTGCTTCTCTCCCGTTTGAACCTCCAGAGGTCCGATAGCAATCGCGGTAGAGTACATAGGTCTCAAAGAGCGCATTCGGAGAGCAACGTGCATCCCAGCTCATTTTCGCGAGGGCACGCCTCCTTCGCATTGACGCCTCTGTATCGGCGAGAAAATTGCGACCAAAAACAACCATGAAAACAGGCGAAAGAGCCAATGAAATTGAATTGATTGGAAAACCATATGACCAACGGTGTGATGCCAGCTTGGGCTCCCAGCACAGCAGCCCGATTATTGAACCGTTAGGCTACGATCGTTTTTCTGCTGAGCAAAATGTGTGCGGCGGCAGTCTGATTCGTTCACGAGTTGACACATATACTATTGTCGCGCGAGCGCCAACCCGCTTTGTGAGACACTGCGCCGTCTGTTCTTTCATAGTGCCCGTGTTGTTGCGCAGTTAATATGAATCAGCACCAATTCGCCCCCCATCTGTCAGTACCTCTCTGTGACGACTGGTGCATGCGTCGCATCACGAAACACGACTGACAGAAGGAGGCCGCAAGCCATTTTTCGTGCAATTTCAGCCATTTAACAAAAAGAAAAAAAAGAAAGAAAAGAAGAAAGGGGGTGCGCGCGCGCACTTGCACGCACGCACACTCGCACCTGTTCATAAAAACATAGGCCAGAAGCGATCCTTCATGATTATCTATGTCATGCGAAGCCTTTCACGTATGGTCAAGCGAAGCAAACTTGTGTGCGAAAAGTGCTAAGTACGGTATGACGACGATGGTATGATAACGTGTTGCCGGTGCACCAGTAATGCCAGTCGGATGACGATATTAAATTGATTACAATGGTATGATGACAACAGCATGACGACAATCATTAGGCGACGAGCGTATGACGACGATGGCGTGTCGGTTATGCAATGGCGACGTAGGGATCACGAAGATGGACTCACAATGATGTTTTGAGGATAAGGGTATAATGGGAACGGGATGACGACGGTGCAGTCACTGCAACACCATTATGTAAGCGACCACGTTGACATAACGGTGACTTTGGGATGGTGACACGATATCGGCGATGACAAGACGACGATGGAATGATAACGGGGCCTTGATAACTATATTAAAACACAGTGACAGCAAGAGAGTGAAAACGGTGAAACGATTAGGATGACATAAAAGTGAAACGATTATCACAATGTCCGCACGGCAACGAAATCACGACGAACGAATGACTGCGACGGCATCACAACGGCGGCGTGTTAGTGTTGGCACTCACGTCTGCTGTCACGCTCATCAGCTGACGTAGCGGACCGCCTTGATTCACACAATATCCACCGGTTTCTTGCAGGATGTCCTACGTATACTGGCCAATTAATAAGCGCCGATTCGCACTATGTCCGATGTTTGCTTGCACTGTGCCCGGCATTTTTTCGAGCTGCACTATCTCTAGGAGCGGGCAACATTTTTTTAGAGAAGAAACTGGCGCACCCTTCCGCGTGACCTTGATTGGTTCGGAATAGGCGAAGAAATGCTTGGCACTTACAAAAAAAGTGGTCGTGTCATTGGGGTCACCAGATTGCCCCTGTTGTCACAGACACCCTCGCGTGACACGCACTATTACTCGCCTTTCACTAGTGCTTACACAAACGTTGATGGATGTGGTAACGCTATGAACAAACCCAAATGGTGGATAGCAAGCTGCTTCAAAATGCTTCGCACAAGATCAGTTCGCACAGTGCGCGGTAAATATACTGCCGGTCTTGTGTTGTTTTAAATAACAAAACAAATATTCTACTTGAGAACACTAATGAAGTGACGCCTGAAACTAAACAGAGGCTTTGCACATTCACAAGTCGGGTGAGTAGTGTCTAAGTAAGCTATCGAGTACGCTAACAGAAAAGTACATTTATCTTCTAACACGTTCCTAACTGTGCTGTGATTGTTTGGGAAGGTCTGATGTATCTTTCTCGCCATATGTAATGTTGATGCGCGTGCGAGATGTCTACACATTCGCTGCTTGTATACTGTTCTTTGACATGTGCCAGCGTTCTTTCTTAAGTAAACGCTGGCGCATACGCCTAAATAAATGCTTGTTTGAGAGCGCTGCGTCCACGTCGTTATTCGCGTTTTGTACTCGATGTATTGCGCATTATTGAAAATGAATCTGTTCCATTCAAAGACGCTGCGTATTGCTGCTTTGCTTAAGTAGTACCGGAATCTTCCTCCCCCTTCTCCCAGACGGTGTCGTCCGCCATATTCTTCCTAACTCGCTCGGAAGGAGCGGTGGAAAACGATCCTTTCAGCCGTCGGCGGCCATTTCTACGTCACGAAAACTAATGGAGATCTCTGAAAATTAAGATGATTTCCACAAAATGTACACAGCAAGAGAGCGACAGAGAAACGAAAAGCTAAAAGTATGGAGGCTAACCAAGGACGTGCAACGTTGACGGCCTTATACTTGGGGATGGAGAAAGGGGTAATTACTGACACTTGAACATGTTATGAGTGTGGCTGTGTACTTCATTGTTACTAGTATTACACCACGCTAACAATACGATTGTGGACGGAAACAGCTTCCAGGAGGAAGTCTAGCGACGAAGAATAGGTTCTGTCGGCGGTGCCTAAAACGCTTTCGCTATACAAAGGTTTGTAGAGCGAGAGCTCTACTACAACATATAATCCCGAGGTCATTCATCGTGTCGCAATGAGCTTGAGCCGCCGGAGCGCAAGGGTGGCAGGTATGACGTTACGCCACACGCTCCGCTGCGGAGAGGTGTCGCAGCTTCGCTCGTTCGGAGCCTCGCCGCTGTGGTACCACGTGACTAGGCGACGGTTTAACGGCTGCTTCGCCGGCGCTTGTCGCTCAGTCTCGCCATGGATGGCGCGCTGGCTGGGCAAGCGACAGCCTGAATCCATTAATCCGGTTGCCATAGCCAGACGGCCGGCTGCGAAATCTGAAGCAAAGTTAACGTTGGCTGCTGAAACACCGGAGCAAAGGAAGGCCAGTTTAGCACGTTATAGAGAAGCTAACCAAGCGGGAAAGCGTGCCAAGATCGAAGCTACTGCAACTACAGCTGTCGTTCAGAATCAAGAACGACAACAAGGACGAAGCCGTGGATACAAGCAATGACACCCACACCCAACGTTTGACGAAGCGCACCTTTCGGCTGTTGGCAACACGACTGTCGCAACTGCCAAGGCTTCACCGCGACTTCACGAACAACCCGATAGACAGCGTGTGTAACGTGTGTGAAAGACTGGGGCCTAACTTTAATGAAACACTATGTGCAATTTGGAATTACAATAGAATTTATTAACAGGAACGACAGGGAGGTCGGTCAGAGCTAGTGCGCTCGAATCTGCTACTCTGCACTGGGGAAGAGGGAAGGGGAGTGAAAATACTGGGATGGACGATCATGATAAGAGAAGTGATGAGTGCTTATGTATATGGGACAGTTGCCTTGCTAGAGTCGCTCTTCGAGCTTGGTGCCCTGAATAAACTTCAACAACACTTTTGTGGCACGCACTGAAGTTGCAGTGTCAGGCCATGGGACGAGGATAGCTTCGTCCGAATGTGGGTGCCTGCCAACGCTGGCTAGGAAACTTTCTAACGGCCTTCGCTCCGGCATGTATGCTGGGCAATCGCACAGTATGTGTTGCAGTGTTTCAGGCACCTGGTAGGGTTCAAAATCGGGGCTGTTCGATTGGCCGATGAGGTGCGCGTAGCGACGGGTGAAAGCAGCGCCCAGCCGAATCCTGTCTAGCGATGACGTTTTGCTCCGCGTAGCCTTCGGGGGCAAACAGAATTTACCGTCTGGGTCGATCATATGTAGGCGTCTGTAAATGCTGTTATCGTGGGCTCTGTATGCCTTTATAAGGTCCTGCATGAGTGCCTTGATCATGGAGTTGGTGTCAGGTCGCGAGTAGGCAATCCCTACTTCATCAGAGGAAGAGAAGGCCGATCTTGCCTCACTGTCAGCGAGTTCATTGCCAATCACACCACAATGACTAGGCACCCATTTAAAAGTGATCACGTGGCCACTTAATTTAGCACTGTGATGAAGTTCGGCGATTTCCAGCACGAGCAGGTAGTATGGTCCTTTCTTTAAAAAGCATTTGGACACGACGTCGTGTTTCAGTGGCTGCCTGGCCATTGCGGTATCTCCGGCAACGACCTCGCTGACGAAGCTGCTAGGAAAGCACACGAAGGAGCAACCCTTGTTTCTGTACCTTTATCGCGGACCGACGCAGCCCAACACCTAAGCAAGGTAGCACACCGTATGACATTAGAGAAGTGGCACACACCTGAATTCACCCAAGAACGATTGCATTCCCTCGACCCTTCTATGCAACTGCGGCTGTTACCAGGGCTTCTGCGAAATGAAGAAACAATGCTGTGCCGCTTACGCTTGGGCGTCGCATTCACCAATGCATATACGTTTTTGATTGGAATGACTGATAGCGCCGACTGTAATGCCTGCGGTGCCGAGGAAACTATAGAACATCTACTGTGCTACTGCCCATCTTTTCAAAACGAAAGACATGACCTCTGCACAGCTCTCAATCAGCTAGATAGAACGCCGTTCACCTTGAAGAAGATCTTGGGACCATGGCCTCGCATATCGCAGCTACAAAAGGCCACAAAAGCTCTGCTGCGATATTTGAAGGCAACTGGATTGAGTCAGCGTCTGTGATCCGAACTGAGTGGCCGAACGATATACCCAGTGGACTTTCTCTTCTTCTTTTAACCTTTCCGTCCCCTTTTCCCTTTCCCCAGTGTAGGGTAGCCAACCGGGCTCAGTCCTGGTTAACCTCCCTACCTTTCCTTTATCATTTGCTCTCTCCTGGCTCCTGTAGCAATAAAATGCATAGATCTTGCACTATGTGCAAAATTTATGCAAAACCAAGCCAGACATTTCGCACGTGATAACTAGGTTTAGCAGAGTTAAACCTCAGCCAATTTTTTCTAAGCATATGCAGGAACTTCAGTTCCAACTTGGTCAACATGTAGTCGCTCTACGTGGTATACTGCAGGGGAAAAATTTACCTGGACATTGGTCATAAGACGAAGCCAAGCAGGAAGCCATCAGGGTCGTGAAGAAAGAGGCGACAAACATTATGGTAGTCTCTCCTGTCCCTGCAAAGGAACAGTGTCGCTGTCAACTGATGCATGTGGGTATTGTTCTTACTCCCCATCAATTGTAATGTTCGTTAGTAAAATTTACACAATAAATATTATAATTTTGTATTACCAGCTAATATTTTAATGATTTAGCTTGCTCTTCCAGTGAAACAATGGGTGCTGTAACTTTAAGGTATTTCCATTTGTTTCCACACCGTTTCCGCCATTAGTCTTTCGAGATTGGTCAAATTTTTTTGGTTCCGGCTGCTTCGCTTGTGTGACGCACGACGTCCGAAAACCACGTTAATACACTCTCTCGGAATGATGTGTAGGCACCGATTTGGCGGAAAAAAAAGGAATGAATTCTTTGCCGTTTTGCGCCGTTGTCGCCATTAGCCATATGCCTTTCGTCAACATTTTTTTTTTTCACGCCGTGCCCATTTGGCGTGTCTGTCACGCGAAGTCATGAAATCGAAAACTCATATCTCAAAGCGACGTCTACGCGCTAAAAACGCATTATCATGTCGAATAATAATAATAATAATAATAATAATAATAATAATAATAATAATAATTGTACCACTACACAAGTCAGGGAAAAAAGATAGTATTGAAAACTATCGGCCATTTTCTATATTGCCGATTATTGCTCAGGTCTTAGAAAAAGTCATTTTCCACATTATGTTTTCTTTTCTTAACAAATTTTCTATCCTGACCAATCGACAGTTTGGCTTTGTTTCAGGGCGTGGTACTGTGGAATTGCTTGAGGAATTTTCATATGAACTTATCTCGGCATTCGATCAGAATCTTTTCACATGTGCGCTATTTTTAGATGTAGTGAAAGCATTTGACACCCTGAATCATCAAATCTTGTTAAGTAAACTGCATTTTTGGGGATTCCGTGGGCCTTTTTACAAAGTTCTCAAAATGACTTGAGCAACATATTTCTCGTGGTCTCTACCGATGATAAGGTTGTATTTAGTTCTAAGCTGTCGGTAAAAGCTGGAGTTCTTCAGGGGTCCATTTTGTCGCCATTGTTGTTTAATATCTTCGTTAACGACTTCCCTTTGGCAATTTCGAAATGTCCAATATTCCAGTGTGCTGACAACACTGTATTATTGGCGAAACACCTTTCTTATGAAACGTCCACTGAAATTTTGCAAAATGACGTGTACAAGGCAATGATTTGGTTCTCTAATAAGGGTATTGTTGTAAATGCCCAAAAAACACAACTTGTTTGTTTTCGACTACTGTTATTACCATGCCTCTCTACTTGCATGAGTCGGACTGTGTTCATTGTAAATGTGCGCCTATTCAATACGTGAATTGTGTGAAATATCTCGGAATCTATTTCAATAGTAATTTATCGTGGCAACATCCCTTATCATTTATTTGTTCTAAACTGAGGTCAGTAGCTTGGCTGTTGTTTAATATCAAAAATATTGCACCCTTGTCTGTAAAAAAGATTATAGCACATGCACTAGGTTACAGTGTGTTGAGGTACGGCATTACAGTATTTGGCTTTTGTTCGCATCGTTGGAGATGCTGGGTAGACCGGATTATAAAAAAAAAAACATTCTTAAAAATGTCGCATACAATTCCTCAATAGTAACATCTGCAAATATCTTCCGTGAACTTGGTCTACCGAACTTCCATTCATTACTTATAGAAACAGTTGTCGTTAAACATTTCTGGAATTCCGCTTTCAAGCAAAAAAGTGCCGCCGTAAGAGAGCTTACAAAACATGTCCTTTATGTAGTTCCTCGTGGAGCAACAAGGTATGACGCGGCCACACGCTGTGCTTATGTGCCTGACATATTTAACAAATTACCAGAAGAAATTTTTACCGCGACATCAAAAAGCACTCTCAAACACTTCTTAAAGCAGCTACAGTAAAATTAACCTCTTAAAAATTTTTTTGCGTCGCAATATTTATCTCTTAAACTTTTGTTACATGTAGATAACTACATGTTATATTGTTCTTTTCATTTTTTTGCCATTCGTTTTATGTTTTTATTTTTTCCTTCATGTCTCATGAATTTATATATATTTTTTGCCTTCTCTATCATATTCGTTGGCACGGTCCTACAAACTGAGGCTTAAACCGGCCTGCTTGTGTTGTTTTGTATACTTCGTGGCAATAATAATAATAATAATAATAATAATAATAATAATAAAATAATAAATTTTATTATTATTGTTATTATTAAAAATATTGCGTGAGTTTCTTCAGCTCGGCTTAGAAAAGTGAGCATTAGGTGTTCGAACCTATTTTCTTTAATAAGCTGCCAATTGTTAACATGCACCGTACTTTATAAGCATGGCGAAAAAAAAAAAAACGAACACAGGTATCATTAATAAGAGCAGGGACTTGCGCGATACTTCGCATGGTTTTTTTTGTTCATAGAATACCTCACTGACCTTGAAAGAATGTAAAACTTACCTCTCATTGCCTTCGCTTTGCGGCCTTCTTTCAAGTGCAGGCTGCTCGACTTGTATTCGATGTGGAATGAGGTGTTCAGTTAAGTGTTGAAGTTCGCAGCGGCCTCGCTTGGGGTCGTACTGAACGTGAATACGCCGAAGTGAAATGCGTCTTATATACTAGTCGACCAGTTGCTACAGACGTGACGAAAACATCCTGCAATGAAGGCTTAGAGAAACAAACTACTTAATTTACAAATACAGAAAACTCATGTTACAAGAGTCACCATTAGCAGCGCTTTATCCTTTAGATGACGCGACCGAATATTTTCTTATTTTTTTCGCAACACTGCTGTAATCTATCCGGATGCAAACTGCTTGCACGCAATCCTCGCAAGAAAGTCTGGAATCAAGTTCTGAAGGTGTCTTCAGGCACGCCGGTACTCCAGAAAGGTCACTTACCTGTCCTGTTTAGCTTATTCTCTCAGACTAAATAGTTTGCCCACACATAAAGCAACTAATAACAAGTCTCTGCGGCTTCCCCAAGCACGGTGGATCTTGTTTGCTGCATACGTGAGAAAGCTATCAACTTTTTGCTATGAAGAGCGTTTTCTCTCCTACGCAGTCAGAGTAATGTGTGGAGAGTTATCTTTGATACAGGTTTAATGCGGGGGACTGCCTTTTGCTGTCACGCGATAGAAATGTATACGTCGGCCAGACCAGCTACTGCAATAAAGTATAGTTGCGCTAACATGCATTATCAGTAAGAAGTGCATTGTATTGGTCAGTACATTGTTGCGGTTGCTCATGTAGACCTATGTTTATTGACACCTAAGTGGCTGTTTCTTCACGCCCAAGGAGGTACACGCAGCATTTCTGAAACCACTTTTACTGCGAAGTCTAGAGGTGAAAAGGAAAGCTTATATTTAACGCCTTACGTGCTTCGAGAGGCACCATTTAGGTGGAGAGCAATTTTAAATGCATCAAAAATATAAGGTAATGCTTCAGAAAAATTGTGAATATTCATATCAGTAGGAGGACTGAAAATAAATGGGCAGTAGATGAACAACAATCCAAAGCTGCAGCATCGGCTGCTAAAATGAAATTCTTAGTAAGATACCATACAAGTAGAACACTTATTACGAAGTCGGCGTTGTAGTTCTGCGCAAGCTTGCAAGGTGGAGAGAATTAGTTAACAAAGGGAAAATCAGACATCCACCCGTTCGTAGCAATTGCTAAAAAGGGAACCTATACGGGTTCCTCGAAAGAAAGACCTCATAGTTGAAGAAAATTTCGTGCTGGTCCGGGACTTGAACCCGGGACCACCGCCTTTCCGGGGCAGCCGCTCTACCATCTGAGCTAACCAGGCGGCTCGTAGATTGCAGGGCGAAGTCGAATTTGTCGGCAACACTAAGCAAAGGCAAGTGTTTGACGATGGTAGAGCGGCTGCCCCGGAAAGGCGGTGGTCCCAGGTTCGAGTCCCGGACCACCACGAATTTTTCTTCAACTCTGAAGCTTTTCTTTCGAGGAAACCGTATGGGTTTCCTTTGTAGCAGTTGCTACGAAAGAGTGGATGTCT
Organism: Dermacentor andersoni; assembly: GCF_023375885.2. Taxonomy (NCBI): domain Eukaryota; kingdom Metazoa; phylum Arthropoda; class Arachnida; order Ixodida; family Ixodidae; genus Dermacentor; species Dermacentor andersoni. Next base: position 108,247,021 of record NC_092820.1, on the reverse strand, counting down.
GATTTTGCCTTTATTAACCATTACGAAGTCGTCAAGAACATAACAATTGTTGAATTTTACAACATGTGACGCTCGGTATAATGTGAAAAAAAAGGCCAAGTAACATTTTGGCGGTGAAGAAAAAAGGCCCCCATACAAATTTGAAAAATGTATATTCATGCTCTAAACAGTGCCTAGAGTCACTCTAGAACCACCCTTCAACACATGTTGTGGGGATGTAAAATATATCGAGATAAAATGGCAGTCTCGCAGGAAAATCCACGGGCGTGGTGGTCGGTCGCACTGCTCAGCTCAGAACTCTAAAGCCAACTTTGGGCCGTCCAGCGAGCCATGGAGGCCGCACGGGAGCAGCAGCTCCGAGAGGCCATCTAGGTGGCCCCAGGCCAGGGCCTCTCAATCACTGGATCCCAATTAAAGTTATCTCCGTCTTATCTTCGATTTGTATGTGATATATTAGTACATTAGTATTTACATAAGACGAAGCTGGTGGGATTTCCTAGCCTTTCCTTGCCTTTGCGCACGCACGAGCCTGTTGAGATTAATTTGCCGTGTACGTTTGTTCTTTTTCTTCTTGCGGCGACTGTGTTGTATAGATACGATTCGTATCAAATAAAACTTTATTTGTGAATTTGACACCTGTCCTGTTCCCCGCTTCGCGTGGGGCCCTTTCGCGATATAACTTGTAATGCGCGTCTGCAGTCTCGCCCAGTTGTGAATCATTGTGTGCAGACTGAATTATTTGAGTGGTCCTGTTTGATTCAATAAATAGATGAGTGCTGCAAGCACGCGATTATTCTCGAGCTGCTAGCTGCGAAACGTTCGGGAAATTGATGCAGGCGGACGGTTCCCATCTGTGTTGGAGCTGGGTTTGTGTCACGAAGACGCCGCTGTAGGGGTTGAGGGACGGACTTCGGGATGAAAAACAAACTTGGAGGGTTTATTTTACATTATATACAGAGAGGTGAGAGTCAAGTAACAGTCGTACAGTCATTACGGGCCGGCAGCAACTCGGACGCTGCGGCCCGCGGCAAGAAGTTCGAGAGAGGTGAATCAGGGAATTGCTTTGGTCTCTCTCGAATGCTTCTTTTAAACCCTTCGAGGAGTGGAAGTCGCGTCATGTTCGGCCAATGGGAGAGCCCGCTCAGATGACGCCACCTTCGGCCAATGGTAGGCACCCGTGCGGTGATGTCACACCCGGCGGCTCCCCGCGGTCTTGCCTTGCTGTGGAGCAATGCTCTCTTCAAAGGCGGAGAAGGGGGACGATTGGGCTCCATTGTCCGAGGGCTCACCTGCTCCCGGTGGTACGGCCCCGCTGTGGTGGCAAATGCCTTCTTCAAAGGCGAAGAAGGGGGATGCTTGGGCCTTCCCGGTACATCACAGCCGTCCGGTTGTCACGGCGCATTACCGCCGTCAGGCCGTCCCGGCACAATACCGCCGTCTTGGTTTGGCACCCACTTTACTTGCAACAGTGCCGGGCTATCCCCTCGTTTTCTGGAAGAGTCAAACAGAGAATAGCTACCGCGGAGCACACGAAGTGGGGGCCGCCAACTTGTTTGCACGTGTCTTGCCTCAGGAATGTGTCATCCATGCTTCTGCATTCCTTACGTAGCAGTGGCGCGATTCGAAGTGGTCCGGGGGAACTCGAAGTAGGCGCAGGAAACAGCTCCATATCTAACAATCTAACACCGCGCGTGTAGCATAAAAAATCGAGGCGCCATAGCTGGCCCCAGTCGGACAACAGCCACCCAAACATGCTGTAGCTAAGAACAAAAAAGAAAGCTATTTCGCCTTAAAGGCCAACCATAACGACATTTCACTTGGGATAAATTGGTTACAGATAAGTAATAGATATGACTGAATCCGTCTTGGTAAAGGTACAGGGATGGTGATCTGAAATAACAATCAAGAAGATGACTCATGCACATGGGGCTTAGCGAATATGACGAAAGTCCGAGCACGCACCGCCTCCGAGATTTATATGCGCGGTGCTGGCTGCCGCCGGCGGCGCTTAATGTTAGAGGTGAATCCGAAGAGCCGCGCTTTCTGGGCAGACTTGAACAAGTTACAGAAAAAAGGTAACCAATTAGAATTGCAATCAATTATTGCAAAAGAATATTCGATTACAAGTACCAATTACTGCCCCGTGAAAGTAAATAAGGAATTAATAGTAATCATGTACGCTTACGTTACTTTCCTCTGAGCCTTTCTTAACATTGTAGAGATGCAGTAAACCGAAGGAGCTGGCCCCGCCTTTATTTGTGCGTCCTCTGCCGGCCTTCATACATTGCTTATCTGCCCTAACGATCGCACTAAAAGAATGTTTGCCGTCGTTTTGATGTGAAGACATGGGGCTTAGTGAATATGACGAAAGTCCGAGCACTGGGGAGTTTCACGAGGAGGAAAAGGACAGGGAAATACATGAAGGTTAGCCCGTTCGCTCAATGTACGTGCTGGGGATTAGGGCGGTGTTGTAACTTATACGGAATATCTCACACAATAAGGTGGATACTCAGCATCTGTGGCCTGTACGAAGCGCACAGCTTCATAGTTTCTGGGACTATGGAAAGACGCTCCCGGTTGAACCAATGAAAAACTGAAAAAAAAAACACTGTCCGTATGTGATTTTCTGGCATTTATGTCCCGAGTGTGGCCATCGCTATCAAGACATACCACAAGCTGCTCACTTCATCAGCCAACATCTAGGAGACCATCAAGGTGAGGAAACAAAGACTATCTCGGGCGTTTTGCTAATGCTGCCACCAAGTTCAGGCTCTGAAATCTGCATCGCTTGTTACAGCTTGTCTCGTCAATAATGTAGCTGGTTACATGTAATTGTTTAGTGAAATATGTACTGAATTAAAGTGAGGTTTACAGAGTCAACGAAGTATTCGTTAAATTACAACAATGCCAAAAAAATCTAATTGAATGCGAGGCATCATTTACATGCAATTTGTCACTTATGAGCTTGGTACTGGGCCATGCGTCACTTCTGGTGAGTGGTACTGGCAGCGTTTCTCCTTTCAGTTTTGATATCGAAAGCACCTATAAATAATGTCCATGAAATGACGGTCATGACTTGTTTGCGGCTGCTGTATTTGTTCCCGGCGCATAATGTGCATTTGAGCTTAAATATTCAGATTTTGATATCTGGTTACTTCTACTCCCAGACAGCCGCCGCTGGTGAGCAGCGGCTGGATTTTTAGACACCGCCTACTTTTGCGTGCTTTTCGTGACGCATCCGCATATATATCTTAAGTACAAAATTTTGTACAGAGGCTGCGCTGTACCTGCATTATCTCAAACTAAGCGTTTTCCGTGCTCCAGAATTTCGTAGTATCTGGCCTTTAAATTGGGAGCGTGCGAGGAAACGTGCTTTAGTAGGGGGGACGTAAGGGCTTGGTCCAGACAATACGCTCTTGTGTTAGTTTGTGCACAACAGTGTTTTCAACGGACATTTTGAACAGCGTACAAAGTGAGAGTGACGACAGAAAGTAGACGGGACATGCGCAGTGCCGAAGAAGTAAGTTATTGCTATTGGATTGTTCGCCGGTAGGCAGGTGGTTTGCCCGCTTTACTTGTGCACACTCCGTTTCTGAGCGCTTGACCAAGAAGCTGAAAAGCAGTTTTCCTATTGAGTCCGCCTGCTGGGTCACACAATGCAAGAAAAAAAAAGTTGGCGCAATACTTGATTTGCGCACTATCTTGCAAGGGTTAAAGAATATTCCGATCACTACAACATTCCCGTTATTTTTTCCGGGGTTAGAAAACTTGATGTCATGGGTGCTGCAATATATAAGAGATAAAGGGCTGACGCCAGGAAGATTGCAAATGATTGTTCTGTAAGGAATGTTAACCAATACCCTGATTGTTCATCGCTAGTGGTTTACAGTATCTCTTTGACATGTGGTAGCGTGTACACTCGACAGGCCAGTGCGTGCGTCAATATTCGGGTACGTGAGCATGCTAATTCCTTAAAAGGGAGCTGCTTCCTCGCAGTTTCAGCCATTGTCGAGAATGAGGTTGGGTGCCTTCTAATGCGTAAGAATTTTTTTGGCGAGTGCCCCGAAGAAACCGTGTTTCAACCGCTTCGCATTGTAACACAGAAGTAAGTGCGTAATTGTTCAACTTAAGACACTTAATCGTTATAATAGTGATACTGTAGATGATTGGTACCTTCAAAATCGATTAACAAACTGTTCATATAATCGTCGCCTCGACATAGACATTTTATGCGATAAAAAAGTATAACAAACTGGTCACAACATTATGAGTGAACGAATGAAGATGACTTAGCGACTGCACATTGTCATATGTTGACGAAGTAGAACCCATTCAACTTCCTGCCACCTTAATTCAACACCGTTCAGTACGTGGATGCCTAGCTGAGGTGAAAATCAAGATGAGAAATAAAGGAAATGAAGGCGATGAAGAACAAGCATCTACGGCGAAGCAGGAACAATGAGATTATTAGAATCGAAGGAGAAGCAGGTTCCCAGCCTCCAGAGAAGAAATGCAGGTTCTCTGATTCTGAATAAAACATTGTGCAGAATGCAGCAAAATAAGACTACACTCCCCGTGACTGCATGGAATGGAATTGTGCTTGGAACCTTGTGATATGATGAAAGAAGAATAGACATGATAAGCAACAAAAGAAGCTGCAGAGATTCTGACGATTTCCTAATGGTCAGTAAACACTGTTTCACTCAAGAAAAAGCGATGCGGAGACACGCATAAGCTAACAATATAAGTAGGCAAAAGCGAAGTAACAGCCGAGCCAAATAATGCTTATGAATTAGTGGACAATTCGCAGAATTTCTGTAGCATTCTTTTTGCTGAAACCTTGGACGTTGTGAAACACTGCGATCAGCGTGTTCATGAAATTGAACAGGCGTATGATATTATGAGGAATAAGAGCATTTGGTTTAGTCAATTCGCTAGGTCCCCGCAGGGGCGTCTGCGTCAGCACGCCTTCTGTGTGTTGCGACACCACGTACCTGAGCTGATGAGGGTTGGACCCTCCTGCGTGCCGCCATGCGCGGTTTAGCCATGCCTGAGGAAAAAGGGATCCTCGGGGTTGAGCCGATGCCGGGTGTTCACACACACACACACACACACACACACACACACACACACACACACACACACACACACACACACACACACACACACACACACACACACACACACACACACACACACACACACACACACACACACACACACACACACACACACACACACACACACACACACACACACACACACGCACACGCACACACACACGCACACACGCACGCACGCACGCACGCATGTATATATATATATATATATATATATATATATATATATATATATATATATATAATCTCGAAGAAGCGCGAAAGTTGCTTCCGAAGACGAAGAAGTGGGGGGATGGGATGAGCTAAAATAAACAGTGACGGCTGCCTTGTCGGCCCCTAGTTACGTGTTCTGTTACAAATTTGGCGCAGTCACATATAGAACTTTCCGAAGTCCGCTACAGCGGATGACGTCACCAAGATGTACCCGGAGCGTAGGAGGTTATTCTAAGGCTTGCATCCAAGTTTGAAGTACCATTCGAGCTTCGAGATACAATAATATGACTTCGAAATCTTCCGCCCTTCAGGCAGCCATGTGACGGACGTCGATGCATTGTCTCGATTGGCAATTGAGCTCCCACATAAGCTTATTAATATGACCAAGCTGTGGGACGGACGTGACGACCTATATTTTAAAAACAGAAAATTTATGGTACCTGAGAGTCTTGTTTCAAAAATGCTCCACCTGTACCAGAACAGTTCAATACGCAAGACGTGGTATCGTGGGAAGTTGTCTAGGTCGGTTCGGACGGTAAAGTGAAAAGGACATGGCTGCGACCTCTTTTCAGATGTCGATCTGGAAGCCGGGGGAACACTTCTGCTATAATATGGTTTCAAAATTCGGAGGTGGTGGCAGCCACCGACCACCGAGCCCAGCAAGGGGACGCTACAGATTCCGAGAAGCCTGAAGACACCAGCTATGCATGCACCGCTGGTTACATTACACACGGCTGACCCTTGGCGCCAGGTAATTCGGACGTAAGAAGAAGTGAAAACGCAGGAAAGAGAAAAAAGCGAGTGAGAAAGAGGAAGATTAGAGAGAAGTACAGGAAAAGGCGACTGCTGATTTCTGGAAAAGGCGACTTCTGTCAGTCGGGAGGAGCCGTCTATATGAAGCCGAGGCCGAAGAGATGTGTTACGTCCGCCGGGGCCTTAAACGTCCGATCACCCGGCACCAGCTCAACCCCCTTTCCCAGACACGGCTAAGCCACGCATGGCTACACGCAGGAGGCTGCAACCCTCGTGTGCTCAGGAATGTGGTGTCGCTGCACACCAAACACCCGCTTATGTAGACGCCCCTGTGGGGGATTCCGAGAATGATAGCGATAATGAAGTCTGCATGTTAGTCACACTGGAGTGGCAGTTATAGCGTCGAGCGATGAAACGTACAGCGCGGTTTCGCACACATTCCTGTAAGTTGATTAGGTAGACTTGAAGTCAGCAGATGGATGGTGCACATTTGAGCTGTGGACAAACAAATGTCGGGTATGCTAGTTTTTCTTTTACGGAAGGTGCCGCATGAAGATTACGTTTCAGGCATCGTAGTGTGCGTGATGCCGTGGCCGTAACTTTTGAATGTGTTGACCAGGAAAGATTAGAAGTCAAGTTATTACCAAAGTACCTGTAGCTGGCCGTTACCAAGATAGCGGTATTGACAACCCTGTCATACGGCATGAGACTCTGCAGCCTCCTTAGCTTAGAATGCGAAGTGAAAAGCACACAACCGACGAAGAGACGTGAGCGCTGCTGAAAGTGTAGCAAGACCACCTCACCGACTTGCGCAGGGCGAAGCGCGACCTGAAATTATGCATGTCGATTGGCAATTGCCTGCGTGCCGATAAACATCGCCATCAATTGTGAATGGCAATTTTTATACCCACGTAGACAGGCAATGCAAGACCACAATGACATTCGGTATAAATGTCATTTACTGTGAATGACATTAAACGTGCCATGTGACAGAGGTATAAAATGAGTTAGACTGGTTTCGGCTGAACGTCATTAGTTTGCATTTTTCAGCGTTAACTGTCATTTGCCACTACGAGCACCATAATGTGATTTTTCAAGATCCTGTTGTAGTACCAGGTGATATGCGTGAGTCATAGTTTTACGTTATAATGTGCAATCATAGGCAAACAAACGGATGCTATATTTTATGAGTTGGAAGATCATTAAGACGAAGCTTTAGCTCGTGTGCTCCTATCTAAATACATGTAAAAGGAGAATTTCTTTTTCTCTGCAACCACTGCACCAAATTTGACGGGATTTGTTGCATGTAAAAGGAAAACTTAAAATGTAGTGACTGTTGGTTTTGAATTTTCAATTTAGGCCGTCAATTTTTTTATTAAAAATTGGCAAAAATCGAAAATTTTCAGAAAACGAAACTATCAAGCTTACAACTCCGTAACTCAGCAATAAAAATGATATCGCAATTCTGTGAATGGTACCAATAGCACATCTAAAGCGGACAAATTTGACATCTTACACATGAATCTCAAAAAATTTATTAATATGTAATTACAACTTTTGCAGAACCCTCGTAAAGAACGTTACAAATTCATGTAAGATGTAAAATGACAAACGAAATTTGTCCGCTTTGAATGATCTAATGGATGCCGTTTACAGAACCGCGATATCTGTTCTTGCTGCAGAACTATTAGTTTGTAAACTTTGTGCTTCTATTATTTTCAAATTTTTGAATTTTTGAAAATCATTTTAACAGAATTCAAAACCCTAAATAAAGATTCCACTTCGAACAGTCACTAGAATTTATCTGTCTCTCTCAAATGCAACAAATTTAATTAAAATCGGTCTAGTGGTTATCTCAGAAAACGTTTTTGCGTTTTTACATGTATTTGAATAGGGCGCGTCCGAGTTGGGCCCGAGCTAAAGATTCCTGTTAATGTAGAAGAGAAATAATAAAGACTCCAGGACTATGCCTTGAGGAACATCAAAAGTAACGTCACATAACGTAGATGAGGTGTTATCAAGTCAAGTAAACTGCTTGCGTGAGCTTAAAAAGTTCCGGAGCAGATACAGTCAAAAATGAAGGTTGAGCGACCACATTTAAGTAATAGATGTAGTCAAAAATTAAAGTTAAGGAACGACAGTTTAGTAATTAAACGGCAATGTGTTACGCGATCGAAAGCTTTAGAAAAATCGATATATATGCAGCCTGTCTTTGTGTAACCGTCGATATCACAGAATAGGCCATGGATGAACTTTAATAGTTGGGTTTCACACTACAAGCTTTTTATAAAACCGTGTCAGCAGGGCCTTGTAAGAGATGATGCAAGGAAGAGAGGCAGGAGAAGGTGGAATAACAGTCGATCTAATCAAGGATGGAAGAGACATAATGCTTGGAAAACTGGCAGCTCTTTATACGAAGAGTCAAGGGTCGCAGAAAATTGGATGAATGCAAACATTATACTATCCCACAAAAATGGAGACGTTAAAGAAGTGAAAAATTGTGGCCGCTGTAGCTTACTCCCAGTATTATACAAAATATTTACCAAAATAATCACTGATAGAATAAGGGCAACATTGGTCTTTAGCATGGAGCAAGAAATATTTAGGAGTGGAAACTCCGCTGTTTGCGGCGACCAGAAAAGGTCACAAGCCCGCGGATATATTTTCATGCTGGCGGCACCTGGCGGCATGGGAAGAAATTACCGCCGTTTCGGTTGCCGGGACAACCGGTCGAGCGTGTTGCTCCCGTTCGGCCGCGCGCGCCTGACTTCTACTGAGGGCACTCTCGCGCGCTTCTTTACCGCTTGTAGCCCGAAGAGCAACTGCTGCTACGCTTCAGCCATTTGAGCACAGTAAAAAATAAAACGCGTTTTCCATGACAGCTATAAGATGATACGTAGCTTCTGGTTGTAGCCAGGGCTATCTTGCTCCGTGGCGGGCGGTTTTCGGCTTTTTGTGCTTGCGAAACTGATGGCTATCTCGTTCCTAATCGCTTAAAGGACGACCGCTTGTTTCTCGCTCTAGTGCTCACAGGGGTGCGCGTAGGAAGGATGCCGCCGTGCATGTGTTTCCGTTCCTTTTCTTTTTTTTTTAGGACTCGCGAAAACTAGTTGCCCTAGCTGCTTGGCGATAAGAGGAAGATTAGCGGAAGTTTGCCACACGTGTTGCTTTTTTTGATGGGCACACAACAAAACAGTTTTCTTGAGTGCGCGCACCTACGCAGTTCGATTACGGCGTGCCCGCTGAAGCAAACACCCGTGTCGTCTGCTTGTCGTCTGCTTTGAGCGGGCGCCGCCGGAGTGAGCGCCGGAGCTGCCGGAGCCGCCGAGCCGCCTGCCGGGCGCTGCTTCTTTTTTTTTTCCGCTGCGGCTTCTACGACGTGCCGCATGGTGCCGCCACTGCATAGGGTAGCGTCGGCGCATGCAACAATTGTGACTTTATCTGGCCGCCCGCGCTCGCTCGCGCTGACGGGAGTTTCACCTCCTATATGTCTTACTCCGTGGCCTTTAGTCAACCAAGGGAACAGGCTGGCTTCAGGTACGGATACTCTACTATGGATCACATGCATGGGATTAATCAGGTTATCTAGAAATCCGTAGACTCCAATAAACCTCCTTATATGGCTTTCATAGATTACGAAAACGCATTTGATTCAGTAGAGATACCAGCAGTTGTAGAGGCATTACGTAATCAAGGAGTACAGAACGCTTACAGAGGTTACACAGCTACCTTAATTCTACACGAGAACATCAGGAAGGTACCTATAGAGAAAGGGGCCAGACAGGGAGACACAATCTCTCCAATGATTTTCATTGCATGCTTGGAAGAAGTATTCAAGCTACTAAACTGGGAATGCTTAGCAGTAAGGGTCGACTGCGAATATCTGAGCAAACTTCAGTTTGCCGATGACATTGTTCTATTCAGCAACAATGCAGACGAGTTACAAAAAATAATTGAGGACCTTAACAGAGAGAGTGTAAGGGTGGGATTGAAGATTAATATGCACAAGACAGAGATAATGATGAATAGCCGGGCAAAGGAACAAGAGCTCAGGATCGCCAGTCAGCCTCTGGAGTATGTGAAGGAGTTCGTTTACCTAGGTCCATTAATCACAGGGAACTCTGATAATGAGAAGGAAATTCACAGAAGAATAAAAATGGGTTGGATCGCATACTCCAGATATTGTCAGCTTCTTACTGGAAGCTTACCATTATCATTGAGAAGGACGGTGTGCAGTCAGTGCATTTTACCGGTGCTGATATTGGGGCAGAGACTTGGAGACTGACAAAGAAGCTTGAGAACAAGTTAAGGACCGCGCAAAGAGCGATGCAACGAAAATTGCTAGGCATAATGTTAAGAGACAGAAAGAGAGCGGTTTGGATCAGATTGACATCAAGAGAAAAAAATTAAGCTGGGCAGATCATGTAATACGTCGGTTAGATAACTGTTGAATCATTAGGGTTACAGAATGGGTACCAAGAGAAGGGAAATGCAGTCGAGGACGGCAGAAGACTAGGTGGAGCGATGAATTCAGGAAATTCGCTGGCGCTAGTTGGAATCGGTTAGCGCAGGACAGGGGTAATTGGTGATCGCAGGGAGAGTCCTTCGTCCAGCAGTGGACATAAAACAGGCTGCTGCTGCTGCTGATGATGATGATGTTTTTGGTGAAAAAAGAAGGTTAGTGTGTAGATATTGTCACGTGGTGGTGACGTTGAAGAACACAGTAGCAATACTGTGAAAGACAAAACTAACGTTTATTGGGCGAACCTGTGCCCACAAAAACAGGCTACAGATTGCGCAAACATCTGTGATCGCACGGTTTTGATACGTTAAGTCGGAAAGAAATTAAAGGTGTACCTGCATGCATTACTGCCAATAGCTTGTGTGTGAAAACTGCCCAGTTTTCGTCAACAGTAAGGGAGGAAAGAGTAGGAATGAATGTATTGCGGAACGTCTCAAGACTACATTTTACCCTCTATTGCATGAATTATGAAAAAATCATTTTAAAAATTATTTTTTTGACCTTTCATTATTGATTGAATAAACAAACACGTATACAAAATGTTTCAGAGTTATAACGACTGTATTAATACAGTTTTGTGCCAAATGTGGCACACCATGAAGATGGCCGAGCGGTCTTGCGGCCATGGGCGGAAAATAAAGCTTCACGGGCGGTGGTCTCTTTAGCGTGATCTGTGGAATGATTTGAAACAGTTGTTTGCTGCGTTCAGGCATAGATGGATCTTGCACTTCCTGCATCTTACCGACGACTTCTTTGTGCAAGATGGCAGCTTACTTCTTTGTCTCTTCTCATCAAATTCTGGGCAGTGGCCGGCTTGGTCAGATCGGACGTCTTTGGATGGCATTGCGGCCGCTGGTCCCCGTGATTTCTTGGCTTGAACCTGGAATTCGATGTCTTGACTAGAAGGCCTTCCTGGTCGCTTATTGGGTAGGCACTTGTTATGCGAGGTAAGGCATTCTGCAATTTCTGTTTTGAATTGAGCCAGTGGTGGTACCTGTTTCTTCCCAAGCTGTTCCTGCACCCTGCTGTACAATAGTCATGCTGCTACTACCGGTAAGTAGCATATACGTAAAAATTCGAAAGGGCCATTTCTTCAACCTGATATGTATGAGGTGAAGTCCAAGCAGTGAGTCCAGCAGGTCGACCCCGCCCATGTGTCTGTTGTAGACCTTTACTACGCTGGGCAATCAATTTCGCGAAACTTCTTGGCGGAGGTAAACCAGCGTTTAGTCTTTTGGACTTGATCTCTTCCAACAAAGCTCGGTAGAAATTTCACGGCACGGTTATCATACCAACGCACACATGATAACTGCACGTCATCTATCATGCTTGTGAGTTCCTCTGAAGCGCCAAGTCCTTTACATTTCAGTTCCATTTCGCTTTTCAGGCGACAGTTTGGTAGACGATTCACCCTCACCATACCCGGCGACAAAATTCCATCTTGTGATAGAGTGACCTGCAGCTTCGGGCCATTGAACCGATGGCAGCACGTTACCATATTTTGTCTTTCAAGTTCATAGTGTGCCAAATATGGCACAGAGCGATTTCGATTGATCTCCTGTAGTTGCAGATGAAATTGAGAAAACTAATAACGGGCTTGAGTTGATGAGACCATAAAATATGCCAAATTAATTTTTCTAAGTTTCTGCGGTGGAGATTTTGGGAGAAAAAAAATCAATTGCTCGTGTTTGCCCCCTCCGAGTGTGACGTCGCTTCCTGAAACCTACTTCACCTCTATTTTGCGTATCACTCAAGAGATGGCTGCACTTGCCCATAATAGGTGGGCATAACTATGAGAATTACTCTGACGGTATCGCATTCTCAACTGGGCATTTCACACACGCAAAGAAAGGTAAACGGTATGTGACAAATATGGGACGCCATGCAATAGAGGGTTAATGGCAGTGCCGTCGGCTTCCTTATACTTGAAGATGCACTTAGGCTTAATAGTTCGTGAGTATGATGGGATGCTAATAATTAGGTCCAAATTTGTGGTAACTGAATCCATCAATGGTAGTAACGGTGCTAGTAACCTGGGGATTTGACGCGAGAATGAGATCGAGGATGCTAGTTCCCCGGGTCGGTTGGTCGAATTACTGTGCTAATGAAAATCGAAGGTGAGCTTAATGCATTCATTAAAGGAGTGAGAGGTAGAAGTTAAAAATGACAAGTCAATTTCAGGGTAGGTAAGAACATATTTGTTTTAGGAAATTTCGCTGAAGTAGCGTCGGGAATATCGCGCAGATCGGAATTAAGGAAGGAGTACTCTCTGGTGGTCTGTAACATGCATCAATTAAAAAAATAGTAAATGATGACGTGGTGCAGACCCTTAAAATCTCCAAATTTGCTTGGAATGTTTAGAAAAATATGATGGTATGGGATCGTTAACGGCGATTAAAACACCTCCTCGTTTTTTTGCCTTCGCGATCTTTCCGGTAGACAACGCAATCGTTAGTGTCTGGCAAAATCTCATGATCCGAGATACCCTAAGGAAGCCAAGTTTCCATCAGAGCTTGTATGTCACATTCACAGTTTTCCAGGTGGGATTTAACTTGGACACGTTTTGATAGAATTCTGCGTATGCTAGTTTACGCAAAACTATATCCAGCGAAGCTTGTACATGCAATTGGCGACTACGCATAAAGAACAATAATGCCATAAAATACCAGGGCATGTACTTTAAAAGACGTTACAGTGGTGTCTGAAGAAATCTAAGCTCGCGTAAACTTGAATCAGTTCAAACTGTTGAAGGTTTTGGAAAGTACACACGTAGGTCCCCGAATGGGGAATGAACATAAACTCATTCACTCCCGTCCTTTCCCACCTTCAACCTCCATGCATTGCATGAGTAGCGTCACATTACAACGTGCGAAGTTGTTCGGCAAGTACGAAAGCATCCTGCTTGGGTACGACGTCACCAGAGATGCCCGAGAAAAAAAAATCAGCTGCTTCTTCATTACCCCAGGGAAGACGAGTACGAAATCTGCTAAGTCCTCCCCGACGAGTCCCTGGCACTAGCCGCCTAGGCAGCACAACGTAAGGCACGCCGCGATTTACGGCGCAGTACAATACCCGCCAGAGCGAAACACAATACCTACTGCAAGCCGCACGTCGACGCTGCGTTCTCTGTCTGCCAGCTTCACCAAGCGCCGCAAAACATCGACGAGTGCTTCGATACTGTTCGTGCGAGGGTGCGACAATTTTCTCATCATTGCAGCTTCGCGGACGCGGACATCATCATCATCATCAGCATCATCATCATCATCATCATCATCATCATCATCATCATCATCATCATCATCATCATCATCATCATCATCATCATCATCAATATTATTATCATCATCATCATCATCATTATTAATATTATTATCATCATCATCATCACAATCGTCGTCGTCGTCGTCATCACCTTAACTACGCAAGTACGCCATGCTTTATCCGCCGCTCAGCCTCAAACTGTAATGATATTCGAAGACGTCGAGTGCAAGATTGGTGAAATTGGAAAGGGTGAAAAGGATGTCTAGTCAGCTCATGAGGTCAGTAGACATACCTTTGCAAGAAACAGCAGTGACGTTACAGCAACCGCCACTAGCCTGACGCGGCTGAATGTGGTACACATGTGGTGGGATTCGGCCACACAAAGTTGGTTAGCTACCTGGTTTCTTGCATTGGGAAGAAAAGTTGGAAGTCCGCAGCGTCCCTCCTGAAGACAGCTAAATAATAGGAGGACAAGCAGCGTAGAGCGTATTTTTTTTACAGGAAGTGCAGTGCCTGCTGCTTGTTTAACTCCGCCACCGGTAATGACAGTTTGATAATGTGCCACTTAAGTTCAGATAGACACCGGTGCAACCATGTATTTTACTTGCGAGACTGAGAACTGCTGCTGAAGTACTTAGGCAAAAAGAAAGAAAGGAGCAAAGAAAGAAGAAAGAAAGAGAAATATCTGTGGAGGCATTCTCTTGCAAGACAACGTCTCCACTGCCGACATTTAGCAAAGTCACTGTCAAGAAGCTAACAGAATCTTTTGCTCAGCTAGCTGGTGCAAGGAATGACGCAAGTAGCGGGAAAATTGCGAAGAAAGAAGAGGCGCGACAGGACAGAGCTCTAAACTCAGAAGTGACAGTAACAAGAACTTTATTAGAGTGTCCTGAGGAACTTGATTGAGTTCCTTGATTGATTGAGAACTTGAGGCTCCTAAATCAAGGTGGTGGCTCCGCCCCCGACGGGACAGGTAGGTGGTGAGTCTCCGCGACGTCGCGGGCCCTCTGGACGGCCTGTAGTTGTTTCGTGAAATCCGAGCTCTTCAGCAAGGCGTTCCACTTGGACTTGTATTGGAGGTCGGAGCCCGCGTTGTACGGGCGCAACCAGAGCATGTGGTCGAAGGAGCAGCATGCGTGACCGCATTTGGAGCACGACTGCGGGAAGTTCGGGTCTATCCAACTAAGCGCTCTGGGGGTGAGGTAGGACCTGGGCTGTAGGAGCCTGAAACTAACGGCCTGAGTCCTGATAAGTTTCAGGCTGAGGGGAGGCGATTTCGTCCTGCTGTGTCTGTAATGCGACGTAATTTCGTGAAAGGTGGCAAGAGGATCTTTGAAGGGGCAGTCCTGTGGGAGAGCCGGACCGTTAGCTCGGGCGCGGTTTGTCAATTCACGCGTTAGGCAGTTGGCCCGCTCGTTAGGGTTGCAACCCGCTTGGTTAGTTACATCGTTCATGTGGGCAGGGAACCACGCTATGGTATGACCTCCAGTTTCTTCTGCCGTAGTTATACGAAAGGATCTGTTGACGAAGCCGGCTGCGTGTTTAAAAACTAGAGCGGCAGAGAAAGCCCTGACCGCCGTCCCCGAGTCGGAGAAAATGGTCGCCGGGCCTTTTGCGGCTTCAAGAGCCAAGGTTATCGCAGTTTCCGACGCCTCGTTCGCATGTTTAGTGTAGATTGACGCGGCACTGATAAGTGTTCCGCGCGCGTCAACGACCGAGATTGCAAACATGTCTTCGCTGCCATATTTGCCGGCGTCGACAAAGAATGCATCTGGCCCGTAAGGACCGATTCGTCAAAGGATGGTTCTAGCCCATGCTCTTCTGCGAATTTCGTTATATATTGGGTGGATGTTCCTCGGCACGGGCTCAACCTTTATACCTTCACGGGCTAATTTAGACAGGGGGTGTCTGTCGAGCAGTGCCTGTATAGGGAGTACACCAGCTTCTTCAAGAATCTTAATTCCCGGCTTAGTTGACGAAAGCCTGGAGATCTGTGAAATAAACTGTGCTTTAATTAATTCGTCTGTGGTATTGTGAATTCCGAGTTCCAGTAGTTTTACTGTGCTAGCGGATTGTGGAATACCGAGTATTCTTTTGACGCCGGGCCGGATGAGCGTGTCGAGTTCTTTTCGATTTTGCTCCATTTGACGCACGGTACCGTGTAAGTAATATGACTGATGAAGGACGCTTGGAATATCCTGAGTAGGTTGTCCTCTTTGAGTCCCCCCCTTTTGCATGCGATTCTAGTGATGAGTCTTAGTATATTTTTCGCCTGCGCGCCTAGGTTGTTTAGAGCTTTTGCATTACACCCTTTGGCGTTGATTAAAAGTCCTAAAATTTTGTCTTTGACAGAGTTCACCCTCGCAATGCGGTGCCATTCTCGTGTTATAATTTCGACTGGTACCGTTTCCAGAGGCTCGAGGTTCCTAACGCGCTGCCTCGACTGTCTGTAGAGGAGGAGTTTGGATTTGGTCGGTGACAGCTTGAGACCCGTGCATGTAAGAAATTCTTCCTTTACATCTATGGCCGCCTGGAGAGGTTGCTCTAGATCGGCCAAAGATGCCCCCGGCGACCAGATTGTGATATAGTCTGCGTAGATTGCGTGGCCTATTTTTGGGAGTGCAGCCAGCCTTTCGGAGAGTTTAAGCATGGCGATATTAAATAGTAGCGGGAATAGGACCGAGCCCTGAGGGCTTCCGCAGTTGCCCAGTTCGTAAAGACCGCTCGAGATTATGCCCAGCCGAAGGAAAGCTTTCCTTTCCGATAGGAGCGAGAGAGTGAAATTAAACAATTTCCGCCCTAGGTTGAGATAGGGAATTTCGTTCAAGATGTGTTCGCGAGCCACCTTATCAAAGGCCTCAGCGAGGTCAAGTGTCAAGTGCAATGATACCTCGTACGTCCCGCGTCTCGTTGTCGAATAGGGATCTTTTCTGGAGGAGCATTGCGTCCTGTGCGGAGAGTCCCCTTCTAAAACCTATTAGATTATGCCTAAATAGTTCGTTGTTTTCTACGTGTTCAACGGTTCTATTCTGTACTACATGTTCGGCCACTTTGTAAACGCACGATGTTAGAGAGATGGGACTCAGGTTATTTATGTGTGGAGGTTTGCTCGCTTTGGGGATGAGCACCACCTTGGGGGTGCGCCATTCCGACGCGGCCTGTCCCGAGCTCCACACCTCGTTTATCTCAGCCGTTAGGGTTTCGATGGCCTTGTCATCCAGGTTCCGGAGGAGCTTGTTGGTGATCCCGTCTGGCCCCGGGCCGGATCTTCCATTTAAGTTGAAAAGTACGCGCCTGATTTCTGAAACTTATTTCGGCAGCATGCACACTTACACATTGGAGACATGGGCATGCCATTTTAGACCCGATATGAACGGGGCCTGCTTAAAGGTGGCAGCTCAGAAACTCACATCCATTATGATACAGAATATATAGAGGGTGAGCTAACCAACTGTTTTCTGTATGTTTCTAATGTGAACAGGATTAGTGGCATCGTGAGACCAGTTTTTTTTTCCGGCTATCTAACCACTTCCGCGAAGCAACCAGACCTCCCCACAGCCGCAATTTCCTCGAATAACATTCAGCATTGCCATTTGTTGGGCGTGTTGGTAAACTGACTTGGAAAGCATATTTAGCGCCAGCGAACAAGGATAGAAGGGAGACGACACCAAAATGCGCTTGTGGTATTGTGGTGTAGCGCATTGTGGTGTCGTCTCCCTTCTGTTCTTGTTCGCTTGCGCTAATTATGCTTTCCTCAAATAACTGCTATCAGCAACCCGCTGAAGCTAATATGCGGCTTTATATTTAGTGGTGAACCGCGCCACAGACATACGGACGACAGAAGAGCACAAGGACGAGCACTGGCTGCGAACAAAAGGTTTTATTGCGCGTACAATGTACAATAAGGGATGCCCTCGTTCGCTTCTGTAACCGCCAAATTGCCAAGAGCTTCGACAACCATGTCCAGTCACTAAATGCAAGCGGCTGTACCGAGGACTTTCTTTCTCTAGTGTCAGATGTTCTACTGCGGGAAGTTCTGAGTACCTAAGACAGGGCTAGACCTAAACAGGGCTTTTCCAAGGCCGTGGTGATACCATATGTACACATTGTTTCACGTCGAGCCAATAAAGCAGCTTGGTGCGTGGGTGTACTGCTTCCTTATTGAGCAAGTGTGTAAAAAAGTTAATGGAAGCCAACCAGGCCACAGGCGGTGCAGCAGAAAACAATAATTGCTCTATGTTTCTTACAAGAAAGAAGTTACAAGGTAAATATACCTGGAGGCAGAGTTTCCATAGAAGACCACACGTTCAAAACATGGGGGTTTGTCGGCCGACGGATGGATGGAAGGATGGAAGGTAGGAGCGTCCCCTTTGAAACGGGGTGATGGCAGTTGCCACCATGCTCAGCTTTTTTTTGCCTTTTATTTTTGTTTACCTGGGCTGTGTGTTATTAAAATTCTCGATTTTCTTTAAATACGTTGTCCTCTGCTTTTGAGCCACCAATCCTCCAATCGCCTTTTGCTAATTTCCACCGCATACTTATTTACATGACTATTATTATCTCTGAACCCTAGGGCCTCAGAAAGCGTGACTGTGGCCGCATCGACATCGGGATTGATACCATCACATTTTACTATGAGGTGTTCGATTGTTTCTACAGATTTATCACACACAGTACATGTGTCTTCTTCATCGTTAAATTTCTTTTTATAGCTCCGCGTTCTAAGACATCCTGATCTAGCTTCAAAGAGTAGGGCACTGCCTCTTGAGTTATCATAAAACGCTTCCTTCCTGATCTGCTGTCTCCAGTCTCGATATAGTTCAACACTATGCTTCTTTTCCATTGAATTTATCCAACTTTTGCCTTCCGCGTTTTTAACCTGTCGTTTAATGCTCTGTCTTTCTTCGTCCTCGTGTCTGGCATACTTACTGGTTAGCTTCCTAGTTCTTTTCCGCCATTGTGAGTCAACACTCTTTCTGTATAGGTATTTAAATACCTTAGCTGCCCACCTGTTATCGTCCAATTTCCTCAGGCGTTTTTCGTATAGGATTTTACTCTGAGCTTCCCGTGCTTCGAACGATGCCCAGCCCATATCCCCCTGTACTGCTACGTTTGTGGTTTTCCCGTGGGCACCTAGTGCTAATCTTCCCACAGCTCTATGATTTACTTCTAGTCTCGACTGAACCTCTGCCCTTAAACACAGGACCGCATTCCCGAAAGTAAGCCCCGGCACCATTACTCCCTTCCAAATACGTCTCCGTACCTCATACCTGTTGTACCCCCACAATGCCCTATGCTTCATTATCCTGGCACCTCTTCGCCCTTTTGCTATGAGATACTGTTCGTGCTTTTCCGTGTACATCTGCCCTTTGTTTATCCATACCAGGAGATATTTGTATTCGGCCACTCGGGGTATTTCATGGCCTTGTATTGTAAGCTCCTGATCAGTTGTATCGTTGAAAAACACCCCACCGGACTTAGCTGCACTAAAAGTGAAACCTAAACTGTCTCCTTCGTCTCCTCAGTAATTAACCAGTGTTTGCAAATCTTCCTGGCCATCTGCTAACAGCACAATATCGTCCGCATACATTAAACCCGGTAGTCGTTGCTCAAGAACCTTTTCGCCTAATCTGTACGACGGGTTATACCCTAGATTGCTTCGTTGTAACCTTATTTCCATACTTGTCATATAAAGCATGAACAGCAGCGGTGAAAGAGGACAACCTTGCCTTAATCCTTTGTGTACCTCGACAGTTGTCGTGCTCTTAATTCCTTCCCATGTTATTTGAACGTTATGTTCTCGATATATTTCCTGTAGGAAATCAATTACCTCATGACCGATACCTTCATCTCTTATTATGTTCCACAGGAGTTCCCTGTTCACGTTGTCGTATGCACCGGTTATGTCCAGGAACGCTTAATACAGAGGTCTATTTTCCGCCTTAGCTATTTCTATGCAGTGGGTAAGCACGAACAGGCTATCATCCAAGCTCCTACCACTTCTGAACCCGTTCTGAAGTTCTCCGAGTATTCTATTACTTTCTACCCATGACTGCATATTTAATTTTACCGCCTGCATCGCCAGCCTATATATAACTGATGTTATCGTAATTGGTCGGAAGGATTTTATGTTCTTCTTATCACTTTTCCCTTTATAAAGCAAATTCATTTTGCTCTATTTCCAGCTGTGGGGAATTTGCTTATTTGTTATGACTGCCTCCAATGCTTTTATCGGCGTTTCCTTGCTTCTTGGGCCAAGTTCATTAATTAACGTGATTGGAATTTCGTCTACCCCCGCGGGCGTGCATTTTGAAACATTTGCTTCCGCCTTTTTCCAGTTAAGATTGGTCAATTCTAAGCTGTTCTTTATTATGCTATCCTGTGTTGGCTCCCTCATTTGGGGCGATTACCCTATCGTCTTTCCTAAATGACACTGCTATAACTGAACCGATGTAGTTCATAGCGTCATCTCCCTCTAAACAATTTCCTTCGGCATCGTGAATCTGTTCCTGCTTTCTGTGATTAACTTTTCCCAGCTAGCTTATATGGTTCCAGAATTTTCTTGACCTCCCTTTATTAGTTGCATCGCGAACTTCAGCCAGCCAGCGATCAGAGGACTGCTTTATTTTAGCCTGGACGAGCACCTGCTGTTTCTTTTGTTCATAAGATTCCCATTTTTGGCCCATTTCACCTTCAGATAACTGCGCCCTCTTTGCTCCTCTGTGTTCCCGAGATGCCAACCGTCGTTGTTCGATGGCCTCCCTAATTTCCTTATTCCACCAACTTCGTGGCTTCCTCTTTCCTCTCCAGCGGTTTACTCCTTTCACTTCTTTTACTTCGGCTAATCATGGGGCTCAGTGCCATCTATGAGACGAGGGAACACTTCCGGTGGAAGTAAAAATTATGTAACGGTATATACTGTAAAAGCACAAGTGACGTCAAATTTGTTGTCTAAGGCGCAACATTTTTATTGAAGCTCGCCAATACTGCTGCATTTTGAAACGCCCCGCAATGGACACACTGGGCACTGCAAATTTTTAGCGCGGAAAGTGACGCAGCAAAATGTCACCCCTATAGGCGTCGAAATTGCAGTCAAGGAAATACCTTTTCCTTTATCTGTCTTTTTTTTTGCACGTCGAAGAAATCTTTTCGTGTTGAGTGCTAGTCTCATCATCACACGCCAAGTCCGTCGGCCAGCGCCGCTGCACGAAGCCAGCTAAAGTAAATAATTAACCGGTGCTCATAACTCGCCATTTTTCTCTGAACACGTTGAATAACGACGAAACACACCTCGCAAATACAGCGCCACCAGATTTCAGACAAACGTTGAGCGAAACAAAACAGCATGTGAGGGCTGTGTATTCTAGCAGGTGAAATTTACGAGCGCGTCAAGAGAAGCAGCCACAATCCAAGAGATGCAGGGTATTGCATTTGATACCGCTGTGAACGCCCCCATTTATAGGAGGGGCTGAAAAATGTATATTTATCTGTGATGATCAAGTAAACTAAATTTGTTATTTCTTTCCTCGCCCCGGTTAATAACAATGATTCAATATTTCATTTTAGGTGAAGGAAATGAAACTCTCGTTCTAAAGGAAAGAAAAAAGCCGGCAGATCCCACGCCCTTTGAGAACCGATGCTATGCGAAGAAGTGTGCGGGGAGCCTACCAAGTTGACGAAATGACCATGAGAGCACCGAGACGTAAGCGGCTGTTACAAGACCTGCATGGCATGAATGTGATGAAATTCGTGCCATGACCTATTATTTTTGTTCGTAATACAATCTTGTCATACTATGCCAACTTTGGTACATATCAAGAACTCGGCGGCTGTTTCATGACCTACAAGACACACATTTCATGGCATTCATGTCATGACGTATCATTTATGTTCATCATGCACTCTTGTCATACTATGCCAATTGTGGAACATGCCAAGTTAACGAAACGACAATGAGAGCACCAAGACGTAGGCAGCAGTTTGATGACCTACATGACACACATGTCATGATACTCATGTTATGAGCTATCATTTATGTTAGTCGTACACTCTTGTCATACTATGCCGATGAGCGTGGGGTTATGTGAAGGACACGGCCAAGGGACGGGACTTACTACAGAATACCCTGGACCACAAATGTGTCCTAATCACGGACCCCGCGCATCCTACCCGCATCGGCAACTCCGTAGCACGAGACACCACACCAGACCTTACGTTCATAAAAAATGACCACACGGGCAAAGTAACATGGCACAACACGGGCGTCGACCTGGGCAGTGACCACTACATCCTCGAAATTACGATACCCAACCAATCACGGAGAACTACCATTATACATAAGTGGACGGACTGGGACGAATTCCGTAAGGGGCGCCTCACCACAGCACAAGACATCACAGAGATCGAAACCTGGACGGCGGAACTCCGCGATGCAGTGCGCTCAGCCACAATGACCATAGAAACAGACGAGGACGTCTTCATCATGGACAGCCGCCTGGCCCACCTGATAGAGGCCAAACGTTCGATACAGGCGCGTTGGAAGCAGCACCGGCTGAATCGCAAATTGAGGAAGAAGGTGGCTGACTTAAATAGGACCATTGAACAACATTGCAGGCTCCTGTGCCGTCAACAGTGGAACGAGATCTGCAACCGAGCTGACAGGGAATTGCATCGCAGTTGTACATAGAATCTATTTCGGCACCTCCTAGACGAAACAAAGACCAAGTCAAACCAGCACCACCGCCTGGCCCGCCTCATGCACACCATCACACAACAACAAGGAAAAGACGCTGTTATCAGGAGCCTGGAAGCCAAGTATCTGCCAGACATGCCAACGGAAACCCACCCGCCGTACGGGGGGCTGCCCAACGCGTGGCTCGACCGAGACATTACCATATCAGAGGTACGGGTAGCGCTGCACGAGCTCAACACCCGCTCAGCAGCCGGCCCAGATCTCGTTCAAACAAGATGCTACGCAACCTGGACGACGCTTCGATAGAGGCCCTAACCGATTACTTCAGTGAATGCTGGCATTCGGGCAAGCTCCCCCGACAGTGGAAAACGGCAAGAACGATCCTGATTCCGAAACCGGGCAAACCACTGGACATCGGCAACCTGCGTCCCATCTCGCTGACGTCCTGCGTGGGCAAGGTGCTGGAGCACGTGGTCGCCAACCGGTGGCAGGAATACCAAGAGAAGGAAGGCCTCTATCCTGACACGATGATCGGCTTCCGGCGCAGACTCAGCACACAAGATGCCATGTTACAACTCAAACAAGAAATCGTCGACAAGAAGACACAAGACAGCAAAGTAATTCTGGGTCTCGATTTACAAAGTGCATTCGACAAAGTCAAACACTCAGCCATATTAGGACAAGTATGAAGACTCAACATGGGGGTAACGAGCTACAATTATATTCAAGACTTCTTGACCAACCGCACGGTAGAACTGCACGCCGGAGACCTCAAGCTCCCCGAACACAAGCTCGGCAGTACGGGTACTCCACAGGGTTCGATCATATCGCCGTTGCTCTTTAACCTCGTCATGATCGGGGTAGCGAGGGCAGTAACGGGGACCGGCGTCCGGCATACGATCTACGCCGACGACATTAGCCTGTGGGCGGCCGGCGGCACCGACGCCAGCATCGAGCAACAGCTGCAAGCGGCGGTTACCGCCATCGAGCAGCACCTTGATGGCACAGGCCTAATGTGCTCGCCCGCCAAATCCGAGCTGTTCGTCGTCACACCGCTTCGACCGGGACGGAAGCGCGCTCCTCTTCGGGCGTGTGATCACATCAAAATTGTTACTGCATTAGGGCAACGCATCCCCGAAGTTCCCAAGATCAGGGTCCTGGGCCTGCTGCTCAACAAGAGCGGCCGCAACGACGAGACCATCAACAAGCTTACCACCAAGGCAATGGACGCCATCCGGCTCATGCATCGAGTCTCTACACGACGGGCGGGCATGCGTGAAGACAGTCTCGTGCGCCTTGTCCAGTCGTTCGTGATCAGTCACATCGCCTACGTTGCGCCCTACCTTAACTGGCACGTCACTGACAGGGCCAAGATCAACACGCTGATCAGACGGGCTTACAAGACAGCGCTGGGTTTAATGGAGACCACGAGTACGGCTCGGCTCTTGCAGCTCGGCGTCCATAACACCCTAGAAGTAATAGCCGAGGCGCAGCTCACCGCGCAATTCGAGCGCCTCTCTACCACCAAGACGGGCCGCTGTATACTGACGTCCTTGGGTTACAACCCCCAAGCTCCCAGCCGGAAACCGTGCGAGATCACAGATGAGGCGCGGGCCCACATTTACGTGGACCCCATCCCGAAGAACATGCACCCAGAATAAAACCAAGAACGGCGGCAGGCGCGGGCCAAGGCCCTCACCGAGCAACACGCCCAAGACCCGCACGCCCGGTACGTGGACGCCGCGGAATACAAGCGGGAAGGCTTCGCGGCAGTGGTCGTTGCGGCGGCTACCGGCACCATGACAACGGCAGCGAGCGTGCGGTGCACGAACGCCACAGACGCCGAGGAGGTTGCCATCGCTCTGGCGATCACCGAGGCCGAGTGTCGCACCGTGCTCAGCGACTCGAGGAATGCCGTGCGCAACTTTGCCAAGGGGCGAATATGCGCGCCGGCGGCCGCCATCATCGGCAAGCTCCAACTTCAAGACCGCGGCAGCACCGTCCGTATCAAGTGGTTCCCGGCGCACGCCGGTGAGTGTGCATCCTCACCGAACCACAACGAGACGGCCCATTCGGCGGCGCGAGCGCTTACCTTCCGCGCCCCCGAGAGGGACCGTTCCGTGTGGTGGTTCGAAACCAAGGACAGATTGACTAGTTATGCCGAAGTAACCAAGTGTTACCGCTTAGCTCGACGGACAATACCGCCTCCCCACCCGGCACTCAGTCGGGAGGAGGGCGTAATCCTAAGACAAATACAGACCGCGTCACTCCTCGCCCCCGCAATGCTGCACGTGCTTCACCCAGAGCTCTATCCGAGTGGGCTGTGCGGTGTTTGTGCAGCGGGTCCGGCGGACCAATGGCACATCATGTGGGACTGTGCCAGGTTCCCGACGGCAGCTACCTCCAGGACTTACCCGCCAGAACTTCAAAGTGCACTGCAGTCAGCAGACAAGGACTCACAACTATGGGCCGTCCAGCAGGCCCGGGGTGCACTCGAAAAGCACAAGCCTCATGACCCACTACAAACGGGCCCAACTGGGCTAGTGCAGAGTAGGGTATAACCCCGGGTCGACGCTTGGCCAGCGTCACGACTCAAATCGTCGTTTGCCGGCACTTTATTAAAGTTATTCCTATCCTATCCTATGCCGATGTTGGTGCATGCCAAGTTAAGGAAACGACCATGAGAGAATAACATGTAGGCGGCTAGATAGATAGATAGATAGATAGATAGATACTGTCAAAGAGGCAAATATTCGCCAAGAAATGCTTCGCATTTAAAACGAGTTTTCATTCTCAATGTTTGTTCACTCCTTACCTAGTCGCACTTCAATCGCTGCTCCCATTACCAACCGGGCTAATGTCGGTGACAATTGGTTCTGGACCACTTTTAACCGGAAGCTTCGTGACCCATTTGGATCGACCTTGGAAGTTGCTTACACAATTGCCAGTTTTTTTTTTTTTAATTATGGGGTTTTACGTGCCAAAACCACTTTCTGATTATGAGGCACGCCGTAGTGGAGGACTCCGGAAATTTCGACCACCTGGGGTTCTTTAACGTGCACCTAAATCTAAGTACACGGGTGTTTTCGCATTTCGCCCCCATCGAAATGCGGCCGCCGTGGCCGGGATTCGATCCCGCGACCTTGTGCTCAGCAGCCCAACACCATAGCCACTGAGCAACCACGGCGGGTTCGAGAGAATTGCCAGTTCATGCGGTAGATTGTGTATAGGACAAATGGGACGCCGTTTAAGTGACCATCTGGGAGAGCATGCGCACAACATTACTTCCATCGCAAGAAATCTTGCTATCCATAACGCCAAGTGTGGTTGCTCCCCTTCCCTCGGAGACACACGAGTTTTGCCCAGATACGAGGGTCCTGTAGCTAAGGAAATTTTCGAAGCATTCTCGTTGTTGAATAAGGGCCCGTTTTGCTTAAGTGCCCCATCAATCGCCCTCTTTGACAAGTAGCACAGTTTTTCTCCGAGACTAGTCGTGCAGCTTTGTCACTTTAGAATACCTTTAGAATCTTCACGACGCATGCGCAGCAATGGGTGTTCGACGCGCACTGGCTCCTTCCCTTCCCGCAGTTTTTAGTTGTCAAGGTATATATTTGTTCACGCACAGTGTAACCATTTGTTGGCAGTCAGCGCTCGGCGTTGTGCTTTTCTCTCCTCCATGTGTCATTAGCGCTGTTTCACCATGAAGGTATCGTGCCGTCTAGCCCACGCCCAGGCTTTATTCAGTTACTTTAGACTTAGGTTTCGAGCAAACAGAAACTAAGGACGCCGCATATTCGAATAGAAAAGCCGTTTCACATACTTGGATAGTAATTGCAGATGAGTTCTGTCTGAATTGTTCACAAAGGACGCCTCTGCTAAATGTCGTTCAGTAATACTTCGGCCACTTTCGTAGATCTTTTGGAAATGGCTTACGCGAGCATTCTTTAGACTGACCGGCGAAACAGGAACTTGTCTCAATAAATAGCCAACGCTGGTGCTCTATTCGTTTCCCATGTAGGCATCTAAATAACTCTAAGTACCAGCATTACAAAACAAGGGTTTTTCACGCCTTGAATAATTCTGACCACTCTAGTAGGCGGAGGCTTCAGCTCGGGGTCCCTTACTTAAATACGCGGGAGCGGAAATTCTTTTTCTGATTGAGCCCTGTAGTGAATAGCATGGACTTTGTTAAATTTAAATGAAAAAGCTTAAATCTAGTGAACTTTGGGAGCAGCAGAAGGGAAGTAGCAATTTAGCATACGCCAAAGGAGAATAAGGCGAGAGCCTGTGGGCTGACGAGACATTCATTCAATTACTTGACATTTTCATTTGAATGCGTTGTCACTTCCTATTAGTTGTTTTGTCCCACCAAAGGTCGCTGGGTTCAGTGCCTTAATTATCTATACCTTAATTAACTGTTTCTTCATTAACTCCTACTTAACACCGAAGACCTTGGTTGGACTCCAAGAAATGGTCCTGGGTTTGACCATCAGTGGTGGCGCCATGAATTTTGGTTTCGTCAAAGGTCGAGGGTTCGATTCCCCCCAGAGGTCGTGGTTTCAAGTGCCCTGATTAACCTTGCCTTCCCACCAAACGTCGTGGGTTCGACTTCCACCAAAGGTCACGGGTTCGAGCACCTTGACTAGATCTTAATTAACTTCACCTTCATTAACTTCGTCTTAATTTTCCACCAGTGTTCATGGGTTCGATTGCCACCAATGGCCGTGGGTACGACTACCACCAAAGGTTGTGGGTTCGAGTGCCTTAATTACCTATGTCTTAATTAAATGTGCCTCAATAAGCTACGACTTAACCCCAACGTCGTGGGTTCGACCATCAATAGTGGCGCCATAAATTTGAGTGCCATTGAATTTTGATCTTACCAGAGGTCAAGGGTTCGACTCCCACAAAAGGTAGTGGGTTCGAGTTCCACCAATGTTCGTGGGAGGCACCATCAATTTTTGTGCCATTGAATTTAGGTGTTATAACGCCCGACGGTCAAATTTTTCGATCACATCGGACAACGGATTTTTCGACCCATGAGGCACTTAAGGCTGTAGTTCTAAAGAGTTGAAATCTATTAATGTTGGGATATGGAATTTTCATTGATGTGTTCAATTATTTATTAAAAATTGTTGGTCACTTTTCCCGAAGGTACTTATTTTGAGTAAGATTAAGCCAAAGAGCTAACGCTGGGCATTTTGGTTCACGGCAGCGAGGCCTTTGACCTACCTAACCACTCCATCTTGCTCCAGAAACTTGAATATGACGGTATCCGGGGCTTAACGCTTGACCTGATACGCTCGTATCTGAGTAACCGAAACAGAACGGTCGTTTTTTATGTAGCTTGCAACCGATTCGTTCTCAAGTTCGCCAGAGCACTTTGTTAGGTCCTACTCTATTTAGTGTCTGCGCTAATGACCTTGCGAAAATCGCAGACGATGTGTCTTATATCTTGTACGCAGATGACACTAGCATCTTCCTCAGTGGCTTCCGTAGTGTTGAAATAATTACTAAAGGAAACTCAGCGCTCTCCGCCTTGCATGAATGGTCCACAGCAAATTGACTTATTATTAACACCAGGAAGGCGGAAAGTTATCTTGCGCGCACTGAATAAAAAAAGTACCTTTAAGTAACAAACTTCTCCTTCCCAACCATGAAATAGAAATTTTTGATAGCTTTAAATCTTTGTGAGAAGGCTTCTATATGCACGTGAGATGGAGTGAATACCTTTCCGATCTAATCATTAAATTATTTCTTTCGATTGTTTTTTCATCCAAATGCCGCTTTCAATTTCCCCCGAAATTAAAGCTTACAATTTATCATTTATCATGCTATATTTCATGCCTATATTAACTATTGCAAGCTCGCGTGGGGTACCACATGTAAGACTAACGCAGTGGCGAATCCAGGGGGGGGGGTGTTGGGTGACAACTACGCCCCCCCCCCCCAAAGCCACTAACTAATCCACCCCCCATGCACAGCAATTTTTTGGCACGCGGAATTTTTTAGGCAGCTGCGGCGACCATCGCTGTCCGCAGCGAGCAAAGCACCCCTCACTGCTATCTTTTTGGTAGGCGCGAAACTGGCTAACGCAACCGCCGCCTCAGTGGAAGCGAGCTGGTCGCTTCCTCTCCACCCCCAGCTTTGCGCCTTCAGGGAGTGGAGGGTCGTTTAAGTAAGCGGGGTCATCAACGTGACAGAAAGAAGGAAGTTTTACTTTCTCCCTCCTTTAGTCATAGCGAATTGCAATCGTAGATTCGTATTGGCCGACGAACTCTGCACTAGGGCATTCCACTACGGCGGAGGGCAACAGTCTGAAATCTATGACTGAAACACAGCACACGGAACCCAGCCAGGGCAATTGGCAGGGGGCCTAGCGCCAATCCACTTCCGAAAGCAGCCAACATTCTTCGCGTTTATCGTCGTTTTTGGACTTCTGGGCTTGAACTCGAGCTCGCGTTGTGTTTAGAAGTTTCCTGTTTCATTTTAGCCTTCTGTGCTCTGATGGAAGTCGCAGTGCATGTATGTCTGCTTCTCTTGTTCGCCGTGATTGTGTGTCGGATACATAGGAGGCGCAACGAAGCCCGCGATGAGTTTGGTGAAAACACATCGAGACAGCCTGAATTCTTTCAGAAATGCATTTCATCAGCAGAATTACAGGCTGTTCAAATGCGAACTTCCGGAAAGGAGCCGTTGTTACCTCTTCATTCGTAGACTGGCGACCGACGTCGTCGACGAAACGCGCAACTTTCGGTCTCTTGGCCGGCGACTGAAACATGATGTCGAAGGCTTGCTTGAATGCACTAGCTTCCGCAGCTTCGTCGTCGCTTGAGTTGCCGCTGGTCGATTGGGAACTTGAGCAAGATGAATCATCGCACTCCGCAAGCAGTAAAATCGCAAGGTGACGACGCGAAGCACCACTCAATGCTTCCAAAAGACCGCCATTCGCGTTCACGGGTGCGTGCGTGATAACAGTACATTGGCTGTGGGGGGGTCTGACATCAAGCGACTCCCGGTCGGTCGCCTCCGTCAATTTTTGCGCTGTTCCGTGGGGTGAATCTAGCAACGGAGCTGCTCCCAATCCGCCAGTGAAAGACACGGGCGGTACTGTCAACCTCCCAATGGAATAGACTTGCTCCGCAAGGAGCTGAAGAACTACTACCGGAAGTTCCCGAATCTGCCATTGGAACTCACCGTTACAGACAGACACGTGCTCCCTTACACCGCACTGCTATGCTAGGAGTCCGCACTGGTACGAGTCACCTTTCAGCGCCAATAAATGTGGAAACCACTCAATGTCATTCGAACTCGCGCCTTTCGTCACACAGGGTATGCCTTACTCACTCTCCAAAAGAAAGCAGAACAAGTAACCTTCAGTGGCTGATATCAAACAAATCGGCACTGACCAACTCGCGCAAGAAGCGGCGATGGTACTGCATTTACGAGACACTTCTTGTACAGAATAAAACGTGTCTTTAGTCCTCAGTGTTCTTGTGGCCATCCAGACGAAGACGTGCATCATCTTCTTCTCGAGTGCTCGAAATACGATACACAAAGAGCGCAACTGCAAGCTAATTTGTTTATATTAGACAGAAGACCATTCACTCTAAAAAAGATACTTGGCCCATGGCCAACTGCAAGCCTTCAAAAAAGAGCGCTTCTTGCTCTGAAAAAGTTTTTAGAGGAGACCAACATTTTGGGAAAATATTAAGTATTGGATGATCCGAATACGCTAAATGAGTTACATAAACGTTGTTCGTGGTGCATAGTTGGTTTATGTGGTGATCGCAACTTTTACGCAATACGTATAATTCTGTCCTGTACTTGGAGTGTATTACAAGTGTTGTGTGTTTTGGCTGTTCAAAACATCGGACTTCATATATGCGTACGTGGACTGAACTCGTGCACAGAACTTTGCGACTCATGTACTGTTGGACTGTATATTTTTTACTGATTCGGTGTTCTACTGAGTGTTATATTTAGTGTCGCTATCTCCCTTTTTGCGCAAATTTGTTTCGTCTGCCAAGTGACAAGGAGTAGCCGGTGCCACCACATAAAGGCGCCAACCTCTCCTAACATTCACTTCAATAAAAAAAAAAAAAAAAGCGGCGGTCTAGGCGTATGTTTTTTGGATTTTCGCAATTAATCTTTCTTGTATATTGAAAACAGAATGTAAAATATATGGCGCTGTTTTGTTGTGAATCACTTAACAAAGTTTCAATGCACTGAAAGCCAAATTAGCATTTATCAGATTTGTTGAAAGCGTGTCCACGTTTGTGGACGGAAGTTGTGAACGCAGGTCCCTCGTCGCCCCGTTTATGAACATAAGTTCTTGGTGTGAAGATTTGGTGTCTCTTTGTCCATGTTTTGCAGCACGATAGCTCGCAGGTTTTCTTTTAATCTCCTCAGATGGCTTAGTTCTTGATTTTTTAAATACACTGGGTAAGGTACAGTTGATAACATGAAAGGGGGGAGGCAGTGGCCTAGGCGGAGCAGTGATAATACAGCTTGTGGAGACAACTGCGGAGCAGTCACACATTTTCACGAATTGATATTTTACCTCATTGAATATTTTTCAATTCTTACTTCAAGGAAAACATGTTCACGCCTGGCGCAATAAATATAAAGTGTACTTAGGGTGCTGCTGTAAACCTTCCCATTCACAGCAAAGTGAACAGTGGTGAATGAACCTCCCTCATGTGTGAGAACAGAAATATGTCTATTGTCAACTGGAGAGATAACAAAGGTGCACATTCGTTTTCCAGTGTTGTCGAAATAGACCCTACGTCTTCATGCAAGCGCTGGTCGAATGGTGAATCGAAAGAAAATAGTACCACACCTGGGAAGTGTATCGGAATATAACCAATTGATGAATTCATCAACAGGTATATTTCATATTCTAAGACGAAGGTCAAATCTAGGAAATGGGCCGTTAGGATGCACACACATTCTCTGGACGTTGCTGTCTGCAATGCGTGAGTCGAATAGCGTCGTGACGTCACAGATTTGCACCTACAGCAAAAAAAAAGAGGTGCGGTCTGTTCTGTCTTTCAAACAGGATGTAGCCGAAACATTAACCAGATCTAACCCAAATCGGAATGGTACCAGGCAATAAAGGTACGAAAGTAGAGCAGCAGCTCCACATACCAGACCAGCCTAGCTGCTTGACGGCAACACGAGAGAATGGTTTTGACCACTTCCCAGAATTTTGTAAAATTGCAAATACAATGCGATGCAGGAACGAAGATTGAAAAGCAAAGTCAACACTTTAGTGCATGAAATGCAATGTTTTGTTGGGTCCTCAAAGGTAGAACTGATTCTATTATTTTTACCATGCTCGCAACTAATGGACGCATTTGTACCGTTTAAAAATGAAAAATTTGTCATGGTTTTTTCTGTGCGCTTCTGAAGCCATTGCAAATGAAATGTTGAAAATATTTGTCTTGCCTACATTTTTTTTTTGGTAGTGAAGAGGTTAAGTGTGACTTGTACTGCCCTTTCATGTCTCCTTACAGTTCTTAGTTTTTACCGCTATTACAATATTTTATCATGCCCACCGGTGTGAATAAATTGTTTTCAAACTGGTCACATGGTTGTCCTAAATATGTTGTTGGTGAATAAAGCACTAAGGAATGCAATTGAGAACAAAGAGTGGCAATTTGGTTACAGACGTGTGGTTTGTTGCGCAACTCACCCCCCCCCCCCAAAAAAAAAAAAAGTAGGCATCTGGTTCGCCCCTGGACTAACACCGCACGCCTATTAACCCTGCAGAAGAAAGCAACGAGAATGATTGCTGGCGTTGCTCACCCAAACCGCACACCAAATTTAATCGTATATTATAATGTCTTACGCACAATGTAACTTTTCAATGTGATCTATTTGATAACCAAAGATTTTCTCTACAACACGTTTTTGATTTTATGAAAACAATCGCCAATCTAAAGCCCGAGAAGAACCGTGTCGCAACTCGTAGTACAGTTGAATGGAAATTACCCTGCACGAGAACCAATTACGGGAAGCAAAGCTTACAGTTTATTCTCGCTAACCTACTAAATATACAAAAGAAAAAAAATACAAAGGTACTTGCATTGTCCTGAAAGTACTCTAAACTTCCCTGTCTTCAGAGGATGGCATAAGTGGCGCTATGTAGGGCGACTTTGCATATAGCTGTTTCCTTAGTACTAACAGTGTAATTTCGTAGCGCAATTATCTCTTCTTGTAACGATTGACCAACATTTACCATTTACGTAATTAAGTGGCTGTTTGCCTCTATGAACTGTCCTGATATCGGTTATGTTCTAACATGACGCTCGTGATTTCATTTATACGATGGGTACGGAGCTGATTCTTATTCTTTTATTTTTGAGAGAGCGCGTATAGTCGTGCTGTGCTGCCTTGCTTGTTGTCTGACCTTGGAAAGCTTTCAAGCCGCGTTCATGGCTTTTAGTTTCGGTATGTTTCAATGTGCTATCATGCATTATAACACGAATAAAGGGACTATCAGGAAATTTAAAAGAAAGAACGAAACTATCATCTTTACAACTTTAAGCAATGAAAAATTACATCCCAATTCTGTATACTGCACCTAATAATACATCTAATGTGGACAACAGTGATGTATTAAACGTTGATATTAAATATGTCATCGTTACGTCAACAGGACGTACTCCACACCCTAGCAATTATTGTAAGCAATTAATGTAAGCTGTATATTATAATATCAGCTTCGTGCTTCTATATTTATTGCACATACCAATTTACGCAGATATTTCCAAAACTTTCCAAGCCCTAAATCAATATTCTGCTTCTTGAAGTTAGCCAGGTTTAACTTGATCTCTCTAATGCAACAAATGCTATTGAAATTTGTCAAGGGACTGCTTCATGAAAGCGTTTCTGCACTTTGAATGTATTTGAACAGGCGAAATACGAGTTGGCCCCAAGGTAGATGGGTTTCCTTTAAGCTTCGGAGGTGCATCCCGGCTTGATGTAGTCTATAGATATCATATCAAAATAAACAATAAACAGGAGAAAACGTATAGCCGTCGAATCGTTTCCAGACTTGGTCAACGGGGTCGAAAATTTCCCAGTTCCGCAAATTCACCTTAACCTGGAAGCTGGGCCTCCCTTCGCGGAACACACCGAAGCTTACTGTTTGCCCGTTACATTTATCCTTACGACATGGCTATCTCCACTTGCCTTTGTTTCCAGGCCGCATAACCCTGACACGATAATGATATGCACAGAAATACGTGCGACAAACCCTGACATTATGTGAGAACGACATATTTTCCCAACTCTTGATGACATCATTGTAGCGACAGATGAATCAAGAGTCTTCTCAAACCTTGAGTTGAGGAATGGCGGTCATTTTCGACAGACACTGGCCCGTTCCGTTTAAGCGCGTGAACTGGTATCACCAGTGTTATCGGCATTTCTTAGCACAGCCATTGCGAAATTCTCAACGACAAAGTGAGTCTTCTCGTGAGTCTGTACAGCAAGCTGGCAGCTATGCGGGATAAATGTATAAATAGTTCTATATTCTCTGCATCTAAATCTGCACATCCAGTTGGCAATCATATAGAGAACAAAGGAGGATTAAAGTAGCAGTGTCTGTCCTTATCCAGTTATTCTAATCCGGTCAATCTGTACTTCACGTTACGCTACACTCGCAACAAAGTAGTTCCTCTAAAAGTGCTGCTAACAGAGCTACCGACAAATCCCTCAGCGGCATTTATTCTCCCAAACCCGCATCAAACAGGCAGCATTGACGGTCGCCTAATATGGCTGGAAAGATTTCGCACTGTAAACATAGCACTTTGGGGCAACAAATAGCTCGGCGTTTCAACGTTGATGTGGCTTGTCTTCTTCAAAGGCACGCTTTCTAACTTTATTCTGCTGTAGGAAACAGGCATACGCGGGCTCTGCTTTTGTGACTAACGTACAAATATGAATGTGATCCAGTAGACTACAAATGTTGCAAGCGAAATATGTCAAATCATGCATATATACAAGTCCCTAGTAAAGGACATGTGCAGTGACGTCCTAGGGTTTCCTACAAAGCAAGCAATACCGGCATTATTTGACACGTAACAAAGTTTAGAAACGTTTCGGCGGGAGCGATGGCATTGCTATATGTGCGTTGCTCTGCTTAGGTGACATACACAAGAACATTGGCACGTAAGCTAGAAGCAGACCCAGATCTTGCGCACTAGCAACTGTGTGTTATACAGTTGCATGTACTTATCATGGTTGTACACACTTGACAGATTAACTATTCAAGACTCCGACAAACTCCTAAACGGAATGTTTCCCCCCA
Source organism: Dermacentor andersoni (assembly GCF_023375885.2). Classification (NCBI taxonomy): domain Eukaryota; kingdom Metazoa; phylum Arthropoda; class Arachnida; order Ixodida; family Ixodidae; genus Dermacentor; species Dermacentor andersoni. The sequence goes on along the minus strand of NC_092820.1, from coordinate 108,212,141 downwards.
AACGTTAACTGGTGTGGTGTCTTTGAGGCATGTGCTTCGTGTGCCTTGAATGGTTTCCTTTGTGGTTTACACTAGGGGGAAGAGAAGGAAAGAAAGACGGAAAGAACAGAGGAGAACGAAATCAAACGCGGGAGAAGAAAATAGGCGGCTGGGGAACGCCCGGTAGTGCCACAGTCTCTCTAAAAGGTGCTCTACCACAGACAGTTGCATAGCCTTTTTGACAGACCTCTAACTTTAAGACCGTATGGGCCGGCAATTAAGGATTGTAGGCTCCAAAAGCGGCCGGTCATCGAGGCGGGCCAATGCGGTTCGAAGCTATCGCCGTGTGCGCTTCTAAGCAATTGTTCAAGGCAATTCCAAGCAAAGAAGGGGGAAAAACATGATTGATGCTTCCCTAGCCGCCAAAGTCATCACAAGCAGCACTGCCGTCCTTCATACATTCTTTCTCACTGCATCTGTGTACGCGTTTAATTTCCACGTTCTGTCAAGTGCATGAGCGTGAGCGTCAAGCCAATCAACCGTTGCTAGGGCTCAAGGTCCTTGTCCATATTGTATGTTTGCATATCAGTGTTCCTGCATTCGTCACTTATGCAGGGAAGTATACACTATATACTGACACGCGAGAAAGAGAAAAGCCCTTTCGATTGAAAGGCAACACACCGCCATGCCCATAGGCAGTCAGTAAAAGGCAAAACGAACGCAGCAAGCCATTTGCGAGCGAGCACAATGAGAACTCTGTAATGACTCAGTGAACGGGATGACAGCGGCAGCCGGACAATCAGATGGTCCGATTCGTCTCGGCTCCCTTGTGTTGGTCGATAATTTTGCCGGGAGCTAAAATCAGCAGGCCAGTCAGCAGGGCCGATCTGCGTCGACTGGAATAATCAGGAGCGCAGAAATGCAGTCCTTGCACTCGTTAGCGCTCAACAATGGGGTTTGCTTAATCAACTGTTCGATAGAACTACGCGCTGTCCCCGAAGCCGTTTACTTGAAATCAAATGCACACTAGCAAAATGAAATACATTCAAGAGTACCGTCGGGGCCAGATGCAAGTGAGGGAGCCAGTAAATTTTTTCTGGGGAGGTGGGGGGTGCAGTCACGCTTTTAGTCCCCCCCCCCCCCGCCGCCTTTCGTACCAAATGATGACGCTTTCGAACAGGCTCCGGCACACAATGTAGGATGAGATCGAGATGAGACACATGGTTACTATCTGGCGGGTAATTATTGGCGTTGCTGCCACGGCAACCAGAAAGACAAAAAAGAAGCATGGCATCGACTCGGGCGCGAGGTTAGAATTGTTTAAATGAATACTTCTGACGGCATCACAACCTAAAGAAGCAAAAAAGACAAAGATAAATATTACGCAAGGCAACTAGCACAATTGTGACTTATTTACTGCTACGAAAATGGAAAGGTTCGCTACCAATGAGCCAGCTATGTCGGAAGTGTCGCTACAATTCAACGCAACGAAGGTTGTGGGTTCGGTTCCCACCTGCGGCAAGTTGTTTTTTCATCCACTTTAATTTCCAGTAATTTATCGTTTCATTATTTCATTTATTAAGCACAAGTAATTTCCCCTATGTTGTCCTTGGTGTCAGTGGTTGTTGGCTTCTCATGATATGACTAATAAAAATCGGGACCCTCGGTTAACCCCCTTTCTTGTTTATTACATAACGAGGGTCTCGAATCCGGCAACATTGATGCCTTCAGGTAGCATATGTGGGTTTATTTACCAGTTGCCTTCACCCAAAAAGATCACGTTCTCGTGACGCCTGCGGCAAAAAAGGACGTTCCACGTCCGCCGCCAAGGACTGTAAGTGGTGGCGCTGGCTAATACTTCCAGGGTTCTACAAGTACACATAAGTACCCAAGAAAGTGGATGGGGAAACAGCGCCGCGGTAGCTCAATTGGTAGAGCATCCCACGCGAAATGTGAAGGTTGTGGGTTCGGTTCCTACCTGCGGCAAGTTGTTTTTTCATCCACTTTAATTTCCAGTAATTTATCGTTTCTTTATTTCATTTATTAAGCACAAGTAATTTCCCCTATGTTGTCCTTGGTGTCAGTGGTTGTTGGCTTCTCATGATATGACTAATAAAAATCGGGCTCCTCGGTTAACCCCCTTTCCTCTCGTTTATTACATAACGAGGGTCTCGAATCCGGCAACATTGATGCCTTCAGGTAGCAAACAAACGCTCACTGTGTACTGTTAAAATGAAACAAGGGACCCTGTAGCGAAAAACTATTCCAATCTGATTTTATTCTAATCTCCAAGCACCAAATTTACGCAACTGCCGACGTCGGCATCATGCGGTGACCCGCAGCGTTGTATGAATCGCCCAATGAAACGCTCGCTTCGTTTATAGGAGGTCACTTTCGTTGATTTCAAAAGAAATAACATTCCTCCCTTTCACAGACCTTTCTTATCAAATTGGCTGACCAGAGGCACCGATCTTGCAAAAAAAATGGAGAGGACTACGAATGAGGGGGGCCGAGCTAGCCGAGCTAGCCCAGTGAAAGCACATAACCGGATGAGTAGGGTGGTGCCGGCGTCTGCGATTGGTCAGCTTCCCCTTCCTTAGCTAGGGGTGACTGGTCGGAAATTGTGGTGGTGTAAATATGGGTGGTGTTCAAAATACTACTAAAACGACTATGAAAGAAGAATCGCTGACAGAGTGACATCCTATATGTGCCTAAAGGACTCGACAACGTTATTTTGCCACGTAAAATTTTCTTTATCCCTCGTAAATAAATTCGTTCTCCTCGGCAGCTGCGAATAGCCGGTGCCAGAGTGATAGGTAGGCTCACGGCTCCTATTCCTTTTGGAACGTGGCAGCCTCCGGTTGTTTCGAGAAAAGTTCTGCTTCCTTTAGCATATTAATGCATCTTCAATACGTACACGTAACTTTGACGGGGTGACTGCTCGCGTTTTTGTGACGTTGCGTGACAGAAAGGCTAAGTGGGCTTCAGCCCGAAAGCTTTTGACAAATATCGGTGGGCTAATAAAGAAAAGCTGTGGAATCAGAAATTATTATTTTCCTCTTTATGACACCATGTCTTTGGCACAGCGGCAGAAAAGGTTGTTTTAAATGTCATACTTGAAAGGGAACCAATATAGGGCATAGAGAACCAATGCAACCCGCAAGACTCTTCGAAGGTGTACCCAAAATGCTAGGTTACCGACGATTTTCATTCGCACACTTTTTGCTAACGCCACGTAATATTGTGTGCAGCTAGTTTCATGTTATCGCCTTTTTATTGCTTGTTTGTAACCGAAACCATTGCCATAAGTTCTTGGCCTTGTTCTCTTGATCTCATGATCATTAATTTATTTTATTCTTACCAGCTATCGATTTTGTTTTTTCACAAGCGATTCATAGATAGTTGGCTCTGCATGCGGTGTAAGGTATTTATTTGTTGCAATGCAATATCGCTTCGCAAAGTTAATTTACTCCTATGGCTAGCCTCTAACATACACGAAGTATTAATGGCCTTTGCCGGTTACATTGCATTGTTCTTTGTGCCCCGAGTGCGTTTCAGTTTAGCATGTTACAATTACCTGCTAGTTCTTTGGATCCCACCTTATGGCCTTCAGTTATCGTTGTCACGCCACACGTCTTCCACTCCCCCCCCCCCCCCCCCAACTCATCATATATCCTGCAGTGCCCGCTAGTTGCGCTATGTCGTCCGCATACATCAGCCCAGGGACCTTCTGTTCCACCCTTTGCCCATTACGAATGTGAGATCAATGAATCCCTAATTTACCGCTTTCCAGCCGTCTTTCTATGTCTCTAACATAAAGTACTAAGAATAATGGAGACAGAAGACATCCTTACGCTAGTCCTCGGTGAATTTTCAGCACTTCATTGCACTTCTGGCCTCGCCGTACAAATTGTACTCGGTTGTCCTTTTATATTTCCCTTAGCAGCTCCATGAAATCGTCATCTATGCCTTATTCATCTGCGCCTTATATTGTAACGCAAGTTGAAGACGGAGACTGGCAAAGTAGACGATATCTCTTTAATGACGTACCAGAAGAGCGTGCAGCCTACGCGCTTCATCGTCTTTCATGGCGTCAACCATTGCACGCGCCTTCCTGTGGTGGGGAAGCCCCACATCATTGTGTCAGCTGTCCCCCGTGTGAAATATCGACCGTATTTCAGGGGAGTTGACGGCAAAAAAAAAAAAAATGGAGCTCCTGATGTGCTATCTGTACTGTACGTTCACGTACGCTTATACTGCAGCTCCATGCGCAATGCATGAACAACTTCAGCGCAAGGATGAAGACGGAGCGAACCGAGGTCAGAACTTAAGGGACGACTTCGTAGGTTGCGTCACTCGCAGGGACCAAAATACCGGCGCAGCAACCTTTCCGAGAGTACCGGGTGACGGATGGGCGTCCGGACCCACACGCAGTCTCTGGGAATGTATGATCGATGCTGGTTCTATCGAACAGTGTCGGTACGCTGTTCACTCCGGATTCGATGGCAAGCAAGCTGGCTTGCTACTTCGGCTCGTTGTATGAACTCTTTCACGTGTTCGCTGGTCGGGCTATTATCAGCCACAGGTAGCATGGCGTTAAGTGCTGACTTGACGCGATGCCCGCACACAAGTTCGAACGACGTAAACTGTGTGGTCTCCTGTACAGCAGGGTTATAGGCGAAGGTCAAGCAATACATCTCGTCCCACGTCTTGTGCTCGTCGATATACATGGAAATAATATCAGCCAACGTTCAGCCGTTAATCAATTTGCTGAAGGATGACACGCAGTGCTTTTGCGGTGTGAGCTATGCGTCAGCAGGAGAACGTCCTGCGCAAGTTCAGCTGTGAATCCTGCACTGCAATCGGTGAAGAGAACAGAGGGGGCGCCATGTCGTAGGACGATGTGGTGGACACAGAAGTCGACTACTTCATAAGAATTTCCTTGCGGAATAGTTTCGGTTTTGGCGTACCGGGTTAAGTAGTCGGTAGCGACGACTCTCAACTTTTTGCGCGAAGAGGTCACTGGGAATGGACCTAGTAGATACATTCTTTTTTCTTGGAATGTTGCTTGAGGAGGGCCCACGAGGGGGGGGGGGGCAGCCAGCGGTTTTAACGGGTGGTTCCTTGCGGCCCTGGCAATCGCGCCAGGTCTTAACGTACCGTTGCAGAGAAGAAAAATATCCGGGATCAGTAATATTTGTGTCGTATCCTAGCTAATGTCTTAGCGAATACCAGGTGTCCCGCACATGGTAGACCACGGTAGGCTTGCAAAATGTCTTGGGGCAGTGCCGATCGCACAACCAGGAAGTACGTATCTGGATCGCTTCCGCAGTTTTTCTTCTAAAAAACATTGTTGTACAGACAGTACAATGATAAGCCGCGCACGAGCGAGTGAGGTAAAACATTTTCGATTTTCGAAGGTGCTCGACCAGCAGCAGCAACTCAGGTTAGCGCACTCGTGCTCAGCCATCTTTATAGCATCAGCAACGCTGACAAATGACAAGTCACGGTCAGAGTCCAAAGATGTCATAGAGAGTGGTGCCCGTCGTGACAAACAGTCAGCGTCGCTGATTCCTACCAGATCGGTAGACAATGGTAATGTCATACTCTTGTAAGCGCAAGCTCCAATGGGATAGTGTGCCTGAAGGATCCTTCAGGTTGGCAAGCCAGCACAGGGCGTAATGAGTCTTAAAGGGCAACTTCAGTGATCTTTTGATGTCAGCGGATGTCTATGAAATTCGCTGGGTACGTTTATCTGCACACTTTCCTGATGTCCTAAAAAGACAGGTTTGACAGTTGACATGACATGACAAGAACTTTATTTGAGTCCTGAGTGACTGAGATCTTGGGGAGCTAAAACCGAAGGCTCCCGAAGATCAAGTCGGTGGCGCCACCCACGACGGGACCGGGAGATGAAGTTCCGCCGCAATGTCGTGGGCCCTCTGGACCGCCTGGAGTTGCATGTGGAGATTGCTGCTCTTGAGCGATTCCTGCCATTTTTCTTTCATGACGGGTGGAGAGGCGTTAAGGGCTGGGCACAGCCAGAGCATGTGTTCAAAAGAGCATGAGTCATGACCACATTTGGGGCACGACTGTGAGTGGGCAGGATCTATCCTGTTAAGAGACCGAGGAGTGGGATACGAACGGGTTTGCAGAAGTCTGAGTGTGCTAGCCTGAGGTTTGTTCAGTTTAGGGTGAGGGGGTGGAAATGTCCTCCTGCCCAGTCGATAATGGGAAGCAATTTCATGGAAAGTACATAATGGATCTTTGTGGATGTTGACCTCGTTACGAGCCTGGCTACCCGCGACAGCGCGGTACGTGAAATCACGCGCTCTCCGGTGGGCCTGCTCGTTAGGATTACATCCAAGCGGGTTAACTGAGCTATCTAGGTGGGCTGGGAACCACGAGATGTGGTATCCTTCGCTGCTCACCCTAGTCTTTTGAAGTGCTTTAAGCAAAATACTGTTCGCCTGTTCAGATACGAGAGCGGACGAGAAGGATCTAACCGCCGTGCGCGAGTCCGAGAAGATGATAGCGGGAACTTTTGAGCTGTGAAAAGCCAGAGCGATCGCCGCTTCCTCCGCCACATGGGCAAACTTCGTATAAACAGAGGCTGCATTGACCAGGTTGCCTGCCGCGTCTACCACCGAGACAGCGAACTTATCCCCACTGTCATATCTGGCAGCATCGACAAAGAGGGCATCTAGTTTCTTCTGATTTATCTTTTTAAGGATGGACTTGGCTCTCGCTAATCTCCTACCCTCGTTATGCACTGGGTGGATGTTTCGCGGAACGGGCTCAACCATGATGCGATTTGTGGTTTCCCGGATCAAGCTAACTTTGGTCGCCGGTTCATGTCTTGGTAGGATTCCCGCTTCTTCTAAGATCTTGCTCCCTGGCTTAGTGGATGAAAGTCTCATTATTTGACCCGCTGTGTGAGCTTCTATTAGCTCATCGATGGTGTTATGGAGTCCTAGCTCCAGCAGCTTCTCAGTGCTTGTGGACTGCGGAAGACCGAGCACGCGCTTGAGGCTGGTTCTGATTAGGGAGTCGAGCTTGGCCTTTTCCGCTTTACCCTAATTAAGGTACGGTGCGATGTAGATAACATGACTCAGGAAGAATGCTTGATAGGCTCTGAGCAAATTGTCCTCTTTGAGACCGCCTCTTCGATTTGAGACGCGGGCTACAAGTCTTAGGACATTACTAGCCTGTCCAGTGAGCCTGGAGGGCCGTCGAGTTACAGCCCTTGGCATCAATGAGGAGACCTAGAATTTTCACCGAGTCCATCCTCGGTATAGGATGGCCATTTTTAGCTCGAATTTCTATCGGCAGAGTTTCCAGTAGAGTTGCGCAGATTATTTGCAAATGAATTTAATGAGTGCCTTTACGCCTTACCTTACCTCCACCTCGGTCGCAGGCCACACTATGCATAAGTTACGTTCCCTGTGGATGGGCAAGTGGTGGGGAGTGGCAAGTGGTGTTGCGTTGTTGGTCGCACGAATCAAACATACAAGAGGCAACAATTGAAAGAAGTTTGCTATTACAAGTTTCGTTGCGACAATGCTCTTCACGAGCAGCGGATTAGTGCTATCCGGTTAAGTTTATCCCAGTCGCCGAGTTCGGACGCCTACTGCTGGCGGACCTGACCGACTGACCTAAGCTAATTAGACCATTAGGATGAAGAAACCAACTTTTCTAATTCAGTTTTGATGCTACGGATTTGAAATAAACCATTCCTCATTTCAGAAACTGCACAAGCAGGCAGCTGAAAGCGGCGAAACGGCGCGCTATCAACATCAACGTGTTGCCGTTCTCGAAGGTGGCCAGTTGCACTCGTGGGCACTTCCCTAAGTTAAATGTGACTAGGTGCACGGGTGTATTTGGATGTATTGTTATACTGACTCATTATTTAGCTTCCAATTTGCACTGTTTGCCTCGTATCCCAAATGGGCCGCAAGCGGAGGCCCCTTCGATACAGCAGCGTAAACAATCGTGTGACTCGTTCAGATGCCAACGGTATCAACACTGGCATCGGCGTTTCAGCGACAAAAATATCACGTTCTCTAAATGAATGATCATAAGCGCAAAGTCGCAATCTATTTAGACTTTACGCAACGCATTATTAGTGTGTATGAAGACAATACGGAGAACGGTAAGTAGGCCGCATAACAATTAACGTTCCCGTACTGCGGTATCCTGCTCGTTGTTTCCGAAAGTGTGTGGTCACTCATATCAACACGACTCAAAGTGACACAATGATGCTTACATGCACAAAATCTGCGCGTTTTCATATGCTCTGTGACATTAGTTGATGTCACCGATGAGTGGGTAGCATTATGTATAACGCGAACGACAAGTCGTCACTGTGCTTGCCGTTGTAAACAAATGTACCGGTCTGTGTTTTGGACCGTTAGAAGCGTTCTTGCGCGATACGAATGCGTTAAGTTGTACTGCACATCTTACAGTGAGTATGTGAAGTGCTTTCTTGACAAAGTGTAAAACGCCTAAAATAGTGTGCAGCAGATACAAAATCAGTGGTTAAGGCTGCCCTTTTTGTCTTCATGTTGCAGCGCGATATGTTGGGAATTGGAGCTGGCTCTCTTGGTCGCGGGTTAAGAGAAGCCGTACGGAGAAGCCGTCGTTAAGCGACGGCTTCTCCGTACGCGCACAGCAGTCAGCTCAGCCGTACTTTATGCTGGGCTTGTAAACGAGGTTCGATCTGGGAGCGGTAGCACGTACCCCGCACCTCCACAAGAAAAATATAACGTAGGTTGAAGACGGAGACGGGCCAAATGGACGCTGTCTCTTCAATGGTGGACCTGAAAAAGAGCCTGCAGCCAACGCGCTTCAATACAGAAAATGTCAAAAAATTTCCTGTTTGGCTTGTCCTAGGCTCTCTTAGTATCTTGAAATCCTGTCCATAAATGTATTTTCTGACCTAGTGAAATGCCTGTGCAATCGGGTAATATGAACATATTTTCCTCTAAACGTCCGCCTGGTGTAAACCCATTCTGTAGTTCCACCGTATACCATTCTTCACCCACTTCGGCAGTTATAATTTGATGGCCTGCAATGCCACCTTATAAATCACCCACGTTACTGTAAATGGATTGTACGAGCTTATTTAATCTTTACTACTTTTGCCTTGGTAGAGCAGAGGCCCTATGAAATAAATATATTACAAATTCTTTTTATTCCAATCTCCTGACGCCAAACTTGCGCAACCGCCGACGCAAACATCTGGCACGGCCCACAGCGTTCTCTGAAGAGCTCAATCAAACCCCTGTGTACTTGGATTTAAGTGCACGTTAAAGCAACCCAGGTGGTCGAAATTTCCGGAGTCTTCCACTAAGGCGTGCCTCATAATCAGAAAGTGGTTTTGGCACGTAAAACCCCCAAAATTTTTTTTCAATCAAACCCTCTCCTCGTTTATAGGAAGTCACTCTTCTTTGCTATCAAAACGAATAACATTCCATACGTTGAGCGCTTTTTCTTATCTAATTGGCTGACGAGAGGTGAGGAGCACGCTCAAGTGGAAAGGATTTCCATGGGGCCGGGCCAGCGCAATGAAAATCGATAACCGGATGAGGCCGGTGGTGTTGGCATCTGCGATTGGTCTGCTTGCCCTTTGTAGATTACGGTGGCTGGTCGAGAAGTGTGGTGGCATGCAACGTGAGGTTAAGAATGCAGCTAAAACGGATCCTCAGCAATGAAGAGTTGGCAGAGCGATGTCATATACGTGCCGAAAGGACTCGATATTTTTATACTGCCACGCAATAAAACTTTATTATACGTAGCTAAATCCATGCTTTCCGGCAGCTGCGAGTAGACGGTGCCTGAGCGATCGAGGGGCCGCGATCTTCTATTGCTACCTGAACGGGGCAGTCTCCGACTATTCCTAGAAAATTTTGACACGGTCAGTTTTCGCGGTCTTCTGACATCGCGTGACAGAGTTACAGACAGGCGACCTATGCGCAGCCAAATAACTTGTGACCAATAGCAGAGAGCTAATGGCGAAAAGGCATTGAATCAGAAATAACTACTTTTCTTTTGTTCGACCTATTCATGCATAATCAGTGGGTACACGTCATATCAGATGGGGAGCTATTGCGGTTTTTATGACTTTACATGACCGACAGGCGAAGTGGGGATGACACGAAAATGTTTTGACCAATCGTCGAGCGCTGATTGCAGAATTGGAATTGAAAGGTTTGGAATAGCTTTACGTTACAGCACCCCAGGTTCATCAGAAACGAAATTTTCTTCATTTTAATCACTTGCTCTGTGGCATTAGTCAGCAGTGCCTTGCTCTTTAGATACAGTTGTTTGATTAGCTGTATAGGGATTACATCGGATCCTGCGGCCGTAGTATCAGAGACATCTGCTTTTACAGCGAAGCTGCCTATGGCTACGATACCGGGATTTTTTGTGGCGTAGGGCCCACAGACAACTATCATCATCTGTGGCTCATACCCCCGAATGCAATGGCCCATACTCCTGTAAGACTTAGGCTACAATCACTATGCAAAGTGAAGCGAACAGTGCATACATTCTTTGGAATAACGCATACAACATACATAACAGGATACGTTTCAATAAAGAACAAGCTCAGAACAAGCATCTGAACGACATAGTTCATGTTAAAGGGCTCCTGCGCCTACATGCAATGCGAAGCCCTTAGCGCTCTCCCCGCATACGTTTCCCAGTAAAAATTGCTGCTGCGCAAGCTGCCGCGGCGAAGGCAGCTTGACTGTAGCATGCGAAGCAGGGAGTGACGTAGCTACGCTTTCGTGCGTAAAAGAAGAAACCCCTTGCAACTGATTTGTGTTGTGACGGTGCTATGGAAAGGCCACCTATAATGAGGACTCCTGAACAGCCGCGTCCATACGAGGCGCAGATAATTTTTCTTCTCTCTGGTCCCACTCTTTGTAGGTGCATGAACTAGTGGAACAAGTGAAGTCGCAGGCCGTCGAAATGTCTTAGGCTAATAATTAGGCAAATTATATATCAATGTCGCCACGTACTTCTGAGAGTCCCCAACCTACGTCGCAATAGGTACAAGTATAGTTGTTTACCGATTCACTATCTAACCACTTTCACAGCGTGGATTGGATATATGTTTCAGTAAAAGTGTTCTAAGCTAAATTTTATCTCTAAGACTTTCCTATTGTTGCTAGATCTGCTTGAGTCGGGTCTACGCTTTTTTTCAGGATGAAGTTGTCCCTACTAACGCCTCTGATGTACCGCAGCGCGTTGTCTCCTTCGAAGATGCAATCGTATTCATCCCTTATATCCGTTTGAGAATTTTAGTAGGAGCTTGGAGTGGCCTTACGTGGTTACAGGAACTTTTTGGCGCGCCTTTGCCAGTTTTGCGAACGTTATGCACGCAACTTTCACTTGTGCATTTAAGTTTTTTCTCTTGCATTAGCTCACTGGTCACCCTCTTGCTTTCTCGCTACTTTTTTCGTCTAAGGAGCACCTCTTCTTCGCGTAATCTCAAAATAATCGGTTCTTGGTGAACTCCAGACGCCTGCTTACGTTCTCTTATAGCTTGCTTTAATTCTTTTTTTCCACTATTTGCGTGCTTCCCTTTTTCCCTTCCGACAATTTTTTTGAAAGAGCACAGCCACGCCACCCCTCCCTATTATTGAACGAGTAAAGGCAAGGCGCAAAAGACCAGGACTGAAGAAGGACACAAATGACAGCTTGCCAGTCTTGAGTGGTGTCGTATTCCTTTAGAAAAAAACTGGTGCCTTTGGAAGTGCCGTCTATCTTCGGCGTCTTGCAACCATCTTCAGGGCGTCAGGCGCGTATGCAAAATACTCAAGTCCGAGTGGCGCCGGTCCTGTCGTTTGTGTCCTTCTTCAGTCCTGGTCTTTTGTGCCTTGCCTTTACTCATTCAAGCATGAACCAACTAGGCCAAGCAAGAGTTTTACCTCCGTATAAGCGGTCACTGTGCTTAGTTGATACTCCACGGCAACTACTGAGGAGCGTTCCGCCTTTGTTAGTTGAGCGGTGGCGCTGTACCTAACTCGAAGGAGTGGGTCAGGATAATCTAGCTCAGGATCGTTTGATAACAGGGGGTTTTGCTCATGAAACTTCTGTAAGCAATGCAGCCAAGTAACATTTTCCTTCACCGCCAACTTTCACACTGTCTTTTCCATTAACCTAATGACGTCAGCTGGCGTGCAATCCCTCCTCTTCACTCTCAGCTTCACCCTAGCCATAAGGCGAAGAAAAAACAAAACATTGAAACATTGGGTTTTAGCACTGCTACTCGGATTCCAGCTCATGCATTGTGACAATGGTATACGGACGTGCTGACCATTAGGCTATCGCACCAGGACGAAGACCATCAGGAGGAAGACGCTGTGTGGCGTCGCGAAGAAATTGCACTCTGAGCCGGAGCCGGAGGAACAACTATTAACTACTGACTTTTTATTCGTAGACTCGAAGCCAAATTAAAGGAGTGTCTGAATTTAATGTGGCCTTTATTAAAGAAACTCAGAGCATGGTCGCACCCATCACCCAAGGAAGGCGCTCAAGCTGTGGATACCGCCGAGCTCCGTACATCGGATTATTGAAAGGTGTACGCTATCTCGGTGTTACTTTGCTCTGAACAATCCCTGAGACAGCTCACGATTGTCATGAGGAAATACAGGCGTGGTATGAGCAACCAGCGCTGAAACATTCCATGTCAACAGCACACGCCGTAACCCACAGCCTTTAGCGAGTGGAGGGAACAGTTTTCAGTAGCACAGGGTGCGATTGCGCGTCATGAAATTTACCGCTCAGCTTGCGGTACACGTGTCCAGCTCCTGCATGGTAATCGGCGTGCGTGGACGAAGGAGCGCATGCGCTTCTGGCAAGGCGCATAGCCACGGACAGAGCTTCGACAGGCGCATCGGGGTTAAAGCAAATGTTGATGTGCAGGCGTGCGTCTGTCATCGTTCAAAGCGTCGTACCATTTTCTCGGCATCCCTACCTGACGGCGTCAGCACAATTTCGTTGCACGCTCAAACTGCTGTAGTGCTTCCTGGCCTAAGGTGGTTCTCTACAGACGACAAATTGCAATCCTAGTACGTGGCAGCATAGAGTTTCCTACCACAATTACTACAGGAAACACTGGCGCTGCAATCGTTCAACCACCACGGGGTTGATGGGTAGCACATGCATTTGTGTGATCTTAGTGCTTGTGGATTCAGACGTGCTTGTGGCTTTGTTCAAAACGCATTATCTGCCTTCATTGTCCTAAATTTCATAGCTTTCTATACTTTCTAAGTGCAGAATACTCTACGAGCCAGCACAATCTCTACTAATTGAAGCGGTTCAGCCTGTCGAGGTGGACAAATCAAAACGCGCCAAGCGTCTCCTTCTCCGCGAGTAATTCATTAAGGCGTTCGATATGCTCCTTATCGACGCATGCGTCCGGGGCGTAATGGTTTCAATATCAGGATTGTGTGCTGGAGGTCATGTGCTGGAATGGTACAGTTGGACAACTTTGATAGTGTTTACCGTTCTATTTATTACGTAGCACTTTGCTGGAAATTTTGTGTTTACAAAGTCACGAAGCCTTGTGAAGCCGGGAGGACGCAGTTTAGGCAAATACATGTGCGACTCATCATTCCCATGATGGTAGCTCCCGTAGATGCAAGCACCAGAGTTCCTTCTAGTAATTATTGTATGAAACTGTATAGGTCGTAGATTGACGGTGACGGGGGGAAATGATGGAACGAATGACCGAGATATTGTTAAGCCTGCTCTTATAGCACCCTTGCCGCTGGTATGCGCTCGTCACGGCGTTGTCGTCAGCTATAGCCTACCCCCAAATTCGCAGACCCTGCGCGATTGGCGTCGACAGATGGCGACTGCGATCGAGATTGAGTGCGCTTACTCTAAATGCGGAAGGAAGAATATAATAACATCGTCGGCACGCATTCGCAAAAAAACTGATATGCTAGAACTGTTTCATAACAGAAAAGTCCAGCAAACCCTGAGGGTGAACATATCCTTAGCGGACGCAGTTCGCCAGTCCTGAAGAACACTTACGAAGGAAAGGCTTTGCGACTCCAGCCCCTTGCCTTGCGTATATAAAAGTGATGCAAGTTAGATCACGCGATTAAAAGGTGTCACAAGCATGATGACTCAATCAGTCATTGCACAAATTTTAGGCATTTTGAGAAACAGGTTGAACGAAAGTTGTGCTTGAATGCCTAAATGATTTTCGTAATGTGGTGTCATTCGTTGTTTTCTTTTTTATTCCAAGTTTTCTGACCGCTAAACGAGGTAGCCAGACAGGCCACGATGATGTAATCTGCGGCGCCAAATTGATTAAAACTATATGCAAATTTTGCAAAATAATAAATAAACGGTTAAGAAGTTTGAAAGTGCAGTGCATGGTAAATTCCGTTCTGCAAGGTTTCATGTTCCATTTAGATGGGACCGCGAAAATAGGTAAACTACTTTCGCGTCCTGTAAATCTTCGAATTGGGTTCCAAGAAAGAGAGAGAGAGAGTGACAAAGTAAAAGAAAGCGAGGAGGTTGGCCATGCACGAACTAAAGAAGCACATTTTCACGCTTCAGGTGACGAGTGCCATTAAAAGGGCAGTGCAGGGAGTCACAGCTGCCGCACACAACGTAATATCAATGCAAATCCGCGTGGTGCAGCTAGCTTTCGCGTGGACCGCAATGAATTCGTTTCCTGGGGCGCGTCTATCGAGCCGCAAGTTTGTCACTGGAAAGCGAGACCATCTGGGAACCGTCGAAACTGTGGCAACTGAATGATGTTTAATAAGCGGACAAGTTTCCCTTGTAGATATTTCTTTATTTAAACGGCCTACTTTCTATAACCGTCGAAGTTTCTGTCTAAACGAAACGTTTGAGTAACACCTGCAGCTATTCTGTTTGTGCAGCGAAGTTTCCACGCTTCACTTGTATGCAAATATCAGTTCCTTCTCTGTGTGGAACTGCGATGGAGGCTCAGTGGCTGTGGAATCGTGCTGCGGAGGTCGAGGTAGCTGATTCAATTCTCAGCCATGGCGGTCGCATTGCTATCAGTATAGTATCAGTGCATTGCACATTCGGTGCAATTCAAACAAAATTCAGGGGCTCAATATTTTCCCTGAACCATCTGAGGGTGCATGTCCAACAGGTCCCGTTTTGATTTCGGGTGCTAAACGCGTTAATTGCTTGTTTTTCAGGTCAACTGTGTGGGCGTTGGAGTGGCGAATGTACGCTTTGTAACCCTCCAGTTGTTACTTAGCCTTTATGACGAAAACAGCGAGGAGATCTTTAAGCACCACGCGTTGCTTCTCACTCATAATGTCTAGTTTCCTCGATCATGTGGGTGCTTGAGCATCATAATCTCTTAAGCAATATGAAAGAGAAGGCCGCAGATTCCTACAGATCCGGCGTAGTATTATCTCGAGCCAGCGGCAGCAGTGCATCAATTAACATTGTTTAAAACGCGTGTGCCTTGCACCAAGACAGAACAGGACTGGCTGTGTCATCAGAGCGCCACGTGCCACCTGTGACAAACGCCACCTGTCCATCTCCCTAGGAACCAGCAGCATCTGGAAGCTATATAAGCTCGGATCACCGCAGAATTCTTCTCTTGGCAGCTGTGGTCGCGGCAACGCAACATTCTGCTGATTCTTTCCCGTTACCTACGCAGGTTGGTTGCATTTGCGTCACTGCGTAGGGATTTTTTTTTCAGATTTTCTTACCGCACCCACAGCTGCCAAATCATAATTCCAACTTGTGCTCAGCTATCTAGAGACATGGATTCAATGCGAAAGGAAGTTGAGGTGTTGCGTGACAGCGTCGCCTTATTTAACGAAATGTTTGAAACAATGTAGACTAAGCAGGAAGGTCTGGTGAAAGAAAATAAGGAGCTCACGCGAACGAACGAGAAACTGACAAAACAGATTGATGAATGGCAGCAACACTCCCGCAAGAAGAATGCGGAAATCAAGTGTGTACGGAAGCAAAGGGTGAAAGCTGTGAAGCAATTATACAACAGATCGCAGAAAAAATTGATCGTCTTGTGAGTCCTGCACAGATTGATGTTGTGCACAGGGTCCCTGCCAAACGTGGTCCGAACATTATTGCGTGTTTTGGTTCTCATCAAAAGAAGGTCAAATTTGCTATATAAAGCTAGAAACACGCGTTTGTCAGCCAGGTCCATTGGCATAACGAATCAGGATAAGCCCATATTCGTCAGCGATCACCTGTTTCCGGAGAACAAGCGGCTGTTTGCTCAAGCATTGGCTCTTAAGAGGGAAAAGCAGTGGCAGTTCCTTTGGGTCGACAACTGCCGTATCAAAACTAGAAAGTCTACAGACAGTCGGGTGTACCGCACCTCTGGAGTCAGTGAACTTCCAATTTTTTTACTTGAAATCACTATCGTTTGCCGTGATGACTGTGAACCACGATGGCGTCACGCACTATTCATGAGCTGAAGCAACTTCGCAATTCTTCGTCCATTTTTCACCATTTCTATCATACATTTTAACGCTCAAAACTTACCCAAAAATTGATGATATGGTTAACTTTCTCATTTTAACCAATTACCACGTTTCGCTCATATGTCTATTCGAAACATGGCTATCTGCAGCTGACGATACCCTATTTTCCATACCGAGCTATCATTCAGAAGTTTTTTCATCATCTGGCTGACTGCCATGGTGTATCCGGATGACTTATTTCTAACACATTATCATATAAACTGCGGCGGTTATCGCATTTTTCATGGCTAAATGCAAATCAGTTTGGTTTGAATTTAACCATTACTTTCTGCCAGCAAGCAAATGAACTATCGTTGGTTTAATTTACCGTTTCACATTATCATCTTTCGATGATTTTTGTGCTGGATTTGATGGTATATTAAACTCGTTCATTACCAAAAATTATAATGTAATCACTGCAGAGGACATTAATATTAACATTAACTTTACAAATATTAACGATGGTTCTTGTGTCCAGTACTCCAATTGCTTCATTGGACATGGTTTGAAATCGCTGCTAGATTATCCGACACGATGTGCTCCTTCCGATCGGAATAAGTTTATTGGCCATGTACTCAGTAACGCCGTGTCTAATCAAAAAGCTTGTGCGGCCAATTTCAAATAAATACTCAACCTACATGTAAAAATAAAGTGGTTAATAAGAGTTCTCTCACTCATGCAAAATTTGTGGATATGGTTTCCGGCTCTGACGGGTGCCTATTATTCGAGGAATGTTGTGTTAACAAAGCATTCAACACTTTGACTGAGAAACTAACAGATATTACAAACACTTGTACGTCTGTATCGTCCATATCACGTTGATACTCCAGCCCCAGAAACACGTGGATCACTAGAGGATTATCGCGCTCTCTAAGAAAAGAGACATGTATAAGAAAAATAAAACTCCAGCCATTTATCCTCGCCCTAAGGGATTGATTTAATTGTGTTTACAAACTCTTACCGACCTACTTAAACTGGCTAAAAGAACCCACTATCAAAATACAGTGCTCGAAAATGGCAATGACTGTAGAAAGAATTGAAACGTAATTAAAAAAAATTTCAATCTTAATCGGCAGGACGTGCTTGTGACATAGTTTACGGACGGCACCAGCACTCTAAGTAATCCTATTGCGTTAGCCAATTCATTTAATGAATCATTTTACAAGAGCTCTGCAACCGTTTTCACTAACTTGCCTAGGTTGTCTCGCTTGCCTCACTCCTTTTTCTTAAAACCTACTTCGTCAAGTGAAGTTCATCGCACTATAGTGGGTCTGAAGACCACAGGTTGCGGCTTAGATTCAATACATCCACCTAAAACCAAACTTGTTGCACGTGTGTTATCTTTGCTCCTCTCTGATTTTATTAACACTGCATTTCATACCGGTGTTTTTCCAACAAGTCTCAAACAAAGAAAGTAACACCAGTATTTTAAAAAGGATATCGAAATATTTTTTGTAATCGTCGCCCTATAACGATACTCCAATTTTGTAGTAAGGTCATTGAGAAGCTCCTTGTTAATCGCGTGACGAACTACTTAACAAAATTTAAGCTTTTGACACCTAAGCAGTTTGGTTTTCGTGCTAACTTATCAACCGAATTAGCGCTGATAAAACTAACTGACAGCATAAAGCGGTTTATTGATAATGGGATATGGAAAGGGGCGGTATTTTTTGACAAACCGAAAGCTTTTGACACTATTATCCACTCTATTTCGGATGCTAAACCTGAATCATTTGGAATTTGAGGATGGGCTATAGCCCTTTTGCAAGGCAACGTTACTAACAGAACTCAGGCTGGTAAATATGGAAGCGTTTTATCCTCTCCAGTAACAACTAACCAGAGCGTTCCACAAGGATTAATTTTCGGTTCTTTGTTATTCCTCCTTTACATTAATGACTTACCATGATCACCTAATTATTCTGACTGCATCCTCAATGCTGATACAGTCACTTGAGATGTTCACTAGTGATAAAGACATTAACAGTCTACTAAGAAAGTTAAACAGCGATGTGATGAATCTTGTTTCTTTATGAATTACCCATAGTTCATACACTGCATTAGCAGCACCAATTTTTCGCACTCTTGAAATTCTACCCTTAACCGGCCCATTTCAATTTAAACTAAGTCTTATGCTGTATAGATGTAGAAACATTGACAGTACAGCTGAGTTACTTCCTCCAACGAAACTTTTCAATAAATATAATATTATGAAAATAATAATATCTTGTTTCCTAAAGTCACGCCTAGCTACGGGGAAATGAGAGCCTTCTTTTCTGCAATTTCGTTTTGGAATTCACTGCCATCAAATATTAAACCATGCCGTTCACTACACTGTGTACGATGGCTTCTAAAACAGGTTTTATTAACATACTGCACCTCATTAATATACATGTGCTTACATATATATATATATATATATATATATATATATATATATATATATATATATATATATATATATATATATATATATATATATATATATATATATATATATATATGTGTGTGTGTGTGTGTGTATGTATGTATGTATGTATGTATGTATGTATGTATGTATGTATGTATGTATGTGTGAATGCCTTAATTACTGTGTAGCTATATTCCATTGTTTTTCTCGGTTTACGTTCATAAATAATTAGCAGTTTATATAATAATTTTGTTGCATCGTGGGATTGCGCACTGTTGATGTTTATAATCATTATATTCTTATTCAATTACTGTAATGTTCGTACTTTCATGTGTATTTCAAAATAGAATTATTTTTGTTCATTTCTGTGTTATCTTCAACTACCAGGTGTTTGATTAATTACTTTTAATATGCTGACCTGTATTTTCCCGCTGTTCTTCGTTGCTAATCGTATTTGTACATTTTTATCCGTGTTATAACGGGAGGTCCCCCTGACAGTTTTTACTTTGGGACCTCTTTCTGTACTACATTTTCTTTGCAATTGTAATAATGTCTAATAACAATGAAAAAAATTCATAATATGCTTTCCAAGTCAGTTTACCAACACGACCAACAAATGGCAATACTGAAAAAAAAATTAATTGATGACTGAAAAAAAAATTTGGTCTAAATAGACATTTGATGATGGCATTATTGTATTCAACGGCCTTTCAAACAACTCGAACATCAAGCAATAACCGTCTGAGGTGTGAAAAAAATCTTTTACAATAAAGTCACTGCTGTTAACAAAGGGAGGTTGAATCATATTTTTTATCGGTGATACCGCAGCGGCGTCCTACGGTTGAGCGTCCGCCTCATGTGCTGGGTAGGTGCAAGGCTCGAATCCCGGTGCCGGGGCCTACCCACCGGTTTTCTTGAGGGCAGAGATGTCTCCTGGCTTGGTTCTCGGCACATGTAGGGTTTCGCAGTTCGTAATTAAGCCCTTTAGACATTTCTAGACGTGGTCTCGAACAGCCCCTTCTCCAACCAAAAACGGCCTTGGTGCAGAGCATCCGGCGCGACGGAGTCGCAGCCACGTACAGGCCGGTAAAATAGCCGTACGAGCGCGCTCACGGCTTGCTGCTCCGCCATTCTGGAACCTCGACGCTTACAAAGGGGCGTTTCTCTCCAACAAGAGGACGCTCCAACCTAGTAGGTGCAGTGGGTAGCCAAATGGGCAAGTGCCGCCGTGGGAGCGTTCCAGGGCCCCCCTTTTTTCTTCAGGGTTTTGTTGTGCCCGGACGGTTCGAGCGGATTTGCATGGCATGGGCTCCTTCGCCAGTACAGTTCACCCTTAAAGAAAGCCGACTGTGAGACCGAGGAACGCCCTCGCTGATTTAGATAACCGGTGGGTAACAGGCGACATTGTGGTTTAGTGGGAACACCCACTTTGAGAATACTTGCAATTCGGCCTATATAAGTAACCTGTACTCATGCAAGTGCTATTTTAATAACTTGCATAAAGCACCAGCGTAATACCTTTTTTTATCTCAACCTGATCGTAGCCCCTGCTCTATATTTACAAAAACTACTTTACTTTTTTCCGTTGTTGCCCCTATATGTGATTATGCCCCGAGACGTCATCTAACTTGACACCGTGCAAGTAGCGCTCTAGTAAAACTAACATTCGTTGCGAAGTAAGAAGTTCCAGAGATAACCATGCGGCAAACACTTTTAAAAAAGCACGAACACTCACCCCTTGATATTCATGTGCGACATAATCGCCTTCTCTTCTACTGCACGACATCCACTGGATGGTGCAAGACAAGAGAGAAGATTAAGGAAAATAATGACTATTGAACAGTGTTCTTGGGCAACAACGATATAGGGCTGGTAATTCATCAGACGCTTTAAAAGGTGTATTTTCGGTTGTAGCAACACATTAAACGGACTCTAATGAAAGACACTAAATCACCTTAAACTGATAAAGTATTCTTTCGAAGCTATGGCTTAATTATTTTCCTGGAAGTAAAATAATTTCAATTTTTTTGTCATTGTTCGGCAATGCGAGCTCTTAGAACTTGTCACGTTCAACCTTCACGTGTCTTAGAATTCTATGTGGCAACATCATTGCCTAGAAAAAAAAAATGCTAAAACTGACCAGACGCTATCAAAAGCCGTGACGTCACACTAAGCTTGCGGGGGAGCGTCGAGGTGGTGTCACCACCTGTCTTTCATTTTAGGCGTGTTTCATTATCTTATCAACCCTCGTCTCGTGGTTGGAAGGGCTTTTTTGTCATAGCATAGGGGTAGCTGAAATTATCTTTCACTTTAGTATCTTTTCATATACACAGGTGTTCCTAATCATAGTCATGAGCAGCAGCGGGACTCAAACTCGGGTGCTCATCTTTTAAACTGGTTCCACCATATATATTGCCAAAATCCTATGACAATTCGCCGGGGTCATGAATAGAAGCCAAGTGTGACATATTAACCACCGTGAAAATCATGAGCACTAAGTTGATTCAGTCCAAATTTCTTAACTTTGTCCGTCTGGCTTCAAACATCCTCGAAGTTTCGACTGCTACCTTTACAAGTAACGTTACCGTTGCGCGGCTCCGCACGGAGTTGCTGGTTCAGTTTCTGCCACGGCGGCTACATTCCGACGGGTGAGAACAAAAAAAATCTTGCGGGTGCTGAGATGCGTATGCAAAGTAAAAAGTGGCCAAAGTTTATCCGGAGTGCCTCACCACCACGTCCCTCTTAATAAGACCATGGCATTGGCACGTAAAGCGCTTGAATTTGATTTCACTGCTTAAGGTAATATATGTAAAATTCCGTTATTCCAATTTTTTTTTCAGTGAAATATATACCTTCAGTGCTACTATTTGATTGTGATCGCTTGCAGGAGATAAAAATCGCCCAAGTAGCCAGAAGATGTCATGGGTACATACAAGACTGCCACGCCGACATCGAAGTCAGTAACGTATCATTTTAGGTGAGTTGGTATGGGACAGTGAAGATTATAGTGCACGGGGAGACATGGGCACAGAAATACGCGGTACACACAGACGCTGACTTGCAACAGTCTTCATTTCAAATAAAAAAACCACATATATAGGCAACATCATTTCGCAGAAATCATCACAAGTGTACAGTTTTCAAGGCTCACCAATCTTTACGCAGGTAGGATAACTCTTTAATTAAAAAGATATGACAATGGAAGGTTTTGAAGCGCCATTTATCTTATAGTTTTTCAATCACATTGGCTTCGATAATTTCGTGAGTTCTCTGACCTCTTGTGCTGTCACTAACGCACACAGTCATCTGTGGGGTAGCACTGTGATGAATTCTCGTGGCGAAAACTTGGCCGACTTTATGTGCAGCCAGAAACTAAATATACTCAATGATGGACCTCCGACATTTTCGTGGCACGTCCTACAGCAGTTGTCTTGACCTAACGTTGCTATCAAGGAATCTTTTGTCTTCAGCATTCTGGTCGACAGATGTAAAGACTCGTGGTAGAGTTCACCTCCTAACATGTGTTCAGTTTAGCTGGTTTGGCCGCTCAGCCTCACGTTGCATCTGTCGAACAGACTGGATTTTATTTAATTCTCCTGTCGATACCGACTGTCTAAGCAGGAAATCTCCATCCGGAATTGAGGTCATCATTGTATCTACCTTACGGGACAAAACCAGTGAAGTTAGCGTACCGTGGCACAGATCATCGTCGACACACAACATGAGGTGCTTCGTGCAATCCGTCGCACTCCAGAACGGTGATGCAGACGAGCGAAGTCACCGTGAGATCTTTCGAACAATTACCGAGTTCAATGACATGTTCTTCGATATCTGGACAAGCTTGACAGCCAGCGTTGGAAGACATTCTGTGGATCCCTAGACCCAAAACAACCTTTATCCATTATCTATCGCGTCATACACAGTCTCCAAGCAACTCCACAACAAAAACACCCATTGCTTGCCGTAGCTCTATATCAACACCGGGTGGATTGCAGGTAGCAGAGGGCTACTGTAAACTTATTCTGGACACGTCTAATGCAGCGACGTTATGTCTTGTCACCATCGCGCCGCCTTCGCCTGATGAGCGATTCAAAATACCCTTTACGGTGCATGAGCTTGAAGCTGCGATTTCTGTTACCCGACGCTCATCGGTACAAGGACCTGAGGGAAGCAGCACTCTGCCATTTTGACAGAGAAGCACGACGTATCCTTTTACTCTTTATTTTAATACCACTTGTGTGTCAAATGTCCCAGACAGTTGGAAATTCCGCCGCATTGTAGCGTTGCGTAAACCGGGGAAGGGTCCTAACGATCTTTCCTCCTACAGACCGATCGTCTTAGATAGTTGCGTCGCTAAAGTAATGGAAAGAATGGTCTTGTCAAGGATGGAGTGGTTCCTAGAGAGCAATAATTGCTTTCCTAATTTTATGAATAGATCAAGAAGATGCCGTTCTTCCATTGACGGTGTTATCAACTTCGTTTCGACTGTTGAACTGGAAAGAAGTCATCACCGATTAGTTCGTCCTGTTTTTCTTCGTACTGAGCGTGCATAGGACAGTGTACTCCAATATTCAATTATTGATGCGCTTGAAAATTTAGACATCGGGGGCCAATTATATGCATGGATTATTAGTTGTCTCAGTGGCCGCACCATGTATATGTCGACAAGTGATGGCGACAATATCCACTGAGGTGTTCCACAAGGGGGAGTTCTCAGTACAACTCTCTTCAATGTTACATTGATTGACCTTGCATCTGAACTTTCTTACACGAAGAGGATTAGGTCGTGTGCGGACCATATTTGCATATGAACATCTGGAGCCACCGTTCCGCAATACATGCTAGGCTTCAACGTGCAGTGACAATCACAACGAAGTATCTGCGGCGTCAAGGCCTCCAGCTCTCAACAAAAAATTGTTCCGTGATTGAATTCACATGGAAACGAATGACCAAGTATCCCACAATTGTTAATGGAACAGCGATACCTATGGCAACAAACCAGATATTCCTTGGCGTGATCATAGACTGGGGACTATCTCGGTCGAGACACGTCGCTACACCGAAGTCAAAACTGGGGAGTTTCGTTCACATCCTTCGTATTGTTGCTGGAACAAGATGGGGACCCTCGGTGTCGTCATTACTCCAGTTGCACCAACCACTATTCATAGGCTATATACAGTACAGCATGCCGGCGCTCTCAAGCATGGACCTTAGCTCTGTTTGCACGCTGGAGAGCATTCAAGCTCAAGCATTGCGCACATGTTTGGGCTTCCCACGATGCATGACAACCAACGGAACAACAGCGGAAGCTCGTACTTGGTTTATTTCTGTATAGTTGCTCTTCGAGCCTTTTCGAAAGTACCTTCGAGTGTTGACCCGACCCAGACATCCTACTTTGTCATCGCTCCCTGCCATCCGCCCAGCTTGCCGCTTTTCAAGGATTCTATCACGTCATTATAATATTCTACCGCCAAGATTTTTTCATCTCTGTATTCCGAGAATACCGCCGTGGGTCCTGCCTAAACCTTGTTAATCTGCAGCCCTATGGAATTCCAAAAAGTCATTCGTTGCATCCGTTGGCCTCAAGAAATTTACCCTGCTTCATATTTACCCAGAGTACGGAGATACTGTGCACGTGTATACCGATGGCTCTGTCACACCATATGCGTCCACTGCAGCCTTCGTTATCCCACATATGATCATCGCAATGTAGTTTAAACTAGACCACAAATCAACATCAACTGCCGCAGAAGCTGTTGCTATGCGGGCGGCACTTCGATTCCTGTATACCACCTCCGATTTCTATGTATACCCACCCTGCTATGATCTGATTTCAGATCGCAGTATCTATAAATAAAAAAATAAATTCCTCTTCGAGGAGCCTCCTTTTGCATGGAGGATGTTCTGCGATTCCAAGCCAGCTCAGAAGGGGCCCGCATTATTCAATGGCTATAGAAATGGTAAAGCCTCTCGACTGTACAAATAGAAATGGCCATAATATCACCTTTCAATGGATAACTTCACAGTGCGGCGTGATAGGGAACGAACACGCAGACGCTGAAGCGAAAACTGCTTCAGATATCATGCTCCTGAGTTACGCATTCCGTTCTCACGAACAGACACATACCCATTACTTCGTTTATTTATTTTTATTTTGTTTTATTTTATTTACTTCTTTGTGTAATACGCAACCATGCGTTGGAGCACTGGACCCAACCAGATCAACGACACAAGCAAGTGCGCAAGCGAGTGCAAGAAAAGAAATTCCGTATGCCTCACAAGCTCAAAAGAAGCCAAACAAGCACGGTGCACCGGATTCGCCTTGGTGTCGCATTCACAAACCGTTATAGACATCTGATAGGTTGCAGTGATAATAGCCCAAACTGTGAATACTGTCAGCTACCGGATACGCTCGGTCCTATATTTTGTGTTTCTCCCACGTACGCGCAGGAACGCCAGAAACTGGTCTCTTCAATTGCAAAGATCGATACGAGGCCGCTATCAGATGAGTTTATTTCGGGTCCTTGGCCTAATGCAAATAGCGCAGCCATGATAACAAGTGCCGCTATAGCTTTTCTACGAGCCACTCAGCTGGACACACGGCTTTAGATATGCAACAACCTTGTGAACTTATATACACATCATCATCATAATCATCCTAATCATCATCATCATCATTTCTTTTCATCCCCATGCCAGAGCAAGTTATACCTCAGGGCGACCCTCTCTGTCTTTCTTTAAATAAGTTTCTCTATCTCCTTCTCACTCTCAAAACTTATGCAGTGGTTTGCATTCCCTGCATTGCAGCACACCTGGGTGTGAGCACTCATTTCGAAGGTGTTTTGTTCCGCCGGAAAACAAACCAGATTTTACTACAGTAGCAAAAATAAGCGTTCTCTCTTTCACAAGCAAGGTACAAAAAAAGGCAAGTTGGTGCTGACATTGGTGATCTATCATTCTAGCTGTTCGGCTACATTCTGTCATTAAATCCACCACCCCACGTTTCCCATGCCAGTCTCTCATAAAATTTATGTCTCCGTCTTGGCACTTCAAAAATACTCGCCGCATCAGTTTGAGGCCACTATGGTCTTCTTGTCCGCCACCAAATGAGTGTATAACCCCGCCCCCATTCATCGCCTAAATGCTCCGTTCGATTGCCCCAATTTCTTTTTCTAAATTCACGGGCGCATTCGGACTGTTCAAACCCGTGAAGTTTCTGTGCACAAAGTTTCTCGTGTACGTCGTGCGGCTCTGCGCAAGCGGAATTTCTCGGTGCCCTAGGAATTTGAAATCGTTCAATCCCCGAAGTATTCGAGAGCTCCGCGGACGTTCTCTCGAAAGCTCAAAGGCTGGCACCGTGATTGAACGAGAGTTCCCGTGCGTTTCAACTTTCCTTTTTTACTTAGTGAGTTTGTCGCACCCAGGCGCACACGCGCAAACGCACACCCGCATACACTATGCCCGAATACAGACAGACGCAAGCATAGGCGGACAGAAACACACACTTACACAACAAAGACAAAAGCGTCCTCTGAAACTTCCTATCGGAAGACGGATGAATACGCTTCAATAGAGATTGCTACGCTCTTCCAGCCAGAAAGAGTATGTTTTACATTTTGCTGGCAGGCGTGAGAACACGCGGCTGAAGTCGCACCTCGTGGGCGAATCTCTCGAAAAGATTGAAAAGCCCCATACTAGCACCCAGGAAACCGGTGGCGCCTGTTTACTCAGTGAGCGCAGACGTCCATCAAACCGGGAGCACGTATAGAGTTGGCCGAACTTACCTCCACATCCTCGGAAGGAGAGTCGAGACGGTTGCCAAAGAAGTACGATAAGCATCGTCAGGTGTTTGGTTGTAGACAGTCCGCACTCATTATGCTGTACTCCAAAAAGAAAATAAAGCAATGGAGTTCTGGAGACATTGTTTTGTGGGTGAAACAAATGCTCCAGTATTTGGAATGTGAAGTTTTTCAATATTGTCATGCTCATATACAGGATGTCCCATATAAGTTGCGCCAAACTTCAAAAATATTCACATGCCACATAGCTGGAGAGAACCGAGATAGTGTTGTTTGCCGTTGCTTGAAGATACTATGATAATTTTTTTTTTGCATTCCGTCTACGTACATAATTGTTCTTAGTTACTTATTCAGCTCCTCAAATATTTTACATAAATGAAAAGTGTCAGTGAGAGCATTCAAGAGCAACATGAAAAACTCCCGATTCGGCATTTTGTTGCTCAATACAAGGTACATAAAAGTAGTTTTTCCAGACATGAAAGCCGCCCCCAAATAAAAAATAAATTATGGAGTTTTACGTACCAAAACCAACATTTGATTATGAGGCACGCCGTAGTGGGGAACTCCGTAATAATTTGGACCACCAGGGGTTCTTTAACGTGCGCCTAAATCTGAGTACATGGGTGTTCTCGCATTTCGCCCCCGTCAAAATTCGGCACCTGGAATACATAAAAAATCATCGCGCGAGTGGCCGCTCAATACACTTTGCGTGCCTTCGCAGGCTTGGAAAAAGCCTCTTAAATCGCAAGTGTTGAGCAACAAAAGGCTGCGTCGGGAGTTTTTCATGTTGCTCTACAATTTTCTCAGGAAAGATCTTGATGTAATTATAATATTCGAGAAGTTGATGGAGTAATTAAGACTATTTAGGTGGAATGAAAAAAATCTAGTCATTTGCAAGCGGCGGCAAACGACATAACGTTGGTTTTTTCCCGCTACGTGGCATTCGCATATTCTAAAATTTTGGCTCAAGTTACGTGCGACACCCGGTATACAGAGTACGTTTTCACTGCGTATGCTGGAACCCAAGCACAGCAAACGCGTTCCAATATGAACGGTGTGTGCACGATACGAATGGTGGGGAGGGGGCAACACGGTGGCACAAGAACGATGGATTGAAATATTTCCCGAGCAGTTTTCTCCTGAAAAAAAAAGAAGAAAGGAAAGCTATTTGACGCCAGGGTTTCTTTCGTTCAGTGAATAAATAAATGCTATAGAATTAAATGCCATACGTACGCTTGTCTTTACTGCCATTTGACGCTATATAATCACGCTAATCTCAACTGATACTTATATTTACTCACTGCACAACTAACACCTCCGATCTCATGCCTTTGTATCTCCTTATAGACTACACCGTTCACAAGCTATGCCGAAATGAAAACAACTGGGCATGCAGGCGCACACTTGAGACGTGCATGCAGCATGACGTCACAAGGACGATGTCCGTGCTTGATGTTGGTCGGTGGAGGAATGGCGAGGATATAGGTGTAAGTAGATGGAAGTATGGCGCCAAGTACAGCAGGTAACGTTGAGCATCTTAGCCCATTTCACTCCAAAATCTGCGGACAAACGAAAACTGACTCGGACGCACGTGTTGCGCGATGTGGCCCCCGCGGCCAATGCACTGAAAGAGCCTCTTGGCGTTGGCACTAAAGAAGTCACGCGTACCCTTGTGGCCTAATGGTCAGAGCATCGGGCTATTGCGCTGGGAGGCCCAATGTTCGATACCACCATCGGATACGTATTCCCTTTCATTCGGCAAGATGCAGCAGCACCTAGCAGCAGCTAGGATCGGGAAAGTCCACAGTGGTTCGGTAAGAAAAAAAATTGGCTGAAGGCTTAGCTTGGTTAAGCCTGGAAGATTGCAAAAGCAATAGCCTTGGCTGCGCCTTCGTTCGGCTGATGGTGTGGACATGGTTGCCCTTTGTTAAACTTATGGCTCTACATCATCCGACATAGCGCAAGGCAGCGCGCCGACCACTGCGAGGAGCCGAGCTGTAGCCACATTTATCCTCCTAGCGTGACGTCACACCAGCGGACGCCCTCTCTCGGTAGCGCCGCAGCAGCGGCGCGCAAGGCTTCGCCTCCACCATCGATGCTGCGAGCTGGGGCCCCGTCTCTCGGTCTGGCGTGACGTCACACCAGCGAGCGCCCTCTCTCGGTAGCGCCGCAGCAGCGGCGCGCAAGGCTTCGCCTCCACCATCGATGCCGCGAGCTGGGGCCCCGTCTCTCGGTCTGGCGTGACGCCACACGGTCACGTGACGCGCAGCTATGTAAGGAGGCGCCACGACCACCGATGGGCTGAAAGTGCGAGCAGTATTGCTTTCGCAATAATATCTGCTTTAACAAGATCAGCAGTCTCAGTCATTTCTGTGGCTCGGAACTCCATCGCTGCCAGTGAAGCAGTTTTCGACAACGGGAGAAAGGTGTCACAACGGATACCGTTCTCGAGAGAGAGAGAGATAACTTTAATGAGCGCCAGCAGTTTAGTCAGGTGGGCCTAGGCCGCCCACGATGGGACGTAGAGGTCTTGCCTCCTCCGCTTCGTAGGCCTGTTGGGTCGCCCAGATTTGGTCGTCAAGATGGGAGCTGCGCAGGGCGGCGTGTCATCTCGACGAGAGGGTCACGGAATTAAGGTCTGGGTATTTCACTTCACTTCACTTCACTTTAATACCTTACAGACCCCGGTTAGGGGGTATTAAATAAGGGGTGGGTTTACAAATCAAGGTTAGAGAAAGTGATCTTCATGAGAAACAAATGTAGTTAGGTTGTCCGCAAAAGTTGATGAACACGTGATGGCTGCAATGTCACGGGGAAGGCCACTCCAGTCTACTGCTGTGCGAAGAAAAAAATGAGGCTGCAAAAGTAGTGGTGCGAGCACGTGCGCGTGCGATTGAGTAAGGATGGGACGTACGGGGGGATATGCGCGCCGGTGGGATGATATATGGTGCTTGATTGAGCGGACTGTGAAATAATTTGTGAAACAGACAAAGACTGGTGATGCGGCGACGCACAGAAAGATTAGCAATATCAGTTTAACGTTTTAGGGATGATAGGCTTATGTTGTATGAATATGAAGAATGGATGAACCTAGTGGCACGATTTTGTACAGATTCTAGTTCGTTTCTTAAGTATGCCTGGTGCGGGCTCCAGATGGGCGCTGCATATTCTAGTTTCGATCTGATGAGTGATTTGTACGCGAGAAGTTTTATGTCTGATGGTGCGTGACGCAAATGACGCTTTAAAAAACCGAGGGATCTGTTCGCGGATGATATGATATTGCTGATGTGCGCTGTCCATGAAAGGTCGGAGGATAAGGTGACGCCTAGATATTTGTATGATTGAACTTGTTCGACAGTGGAGTGGGAGATTAGGTATGAGAATGATAAGGGATTAAGTTTGCGATGAAAGGAAACGAGCTTGCATTTAGTAGGATTAAGCTTCATTAACCAAAGATCACACCACTGTTGTACAAGGTTAAGGTCATGTTGGAGTGCAGTTTGATCAGAAATCTTTGTAATTGTGCGATAAATGACACAGTCGTCGGTAAATAAACGGATATGGGAGGATACATGTGCAGGCAGGTCGTTAATATATATGAGGAATAAGAGGGGTGCGAGTACAGATCCTTGGGGGACGCCGGATGTTACAGGGAGGGAGCTGGAACGGCTACTTTTAATTGAAACAAACTGGGAGCGTTTGTTGAGAAATGCTACAATCCATGCGAAAACGTTAGGGTGCAAATTCAGCTGAGAGAGTTTTAGTATAAGGCGTTTGTGTGGTATTATATCGAATGCTCTTGCGAAGTCGAGAAAGACTGCATCGGTCTGAAGGTTGAGGTCGAGATTAGAGTGTAGATCATGAAGAAATATGGCAAGTTGGGTTTCACAAGATAAAAATTTACGGAATCCGTGCTGGGAACGATGAAAAAAATTGTTAGTGTCAAGGAAGTGCATAATGTGAGAATATATAACGTGTTCCATAATTTTGCATGGGACGCTTGTTAGAGAAATGGGGCGGTAATTTAGGGGGGATGGTTTGTTACCTGATTTGGGGACTGGAAGGACCTTGCCCTCTTTCCAGTCGTCTGGTAAGATTCCTGTTTCAAGTGAAAGTGAGAAGAGCATCGAAAAATACACTGCAATAATTTGTTTAGTATTTTTTAACAGTTTTGAGTTAATATCGTCGACACCAGCCATTGATGAAAGTTTTAATTTGTCAATGAGTGATGAAAGGCCAGCGACAAAAATTTCAACAGGGGCCATCATTCGTAGTGTCGCAGTAGGTGGCGTAGGAAGAGGCTAGTTGGCGTCTTCAGTGAACACGGATGAAAACGCGATGTTAAAGGTGTCAGCACAAACAGCGTCGCTTATAATTTCGTCTTTATCGCTTGTAAGTGTGACGTCGTGTGTTTTTTGCGGGTTTATGACTTCCCAAAATTTTCTAGGGTTAGTTTTTAAAATTTTAGCTAAGTCGTTATGATAAAATGTTTCTTGCGCTTTCCGAATTGCAGTATAATAAGCGCCTTCCGCAGAATAGTACCTGTCCCATGCGCTCGGACTTCCATCACATTTCGCAGTACGAAAAAGGCGCTTTTTCTTATTTTGGAGTCTTTTTAAATTTTTAGTTGTTTTCACACTCATAGCATGTGGGGGAGTGTTGCTGATTGAGGTTTACAGATCTTGCACGTCTGGCTCGGGTAGATGTAGGGGCATCTGATGTGATAGCGTGTGAGGGTGTGGTATGCATTGGTCTGTAACAGGCGAAGGGTTGTTGCCTGTGCTCTGTTTAACTTGCGGTGAGGGGTAGGGAAGGTTCTTCTTGCGAGGTAAAATGACTTCAGAAGGTCATTGTATCTTGTAAGGCGGTCGCTTCCTGCGGGTGCACCTGCACCGTCTCCGGCACGGTTGACTAGTCCTCATGCTACGGAGTGTGTAATCGCGTTGAGGTTGGTTAGGTGCGGGTGGACAACGCCGGCGTATGCTGGGATCAAGACGAGGGTGATTTGATTTTAAGACGAATGCGGGGCTTGTTGTAAGACACGGAGTGATTGTTGAGAAATACGACCCTTGATGTACTTGTTGATTGCTGCGCGAGAATCGCTCAGTATGGTGTGACAGGCTGGGTCAAGAGTGGGCAGGGCGATGGCCACTTACTTGGCCGTCTCGGCATTTTTGGTAACGGTGCTGGCAGCATGTCAGAGCAAGTCGCCTGCTGTGGTAACCGCCGCAAAGCGCCGTCCATCTTGGTACTCAGCTGCGTTGCCGAAGGTGACGCCCGCGGTGCTGGCATAAGCTTTGCTGAGGGAGGTACCTCGTGCCTTCTTGAGTTCATTGTTTTGGTCTGGCTGCATGTTTTTGGGATTAGGGTCGGCGTGTATTCATTGCTGAATGTCGTGTGGTATTGGGTGTTTGTCTCCATGTTGGCGGTGGTAGGTTATATCAAGCTTGGTTAGAATGCTGCGGCCCGTTTCCGTGAGGGTAAGCCGCTCCAGTTAGGATCGACATTGCGCTTAGATTAACTCGTCTAGCTTGTTGTGGATACCTAATTGTAGTAGAAGTTTCGTGGTGGTGTGGTTGAGTAGTCCTAAGGCCTGCTTATAGGCACGTCTGATGATGATGTCCAGTTTAGTTTTTCAGCTTTGTACCAGTTGAGAAATGGCGCAACGTAAGTAATGTGACAGATGATAAAAGACTGGACAAGATGGATGAGGCTTTCTTCATTCATACCACCTCGTCGGTTGGTCACTCGTTTCAGCAGGCTGGATGTATCAGCGGTCTGTCAAAGGATCTTGGAGATAGCCGTAGAGTTAGCTCCGTTGGCTTCTATGCTCATACCAAGAACGCGGATGCTAGGGACCATGGGTATGGGTCTGCCATCCCTCAGATCTAGTCATGACACGAAGGAGAGCGAGGTGGTCCAGGTCCTAGTTGATCGTATAGCACACGTGCACGCACGCACGGGCCCAGCTTGATCGCCGCAGGCACGTGCACGTCACGGTACCGGGTAGACTCGCAGCTGGGCGATTCTGTGATACGCAGAAACAAGCAAACAATTCTTCTTGCTTCGCGCAATTATTTGAAGATGATATCACATATGCTTCAGTAGCAAAGACGCGGATCGCTAACACTGAAGTAAAAGGCCTTATAAGGGTTCTCATAAAATTCTGTTGAGTATCTGCTGAATTTTTTATCCAAAATGTTCGCGCATGGGTACATCTTCTTGAATTCTACGAAGTTTGCACAGCGCAATAAAAACGAAGACGGGAAAGGAACACAGATGCTACATGGATTGTCGCTGACTTCCAGCTATTTTAACTGAAAAAATGACAGCAGCAATGAAAGCCATCTTTTATACAATCGAACACGATATCACAAGCTGAACGTGTCATAAGTGAGGATTCAGAAACTGCATTTCTTTATTTATAATATTGAAGCTAGCAGCACTTACACAGCTATCAGCAGTTTTTACAATGAGAGCAGCCTCTATTATCTGCCTTTTCGTTTTTGTTTTTGTATGTATAAGTGATCGGATTCTTCCAGAGCAAATTTCTTCTAGATTGGACCCTTTCCTATTTTGACACGCCAGCAAAGATGGTATTGCAACATGTGTCAACCACATCGCGACCACAACATGCCAGCCAAGCATGCTTTCGTACTACCTCAAGCAAAAGATAATTCCTCTGGAAGTTGGACGCCTGTTTAGAAACATCCAATCGTCTTGGGGACATTGCAGACGAGTATGCAAAGTGTTCAAGTCAGAGTAATGGCAGCAAGTGTGCCTTGACCAGAATTCGTTACGGGTTCTGGTCCATCGGAACATCAATGAACGGCTAGAATATCGACAATACGTAGAATATAAGAAGTTGGAAGTTCAAGTTACTGAGTGTCTGTAGCAGTGAGCACGCATTCACCTGCCGCCAAGTGTTTCGCCGGCGCCAACACCACGAAGCACCACGGTCATTGAAGCTGATTTGCCTTCGGAAGTAATTCGGATTCTGGACAAAGCGCCAAAACACAGTTATGAGCCAGCGCCAAGACAATCGACAGCAACTTAATTGAAGTGTCCTGAGGAACATGGTTGGGGGGACCCGTAGGTTCCCCAATCAAGTTGGTGGCTCCGCCCACAACGGGACCGGGATGTGGCGAATCTCTGCGTCGTCGCGGGCTCTCTGTGTAGTCTGTAGTTGGTGCGTGAATTCCAAGCTCTTCAGGAAGGCACCCCACTTGGACTTATATTGGCGGACGAAGCAGCCAGATCATGTGGTCGGAGGAGCAACTGGCGTGACCGCATTTGGAGCACGACTGTGGGAAGTTTGGGTCTATCCAAGTAAGCGCTCTGGGGCTGAGATACGATCTCGTGTGTAATAGCCTGAAAGTAACAGCCTCAGCCCTGTTCAGTTTCGGGGTAGGAGGAGGGAATTTCTTCCTGATTTGTCTGTAATGCGACATATTTTCGTGATAAGTGGTAAGAGGATCATTGAAGGGACAATCCTGTGAGAGAGCCGGACGGTTAGCTCGGGCGCGGTTCGGGAATTCACGCGCCAGGCAGTTGGCCCGTTCGTTAGTGTTGCAACCCACTTGGTTAGCTATATTGTTCACGTGGGCCGGGAACCAGGCTATGCTATAACCTCCAGTTTCTTTGCCCGTAGTACTACGAAAGGATTTCTTGATGATGCTGGCTGCGTGTTTAGAAACTAGTGCGGACCAGAAAGCCCTGACTGCCGTGCGCGAGTCAGTGAAAATGGTCGTCGCGCCTTTTGCGGCTTGAAGAACCAACGCTATCGCGGTTTCCTCTGCATCGTTTGCCTGTTTAGTGTACATTGACGCGGCGCCGATAAGTGCTCCGCGCGTGTCAACGATCGAGATTGCAAACCTGTCTTCGCTGCCGTAGTTGACGGCGTCGACGAAGAATGTAGCTGCCCCGTTGGGATCGATCCGCTGAATGATGATTCTAGCCCACACTCTTCTGCGACCTTAGTTATATATCGGGTGGATGTTCCTCTGTACGGGCTCCACCTTTATACCCTCCCGGCCTAATTTATATAGGGAGTATCTACGCCACCCGTTTCTCGCTATGGTGAGGGAATTGGTAAACTGCGTTGACGTGGGCAACCGTGAACGAGCCATCAGTGAAGGCATCGATCGTGTCCTACCATATGCGAGTCATGGCAGAACGAAAACACACCCGTTAAGGCACACGGTTAACTTTCTCAAGCAGCAAGGTTTGACTGCTCTACAGGCTGGCAAGCAAAGGAGCTTCGTTGTAAAGCCTGTAGGTAATTTTCAGTGCAGAGCATTGACCGCAATTCAAAAGAACTTCGTGGCATTCAAGTCTATATGCCAGAAGAATAAAAGCAAGGCAGCGCCAAATATTTGAAGAAAATAAACCACGAGAGTCCGAGGAAAGCCGTAGAAAAGACTGATAATTTTTGCTTAGGTGTTCTTTTCTCAGCCAAGAGGCACAAATTGTATTCCCCTCTGAGTACGATCGTTTCATAAAAGGGCACCTGGCAGCGTCCACCTGCAGTGTCATATAAGGTACCTCGCATTTCATTATCCTTTTATGGTCAGAAGTTCAACGGAACTGGTTAAGCTACTGGAGGAAGGTGGACTAAATGATGGACGCTTCGCATTCTCACACGATGTCGAGGACCTCCCCCATTCCATACCACATCAAAGCCTCTTCAGCGCTGTATTTAAATGCATTGAACAATCGGGGGAGCTCAGCCTCGAGAACTTTAGTGATCGAGAACGAACCAGAAAACACTTTTTAGAACTTCTGAATTTTTACCTTCAGTCAAGGGCCATGATTTTAATAGCAAGCGCTATGTGCAAAAAGACAGGCATATGTATAGATTTATCAGTTGCACCCGTATTATGTGACACCTGCTTAGCATCAGTTGACACGCGTATTAATGCTAGGATCGCTGCCTCTTAAGTCATCAATGTTTTTAGATACGTGGTAGACTACCTAGTATTTCGAGAGAGAGAGAGAGAGTGAGTGAGAGAGAGAGAGGAATATAGGAATGCAGGGGTGTTAACCAGTCAAGGGTCTGGTTGATAGTATTGCAAGATTTCTGTGCCACCAATTTAGAGAAGTCGATCGGGATGATTACTGATACATTAACTTTGGATCACGTGGGCTGAGTTTAATCTGTGAAAGTCAAAGCAATAACAGCGCGCAACTTAAGAAATAACAGCATAACGTTCAGCAAAGACAATGTTTGCTGGATCTATAACCATTGGACAAAAAGCCTTCTGGCTAACGGCAATGCACACACTAAACTTGTTAAAAGAGGTATCGCAATCTCAAGAATGAAAGCTTCTCTAGTAAAAAGCTGTGGACACACCATCACAGAAAGTATGAATAATCAGGTATAGCGCCTAGGCGCTGCCGGATCGCCTTGCTTTTTTATCACTGTTGTATGCGAATTGGTTTTACAGGACCTAAAGAAGGACCCAAGCCAAAAAAGGTAAATGATAAACGAAGGCCGTAAGCCACTCTCTACAGATACAGAATTTCCCACGATGTTAGGAAGGTGGCTAACAGATAGGATGTCAAAGCAGTGCTTTCTGCCCCTTGCAAATTGGCATAAATCTGCGATTTGCAGACGAAACAAAGTAAAAAATATGCACAAAGAAGCATGCTAATCGTTACACTGATTGTGTATGTCACGCGGTGCACGACCTTTAAGTTGCGGTCGAGTATACATCGGTCAGACAGATCGATGCTACAATGTGAGGGCACGCGAACATTACCTAAAAGTAAAAACAGACAGTCACTTTAACATACATTGAAGACGGTGAAGGCGAAAGCCTGTGCGCTCAAGATACTCCCATTAAATTACTTGAGATTCGCATTCGAATGCGTTGTTACTTCTTATTACTTGTTTTCTCCCACTAAGGCTCATGGGCTCGATTGCCTTAATTGAAGTTACACAAATTAGGTGTGCCTTAATCACATTCGCCCTAAATAACTTCAAAGGTCCAGGGCTCGACTCCCACCAAAGTCGTGGGTTCGAGTGCTTTAATTAACTGCATTAATTAACTGTACCTTTTGACCTGAATAGCGGCATCAATGGGGCATCGATGATGCATTGATCTGACATTGATATGGCATCGACGTGGCAGTGATGTGGAAAAAACGATGACGAACGCGCGAGTAGTGGTACGAGTGCTCCGATTTTTTGTTCCTCACAACGCGACCTTGAAACAGAGATCTAAGGCTTTCGCCTTAAAAAACAACTGCCGTGGACACCTTGCAAATCGCTGCAACAGGTGTGGACGCACATCACACTTAGATCAGACTACTTTATTTAGACATGCAAAAAGAAAAACAGAAAGGATGATAACAGAGGCTGTGCACATGAGAAAAACTGGTGTTAGCTGCGTATGTGCTCTAGTCTGAATATTACAGATAAGGACAAGTAGATAAGAACATCTAGCATTCAGTGACTTTCGGTTCCTGTTTAATCGAGTGCCATGAATGCCAAGAGAGTGCCACTTGAAGACTAAAGTTCATGCCCCCCATGCAAAAGGGTCTCTCCAGCAATATTTTCTTTGAACCATACAACGGCGACGAGCTAAAAGAAATTCTCAAGAGAGTGTTGCTCATTGAAGAAATGGCATAAACCTGATGGTGCCATACCGCATTTTATTGATGTTCACAGATTCAACACTTCCATCTCATCGCATATTATAGAAACAGTTATCTTTCATTTTCTTTTTAAAAGTCAGTACGCTAAAAGTTATATAAACTGCGTGAGTATTTCTAGAAGGTTTCTGCACCAGTTCCAAATTATTGAATAACCAGACATCGGTCAATCAAAACTGTCCTCTCTTGTATTTTCTTTATTGCAGGCAGAACATACAGTATTATATATACAGAGTATATACAACCCATGGTTCAATATTTACAGCAGAGTTACACAATGAAGCCGTCAATGTCATGTCATGTCTAGGGAAGAGATTCGCATAAAATTACCTTTTGTCACTATCATGAAAATAATGAACAACAAGCACCCTTCTGCCCGAACTCGGCATATGACGACGCCGGTGATATGTGCTCAGAAAATGCGCAGTCATCTCGTATTCCTTTTCGCCTGACGTGTTCGGTCACGCAGCTCTTTTCATTTTTACCTTTTACACCTGGAGAAGGCAATCAATGAATACATTTATTTTGTGGTAAAAGTAGACCATCTGCAAAGATGGCGCTGCGCATGCACAAGAAATGCTGTTTATCAACCAAGCTCTCTAGTCCCCTGGCTAGTAGACCGATTAAGTGTTCCCGTTCAATCACCTCGTCTTTACTAAGGCCGAAGCCCCACATATGAGAATGCAGTTCGAGGTTTCGGCTCTTGCAAACGATACAGAATTGAAACACCTCTTTGTGGGGGAACGGCAGAACACCGGTAGCAGATACAGAGGACATAAAATTTTCAGAAAGACTTCGTGCATTCAGAGGGTAACATACAGCTGTGGACGAGAGGTCTTGTGCTTGAAACCACCCTTGCAGCTCAGCCAACATAGGAAATTTCGCAAGTACCTCGTTGCACCAGCTTGCGTTCATTGTAACCCACTCAGCACTGCTGTCGCTTCACGGCGCGCCGTATGCCAATACACGCACTTTTTCTATGCGTAACTGCATCTGCGACATAGTCCCAACAGAGGCAGAGGAATGCTCTTGTGTTCATATCACATACAACGTAACCTTACAGAGCGTGTATGTAGAAGTGTGTAATTTCGTAGACGAGCGAAATCGTAACAAAAGATGATAGGGTCGAGCAGAACAAAAACCCACCGTGGTTGCGTCGTGGCTATGGCATTGCGTTGCTAAGACCGAGGGAGCGGGATCGAATTTCGGGGTCGCATTTCGATGGGGGTGAAATGCAAAAGCGTCCCTGTACCGTACATTCGGTGCACTTTAAAGAACCCCAGGCGGTCAAACGTTTTCTGAAGTCCCTTACTATGGCAGGCCTCACAATCAAATCAAGGTTTTAGCATGTACAACACCAGAATTCATTCATTCATTCATTCATTCCGCAGAACAAAGAAGAAACTTCGTTTTATGCAAGGGACATATTTAGGTTTTTGACAACTTATAGGTGTAACAAAGCGTGGGTAAATAAATATAACATTCGTAAACAATTTTATGTACTTGTTTCCTAGTTTAATTGTTCAGTTCTAGTTTCATTAGTCAACGACGGTACATGTCATAAATGTGCTAGACAGTGTATTTCCTTGTGCTGCAGTTCCTTAAGTGATAAGAACTTCGAAGATTTGCTCGGCGGGGGAAAATGGTACACGTCACGTGGGCAGGATATTTTTGTTTAAATATGAAAGACAAGCTGATTTAATTATCGGTTCCTTTTGTGCGAGGAAAAAAAATCTAATATTACAATTTGACTGTGCTCCAGTTATTAAGAAAAGCGTTTGTCGATTCATTCATTTACGAAGTAGCTGCGGTAACAAGTTTGATTTTCAGCAGAGATAAGTTGCCATTGAAACAGGGTAGCACTGTACACTTAATATGACAGTGGAACTGGAAATATATATAAAAAAACAGATACTTCCTGCCTGTACACAGGTGCTTATTGTACAGGTTGCCAGTAATAAGTTCTCTGAGCATTGGAATGTAAATTAGGCAGCTGTGAAGCGTCGCCTTTATGCTTCAATGTCACATCAGACTATGTGCAACCGCTCTTGCGACGATTACTGAACTCGAAGGAAAGACATCTGCGTGGATTTTCGGAACGTGCAACATCAATATTTAAAATGCTGAAAAAGAAGGAATAAATCGATAATTAGGCTCCTAAGTCTATAATAGCTTTTTAACTAAATATCAGCAAAAGGCGACCTATAAACTTATACATTTGTGACTCAGGTAATCTTGATGACTCAGGTAATCTTGATGATGATTAGTAATAAACAGTGCTCGATAGAAGGATCCCTAGGAATGCAACGAACGTTTTTGTAAACAATCTTTGTCAGTAGGGGCCCGCAAGAAATACATACCGATTGTGCCTCTGCTCCCAGAGTAAGAGGCATGCAAGATGTCGAAAATACCATATACCAAATGTCTATGCAGATGCATGAAACTCTACGTTACTAGCAGCCATCTGAAGAATCTTTTAGCATACTCTTGTTATCTTTAGTTAACTCATGTGTAGCGGTTATCTAACGCTTCAATAAATAAATGAATTTACTGCGAATATGCGAATTCAAATTTTTGAGAGCACATTTGAAAAGCATAAATTTCAGTTGCTTGTGGTGCACCACATTTAACATTGCTCTCTTTTTCACACCTATATTGAAGCCTGTACCACTTGAAAAGCAATAGCAGATGTGGCCTCCAGCATTCACTGGACTAGGCAGATTGCCTGTTGCGTCTGACAGGTTCAGACATGCCTAAATCACTCATTTACGTGTAATTCCAAATAAAAAACAAAAATTGTCGTCCAATCAAGGGTAGCATGAGCCTACCCTACTAACCAATACGCGTTTCTCAGGAAAGCTTTGGACTTGAAGAATAACTTTCTTCAACAGCAAAGCTTTCTTTATGAGAAACTCATCTAGGTTTTGTTTGTAGCTTCTTACTATACCCTGAAGTGGGGGACGATCCCAGTTCTTAAACCTTGACCACCTCGTAAATTTATGTAAAATTGATCTGCTATATCAATAATTTCAAGCATCTATCATAGCAAGGACACAGCAAACGCCGGATGGTCATGAAATCATGCAATTCACTTGGCAGAAGGTGTATGGCATCATATTTATGCGGTCTGTGATGCGATCTAAACACGGCATGCATTCACAAAAAAGTTATTGCGCTAGATCTGTCCATCAGATGAGACACCATGCAATTATAATTTTGGAATTATCATCCAAATTCATCATCAGTTATCATAACCACCGACGGCAGACTGCAAAAATTAAAGCGCACTTGCGGATCAATAGTTTTGTGAATACGGTCTCAGATTTGTATGCACGGAATGATGATGTCAAAGCGAATTAGTGAAGAACGACAGGTAAAATTCTGCGCTTGCGCGAGACATTAAGAAATAATTTTGCACCGAAGCTTCTTCGGGAGCTTGACGGTCATAAGTATACAAGAGCAGGGGCCCTATACCGTAAAAGTATGCAACTGTGATGCTGTTGTGGTCTCACTTAGTCTCAATTTACGTAACTACCGACGCAAACATCAGGCAGGGACCCGCCGCGTTGTTCGAACACTCCAATGAAACACTCTCCTCATTTATTGCAGACCACTTTTTAATTTCAAAGCCAATAGCATTGCCTACCTTGACAGGATTTTCTTACGTAATTGGCGGATAAGGACAAAGGAGCCCGCAGAAGTGGAGAGGATTTGGTTGAGCCAAGCTACTGCAGTGCAAGTAGATGATCATGTGACGAGAGTGGTGCCGGCCGTCTGCGATTGGTCCCCTTCCCCTTGCCTACTTCTTGCTGTGGCTGTTCGAAATTCATGGCGGCGCGCAATGGGGAGGCGTTAAATATGCTGCTAAAACGGATCGTCAATGAAGAAGATTTGGCAGAGCGATCTCGTATACGTGCCGAAAGAGCTCAACAACCTTATACTAGCACGCAAGATTGCTTATTATTGGCAAAGAAATTCAACCTCGCCGGCAGCTCCTAGTAGTCAGCGTCAGAACGATTGGTGGGCAGACGTTTTCTATTCGAGTGGAAACGGGGCCAGGGGGCGCTATAATGTAAAGCTATTCCAAAGTTTTTTTATTTTGTTCTGTAATCAGCCCTCCATGATTGCTCAAAGATTTTCCGGGCCACCCCCCCGTTCCTCCATCTGTCACGCGACGTCACGAAAACCGCGAGAACTACACGTGTGCTATGGCGTGTACACACTGATTATGTATGATTAAATCGAATAAAATAAAATAATCTTTTCCGATTATCCTCCTTTTTTGAGATTAGCTCTCCCCTATTGGTCAAAAGCTTTCGGGCTGCATCCACTTCGCCTATATTTGTCACGCGACGTAACAAAACAGCGAACACTCACCACGTCAAAATGAAGTGGACGCATTAAAGGTGCGTTAATATGCCGAACAAAACTGATCCATTTTTTCTAGAATAGCTGGAAATTGTCTCGCTCCGAAAGGATTAGATGCTTGCCTACCCCTCATTCGGACACTGGCTACTCCGAGCTGCCGGGGACCATGAATTTGTTTGCGTATAGGAAACATTTTCGCATGGAAGTAGCACGTTGTAAAGCCCATTCAGCACATTCACAACATTGCTCTCTCAACTCTTCTTCGCTCAGGATTTGTCTTAGCGCCATTTTTATCCTCCCGTTGCACCACGCCGCAATTTTGACGAGCCCCCGCAAGCTCAGCAAGGGGAAACGGGCCAATCGCAGACTTCGGTACCGCCCTGCTCATCCGGTTACCTACTTTCGGTGCTCTAGCTCGCACCTACTGAAGCACTCGTCCCTGCTGCGTGCTCCTCGCCTCTTATCGGCCAACTAGCTAAAAAAACCTATCAAAACAGGCAATGTTATTCGTTTTGAAAGCAAACAAAAGTGACCTTCCATAAACAAGGAGAGCATTTGATTGGCTGGTTCAAACAACGCTGCAGGTGTCCGTCCGATGCTTGTGTCGGCAGTTACATAAATATGACGTCACCAGTTTGGAATAAAAGCAGATCAGAATAGTTTTGCGTTATAGGGCCCCAGTTACCGGCTATTCCAAAAAAGTTTGTTTTGTTCGGCATATTATTGCATCTTTAGTGCGTACGTGGCACTTTGACATTGTGAGTTGTGGCGGTTTTGCGACGTCGCATCACAGACAGACGAAGTGGATGCAGCCCGAAAAACTGTGACCACTAGGGGTATACAAGTGACAAAGAAGGTGTAAAAACGGAACGTTTATTTTACTTTTCTTCGGCCCAGTCGTGTTAATCACTGTTTGAACGTCAAATAAAAATGGGGAGCTTTT
Organism: Dermacentor andersoni; assembly: GCF_023375885.2. NCBI lineage: Eukaryota > Metazoa > Arthropoda > Arachnida > Ixodida > Ixodidae > Dermacentor > Dermacentor andersoni. The sequence goes on along the minus strand of NC_092820.1, from coordinate 108,169,484 downwards.
GCGGTTTTCGTGAATCGCATCACAGAGAGTAGAGATGGGAATAGCTTCAAAATTGCTTGACAAATTGTGTAGAGGTATTGGCAGAAATTGAGTGGAATATCTTAGCCTTAGAGCGCCCCTGTTAACATGACTCTCAGCATTTCACATGTTCATATTTGGCGCACTAATGTTGGCTGATGAAAAATGCTCTAGAAGGGGAAGCCATGGGGTGCGGCCAGTATGGAATATTGCATTTGGAGTATTTCAGTTATAACTATTATCCTTAAAAACATGCGTACACCAGTTGAAGCCAAGTTTGCTTCCCGCGGATGTGAAAAGAACTTACAGGAATCCCAATATAAGACAATCTTTACATAAGAGTAAGTCTTGGTCCTGCTATTTGTAAGTTCTTCAACAATATAAAAGGTATCTTTATAAAATATAGCTTGCGTTTTGCTTTCTGAGAAATTGTGATATTGCAGGTATCGTGAATTTTCTTACCTTACTATTTTTCTTGTGGATAATCGCTTTGAATGTCAATCATTACAATTGTAATTGTGGCGTCATTGTATTTCAGGCGATATTTTCAGTCGTAACTTCTATTGACAATATTTATATGCTGTTGGTAGAAAAAAAATGCAGCTCAATTGACACTCGAAATATGCATATACATGTGATAAATCAGAAGTGGGGTGGACAAGGGAAGCTTCTTGCTGGCGCCAACTTTTTCACCAAAGGACTTCCCTTCTTCAGAGCAAGAACTATACGGTATGTATAACGCCGTTTTCCATGCGATAGAATTTAATGGACTTTGAAGCCGTCAAGTAAGGCTTCACAAAAGCTCGAACCGTCGGCAATCGTCATTGCCTACTTGCGTAAGCATACTTATAATGGTTACACAGCAAAGTATTATTGTCGAAATCATACTAAACATGGAACTACTGGAAGTTTAAATTTCACCACGAGAGCCCTTACTGAAACATCTGGTTATACCTTCTTTTAGGATATCTTTGTGCAGTTTATTTATGTAGATTATGTCGGTGTTCTTGCTCACTTGTGCCGTGTATAGTCAGCAAACATATTTTTAAGGATGTTCGAAGTAAAAGCTGCAAAGAAAATTCTCTTCTTTTTCACCAGAAATGTTAATAAAGACGCACATTCTGGCGTAGTTGTTATGGCACTGCCCTGAAGTGCATGTTCCGTATCGCGCACTAAAGCGTTAGGCTTAGACAAAACAGGTTGCACTATGTCTCTCACGCAAGCATCCCATTGTGTCCCTAACCCATCTGTCACGCGGCTGCCGCTGTCGCATGAGATAGATGCCTTCGCCAACGCTTCGGTAGAGGGATGTCACGGTGCACTTGGAGGATTCCGCGCTGTTTTTCAACCAGCCGGACACAAAACAGTTAATTTTTGTTGTGATTGGTGGGTGGATTGTTCAATTCACGGGTGTGCGATGAGGCGGTAGATCAATGAAACCGAGGAGTGGTGGGCGTCGCAGTCGAGTCACATGTTGCTTGACTTTGACGGCGCTGTTCTTTGTCGCGCCGTCTCTCTCCGTTCTCTTTCTTGGGTTTCCCGCCCACGTCGCCTTTGTAGGAATGGAGTCCTGCCGGCGACGACCACTGCGGTCAGGTCCAGGTTCGATTACTTTTGTTCTTCATGCCGAGGAGTTTTCCTCCTTCCCCGTTTCCGCTTCCAATCTCAACTGCGCTGCTTCCGCCTTCCCGCCCGTCGCATCGCAGGCACAGCAAGTCCCGGAACGCCCGCCGGAAGTCGTGGTGGAAGGTTACGTAGATGACCGGATTGAGCGCCGAGTTGGCGTAGCCTAACCAGAGCGCGAAGCTGTGCGCCCAATCCGGCAGAGGCTGGCCTCCCAACGGTCGCACCAGGGCGATGGCGAAAAAGGGAAGCCAGCAGGCCGTGAATGCAGTCAGGATTATTCCCAGAGTTATGGAAGCCTTGCGCTCCCTCACGGCGACCCTCAGGCTCCTCGTACGGGGTCCCGGCCTCGCCCTGTGCTCGGCTTCGACGACCTTCTTGGCGGCTCGGTGGATCCTCCAGTACATGGCGAGCATGACCACCAAGGGTATGTAAAACGCTCCGAGCGTGGCATACAGCTGGTAGGCCAGGTGCTGGCAGACGAGGCAGGTCGGCATGTCGGGAGTGCCGTGCTCGTTGCCGAGTACCAGAAGGGGCGGCACGCTGATGAGCCCGGCGAGAAGCCAGACGGCGCCGATGCAGGCCCAGGCCCTTCGCGCCGTGCGCCGGACGCCGTAGGTCAAGGGTCGCGTGATGGCCAGGTAGCGGTCCACGGAGATCATGCACAGGTTGAGGATGGAGGCGGTGCAGGAGGCAACGTCCACGGACACCCAGGCGTCGCAGGCCGTCGGACCGAGGTCCCAACGGTGACCGGTGAGCTCGAGATGCAGGGCGGGAGGCATGACCAGCAGGGCCACGCAGAGGTCGGAGACGGCCAAGGACACGAGGAGGTGGTTGGACGGGTGTCGCAGCCGGCGCACGAGACATACGGAGAGGCAAACGAGCGCGTTGCCCACTGCCGTGGCGCCGATGAGCGCTCCGAGGCACAGGGCGAGCGCCAGCCCACTCAGCCTGGATGTGGGGTCACGGCACGTAGCCGTCCACGCTGCTGATACGGCTGGTGTCTGCACGTCCCGGGGGCCGCTTACGCCTGCACAACGAAAAAAAAAAGCATGGGCTTCAGTTGCACGTGTACGCTAACGAAAAAACTTATGCTCCGTAATCAGAAATCCGATGTGATGATATGGGGACCCCAAATAAATACCCGTATATTACATATATATTATGGACATGTCCTACATTACGATATAGGATCCCCGTATGGTCATATAATCTCGTTACATTGGCCCGATGTCATATATTCACATATACTGGTTTATTTAAGGAATCTGCCTATGTTCATGAACTGGATATCGGGATGAGGCGCGACATGCCCCATATCGTATAGGGGAACATACATGTCCTATTTTGGATCCCTGAACGGACATATAGGGTCATTCGATATAGGTCATATATTCTTAATCGCATACCATTGCTTTAAGTTGTTACGTTGACGGCTGAAGGCGTGTACCCTGTCAGCACAGAACAAGACAAACAAATACTTACTTCATGCTCGCTCTTGTGGATTTATTGTTGCCGATACCTAAGTCAGGAACTGCATTATCAGACATGTGAACAAATGTCAGAATTGTCGCACTATGCAGCACACTTTTCTCAATAACCGGGTCGGGAATGTTCAAGTTCCCAGGTCGGGGAAGTACAGGTTATGGAGAATGATAACAGTGAGCTTGTGCTACTTGATCAGTACACTCATGGACTTCACAAGCTCGCCACTTTTCGCTCATGTGAATGTGAATTAATTGTTTTGTGTTCCTCTCCTGCTCTATTCGCTTTTTTTCTTGTTGAGCTGATTGAGAAAAATACATGGACTTCTATATTGGTGCTGCTAGTAAGCTTTGATATCCTTTAGTAAACATCCATTGAGAGACACACCTACACTTCGTTGGGTGCCTTGAAATCCCTAATTCCTGACAACCACGCAATTCGTAGGATATAGAACTTTTTATTTACTTTAGAAATTGTCGAGTTATTCAGCTGCCCGAGTTTTGCGGGTGTAGGTGCGATGTATAACAGCATGAGAACAAAGCACTTCTCTCGGTGTATGTTGTCTTGATACACTTACTGCAGTATGTCAAAATTGGTTGGTGCCTGCTTTACTTCTGTCTCTCGAAGTTTGCAGCTGGAGGTGGCCAGTGCAATGGGCTTGAGAATCGGCGCGTACAAGAATAAAATACAAACAAAAAAGCAAGAAGAAGCACAAATATGAGGGCTGTGCTATAACAGAAGCTTACTACATGAGCGATGGGGGAAATGCTTAGGTGAAGCTTGTTTAAGCGTGCCATCAGGAGGAGCAATTCCGTAAGTAACTGACTGTTTTGGACAACTCTCTGCCCATATCTCTTTCCTGACACGCGCTGTTCATTGTTCACTTCGCATTCACGCTTCGCCACTCCTTCTGTAGCGAGTACGTTCTCTGCAATGACGTGAATGCTGGCTGTACATGAATGCGAACTGCTTATCTAAATAAACTCAGTGGAAAGTTGTCACCCGTAGTTTTGCATGTGTTATCTTTATTTGTCCACGTCTCTTCCGCGCACTTCCTGTCCTAAAGTAGTGACCTATATTAACAGCAAATATCACTGCCATGTTCCTCCAGAATTAATTGCCATAATTGCGATTTTTAATAATCAAAAGCTCGACGGAAACCCCTCCGGCGAAAGAGGCACGCGGTAAATTAAAATGAACACTCGCCAATAATGTAACGCTAGAACAAAGATATGAGAGCTTGACATTTCGGGGCCCGTACGAGTTTCTTGCTGACGATGGCAACAAACGCAATGGTTCTAGTTTAAGCACGGGTGAGATGGCGAAGTGCGCGTGCGTAAATTTCAGGCAGATTGCAACGGGTCCTATTTTCACTTGGCGTGTCGTGTGGACACGCCGTGATTTTAGTAGTAATGGTGAAGGCAAGAGAGTCTACGTGGCAATAACGAATGTCGGGTCGCAGTCTACGGAGTTCAGATAACGCGCTGGGAACGCAGTTGTCTTTCGCGGCGTTGTATTGAGAATTAATATGACATTACATTGTAAGCGTCTGCGATAAAATCAAATTTCACTGAAATTCTGAGGCTTAGCATTGGGATAGAATTGTTAAGGCGTTCGCGAACAAAATGCTAGAGCGGTATTGTGAGCCAAAGAAAGTGCACTGGCGCTCTTGCCTTGTGCAGTTGGACGCCTACATGCGACCATGAGCAAAAGGAAAGCATCCGCCATTTTTTTCTTATTAATCCTATGTTGTGGGAAGTACAGGTGGCCTATTTTTGGTGATGCATTCTCGTAGTAGAATACAGCTTCTAAAACGTGTATACATATATATGAGTATTGTGATCTAGGCTTCTAAATGTGACACCGCGAACGCGTTCGGTTCCGCGTAACTAGTGCGCGGACACAAACAAAAAGGAAAAACAAGCAATACTGTCTTCTGGGCCCGTGAATAATACGTAGTTGTGCGACGCTGAATACGTTCGTGTTCCCCCTCGCAATTTTTGATAATATTGTCACATACGAGTTTGTGCCGCTGTGGACAAAATGACATTGGGAAGAGAAGAGAAGGTTGAAGTATCTCGACAATCTGTAGCTGGTGTTACCCTGACTACTGAGATACAATCTTGTAACTGTACATATTGTAAATACATAATTTTTCTCCCCGCAAAATTTTGGTCGAGCTGCGGGGTACTCTCGCCACAAGCCGACCCTGGATCTTCGCAGCGGGCGTCACGTCGGTTCCGCTGTTATGACTACTGACGCTGCCTCCGCCACTGACGCTGCCTCCACCGCTCAGACACCAACGGAAGTAGTGCTAACCCAGCTACGTCACCCGGGAATCTTCATTGGCACTGGCAAGGTCGACGTAGAAGACTGGCTGACGTCGTATGAATGCGTCGGTAACTGCAACAAGTGGGATGTCACACTTTTGTTGGCCAACGTGATCTTTTACTTGGGAGGAACCGCGAAGGTATGGTTCGAGACGCATGAAGCCGACATTAGAAGTTGGAACTTCTGCAAGGAAAAGCTACGTGATGTTTTCGAAAGACCTGTGGGACGTCAAATGGAGGCGAAGCAAGAGCTAGCGTCTCGTGCCCAGACATCAACCAAATCATACGTCGCGTATATTCAAGACATTCTAGCTCTCTGCCGTAAAGCGGACATGCTGGAGGCCGATAAGGTTTGACACACATTGAAGGGCATCGCGGACGATGCATTCAACCTCCTGCTTTGCAGGAACTGCTCAATGGTTGAGTCCATAATTAAGGAATGCCGGAATTTCGAGCAAGCGAAGAGCAAACACATCGTACAGCGCTTCGACTGACTATCGAATTCGGCTTCCACTTCCTCCTGCAACGACCCTCCGGCGTCCACATAACGACTCTCCGGCCTTACATCCACCTACTAAGCCAAGCTTGACAGAGGTCATCCGTCGCGAACTTGAGGTTATGGCTCCGCGTTCTCACTGGCTCCATACGCATGACAACATCACCATCTCGGTCATTCAAACTCTTGTCCACCAAGAAATTGCAAACATGGACATCCAGTCTGCCGTCCGCCCACGTCCGACTCCTACCGCTCCTGTTATGCCTCTGCTGCACCTCGACAGTGGTTCCCGAATCGATATCGGAACCCCTCTGAGTGGCGAACACCGGATGACAGGCAACTTTGCTTTGCTTGCTACCGGGTCGGTCACATCTCCCGCCACTGCCGTAGTAGCCGCTGGTACTCCTCGCCTCAGCCATATGCTGATCCCCTCTTCGACCGAGACCCTCGGCCTCCGTCGCCACTCTCTGAACCATACTATGCCGGCCTTCTACCTCGGCGACACACCACTAGCCGCTCGCCCTCGCCGCAACGCCGTCAGTCCCGTTCGCCTACACCTCGACGTCCGTCGTCCCGGTCCTACGCGGGCCGCTTCTCGGGAAACTAAGCAATGCAGCTCCCGGAGGTGAGGCTGCATTGACGACTCGGACTTCGGACTGCAAGACTTCTTCTGGCCCCTGCTGCTCGACCGAACCTTGTTAACATTTTAGTTGATAATGTACCCGTTCAAGCCCTCATCGATACTGGCGCACAGGTGTCCATTATGCGATCAGATCTTCGTAGCCATCTCCTTAAGGTCATGACACCTGCCGATTCGCCTGCCGTACGAGTAGCTAATAGCAGTATAACATCCGTGATGGGAATGTGAGCCGCCCGTGTTATCAATGATGGCCGTCCCGTGTTACTCCTGTTCACTGTACTAGCCGAGTGACCCACGAAGTGATTCTTGGAATCGACTTTCTGACTGACCATTCAGCCCTTATAGACTGTGCAACCGGCACCCTTCTCCTTGAACTGCCCCATTACTTTGCCGATCCGACCAACGACCACAAGTCCCGACTTCGTTCTACTGAATTTGTTCGACTGCAACCGGATGGGGCGACTTACGTCCTCATGTCGCCTCTTCACCACTTCGAGATTGTCCTTACGTGGTGTCCCCCCTTTGCCACGTCCTTCTGACCCGTCATATAGCACTACTAAGCTGAATGGCAACTCTTGTCAGCAATCAAGCGTGACTTCTTCTTCTGACCTTTGGTATGCGTCTGCAAGTACTTCCTGAGGGTGTATCTCTCGCTGTGTTGTCCGCATTGGAAGACTGTGGAGTAGCTGCTGTAACGCCCGAACCACGATTCGACACTGCTGCAGCTTCTGCCCCTCCTATTTCACACAACAAGTTTACACCAGTGATAGCTACTGATTTACGACCTGATTACGCCGATGCCCTTCGCCACATTCTGATATCCTACGAAGATATCTTTGATTTTGGCAATCGCCCGCTAGGTCGAATCAGTCTCGTCACCCGTCCAATCCACACTGGTGACGGTCCACCGGTGGCCCTACCGGGTGTCTGCGGCTGGAAGCCAGGTGATCCAAACGGAGGGGGGAAAATGCTCTCCAAAGATGTTATCGAGCCTTCCTGCAGTCCGTGGGCGTCACCTGTTGTTTTGGCTAAAAAGAAGGACAATACCTGGAGATATTGTATCGATTACCGTCACCTCAATAAGATTACCAAAAAGGAAGTAAATCCGCTTCCACGCATTGATGACGCGCTAGACTGCTTGCAAGGTGCCAGTTATTTTCCGTCGATTGATTTGCGTTCTGGCTACTGGCAAATCGCAGTGGATGAACGACATCGCGAAAAGACCGCCTTCGTCACCCCAGATGGTCTCTACCAGTTTAAAGTGACGCCTTTCGGACTGTGTAACGCCCCTGCTACCTTCGGGCGCATGATTGACTCTCTTCTGCGTGGATTTAAATGTACCACATGGATCCGCTACATTGATGACATCATTCTTTTTTTACCGACTGTTGAGAGCCACCGCCACCGACTCTCAGCTGTCCTTGCTATATTTAGACGAGCTGGCCTACCACTCAATTCTGCAAAATGCCATTTCCGCCACCGCCAAATACGAGTACTTGCTCACTTGTTTGACGCTTCTGGCGTCCAGCCTGATCCTGATAAAGTTCGTGCCGTTGGTGAGTTTCCACTTCCGCGTTTTTCTACCGATGTACGAAGTTTCCTATGGCTGTCTTCCTATTTCCGGCGATTTATGCAGAACTTTGCCACATCGCTCGTCCTCTCACAGACCTCCTCAAAAAACGACACCACATTTCGTTGGGGACCCGACTAGTCTGCAGCGTTTTCAACGCTTATCAGTCGCCTTATCTATCCACCTGTGTTGGGTCATTTTCGTAAGCATGCCTACACAGAAGTTCGCACTAATGGCAGCGGCCATGGCATTGGAGCTATCTTGTACCAGTGACAGCGGGACACCGATCGAGTGATCGCGTATGCGAGCCGTCTTCTTTCAGCACCAGAGCGCGACTACTCCCTAACAGAACATGAAGGCTTGGCCATTGTTTGGTCCATTGGTAAGTTCCACCCATACCTGTTGGGTCGGCATTTCAGCGTCGTGACAGATCATCATGTCTTATGTTGGCTATCCTAACTGAGAGACCCGACAGGCCGTCTTGGCCGCTGGGCTTTACGCCTGCAAGAGTACACCTTTTCCGTGTTCTACAAATCTGGGCGGCTATGTAAGGACGCCCTCTCCGGCTATTTTGCTGACCCTCCCGATGGCACCGAAACCGATACAGATACCTGCGTTTTGTCGACCTCCACCTTCTTCCACATCGCCGATGAGCAGCGTCGTGACCCATATTCGCGATCCATCATCGAACCCCTTACCTCGGAGCAACAGGACGTTTCCCTCCGTATGTTTGTTCTCCAGGACAGGACATTATACCGACGGAATTAGAATCCGCATGGTCCTGAACTGCTTCTCGTCGTTCCCCAGCATCTGCGCTCGACAATTCTCCCGCAGTTACACGACGCGCCCACCGCTGGTCATTTGGGTGTCTCCCGTACGTACGACTGTGTGCGCAGCCGATTTTTTTAGCCGCTATATCGCTCTGTTCGAGGTTACGTCGCTACCTGCGAACTTTTCCAACTCCGCAAGAAACCTCCATTGTCTCCCGTTGGGCACCTTCATCCTATAGATATCCCCAGTGAGCCATTTTACCGCATCGGCCTGGACCTCCTTGGACCATTTTCAACCTCGGGCAACAAGTGGGTAGCCATTGCAACGGACTATACCACGTCTTATGCCATAACGCGGGCCCTCCCTATGAGTTGTGTAACTGATGTGGCTGATTTTCTCCTTCATGAAGTGATCGTACATCATGGTGCCCCACGTGAGCTACTCACTGATAGAGGCCGCTGTTTTCTTTCTAAGGTTGTCGACGACCTTCTTCGCTCTTGCTCCACGTCCCAGAAGTTCACGACGGCTAACGACCCACAGACAAACGGACTTACCCAGCGTCTCAACCGGACAGTCACGGACGTGCTCTCCATGTACGTGTCTGATGATCACGGAATTGAGACTGCACCTTACCCTTCGTTACGTTTGCATACAATTCGTCGCGTCACGATATTACTGGTTATTCTCCGTTCTAGTTACTATATGGCCGTGACCCACTCCGGCCCCTTGACTCGCTGCTACCTTCTAATGCCACCACTACCACGTTCTATGCTCACGACGCGATTGTTCGCGCGGCCACAGCGCGTCGCATTGCCCGTGACTTCTGGCGTCTCAGACTATGCAAAAGCACCGTTACGACAGTCGCCGTCGAGTCACTTGTCCTAATTTCGTCCCCCCCCCCCCCGTCGCATCGGCCTTTGCGAAAACCTGCTGCCGTGATACGTCGGGCGGTACCGAGTTCATCGCTAAGTCACCAGCTTCACATATGAGATGTCACCTGTCACTTCGACGTCTTCTACCCCACCAAAAACTGATATCGTGCACGTGTCGCGACTAAAGCCCTATAACTCGCACACTGATTCGGCACCCTAGGACGCTTCGAGACGGTGCTTCCGCCGCCTGGCTTTACGCTATGGACAAAAGGACGTTGGGAGGAGAAGAGAAGGTTGAAGTGTCTCGACAATCGGTACATGGTGTTACCCTGACTACTAAGCTATAGCCTTGCAACTGTATATATTGTAAATACATATATTTTCGCCCCTTAACAATATCACGCGAGCGTCGACAGTGCTGGTGTGTCAGTGGCCTTGCAGCGATAAGGGGGGCACTCCTTAAGCGAACAGCGGAGCAGAATATTTTCCAACTTTCAATCCTCTTGCATCCACGTGCATATATCTGTCGCCAATCGTGCCGCCCGTCGTGGCTAAAACGCCACTGACACGCCGTATAATCGACCATCGACAATATTACTATAAAACATTGTGAGGGTGTACATGTACTCGAAGGGAGCTGGCAATACGACTGACGACAAATAAATGGGGAACTAACGTGCTTCGTGGCTAATTAATTTCTAACCCTCCTTAAACATTATTTTTTACTTCTAGGTTGCATACATGAAGTGCTAAGAGAATGTGATTCGCAATGTAGACGAAATGCTTTAGAAAAAAGATTAAAAGGCTACATTTCCCTCTATTTGACAGCTGTCAATTTTATCGGACAACGACGTACGTCACGTGCAGATGGAGAAGTTTTTTTCAGGTTGCAGATAATTTTTTTATCAGCGATGGAAACCGAGACGGCGATGTAGACTGTCTCAATCAAGTTCAACTTCGCCATGCTCACTTCGTGTATGCGGTACCCCTTATCAGTCATTCTTGTGAGGGCAGTGCCTGTCTCAATTTCTAGTAGCAATGAACGGAAAAAATAATAATAAAAATGGAATAAAAAGAAATGAAAGATAAGACTGAGATGTATTGCGCATATACACACGGTCTTACACATATTGTGATGAATTTTATTACTATAGAAGGCTGTGGTGTACGTAAGGCATATATGCAAGGACGCACAACTGTTCTTTGTGAATGTACAAATTTCGTGAGATGTTAGCGCGTTTAGGTGGCGCCGGCTATTCATTTTCACATAGTGATTTATTTATTAAAGGTCACAGGGGGGGGGGGGCACTTACGATAAACAAAATGTTATTTAAAGCCAACTCCTGTAGATATGTCCAACCTCTTAACCTTGAAGTAGTCACATAAATATCAAGATCGTTGGAAAAGAAGTTGTGGCGAAGCCCAGACAGCTGGATTTAACGAATTTTAAGTTTTCAAACCGACACTCGTCTTGCAGGAACCGGAAAAAAAGAAATCCATTGCGCAAGTACGTAAACGTCAGCGCATTTCACGACACGCGGCAACAGCACGCTTTTCTACGAGACGTATAGGAAACAAGGGTTCGGCAATGGATCTACATCACCTCAGATTGCCGCGGGAAAATAAATAAAGAAAGAAAGAAAGAAAGCGCGACAGCGAGGTCGCTAAAACAAGCATGGAGTTCGCGTTCTGGTGTTATATTATCGTCATTCATCAATTGGAACTGAGCGCCAGTGAACTCTCTGGAAGTGCTAGCGTCCGCGAGAAAAAAAGGAGTTTCTTTCGCCTCGTCAATCACCCATATGGCGAGAGCAAGTGAACTTCCTGTAGTTTGCTTACAACCATAGCGGTGCCTCGGAGACGATGAAAAAAAAAGAAAGAAAAAAAAAAGAAAGAATGCAAGTTTGCCGAGGGTGAAGTTTCTTCCACAACACCCGCAGCGAGACAGACGAGCGTACTCGTTTGAACGGGCGACCAGCTATCGGTTCGCAGTGCAGGGCGTTCTAGCACGAATCCTCTTGTTTGGGCGTTCGCGGAAACCCGCTGTCTCTCGGTGTGCTGAAACAACGGCCTTGCGTCGTGAATTCACTGCACCGGACCGAAAAGCGTGTCTCACATGGAACGCTTTTGCGTTCGAGTTTAGTCAATCAGAGTTTGTGTACCGCAATGCCTGTTCATCAACGGAACGTGCTTTGTCCTATGTGCTGCTTTGACGAGGTAATGGTATGTAGTGTTTAAATGCCCACAGAGGAGACGTTCCTAGAATAATTTATCTCATTATGAAATAACGAGTTCGTACTCAGTAAATAATAAATATTCCAAGGTATCAAGACTGTATTTACGTGTGAGACATTTTGTAAGTCAAATAATTTAAAGGTTTCTGGTTATCATCATCATCACCATTATTATTATTAATATTATTATTATTAGTATTAGTATTATTATTATTTTTATTGCTTTTTGTTGCTGGAGTGGCGAGTGCGGACATAGAAGTCAATTGCTGATTAAGCATCCCATTCCCCTGGTGGGAATTAAAGAACTTAGCCCTCTGGGAAGAAGCTCGAGATTGATATCCCCGAAAGACTCTCAAACCTAATAATACACACAAAATGTAGATGAGTTGTGAGTAATTTTCAGCTTAAAAAGAAGCCATTCGCTGACTGCTAAAAAAATAGTGAATAAAAACTGCGCGCAAGGAGCACTATAGTCTACAGTATAAAATATAACATAGTTTACGACCTCCTACTATGCTACAGATTAGAACGAGTCCAGAGGAAAATGCTACGTTAGTGCTGTTATATTCAAATGAGCGCACTTCTAAAAACGTGGGAGCGAATGGAAAATTACCGAAAGTGACATAAAAGCATATTTTGATTGTCGCTTCAGGAAAATCATTGTGTCAAGAAAGTCATTTTTGAATTGTTATCGGCCTCTTTTATAAGTACGAAATATGCGAAGTGTGGCTACATAAGGGGGAGGATATCCCGAAGTCTTTGGTAAGACTAACGAAAACAATAAATGCAATGAAATCAAAAGACACTCTTAAATGTTTATAAAGTAATAAGAAACCGCATATAAATGATGTCCAATAGTCTCGGAGAAAGTCCAGAAAGAAGGCTCATAGAGTAAAATAACATTACAAGCATGAGCTGGTAGGTGAACAGAACATAAAAGAAAAAAGAAAGCACGTAAACTACTGTTCACAGAGAACTGAGCAAGTCACGTACTATCCATGAGAAAATAACACAGAGCCTTAAAAGCTAATATGTGTTTTTTAGAGTATGACCAGCGTCCAACAACTTTTTGTACAAAAAAGGAGGGTGCTTGCCTAGAGTGCTCATACGACTTCGAAAGAACCCTCGCTACGCACTGAAATATCGCTATCTTCTTGGGTGTTCTTGATAGAGTTAAGAGAAGAAAGGAAACCGAGGGCCCGATTTTCATTCTTCATATTATAAGAAGCCAACAAACAGACACCAAGGACAGCTTCGGGGAAGTTACATGTGCCGTCACTATCGAATTAAAGAAGTGATAAATTTATAAAAAATGAAAGTGAATGAAAGAGCAACTGGCCGAAGGTGGGGAACGAAGCCCCGTCTTCGAAACAGGTGTGCGATGCTCCTACAAATTCAGCTACCTTGGCGCCATTTTTCGCGTCCACTTTCTGGAGTATTTATGTTTATCTACTAGAACTGAACCTTCAAGGGTTATCCAGCGCCACACCTGACGTCCATGACGACGGATGCTTTTTGTTTTGTTTTATCACCCACTATCATTTTCCATTTATTTATCATTTCTTTAATTCAATTATTAAGCACATGTAATTTCCCCTATGCTCTATTTGGTGTTTCTGTTGGCTTCCTGTGGTATGCCCGATAGAGTTCAGTAACTGTTCATCGACAGTCGTTACAAAGTAACTGTATTCATGAAGCAAGCTAAAGAAACCGAATGCGCCAGCGAACACTTTGATGTAATGCCTTAAAAAATAATCAGCGCCGCATCCTACACCGAACCGATATTTTATTTAGTTAATTGCGGATACTTCAGGCACTGGTAATTGCATGAGGGCGTTACACGATCATCACGTGCACAGAAACACAAACCTAAATTTCAGCAAGATTTGAAGCAAATAATGAACGCAGGAATGCAACAAAGCACAAGAGATTAGAAATATTTCTTACAGTCTACCCATTTCACAAGTGCTTCCAGTGTTGGAAAGTTCATAACTGCGCGAGATAATTTATCACAATCACGAACAAGTGGGGAAACAAGTACTGATGGGAATGTACGCGACTAAGTGACTGGCGACTGGTCTTACTCGGTTAATTCGGTTCGAGTGTGTCAAAGGGTACTGCAAAGAGTGAGAACTGGGCTTTTTTGCCATGATGTGGCTCCCAAATTGTGTGTGGGTGTCCTAAGGTTGGTCTCGCATGCGCTTTATTTGTCCATTGCTGGAGTGTCAGGTTGTATTCTTTTGAGAAAAGACGATTTGTCAAGAGCTTGATTCCAAATAGAAAGAGTGTGTGGTTCCTAATTAAGATGGCTAGTTAGTGCAACTACTAAGTGTTTTGCTTCCTCATACACGGCAATTCCCGTTCCTTCGACCCTGTGGAAAAAGATCAGAAGGGTTCGTTCTTATTTGTGAGCCTGACAGACTTCGTTTTCATTGCGTTCGATTTCATGCTGCAGTTTAGCGACCAGACATGTATCATTTTCTATGGAGTTGTTAAGTCTGGTCTTGTCTTGCTAATGGTTTACGGTCGCGCCAAATAAACAATCATGGACGAACAGGTGTGTCTGGTCGGCGGATTTCACACATACCTTAGTACTATCATAACTGTAAATGAAAAATAAAAGGGATGCTGTGCGAGATCCTTGGGGTACTCCAGAGAAGACCTCCGAGTAGCCAGAAACACAAGTGTCAAAGGCAGTGCACAATTTTCCTTGCTGTAAGAAACTGCAAATCCATCAAACTTTATCTTTATTTATTTCGATAACAATGCTCGATTGTCGTATTACTTGGGGCAAAAGTGGCATTAGATTGTCACCTGACTATGCCTATTGCACCATATTAGCATTCATGAAACTTTATTTTTTTGTTATTGATTTTCGTTAATAATACATGCCTGTCATGGTACTTGGGGCAAAAGGTGGCATTAGAAGGTCACTTGACTAGGGCTCTAAGGCCATATTACCATTAATTGCTCCAAATATTCACATAAGCGACTGAAATTAACATGAACTACTTAAATGCACGACTGCAAAAAAGAACAAGCGAAATTTGCACATTGCAGTCAATACTTACAAGTAACAGTAATAGAACATAAACCAGTAATTTAACTACAAAAATACAATATGCTACCAGTATACAACTATAAAGGACATACAAATACAATAAACAACCTGTAATCCTGCTACAAAGAATTCAAGTACAACATCGGAGTCAGGAACTATTACGAAGAACCATTTCTTTCCGGAAACAATTGCCAAGTAAATGTGCGAATCGCTATTAATTTTATTTATTAGATAGTGCTAGACGGTGTTCCGGGCGTTAAGGAGGAATGGGTTTAGAGAATGCGGTATCGCAAGGAGTTATACTTAAAGAAGACAGAATGAAGCTCTGCGAAGTACAAATTGTGGGACATACCATTTGCACGTCTGGCACAGCCCACAATGCCTTAACGTAATTTACGAATTAAGAATAAAACAATAATTTTTTTTTTCATTCTAGGAAAGCCCGGCAAACAAAACTA
Organism: Dermacentor andersoni; assembly: GCF_023375885.2. NCBI lineage: Eukaryota > Metazoa > Arthropoda > Arachnida > Ixodida > Ixodidae > Dermacentor > Dermacentor andersoni. The sequence continues at coordinate 108,153,926 of NC_092820.1, read as the reverse complement.
GCACAGATTTCGTGAACGATATCGAGTGTCACGTCTTTCGGAGTTCTTTTTTTTTTTTTTACGCATGGAGCGTAATATCGAAGCAGGAAATTTGCTCGGCCGTAGACTATCTGTGTTCGCGCTGGAATAAATAGTGCAGAAAACTAAGGCATAGGCAAACATTGCTACAAAGAACTGTCGTTTTTTTATTGGTGTAGCACGCTGAAGTAGAATCCTTATCTCAATATTTATCTAATAGGTAAAAAAAAGAAGAAACATGCATGGGACTTACAAGTGCATCGAAATCTTTTCTTTCAACGGAACTCTATACGTTCTCAGTTTCATGCAAAAATCAAGCAGGTTAGCTAGTTTCGATAACTGAATAATGCCAGGAAGTGTCAAAACGGATTTATGGTATTCAGTTTCCTGAATTTGAACAGCATGGCAGCAAGGAAGGCCGGTTTTCGAGACGATACTCCACTGACGTTTTTCTGCGAACGAAGTTGGAGAGGCTAGAACGTGCGAAAAGTATTACTTTTTCGGTTTATTTGCAGGCTTGCAACAAAATAATTCAAGCACCAGACTTGGGCAATGATACACTGCCGTCAAGTTGCGTAAGCGTTCCATTTATTCTATTCTTCCGCTGTTTTTTGTTGTTTCTGCTGAGTATAGAAGTAATATGCTAGGCATTCTTTTTTTTTTGTGTGGAATCAGTTTAAAGAGATAAACCAATAATCATCCCAAGTAGTCATGCTTGCGTTCTGTTTCCTACCCCACACTGCAATATCACCTACATTTGTACAGAAGCTGGCCGGTGCCGGAAGCTCAAACTCTGAGATGACAACACTGTTTGGAAATATACGCTGTAGTACTCGTTGCACAACGTTTGAGTGCAACGGATATCGATTTTTTTTTTCGCCGAGAGTAGATGGATTGCTTTTCTGAGCACCCTGAGAGCCCAAAATTCTGGAAACCTCCAAAGGGTTGTTGTTTTGCCTGGCAAGCATAGATTCATTGCGATAATATTGCGAAGTTCACTGGAACCGTTGTGCAAGTTTGCGAAACGTTTGCTGGGGCTTGTTACTTATGTCGTTTTTTTCTTTAATTTCCTGCGTCGCGAGTGACGGCGATAGTTCAGGAAATGCCGTGTTCCTCTCGGAAACGTCCGTAGGAATACCAGCGTACATTCCAGGAACGAAAGGCACAAAATTAAATAGAAATAAACGCAGCGCAGGACGTTGCGCAGCACTTCCTCTAACTCGACCCATATCGCGCGTTCCAGAGCTAAGCGGCCTCTGAAGTGGAGTAACGTATGCAAATAGGGTAAACGGCTGTGCTTGTCATTGCAATAATACGTTTGGCGATAAAGCGAAACGAAAAACTCCAGCTAACTTGGGTTGTCAGTGGACGTAGCTGCCACGTTGCGTCACCACACTTTGCCGTTTGCTCGGAGAGACGCACTGAATAAACAGACACATTGGTTCGAATATACTGAGCGCTATACAGCCGTACATAGTACTATACAGTTTTCTAGGACGACTCCTTTCTTGCTCAGTCAATCGTCACGGCGCAGTATGGGCGGACTGAACAAGGAAGAAGTTGACATGGAAGACTTTGATGCGCTATTCGGTATGACGAAATATATTCTGCAGGTATTGTTTTAACTAGGTTTGTACACACTAAGGGTACCACAGGGAGAAGAAAACAAAAAATAAAGAGAGCTAGCTCGCAACTGCCACCAGAACAGACACAGCATCTGCTGGCTCTGAAAAGATGCTACATAGAAAAATCATGCTGAGTGAAGCATAAATGAGATATCAGAAAGATATATAAGAGGGAAAATAACGACATGAAGGAAGAAGAGAGGTGATTACAAAATAAATAACGCCAGCAAAAAAAAAAAAAAAATTCAAGGGCGTCTAAGTACTTCCTAAGAGTTATATGACTTGTGAAACTCCTGTGGCTACTATTCCCTCTCCGACAAACGACGCCAGACTGTCCAGGGTGCTTTCAGTAGACCGGACGGTCGACATTTTACAGAAGCTAGGTATTAGGAGCCTGGCCTCGCAGCACATCAGCACAGAAAACCAAACGAACTCTGTCTTTTACAGCGCATGAAAGCGTGAGAGACTTGAGTGTCCGACGGTAGATGCTCTGGGCCTTGTATATATAGCGCGTGCAATTGATCTAGACTCATGTCTTTTCACGCTCTCCCCACTCCCCACGTGTAGGTTAGCAAATCGGACAAGGTTTAGTTCACCATCCCTGCCTTTTCCTTCTGTCTTTCCCTCCCGTTAGTATTGGCTACTAGGGTGGCAGCGTCATACCGGCGCGGTCACAAATTGCCGTGACCTGTCAGCGGTACCGGGCAAACCGGCTATGCCAACGCTTGCGTGGAGTCGTCAGCGCGCGCACCTGGAGGCTGTGGTTTACGTGCTCGCTCAATTGAAAACGGTTCTCTGGTTTAGGCGCCATTTTCCTGCTGGTTCCACGCGCGTCCTAGCGCTCCACAAACGAATTTCTTTTCACGCTACGGCAGCCCTCCGTTCGACACGTAGGGCCCAGTCTGAAGAAAGTCGGGCAGCAGGATAGAGAGATATACGACCCCTTCGACAACGGCGGAACGTGCCAGTCTCGATAGGGAGCGCAGACGTAGCAGACCGGGGCACGCGAGGGAGCAACCACCCTGTGCTCGCGCGTGGGGCTCGAGCGGCGCATGGCGGTATCGGGCGCCACTAGGAGGAGGGTCACTTCTCTACCCGAAAGTCCAAACACCCTCTGCAAAACAAACAGCCCCACTACGAACAGGGAGCGAACGCGATTGTGAAATTCGACCTTAAGACTGGGCGTCACCGGCTGAAACACAAGCAAGACATGTAAGCTTTCTAACGGGTCAAGTCGTGTTTGTGTGTCTGGCTGGGTTGGCCCTGTAGCCTCTAGTGCCATGCACCACCTGCATCACACACTGGGCGTTTCACGTATTTCATTGCGGCCGCGTGCCTTGTACAGCGTACACCCAGTTTTTCGCAAATGACAACATGTGGTGTAGTCAAGCATTTTTCCTTTTTATCCAGACGCGGAGAAAGGCTGTGGCACATTAAATAACAATGCAATGCTGAATTTTCCAGCGAGACGTCAACGAACTTCCTAAATATAGCTTACCATTAGTGGACTCAGGAAAGAAAACAAAGAACCCGGGGTCAATTTAACAATGCTTTTTGTTCTCGAGTGCTGCTCTCCATTGGTCGGCCTCCTTCGCTAATGGTATGTCCGTCATCACGATTGGCTGATATATGCTCTTGCGAACAATTACGGTGTTTCTACGTTTCCGACTGCAGTCGCAAGTGCTTCCCATTCGCTTATAGGTATTTTTTACACACTCGTGAACAAATTCACAGATAGGTACACGAAGAAGTCCCAGACCGCGTTCGAAATCCCTTTCAAGTTCCAATCAATAAGGAAAACGAGAAGACAGGGGGTTAACCGAGGGGCCCGATTTTTATCAGTCATATCACAAGAAGTCAACAAACACTGACACCAAGGACAACATAGGGGAAATTACTTGTGCTTAATTATTTAAATAAAGAAACGCAAAATTATTTGAAATGAAAGCGGACGAAAAAAACAACTTGCCGCAGGTGGGGAACGATCCCACAACCTTCGCATATACCGTGCGATGGTCTACCAGTTGAGCTATACGCGGCGCCGTTTCCCCGACCACCCACAGACCTTGGCGGCGGATGAAGAACATCCCTTCTGCCACAGGCGTCACGAGAACGTGATCCTTCTTGTGTGAAGGCAACCGGTCAATAAACCCACACATGCTACCTAAAAGCATCATTGTTGCCGGATTCGATGTAGAGCATCCCACGCGAACTGCGAAGGTTGTGGGATCGTTCCCCACTAGCGGCAAGTTGTTTTTTCATCCGCTTTCATTTACAATAATTTATCGTTTCTTTATTTCGTGTACTAAGCACAAGTAATTTCTCCTGTGTTGTCCTTGATGTCAGTGTTTGTTGGCTTCTTGTGATGTCATCAATAAGGAAAAGCACTTGAGTGTGTATGGACAGGCTGGCAGGCGACTATACGCTGAGAAATTCATCGGAGATCTATCGGAGATCTATGGGATGCTATCGGAGATCGTTGTTCGAAACGCGGGTTCAGTTCGCGTTCGGTTTCGCCTCACGCCACTGACTTAAGCCGCGCCGACGGGCGCAGCTGACGACTCCGGCGCGGCCTAAGCCAATCGCGTGAGGCGAAACTGAAAGCAAACTGAACGCGCGTTTCGACCAACGATCTCCGATAGCGGAGAGTCGGCATTTTGCGATGCAGCCGGATTTGAGCGAAAAAAAGATAACAAAAATATTGCAACGAACCAAAGCAAGCGCAAGTGATGAGCTGGACTGTAAAGGAGTGCTTCGCCGAATGTGCTTGACCGAGCTCGAAACGCCGTCGTCGAAATCGATGTGCGTCATCTCGTCTCGGCTTCGTGTGAACGCGACGCCTATGCTGCGACGACCGGAAAGGGCTACGCTTGCCGCATGATATAGAGGTGGCTTTTCGCAGAGACGTCATTCACGTCATCTAGTATCCTGCATACTTTATTCGCGAATGCGGACGCTAAGCTCTCTGCCATCTTCACTTGGCGGGGACGTTTGTAATGCGTAATAAGGCCATTTATTTTGCGGCGTTAAAGCATATTTGCTTCTTGTGGGGTACAGTTGTTATATACTTGAGGCTGCATAAAGTTCCTCAACAAATGGAACCCTGAACATTCGAATGAAGTGCCTACTATTTCATTCTGAATACGATATCTCCAGCATGTCTTGACAGATTCATACGCGACAGACGCACTTCCAAAGCAGAAAAAGACCTCTTCAGAAAGCGGAATCCTCGCCACGATTCTAACGTCCTTTTGTGTGCGACTCATGAATGATCTGTATGAGCAGACAAGTACAGTGCTTTTAATAAATACTTGCGAATTTCTTTTACTAAGAAGATGAATAGATGAGTAGCTTGAAATTGGAAGCAGTTAGGTTGCGTGCGCTAGAGCAAAATGGAAAATGAAAGCAAAAAACGCTAACGCAAACCTTGATGACCATGCGATGGAAACCTAACGCTTTCTCATCATCATCATCATCATCATTTATTTTTCCTTAAGGACCCCTGTCGGGGTATTACATAAGGGGGGGTTACAGAAGATAAGGATAGAAACAAAGATATGGTTACAATTTCTTACAAGACTCAGCCTGTGGATTCGCATTAAAAAATAAAAAAAAATAAAACAACAACAACAACAAGAGGCACACTGAATAGAATGCAAAAGCAAATCAGCAGAACAGTCACAATGTGAGACAGCAATCGCAAAAGAATGAAGGCACAGTACGGTCATTGTAAGGTTAGGGTTTAAGGTGATCAGTAAGCAGCTGCTTGAAGATAATGGGGTTGCGCTCATTGACAACTCTATCTGGTAAATTGTTCCACTCTGTAATGGCGCTAGGCAAAAACGATTGATTAAAGGAAGCTGTTGAACCATGCAAGCGCTGGATGCTGCAAGAGTTAAAAAGGCGACGAGATGTACGGGTTGGTGGGATTAGAAGCCTTCCATGCAGTTCGGGGAAGTTATAATAAAGTCGCTGGAAAAGGCACAGTTTCGCAATTTTCCGACGCAACACCAATGGTTCGAGTCCTAGAGATGATTTAATCGCACTGACACTTTCTTCACGGCTGTATCTGGAAGTGATGAATCTAGCGGCACGATTTTGTATTGATTCTAACATATTAATTAAGTAAGCTTGGTGCGGGCTCCAAATAGCTGAGGCGTAGTCAAGTTTACTTCGAATAAAAGTTTCATAAGCTAGTTTTCTTGTGGATGAGGGGCACAGCGCAAGGGTACGTCTGACGTAACCAAGTGATTTATTAGTGTCGGTAGCCAATTTTGTTATATGGTCGGACCAGGTCAACTTGCTATTAATAGTAATACCGAGATAACGATACGACTCAACGGTGGATAGGGCTGTCGAGTTTAAAAAGTACGAGTGATTCTTGTTAGAGTGTTTACGGGATACCTGCATAACTTTACATTTGGAGATGTTAAGTTTCATTAAAGAGTTGGAACACCAGGTTTCTAATGAATGTAAGTCTTTTTGGAGCGTTGCATGGTCTCACTCTTTGCCGTTACAAGCTTCCCATGCTAGCGACGTAGTTACGTTACGGATTGAGACGATGCTTCTCTCTCCGTCAGCCTGAGCTTTTGAAAATGAGCTAAGGCAATGTGAGCGGGTACTTTACCAGTGTTTAAGCCTGTACGCTAACGAGCATTCCGCTCTATGGTGCTAAGTACGAGTCACATGCTACAAAGCCGTCGTTTCTGTGCAGGATATTATTCTGTGCCTGTTTATTTTCTAGGCTAATTGGAGCCGATGTTTGCGGGTGTTTATATTTCTTGTGCAGGCGTTTGTTCGTTACTGTAGTGCCTATTTTCTGCTTTTCTTTTTGTGATTGAGTAATTTAATTTGGCTGCGGGGCTCCACTTGTGAACATTCTAAGGAAGAATAGCAACAACACCACGAACGAAAAACGAAAAGAGTTTGCCGGGGGCAAGAGGCCTGAAAACGAGCTCAGCTACGGTCCTGGAGTTGCAAGTAGTAGATGTAATGAAGACATTAATACATTATAGTTCAGACTAAAACACGGAACAGAGAAATATAGAATAAAAGCACTTATTAAGCCATTTCAGAACTTTCGCCACGTTTACCACTTGTGGGTTCAGCAGTCCGAAGCGATGGTCTGCACCTAAATCAGTCAGTTACACACTTGAGTCAGTGAGTCTTGACGTTAAAGGGTACAATTTTGGCAGTAGCAGCAAAACTAGACTTCGACCATTTACTACTGACGTGGCATGCGTGCATCTCACGGGATCAACGCTTTTTTGTTCTATCCATATGCGCAAGTATTCGGGAAGCAAAGGGAAAGTTTTATGAAAAGCCACGAACATCTGTGGTCTTCGAAAAGGCGACGACCCAATGCATCTTTCCCTTCGGGAAAACAAAAATGTTCCAGCTGGTAAAATCATTTTTGGAACGCCTATACACGGTAATTTGGCGGAAAGGGGTTAACTGCAGCCGAAGAAAATGACGCGCTAAATTTCATTTCTTGAATTGCGCGCCGAAACCCCGACGCGGCGCGCCTCAATGCGACGTCACAAAGTTGGAAGCACTGACTGTTGGTGTCTGTGATGAGGCCGCACTTTCGGCTCTATAGTTCCGGGAGTGCAGCTTTTGTCCTCGATTTGACAGTGAAGCGTGGGCCTCCTGCCGCGTGCTCTTCGATTTGACCTCGTGCAAGGCAAGTTCTGCACGAGCTCGCGGTTCTCCTGCACTCGCTACATTAAATGTGCATGCAGAGCGGAAGCTCTAGGTAGCAGACGACGCGTCGTAGCGCTACACGAATATTGTTGCGCAGGCGTTAACATACCTCCTGCTTTTCTTACAACAGTTCCTATAGCTGGCATCAGAAGGTGAGGTACGAGTTCGATGCCTGGATGGTTGTGAAGGGCAGCTTAGTAAAGTCATGTGACGTGTTAAATTGATTTCGATCGCGTGTGTTTTTTGCGGAACTCGCTCTCTGGCGAAAACAAAAAAAAAAACAATACACGCCCGCCATTCCCTTCTATCCACGATAGTACTATCAAAATAGCGGTTATTGCAACAACGAAAAGAAAATGTCTTTCGTTTCACTTGGTGCGCGTTTGTCGAAAGAATTCACGTAAGGCATTAACTTAGTCGATGGGAGGTGCTGCCAGATTGCGGGAGCATTTCAGCACGGCAGTCAAACTTTCAGCCGAGCTCGTTCGAAAGCAAAGCATTTGTCGATCCGCAACGAGTAGGCAACCTAAATGTGCCCGCAGAACGTTGCGGTGACAACAGCAGACGCTGCAACACAATGCGCGAAAATCGCGAAATGCGCCAAATGGACATTAGGCTCACGCTTTTCCGTTCATCTTCTAATTAAACGCGCATCGCTAGTGCAGGCCCCGCGCTTGCATTTTCTGAACTGACAGTGCACTCTGTTGCATCCGCAAGGTACCGGATGGACACTAATGCAGAAAGTGCATTCAAATCGAAGAGACCTTGTATTTCGACCATGTTAGGGCAGGCAATGATCGAGAAACAATGGCCTGGTTTTGTCGTTAATTATATCAGTCTGTTGCGTAGCCTTGCTATAGAGATAAGTGGTTAATTGAGCCAAGTAACCTCTTTCACAATCCTTGAGAACATTAATAACTCATATATTAATAATCGCGTAGTGTCACCTCCCCCTCCCCCCCCCCCCCCCCACAGACACACCAGCGGCTTAGCAGAGAGAGAGATAGAGGAAAGGGAAAAGGGAGGGAGGTTAAGCAGAGGGGAAGATCCGGTTTGCTACCCTACGCTGGGGAAAGAGGGGAGGGGGAGGTAAAGAGATAACAAAGTAGAGATAAAGAAAGGAGCACAAACAAACAATCACAGTTGGTCACTGTCACCGCACAGCACTGTAGCACTTGCAGCACTATGAACATCTGTTCATGCTACAGCCGCTTGTCCAATTCTGTAGCCCTTAAATACTGCAACAGTGCCCTCGTCGCCCTCTGCTGCGACGGCTTGTGATGGCGGCATTTTAATATAAATTCCTCTATTAGAGGTCTTCGGTCAAAGCGCCCTATCGTGTTTGCGAGCGATCGTCTCTGTAAATTATAGCCAGGACAGTCACAGAGTGAAATGCCGTGGTTGCAGGCGAAGCTTGCAAGTCTTTGCCCTTTTGTATTTGTCCTTGTGCTTCCCCATGCCATATGGTGCGCATTAAAATCTCCGATAATGACATATGGAGCAGAGCGCGCCGACAGGATGTTCGTTAATATTTTGGGATCAAAATTACTTGAAGGCGATATATAAACGCCTACAAGTGTAAACATGAGTTCGCCCTTTTTTATTGTTAGGCAAACATATTGATTGTTATCATGAGGCGGAATCGGCTGGCAAACATAGGTCAGTTCTCGACGAATAAAAACGATGACTTTGCTGCATGCGTCGGTTGTTGCGGATATAAAAGCTTCGTATCCCGTTAATTTGACTGGTTTTGACACGTGAGGCTCACGTATGACAATGATTGGGAACAAATTAGTGCATATATACTGACGAAAGTCCGAAAGGCGTGACCTTAGTCCTCTTGCGTTCCACTGCATGATTGACGCTGCCTTGACTTCTTCTCGAAAGGATGGGCGATGGTTGGCCATGTCTCTGCTCGAGAGACTCAAGCACTGGGCTTAAGGCGTCCAGTACTTTCAGTGCCCTTCGAGCAGACGTTGTTCCAAGGTTCGACAGGTTCACTCGAATGGCATCTATGCGGAGACGCAGCATTGAAATGACTTGTCGATCTGCTTTGGGCGTGTCCTCAGCGGCAAGAGTAGGCTTCCAAGCGGCCTTGACAATCTGTGGTTCTGGGGGAAGTTGCTGGCTCGGAAGCGCATGCCATTCTTCCTGAGAAAGATTGTTTTCAGCTGACTTTCTTGTGCTGTTCAGCCCCTTTTTGGCCTGATTGAGAATGTCGGTGCTACACTGGAAGGACCCCTCTCCTGGCCAGAGGTCATCAAGGCCGTCCTTCACGAGGAAGAGAGGAAGCATGCTCAGTGACACCGAGGACATTGAACTGTACTCCATGTCGGATGATGACTCGTCTGATGATAGCTTCATCACTGTCCGCAGAAAGAGGGCCAAAAGGAGGACTGTCAACGCGAATATATCAACGCAAGCGAGCACGGCGACTCGGAAGTCAAGGCCTGAACACTGGCCTCACGCCATCGTGTTCATACCGGAGGAAACCCCAAGCAACCTCCGACTGCTAAACAGTCAAGAACTATCCATTTTCTTGGAAGGGGTCGTGCCGAATGAAATTAAGGACATTCGGATAAATACACGAAAGAATGTCCTCGCAATCGATGTTTCGAACGGGAGTGAGCTCGAAAAATTGAAGCAAATCTCGGAGCTAGCGCGCATCAAAGTGCGTTCCTATACGCCGATGGATAATGCATCCACAGCAGGTGTAATTCATGACATTGATGTCGCCATTCCCAACGCGGACTTGCCCATCCTCGTCAAACCAGGGAGTGAGGGTGTTGTCATCACGCGTGTGAGCCGCCTTGGAAATTCGTGCTGCGTCAAAGTGATTTTCAAAGGAGACTGCCTACCATTTTACGTCAAAGTCAGCCACTTCCAACACCCTGTACGGCCCTTCGTACAAAAGCCTCTTCAATGTCATCAGTGCTTTAGGTTTGGACATGTCAAGGGGGTCTGTCCAAACTCGTTACTGTGTCCCCGGTGTGCTGAACCTCACGCGGAGGACACGTGCCGGGCTACTGTGCTAAAGTGCGGCAACTGTAATGGTTGCCATGCTGCCTCGTCTATAGGGACTGCCATCGCATCAAGAAAGAGGTCGCTGTTCTCAAGCAAATGGTTCGAGACAATTCGACTCACAGGGAGGCTGCTGAAACGAGCCGGCGTCGGCGTCACCGAACCTCCTCAAAAAAAGGCAGCGGCTTAGCAGCTATGGCACTGTGCTTATAAGCACGACATATCGGAGGTCGGCGGATGAAATTTTAGCGCGGCGGCCGCCACTCGATGGGGGTGAAATGCAAAGAAACGCACGTGTGCCATGTAAACGGAGCACGTTGAAGATCGAAGATGGCGAAGTTAATCGCGAATCCACCATTACGGCGTGCACCATTAGGATCGTAATTTCGGCACGTAATACCCCAGAATGATATTTTTTTAACACTGGTCTCTCTACACTTCTAATATGTTTTACCTTTTTTTTCGCAGTGGCGTTTTCCGGCACTTTTTTGGGGGGAAAATTTATGGCCGTGTCCATACAGTCGGACGGATTGGTGAGATTTCTGGTGTCTTTCGGAGAGATTGAGAGTTTACAACAATTTATAGCGTCTCTTTTTGTTTATATCTTGTGGCCAAATCCGATTTCACAAGAACAATATCCAACAAACGGTGTCGCGTGATGATGCTGACAAGTGGTGTACGCTATTAAGGTAAATTCCAAGAAGTGTAATTTTAGTGGAAACAGTGTTTGTGTTTTTTACCTCTTTTTTTTTTCTCGAAGACATGAATCGTCGCCAGTCTGCTTCGTATATATCTAAGCCAATTTATGCGATATAATTTTTAAGAACTATTTTCTTGGTAGGAGCGCTGACATGACATTTCTGACTACCCATTTTTTTTTTCGCGTTTACGGAAGCTCCAAGCCCTCTGTGTTTTAAAAAAAATAGTACGAACATCAGTGAGCCCTCAATAATTTGCCATAATATTTTGATTTTCCACAGTTCACTTTCTTCAGTAACGGTACGCAGGCTGTGGATGAGTGGTGACGTCCAAAAGCATTGGCTTGCTCTATTCATGCGGCAGCCGGAGGGGCGCAATACGTCATACAACATAAAAGAAGAAACAGACGCAGCGCTGTTAACTTTTTTTATGGGCAACGTCACCGCACCTAATCTGATTGCTACACGACCTCATATGCTTTCTCTGAGCCATATCCCAATAATGTCAATGACGAATGGCTCTGCTTTTAAAGATCAACATTAGCAAAAAAAAAATATATCGCACTTTACGAGAGTTTTCCAACCACCATGCTTGCTATACGTGATCATTGTTATGTGATCATTGCTATGTGATCATTTTAAATGTTAGGAGTTCATGTCAGGGTTTATGGCTAACGTTAGAAATATGTGTAGCTGCTTATTTTAAGGGATGTATCTGACCCTTGGTTTTCTTTTAGTTTTCTGTTCGCCCACAGGGACTTAGCACTACTGTTTAGGCGCGGTGCCGACAATGATACTATATTCTAAAACAGAAACAAAACTGTAAAGGAAAATGTTTATAAACGGCAGCACACTGGCCCCAAGACTGCCGCAAAGTACGGCGTTCATCTCCTCTCGTTCGTGGAAAGCGCACAGTGAATGACCGTGCCATTTAGGCAAGCATCGCCTCCATTTCCGCGTCTTTCACGAAGAGCAGAGATCTGCGCTGTATTGGAATGCTGGATCCCTCCCTCCCCGCTGCTCAGCAGCGACGGCGCGCTGCCTTCGCTACGCGAGCGGCGACGTAAATGTCTTCCATGTCTCTGCTTGGACAAAAGCTGCAACACCAACTGCGATTTGCACTCGCCACTGCAGCCCCGCTCCGACGCATACGCTTCGCAATCACAATGTCCTTGGCAAGAGTGCCCTGCGGGAAGTAGTACTGGCATTGTAGCGGAAATCACAGTTTCTTTTCTATCTTGCGAAACCTTACTTATAATTTATTGCGATAAAGTGAAAATAACGAGCTTTTACTATCTATTGCGAATGCTAGCGCAGCCCGCTTCTGCCTTTTTTCATTTTTCAGTTTTTCTTGCGAGAGACTTCGTGGTCGCCTTCCTCACTTGTCATTTTCTATGGCGACATCCGCATGAGCTTCTACTTCCGTCGCCTCGTGGAGATGAGGGCGTACGCTCGTGGGCGCAAAAGCAACGCACAACGCATTCGACCTAATGCGTAATCGGATGCGCGAGCTAAAGGTAGATTGCGTAATCCTGCTCCTGAATATTAGAGTGTTGTAGCTTGTCCGCTGACTTCTTTCAATTTGCGGTTTGCTGGAGCACCAGAGCCGTGCAAACGCTTGCAGGCGACAGGCATCTCGTGAAGGCTTGTTCAACTGGGATGTGTCTGAAAGAATGAATTGGTTTTGTAGCGTGAGTGTTCTAGTTGAAGGAGGATCGTAAATTAGGTCGCTACCGACGCTTAACCCCCACTCGGCGTCACCAGCTGTGCCTAGCGGCGTCGTTAATGTCGCGAACTTGTCCGCTAAACTGGTTAATGGCTTTGCCTTATGTTTCCAGTTTTTTAGTGTACCTGATGTGCGCAAACCAATTCGATTCCCTTCCATTACATGCTTCGTGGTAAGGTAAACTAAACGTGAGTATAGCTTGCTGTTGGGCTAGGTGGTGGGTGTTTGTTTGGCAATAGGTGCAGCGCGAAACCATCAGTCACGCATTCAGTGTCCCCTGATCCCAAATCGGAACACACACGAAAACAAAAATTACATTCTCGGGTTTTACGTGTGCCAAAACTAAGATATCATCATGAGGCACACCGTATATGGTTACACCGAATCAATTATGACCTCTTGGCGTTATTTAACGTGCCCGCATAGAAAGACAGAACGTCTCGTGTGTATTTTCACGTGTCGTTGTTCGCTTCACGCTAAAACCACTATGCTAAACTTTCATGATGGAGTTGGCGGTATTATTACCTAGCGTACAAAAAATGCCGAGTCTGGCACAAAACTATATGAAAGCAGTATATATATACATATATATCGTTACGTTGCAGAAGTCACATATAAAGATGTATTTACAAGAGAGACATGGATGCATAAACAAGATGGCTGACGCAACCGATTCCACCTTTACACGTCGAATCGTCTTCTTCTGACTGGCGCCACTCTTGGTTGCGCCGTATCATAACTCCGCCAGTAAAGGCGCCGTCTCGGCGCTAACTATAAGGGAGATGAACTCGCGGAAAAGTAAGGCTTCAGCCCCGACACATACAAAACCTCTTTGGGGACACGCGAGTCCAGCGGAGCGATATCGTAGTTGACATGGCCAAGCGGACGCAATTTCGTGTAGGGCCATGTGAAGCGCGGCAGCAACTTTTCAGAATGGCCGACGCGGCGACGTGGTGAGGACAAGGCAGCCAGACGACCATTCAACGACTGCGAGGTATAACAGCATTTTGTGCATTTGCAAGATAGCTAACTGGCAGCCACCGCAAAAGACTAAACGAAAGAGAAATGGCGACAAGGATTTTGCTGAAAAAGGGCGTGGCGCCTGCACACTCTCGTTTAATAAAGTGACCGCTGTCCTACAAGTACAACGCGGTTCACGTCATCTCGTGTTATCTTCATTTTATCGGTGCGACCGAGCGGCATAAAAGGGATCTTTATTCTCCTGAGAATGTTCCCGCAAACAACGTCATCGCACCTCGTCCATCACTCGGTATCACGGCATGGAGAGCACTTCCGTTTGTCAGTTCTGCGAGCGAGAGAATCACCACGGGAAAAAAGCAAAAAAAAAAAAGAACGATGAAAGGAAAAAAAGCAGCAACAAAGAAACAAGAAGACGAGTACGTTGAGTGAACTTCTACACTCTCAGGCTGGGAAAGAGGCGAAGTGGACGTATTTGAACGAGCAACGCCCTAGTATTTAACGGTCCTAGCGGACATCTTTTGTTTGAGCGCCCTGGGGCAAGCTCGCAGTCTGCTGCCTCTGAACAAAAGGCCCGGCGGTCGTGAATTAATTGCGCTCGACGAAGGACGGCCTGCCCGATGTCGTGCCTGCTTTCCTTTGTTGCTCGACTGAGCGTGTATAGTTTGCCCGACGTCGCGGTCCATTAGCGGCTGCTTGTTGTCTGTGCACTTTTGACGCGGGACCCTGAGAAGGAAATGACTGCGACGACGTCTCCGAAGGGAAATGCGTTTTTTTTTTTAGTTGCGTGTCTCTCTCTCTCTCTTTTCTCTCTATTTGGCGGGGAGGCGGATGTAAGTATGAATATTCATTGCCTGCTAAACAGTGCCTTACCCAAAAGGAAAACGTCATTCTCGGAGAGATCTCTAAACGCGCCTGCGTGTGTGATACGAAATGAAGATTGTATATCAGCGAAAACATACAACTACAGTTAATGTTAACTACGGTGTTTAAGCTTAGCATGATGCCACATAAAGAGCTAGGAAAGTGTATGGAAAGTGTGCCTCTGAGCAGTTTTAGTAAAAATGACAAGTATTGCTGTTTTGGGCAACGAAAGTAGTTCGGGTTCCCAGACATTCAGTTGTAAAGAAAAAAAAATTAATAGTTTCCATAGGAAATACAAACCAGAGAGAGAGAGAGAGAGAGAGAAAAGCGACGCAGATTTTAAAGGAGGGAAGTGCGAAGACGAAAGCTTTGCGCGCACCAATATTTTTTCTTGCTTTTTAATATATCTGACGACCCCGTTATTACGGTAGTAAGTCTCAGTTTCTCGACGGCACCATAAATAATTAACTACACGGTTTAGTGGACCCACTCAAAACGTACGCCAAATTCTTGGTGCCTGCAAACGTGGAAAAGGACGCTACTGACATCGTAGAATGTGTGTGCGCCGTTCACCCGGTGTCACAAGCAGCCAGTTAGCGTGCCAGTCCTAATAGTGGGCTGCGGTTGCAGACCATACGAATATTGGTCACCTAAAACTGCCAACCCCATCTCCCCTCTTATCGGA
This sequence comes from Dermacentor andersoni, assembly GCF_023375885.2. Lineage (NCBI taxonomy): Eukaryota > Metazoa > Arthropoda > Arachnida > Ixodida > Ixodidae > Dermacentor > Dermacentor andersoni. Next base: position 108,138,608 of record NC_092820.1, on the reverse strand, counting down.
TGGAATCGTCGCGCGCACGCGCGCGCGCGTGCGTGTGCGTGTGCGTGCGTGCGTGCGTGCGTGTGTGTGTGTGTGTGTGTGTGTGCGTGTGTGTGTGTGTGTGCGTGTGCGTGTGCGTGTGCGTGTGCGTGTGTGCGTGTGCGTGTGCGTGTGCGTGTGCGTGCGTGCGTGTGCGTGCGTGCGTGTGCGTGCGTGCGTGTGTGTGTGTGTGTGTGTGTGTGTGTGTGTGTGTGTGTGTGTGTGTGTGTGTGTGCGTGCGTGCGTGTGCGTGCGTGTGCGTGTGCGTGTGTGTGTGTGTGTGTGTGTGTGTGTGTGTGTGTGTGTGTGTGTGTGTGTGTGTGTGTGTGTGTACCTCAGTGGTGTCTGGCCCCAGGAGACCACCCCATCTGATCTTGGCCAAGCCACGCTGCCATTCGCGCTAGTTTTGAACTGACCGCAATAAGCGTAACCGTACGTAAGTAATGACTGAATGAAAAAGATGGAGATAGTCACGCTGATTTGCTGGGTCTAGGCTTCAGGTGATAATTGTGGTGTACACAGAAACCACATAAACCTATTGAGATCAGAGACACGCTCATGCGCAATAAAGCGGTAGAAACAAACTTAACAATTAAGGAAGCTGCGTATCTTCAGACGTAATAATGATTTCCCAGTTCTTTTATGGTGTTACAGTGCCGAAGGAATATTTAGTACGTTATTCATTTACGGTACTGTTTGTTTCACGCACATCTCCAGCAGCTGCAAATGGCGTGCTTGCTCTTCAAGTTCTGAATGGGCACAAAGCAAACATTTCGCAGATCTTGCTTTAGCTTGACAGCTTCCGGTGGATATTATTGGCTGAAATGCTGTGACAGAAAGAGCGTCCTATTCATGAAAAAAAGGCTCATTGTTTGAGTTGCACGCATGCGTGTGTCACAGATTTTTTACGTATGCATAGTAATTATGATAATGAGGGAGACAAAAAGAAATGCAGCTAAATTTAGAGAAGTATTTCCTACGCGTTCGTATGTAACACACGAAACGAGAAAAAGAAAACAAATTACTAAAGGTCCACCGCAAAGCCTGTCCATTCTCACGTATAGCGTAGTCCGACGTCGTTTTTCAATTTCATGTTTTTTCGACGCACAAAGAATACAAAAACCCAATAAAACTTGCAAGGAAAGTTTCTGCGTGCATGAGATCACAAACAATTTCTTGGCGGAATTTCATAACAGCACAATTTTCTTTTTTGAGGCATGCACTGTGTACCATTGCTCGAAACAGCAGACAAAATGTATTGCATTGAGTCTCTCCTCTTTTGACAGTGCGGACTACGAAATTCGCTGTTTCATTTGACGATGATCCATTATTATATTTCTATCGACGAAGGTTTGGAGGTCCACGTTCATACGCATATAAAAACATGTCAAGAAGGTGCCGAGGCTAATTTAGACAAGGCCGACGTTGATGGTCGCTCAAATGATTATATGAATAAATGTTGGTAACATTTCTCAATTCTGTGTCTTTCCGTCTTTTAGTCGTGTTTATTATTCGCTCATTTCGCATCCTATTCGTAGTGTATATTTCAGGCGAAATTACATCGACTTTATTTTTAGCGTCGAGATTTAGTTGAACCATTCTTTATTGTTTTTTTAACCAAGAGAATAGATGGGCCGACCCCTGGGATAAGGCAGTATGTGGCACAATGGGGCTTTTGGGCTTTTCGACTCTATTGGCGTTAATTAGCACCGTACCATTACTTATACCTGCTCTGCCAATATTTCTCGCTTCTTGCGTGCACCGGCAAACGCGCCTTCCAGACACCATTGCATCGCGCGAGCTGGGCTTACAGTCGAAGCGAACTCGCTCGATTTCCCAGAAATGTGCCGGACGGCGACTTTGCCTGAACATGTCTCAGTCTACAACAGTGTACCCACCACAGGCGTTTAGTGCAATGTAATTATTTCGGCTGTATTGACCATCATTAAGTCGGCACCGTTAATTTTGCTTCCTATAGAACAAATTGTCAATGCTTGTCTTGTTCAAATCAACATTTTAGTACCATTTACGACTCGCTGCGAGGTTCTGGAGGCGCGAAAGTGCGTTTTTTTCTTCTGGAAGTGGTTACAAGATATCAAGAGCCTATATAGGCCAAACCCTTGTGACGTCAGCTAAGGAGACCCTGTCTTCAAAATTCGTTCGGCGGTGTGGTGGGGTGCAGTAATGGGCGAAGTAAAATGCATATGCTGTATTCTCATGGAGTAGTGACGGTAAAGAAGCCGAAGCACTTTGAAATGGCATAAATAAAATACCGAAGTGAAATTCTGTGAACTTGTGACCTGAAGACAAATACACTAAGGTGGTAACAATAATGGCGAGAATAATCGCTGGTCGCTCAATCTAATCTCGCGGCTTGAGTGGGTCAGGCATATGCGTACGGGCCTCATCGTAGAGCACTCGCTGGTTCTCACGTGGATTACTAATTACTAAATGTAGGGTTTTACGTGCTAATACTACGACATGATTGTAAGGCACGCTTAGGGGAGGGGGGCGCACTTCGGGATTGTTTTGACCAGCTGGTTTTTTTTTTTTTTTTTACGTGCCCGTAGAATCTAAGTACACCATCTTTTTTTTTTACATATTATGTCCATTGATATGCTGTCGGTGCGGCTGGGATTTGAACCCGTGACCTCGAGTTAAGCAGCGCAACGCCACGGCCACATGGAGAAGCCTTTCTCCCGCTTCTCTTTACTGGTTCGCTGGAGCTGCCCGTAGTTCTCGCTCCACTGCACGACTCTAGTGAGACACATTGCGCATATCGGAAGCCTGCACGTAAAATTACTGCAGATGCGGCTGCTTTTCGACCTGCATGCTCTCCCTCACCCCTGTTATAGCAGTGGATGCGAGGAGGAGAGCACGGAGGCACCCAAGCGAGAACCCGATAGCAGCGACAGCTTAGCGAAGCGGTCAGCGGCGAAAAGCGGAACGACGTCGGTGTGGCGACATTGTATCATACCAGTTTTCGTAACCGCTGAATTTCTTTCAGTATTTCGACATTCTTACCTCTTAGTAATTATGGTGCGCAGAATGTGAATAATGGATTCAGCTGGATTGGTTGTTTAATGTGACGTCACCATCAAAAATGGAAGCAAAAAAAGTAACAATAAAGAAGGGACCATAGCGGCAGATATACGGGCGTTCTATTTTTCGTGTACAGCGTGCTGCGAGATGGGTCTCATTCCCAGAGCCGGGGACGCTGCACTAAGCGCTAACGTGAGGATCAGCACAAGGTTGGAAAAACAACAGATCGAGATTGTTGTTCCTCGTTCCGTATTAGTTATTTTAATGTTTTCGTCGAAAGGAGCCACAGTTTGCCCAAAGCTGACATTGGGAGTGGTTGTTGTTTTTTCTTTTAACGACATTTATTCTGCTTATTTATCTCGTTAGAAGTGAGGTAACAGAGTCTGAAGCTTGTGCCAACTGCAGATTTGTTCTTTGTACACATATTTATACCGGGAAGTCCTCGATCAACCAGGAGTGATCACTAACGCATAATTATAAGCACGAACGTACAAAAAACGTAAATGCTTTGGAGCCCGTGCTGTATTCTTTTTAATCCTACTGCGTAACACTTGTCTGAAGGGTAGAGCTGCCAAACGAAAATGAAGGAGAAAAGTTGTAGGCTGAAGTTGCAGCTGTTGTAATCGTATGGGATCTACGCGGAAAACGTGAAGCAAAGCGAACATTTCACAATGATCTCATTTCATATGCGCGAAGTTGAATCACAGTGTGACCGTGCTTCGCGGAGTGTTTCGTGAGGTGTACTCAAAAAGGAGGCTGGCGTAATTCAGAAGCGTTGCAATTTGCTTGGATATTACAGAGAGAAGTATGCAAATTGAGAACTGTGTGCCGCGGTTAAGAACTATAGCGGGAGTTTACAAATTGCAGCACGCACGTGTAAAGGTATAAAAATTTACCGAAAATTTCTTCCAGTGGGGGAGAAAAAGACAGCGAGGACGAACGAAGAGGGGGTCGAGAACAGGATACATGCTCCTCGCTTACTCTCAATTTCTTTTGGTCGACTGAAATAACATTTAGCCTTAATCAGAACCAAAAAGTTTCGTTTCTTGGACATTTCAGAATACTTTGCGTCGACGCAGACATAAAAATACCAAAGAGGATAACAAGTCACACACACACAAAAAAAAAAGAAAGATGACAGTTCGTTGTACACAGCGATGGGCCACCCGTCAACGCCTTAAATTCTATACGGGATATTTTGAAAGGACCTACTTGGAAATGTGCACATGGTGTGTTTCGCGCGTATAACTTAATGTTGTTATAACTTATGTAGTTTTCGAAGCATCTAAAGAAACCCCATCCAGTGCTTCGAGGAAAAGGTGGTTCAGTGAGGTGAGCTGGCCGTCAAAGTAGCCCGGTACGGAAATGGTGCCGGCCGGGCAGTTAACGGAAGCGAGCCGCCTTGTAGTCGCCTTGCTAAGCCTTGGCGTGTCTCTGTCGGCCGTCACGAAAAAATTGCGCAGAAGCGGACACTCACCAGAATTCAGCACCCACAGTTCCTCGTCGGGGCAATGGGATGCACTTCAGGAGCGCATAAATGTTTCACGAATCGCATCTGAAGTACTGCTTCTTCTCGAAGTAGATCGCGAACACAAAACGCAGCAGTCCTGGGTGGGTACCATAATGTAAAAAAATATATATAGTAATAGCAAATAATTACCCATGGCCAAGAAAAGAAAGCATATCCTACAGTTTTTGACCTCTTTAAGAACACGACGATAAACTAAACGGGGTAGTTCCGATAATCTGTTAAACGCTATCCGTGAAAGAGCTCTACTCAGCTTTCCGGGCTTTAGAAAGCCAGGAAGAAAGATTTACAAAGAAGGCAGACTGTATCCTAGCCACGATAATTAAAGAACGGCGCTTAAACGTCACAGAAGATTGTTTTCGACTGTGCGGAATAATTGGTCGCTATAATGTATAGGCGTGGGGTATACTTGACGAAGTAGTGTTAATACGCAAAACGTTTTTTAGACAGAGAGAAATGCGTAAACCTATAGTGAAAATATTACAGAACTCAGGTCTCCGGGGAGCTTTTTGCACAATGAGGTCGACTGAGCCTGAAATGCGGCTGTCAGATAGCGTACGGCTTCTCGTCTCGGCTTCGCATGAAAGCGGAGCTGTATCTGACAGCTGAAAATGGTTCCCCGCTCTGCGCACGGTGTTTAATGGCTGGAGTCAAGTGAGTCACCGATGCGATTGGTCGTTTTTCCGCTTCATTTCCGCTCAAACGCGCTAGCCTTCCCCGGCGAGGCTCTATACTGAATGATCGCAATCCAATTTTGAACTTTTTGAAAGCGAAGCTCTCCGTGACTCTTCACTTGTTCGGTTACTGGCTGCTGCTGTGTTGCGGATAATACAAGAACTTGGGCCACTGGTTATCTTTCGCTGGCTAGGCGTAGATTTTATTGAAGAGAGAGGAGGAGAGGTTGTCCTGGAGAGCGTGTCTCTAGCCTGCTACTCCTCACTGGGGAATGCCATTGGCTGTGTGTCGGTTGCTGGGTGCTCTCTTGCGCGACTGCCGTCCCGGGCTATTGTGCAGATCGGCACCGGATACAGTGCAAAGCGAGGCGGCCGGATGTGGCAGATGATATTATGCAAGTGTCAGCATGATCTCCCGCACAAATAGACTTTTATGGTCACGCCGTCGTCGCCGCACCCTTAGTCGGTGGGGTATTATGCAGACCAGATACCGGGTGCAGTCTTTCGTCGTCGCTTCGTCGCCACTTCGTCATCTTTCTATCGCTGTGATTTCTGTGCCGTCTTTTGTTCGTCACATGCCGCTTTCCTCGCATGATGTCGTCGTCCCGTTATCACTCTGCCGTGTAGCTGTCGTTGTGCAGTTAGTCAACCCGTCGTAATAACGCCGTCGTTGGCTTTCCGCCTACGTCATGCTGGTGTCGTCGTTCCGTCGTGCTTATGCCGTCGTGCTCGGGCGTTCCTGTTTACATTGTGGTCGTTCCGCCGTTTCACTTTGCATTCGTAGCTCTGTCGCTGTCTCTTTTCTCCTGGTTCCATCGTCATCATTACGACATTGTCAGTCTGTCGTCGTCACTCACTCGAGGTCGTTCCGTCGTCGTCGTTCCACGCTTGTTACTGCTTCGTCGTCATTTCTTCTTCACATGACCTCGTGACGCCTCCGTAATCATGCAGTCGGTGGCGGGCCACCATCGTCATACCGCGGTTGTCAGCCAGTGGTGGTTTGCATCACGATCACTCCGTCGTCATTGTAGTGTTGGCACATCATCGCCTTCAACACCCAGTACCAATTACGAGAGACAAGAAGGGAAGTAAATATCAGCAACAAAGAGGTTCACGAGGAGTTGGTAGAATAATAAACCCTTCCCGTGGTGGGTGCATGCTTTTGTTGTGAACTTCTGTCATGTTTAAATAGAGGCCGCGCCTGCGTCATTAGGTTAGAGTTGCCTGACTGCGTTGCGTTTGGCTAAACCAAGATTGTCCTTGCTGCATTTGGTTTTCATCAGTGTAAAATAAGACCTCATGTACGTCGTTTTCTCCCAGCACTTTGGTGATTAGCGTTATGTTAGCATAACGTTTACTCTACCATTTGCGAAAACATTGCCGAAGGCTTCGCTTAATACACGTTCCCGCATAAGCGTTGCATCGGTCAATTTTGTTGTTGTCCTTTAGGTTGAACGTCACTAATTACATTAATATTCACTAAGATCCCTCCCGCAGGTTGTAGTTTATAACAAACCGGCTTTAATGTTTGGATGCACTGACAGCAACGGTATGCTAAAGTCTCTTCCATATTATTCCACATACAGCTTACTTCGTATACAGGATGAAGATTTTACGTAATGGCATCCAAGTTACTCTAAGCATGACTGAAGGGAATGTGCATCATAATGTGCAGCAGGTCACACGATGTTAAAATTCAATGACTGCGCGTTATTTTCCCCAAGACTAACACATTCCTTCGCACTTCCTCGATGAGGGAACGAAAGATGAGGGAACGAAAGAGGGAACTTATTTAGGCTGTATTAGTAATACGCCCTTCTACAGCACTACAACAAAAATACCACTTTTGCCGCGAGAAGAGCCTTGGTAAACTATAAAAGACGAAAAAACGTAATTCGGGTGGTTAGTGTTCCCGCACCATGCTCATGACCACAGATATATTACAAACATGTTACAAAAACGCGTTCGTCAATGTAGTAGCGCTTAGCCGAACACCAAGCGATGTGGAATAGTCCGATACTTGCAAACTGCTTCGAATAACATCGATTCACAGTTTACGGGATCCACAACTTCTTTCGCAGCTAGAGGCTGTGATATGTGACGCAGGGCGTCATATATCCGCTTCTGGTTGCCTTTTTTATCTAAGCTCCCGTTTCGGTGCATCCTTGAGCAGCAAAAAAATTGGTGCCCTTAAATTAGAACACACCTTCCGGTGCCTTGTCTTGAGCAAATGTTGCTTGCACTTCAGTTAAAGCCCATATTGAGGATTCTAAAGCACCTTTTTCACTAATTAGTCTCCAGGTCACTCGTTTTTTACACAAAGCTTCAGTTATGTCACACACCAGACATGTTCATATCCTTTAGCGACGGACATGTTGATGAGAAATGTGTACACAGAGAACGCAATCGGGGGCGCTCAGCAGAAAAAAAAAACCTGAGCATGAATTTAAAAATAATTTCTGGTACGTAATAACAATTTCAATTAGTAATTCTGAATATGTGCTGCCTAAGAGGAAGCTTTAGCTCGGGTGCTCCTATCTAAATACATGTAAAAGGAGAATTCGTTTTTCTCGGCAACCACTGCACCAAATTTGACGAGGTTTGTTGCATTTAAAAGAAAAACATAAAATATAGTGACTGTTGGTTTGGCATTCTTGATTTAAGTCCTCAATTTTTTTTATTAAGAATTGCCAAAAATAAAAAATTTTCAAAACACGAAACTACCAAGTTTACAACTCTGTAACTCAGCAACGAAAAATCATACTACAATTCTGTGAATTGCATCTAATAGTACATCTAAAGCGGATCAAATTATTATGTTACACATGAATATAAAAATTTAGTAATATGGAAATGCAGCTTTTGCACAACCCTTGTAACCAACGTAACAAGTTCACATAAGATGTAAAACGACATATAAAATTTGTCCGCTTTGAATGGTCTAATGGATGCCGTTTACAGAACTACGATAGCTGTTCTTGATGCAGAGCTATGAATTTGTAAACTTCGTGCTTCTATTTTTCTCAAACGGTCGAATATTTGAAAATCTTTTTAACAAAATTCAAGCCTTAAGTCAAAATTCCGCTTCCAACAGTAACTAGAATTTAACATTATCTCTCAAACACAATAAATTTCATTAAAATCGGTCCAGGGGTTCTCTCAGAAAAACGTTTCTGCGTTTTACATGTATTTGAATAGACCACGTCGGAGTTGGGCCAAAGTTGAAGCTTCCTCTTAATGGCACTCTGTCTCGCGTAAGGAACTGAAATGATAGTTCAAGGCAGATTTTATCATTATTCGCTGCTCAATTTGCATTCACTTATGTAACATTAGAAACATGAAAAAATTTGTAAGTGCGGGCGACCAGTATTGAATTTTAGTAAGACTTCTTGAGAAGAAAACAAAAGAAAGCCCAGCAATGCATAAAATAAATCTGGCAGAAGCCACTTCACGATTGATGTGAACGTAATACGATTAGCATTGAAGCAATGTATTGACACACCTTATTGCAACCGCCCAAACACGCCATGTATGGGGCATATACCCAGTCAAGCTAATCTCTCACGCTTTGATGATGATGACGATCAATTGACGTCACTTTTGAAACGTCGTGGTGACAAATATTCACCTATAGCCTGCCACAGTTGCTTTTCATTCTAGCATTATTTGTACACATATCCTTAGTCTGTTTTCTTTTCCTCAAGACTTGAGCTATTTGTACCGCTACCTATGCCTGAAACAGATGCGGTCGTATCAATCTCTTCCCTGCATTTTAATGCGAATAGCATTCTTTGCCTACTTCAGTCGTGAGCCTACCGTCCGTCCGTCCGTCCGTCCGTCCGTCCGTCCGTCCGTCCCTCCATCCATCCATCCATCCATCCATCCATCCATCCATCCATCCATCCATCCATCCATCCATCCATCCATCCATCCATCCATCCATCCATCCATCGATCCACCCACCCAACCAATGTCATCATTATACCGCCCTCCTATCACCTTCATCGTTACGTCGACGTCAGCCTTTCATCGTCACTGTATTTCAATCATATTGTCCTCATGTATTCGTGAATATTCTGCGCTTGTCATGCTGTCATCGTCAAACAGTCGCTATCATCCATCTGTTGTCTGACCGCCATCACTACGATGTCATGGTTGTGCCATCGCCGTCCCTTCAGCTTCGTGATCTGACTCCAGTAATTCCATCCCCCGCCGTGGTGGCTTAGCTGCTATGGTGTTGCGCTGCTAAGTACGAAGTTTCGGGTTCAAATCCCGACGACGGCGGCAGCATTTTTATGCGGGCGAAATGCAACAACGCTTATGTCTCGTGCATTGGGGGCGCCGTTCCATCGTTGTCATTGTAAGTTTGACATCTGACTTTCCTCATGACGTAGTCGTCAGCCACTGTCATCGCACAGTTGTCTCCAAACCGTTATCGTCATGTAACCGTCCTCATGCTGTCGTAGCATTTTTTCAGCAACGCCATCACATTATCGTTATGCCATCGTCATCATAACACGTTCGTCGATCCGCCGACAATATTTTCTTCATTCTATCGTAACCATGATGCCGTCCGTCATTCAACCGTGATTATGCCACAGTTGTCATGTCATCGTCGTTATTTCGTCGTCGCCGCTCAGCCATCCTCATGCTTCCGTTGTCACACCGTCGCCGGCAATCCGTCGCGCTCGTTCCATCATTGTAATTGCAACTTCGACACCCAACTCTCCCCACAGCACAATCATGAGCCATCGTTGTCATACAGTCGTTGTCACACTATTCTCGTCATGCAGTGAACACGCTGACGTTTCACCATCGTCATCACTTCAGTAGCGCCATACAGTCCTAGTCATACCGCCCTCATCATTCCAGTTTCTTCCTTCGGTTGTCCTCATACGGTTATCGTCATACAGTCGTCGTAACCTCATTCTGGTCATGTCGTCGTTATAGTGTATTCGTTGCACCATCATCATATACTAAAAACGGTACCTCATTGTCGTCACACCTTCATCGTTACATCTCCTTTGCTGTTTTGTTCCACCGATATCATTCCTTCTTCGACATTCCATCGCCGTCACTACGCCACGACAGAGCGCGTTGATTTGGAGATGTTTTACCAAGTCAACAGCCCGGCGCAGTTTCAGGTATGCTTACCTGTCTCGCACATACCTTGTAGAAGCTCTTTCGCCCCGCAACTAAAGATTATGTCTTCAATAGAAAGAACAAAATTCGGCAGAGACACTTAAGGGTGCTTAAGCGTGGGAATGTGAAACCGTTATAGCCCCTTTATGAAATGGTTTTATTGTATACACTCATTTTATACGCTCATGACAAGACACCACCTCCTTCCCATTGGTAACGCCGTCACGTGCCAAACGGCGCATGCACTAGGCCACACCTTTAGTCAGACAGATGGCTGCAATGACGCACTCATTAGGCATACCTTTAGTCAGCCAGAACCGCGGAGCCGCCGTGGCATCGGCGAAGCGGGCTCGTCCCGCACCCCGGAGGTCCGGATTCGCTTCGCAACCAGACGGAAAAGAACCAAGTTTCATTTTCAAAGATATTAATGTATTCGTTTGGAGGAACCTCCTTGAGAAATTTGACTTCAATCCGAGCATTTTTGACGTGTTTTTACTGTTTGCGACGTCGGATATTTTTGGTACCATGTCTCAGCCGCGCCAACAAGGACAGATTTTTGCTCAATGGGGCATGGAATGCTTTCCCATTAGAAACAATAATAAGTTTTCGTGGCCCAATGGGTAGAGCACTGGGCTGCGCTGATAGATGGGTGAGCTTTGATTCCGTAATCCATCCCAAATTACTCACTTCTTTATTAAAACGAGGCGAGACAGCACACAACTTACCTATTGCAATGTGCCAACAATGAGGCAAGAATGCTTCTTGTTAGAAATAAGATAAACAAGTAGTGAACATGCCCATTCACACAAGTTGGCGTAAAAATGATGAGCGGCGCATACGCAATATTCGTGACCGAAGTTAGCCCCAAGATCGGTTTCGAACCCGGTTCCGTCATCAAAGCAACGTAATGGTGAAATGCAAAGGCATATGAAAGGCAGACTTTTCAGTTTAAAGAAACCTTTGGATTCTTGGCCAACAACGTCCTTTCAGGAGAGCGCTTTAAAAGCACTAAAGACATTCTTGAAGACAGCGGCATTGGTGGACCTTATTAACGCTTTTATTGTTCCTTTCATTCCCATGTCGCTGTATATATGCATGTGTTTGTGAATTGTGTTATGTTGACTGTTCTGTTGTGACTATATGTGATAGTGCACTTACACGATCTATGTACCACCCGCTGACTGAGACTGTGGTATTAGGCGACAGTATCGTTTGTATTCTTGAGACTTTCATCTACATAACTGTGGAGACATTTACCTTGTATATTGTATGTACCATCTGTTTCTTACGCCATAGTCTTCCTGTGAAAACGTTGCGTGGTAAGTCCTAGTGCTTGTGTGAAAAGGTTATTTGATACGTAATCTTGAACCCTGTATGTTGTATTACGGAACCATTCAAGAGATAAGGAGTAGCCGGCGCCCTAAATTGTGCGTCAACATCTCCTTATATCATATCAATAAAAAAAGACACAATGCAGTGCCACGACAGCAAAGTGGAAAGCCACTTTAGGGCTCACGGCAATGTTATCGCTACGTTGACAAAAGATAGCGACAGCGACATGTTTGACTTGAAGCCCTTACAGATGGCTGCCCATGGAAAGACGGATGGTCTGTACACACAACACAGCAATCGCGCAAATTGCGTTATACGGGAAACAACTGTGCTGGATCGTTGTTGGCGGGTCTGCGGGAATGTGTGCCATCTGATTACTTATAGAGGAAATCGAATCTGACGAAACAGGATCCGTTAGCAGGACTGGGGGAGAAGACTTGTAATTTCGGGGGAATCGTCGTATAAGTTGTTTGCTGTGTTATCCTGCGCGAGAATCTGACGTACTGCGCAGATTAGCTACCAACAGCACATTATTAAAAAAAAAACAGCAAAACGCCGCCGAGGCCTCTTGCTTAGGCTGTGCAACTGTGCTGCGCTCAAACACAATGATGTATTGTGAGAAGTCATGGTATACATATTGCCGCAATAAAGTTGGCAAAAAGATTACAGTGTTAGCGCCGTGAGTGTCTGATCGCGGCTTACTTTGTTCCTCTTCTTGCGTGCTCTATTGCTTAGGATCACCAGCGTGCATTAGGGTTTCTGACATTTAGGGCATAGGAAACGCTTCATAGGGCGGAAAGCTAGGAAGAAAACGTGACGTACCTCCCAAATTGCAGAACCCGCTCTTCAGTCAGTGTTTTACTTTGGGTAAGACCAGGTACATCCGCCGCGGTTGCAAATGCTACTCCCTTGTTATTTAGGCTGGGCGGTGACATTCCCCAATACGTACTCCCTTATAATAGGTGAGAGAGATTGAAAATAAAAAGAGAAGCCGGAGTTGCTAACCAGAAAAGGGTCTGGTTGGCTACCCTACACCGAGGGAAGGAACAGAGTAGTATAACAACGGAAGAGAGCGAGGGAGAGGGGAATGTGTTGAATCTGCGTACGTGCACGGACTGTGCTATGTAGTCAACAGCGCTCGCACAGGCCAGTCTTTTTCGAAAAGGACAAAAGTCCTTTCACTGCCTTACGGGTGGATGATCGACGGTGGCGATGTTCTGGTAGTGTTTGAACAGACATTGTACCATCACCTAGTCTAAGGAAAAGAGGAGTATCAAAATGGAAGAGAGACAGAGAGAGAGAGAGAGAAGGGGGAATGCTGGGAATTCGCGCACGTGCGCGGAGAGTGCTTTGTAGTCAACTACGCTCCCACAGGCCAGTATTTTTCGAAAAAGACAAAAGCGCCTTCGCTGCCTTTTGGGCGAACGATCGGTGGTGGCGATGTTCAGGTACGTGGACGATCACCTAGTATCTTGAATTGCATTCACCATGGAGTGTATTTGTGTGTGGAATTGAAGACAGTGGCGCAATAAGTGGTCAATGTTCTCCGCGCAGCCGCAGACATCACATGCAGGATTTGGCACATGCATCGCATGCATTAGTGACGAATAAGCCTTACTGAAGCTAACTATCAACCGGAACAGGCACAAAGGGGACGTTTCGCGTCAGTGAAGTGAGGGCGGAGGTATGAGTTGCAGCGAAGGGTCTAGTCTGTGTCTGCAGTCCGGGGCGCCTTAAATGTGCGGTATTCCACTCAGCTAACAAGAGTATGCGTGCTAGAAGGCGAAGCTGTCTTGTAGTGCCAGCCCTAGAGACTGGAATCGACACGAATGACATTTAGGTAATTGCGTACTCGCGAAAATGTAAGTTTATGACACCTTCCATGCTGAAAGAGAACCTTTTCCCTGTCGGTTCTGCGTACATCTTTGTCCACGTTTCGTTGAACAGTTGTACTTGAAAGTTTGTGTGCTACTGCTCGTCCTTTCAAAACAAGAAAATGTTTGCTGTCTAATTTAGACGGAAGACTACAGAAATATGAGACTATCTTATCGCTCATCGCAGCTGCAGAAGGCTACAAAACGTGTGCGATTGCAGAAGGCAACTGGACCGGGCGACCGTCTGTGATATAGCGCTGAGAAATTTCACTATGTCGGTGACATCAACATTGACATTTCTCTCCTTTCCGCATCTTCCAGCGCAATGTAGCCGACCGGGCTCAGTCCTCGTAAACGACCGTGCCTTTCGTCTCTTACTTTCTCTTTTTGTGTCAATAACTTGCCTAAGTGATCTTATTTGTAAGAAATGTAATGAGCAGAATAAAATAACCAAATAAGGAGAATAAATTCAGGTTAGACTTTCTTTTCGCACTTTTTGCTCACGGTATCCTAAGCATACATAACAGATCGCTGGAACCCAATACAAGCAACTGAAAAAACAGAAGGAAAAAGAAATGAAAAACCAGAAAATTGAAAAAACAAATTGGGGTCCTGACAAAACACTCGTGTCATTTTTTCCTGATATGAGCGCCGAATGCAGGATGAAAAGTTAGTGGTTTTGCCTTTCATCTGGGGAGAAGTACGGCAAACACAGAAGACACTATGAAAGTGAGGTCTACAAGCGGCCAGTGAAACGCAGGCAAGCAATGATGTGCCGCTGATTGTTTATAATGAATGCTAAGGTGTGAGCTATGCGAATAAAACTTTGTTGTTGTCTTCATTTAGCTGCTACACAGCAACTTTCGCTACTGGAACGCCCGCCAACGCAAACATTGTAGGCAAAAGAAAAAAAAAAGCAAGAAGGAAAGACACTAAACGTAGGGACTACAGATAGAGAAAAAATGCGGTCACAACAAATAGCTTGGGGAAGCTTAAGGCTCCAAAAGTCATTTCACTTCGTAGCACCGTTCCTGCTGTTTAGTTTTCCTCTAATGACTTTCGTCGTTCGCAAGAACGCGGCAATAATATTAACACTATCCTACTTTACATGTTTATCATGTTTTTATAATTTTCTAAAGGTTGCTGCACGTGTACTACAAAATACATGGACATAGACTGCTATACTGCGAGACTCTTTTCAGCTGTACAGAAACTGGATATGTATGTATGTATGTATGTAGTACATTTCGTCATCGCTGACTGCACAAGGTGACGTCTGAGAAATATTTTCGCTATTTTTATCACCGGTAATAAATACTTCCAGGCATCCTCACGGCGCGAAGTAGTGCTATGCACGAAAGAGTTAATAAGAACGAAGTTGTTTGAGGAAGATTTCTGAATTTCAGCTTTCGGAAATAAGACCCTCTTCATGTCTGCAAAGAACATGGGGCCGAATTCACAAAGCTTCTCGCTCGTAAGTGCTGTTTGCTATGTGCTGATCGACTTCAATAATAATATGTTCTACATCACTATTGGCTGGCACGAAGGCTTTTAGCGTAAGAATGTTTTGTGGACACGGGGGCATGAATTTGAATGAAGCGCAGCCTAAGGCAAGCGCCTGTTGCTCTTTGAGCTGGAGACAGGGTGGCAATTACATAGTTCTTTGGATTAGGTGGAGCTCGTGAAGTATGGCCACTATGGAAAGCTTTTATCGTAAAATCCCATGCGAATGCACTGGATTAAACAGGGCCAGCTATAGAGTAGTGGCGAGTGGAGTTATAGCAAACCTTCATATTTTAAATATACGTATTTCTTGTTTTCAGCCACCATTCCTTGGCGGGATGCATTTGCTATCAAACGATAAACAATGAACTCGACGTGTAATAAGCTTGGCGTAAGATGCCGTATGTATATTTTCTGCAGAGGAGAGGCGCGAATTCAGCCACACTTCTATATACAAAAAAAAAAATCATGAGATTTTGCACTCTGTGAAACTAGTTGACCGGCGAAGCTGTTTGGCAAACGACATGGAGGTGACCCATAATTTTGTTCTACGAACTCATTTGTTTTCTTAATGGATGGTCTTGTGACGAAAGATACGTACCCTCACTTATTATCTTGATCAGTGGTCATTATTTCACTCGCCGCTGAAATCGCATTCACTGATAATGGCAAATCGATGCACGTATGCCGCTCACTGGTTGGTTGAGCGGCCTCGCAAAGGACATGTCTGCAACATGGAACGCGTAAACCACTCCCTTTTCGGTACCGATACATCCGCATTGAAATCACCGACAACGACAACAGGGGTAGTGTCGTCACAGCTAATTCACACAGAGTAGCCATGAACCTTACGGGACTATGGGTCATGGCATTTTTTGCTTGCTTACGAGGGTATGATTCATTGCTCACGGGAGTATGAGCGATTGATGATGACAGTTTTTGACATGCTGTTCGGTACGTTGTATGCATTATTAGAAAGAATTTAAGCACTGTTCGCTTCACTTAGGTGAGTTCTTGTAGCCTCGGCCTCATGGGGTTATGAGCCATTGCATTTTTTGCTTGCTTACGGGCGCATGAATGCTCACGGGGTGTGAGCCACTGATGATGATAGTGTTTGTTCACGGAGAACAAAAATGCACAGAACCCTAGCCATAAAGAGCTTCAAAAAAAAAAAAAATAAGTACTTAAGAACACTCGTTCGTGCGCACATTCTGCTCCCACTTAAGCATGTGAGCAGACCAAAAAGGTAGAATAGGTAAAAAAAGGAACGACAACATGCACCTCTGCATATTTCACAACTAGCGACGACAAACCCACAGGCGCAATGTTTACTATGTGAATTCACGGCGCTACATTAACAGCAAGAAAAAAAAAAGCCGCTGCTTCAAGCCTGCGCATTGCGAATAATGTCCTGATAAAGACGCTTTATTGGTGTCCGATATATATACATATATTTGCGGAACTTCTTAACCCTGCTTTATCGCTCCACCGTATGCGCCCGTTTGCAGGCCCATTTGTGTAGGAGCGCTTACTTCTTTTGCTTCATCATGGCAACAAAAAGGACAAAAAGGAAGCAGCCCCAATATAACCGCCATAAACGAAATAATGCAGCCGCGCAGAACTTCAGGAACAAGGCCCCATTCACATGAGTTTGTGTAGTCGGGTTCTTGAAAGTAGCATCCGCGCAGGTTCCATACTCGGAGCTGCCGACTCAGTCGCGAACAAAATAAAGTGGCAAGCAAAAGAGAAACACACAGAAATCGACAACAGCGCGAAGCGGTGTACAAGCGAATCGCAGTGGCGAAACCGGCCGCTCCCGCTATTGTTCCGGTGCGCAAACACCGACCGCACAGTTCCATCGGGCATCCGGTTGACGTTGAATGATGGCCCAATCAATCGAGAGCGGAGTCAGAGGCAAAGCATCCCATGAACACGCGAGGGAAGCTATCCCGCCGCAATCGATCTGCACCGCGGAGAAGCACGCATAGACGGAGCACGGCGTGGCGATAAGGGTGTCCCCGAATGCCATCCGGCGCTTGCGGTGCGCCCCTATCGCTCTCGCGGGGAGAGGGGGGGGGGGGGGGGGGGCGGCACGCGGGACGCATCCACTTTTTGGCGCGCCTAGTTTGGATGCCAATCAGCGTCGTTCATTCGTGTCGGCCCCGCTGCCGATCGGAGTGAAGTGAAAAGGCCTCGTGAATGCCGCGTTCGGCTGCTGTGTCCAGGGAAAAGTGAAATGCGCCGTCGTAGATTTTTCGCGTCATCAATTTCTCTGTATATTTTGGGCAGCGATATAACGGATCAGTGTTTTTAGCCGCAGATGAAAAAAAGAAGCCAGTGCTTGTTGCGATTAGTAATTAAGGTGCTGGTCTCTTTCATCAGATTTTAAAGGAATGTATGGGGTAAGAATAGCGCCAGCAGAAGACCAATTTACTATTTCTTGTTCGTCAGTTGCCTCATTCTGGGCTATTCACCAACGCCACTGCACCGAATAAAAGAAAGAAATAAACCAAACTGAGTGCCAGGGAGGTGGGGATTAGAAAACGGGTATGAGTTGATGAGGGGGAGAGCGGGGGAGGGGGGAGGGGGGTGGTTTGAAAACATAATGCTTCAAAGCTTTGTTTGATTTGTTCTGAACACTTGGTGCAAAAAATATAGCCGCTTGTCGTATAAACCGTTTATTTGAATGAGTTTTCCTAAAGCCGCAGTGAATAATTCCCTTATCGCTCCCTCCCTAAGGCGTGAGTTGCAGACAAGCATACATTTTTACTTAACTTGATACTTATCGAGACGACCACACCACTTAAGCTTGGCTTGCGGTTATTACTACGACAAAATCAGAACGAGGGATGTCAGGGATATTAGGATTTCGCCTAAGGACATCTCCGTGGTAATTTTCGATCGTGTGGCAGTATGTCTGAAACCCTCTAGCTTATAGACACCGCGGCTTCCTCAAGCGCGAGACTCTGCGGTTTGTGATCACAAAGCGAGAAAAAGGGAAAGTGAAACAAAGAGAAACTTTAATAGCTGACCTCGGGGTAGTTTAAGGTGAGTCCATTTGTGAGGGAATACAAATCGCGCGTGGAAGTAGGATAACTAGAAAGCCGAGAGTCATTCCCTATATTTGAGGAGTCTCGAGAGGAACCGATATATATATATATATATATATATAGATTGCAGGAGAATTCGATTGCACAGGAGACCAAGTGTTCCGAAACTTTAATACTGTCTCAGTGCGGAGATAAAGAAAAGACAAACAACCAGGCAATAAATACAGGAAAAAATACATGAATTGACTATTCTGCGCCTGATACACTGTGTATAATCTCTAGGTTTAACACGGCATTGCTTCGCCATAGTTGGTTTTTGGATAGTTGGCTCTTGGTTTATTTAGCGCGGTATTTTAGGAATCCACTCGGAACGCGAAAGGACAGGCAAAGTGCTAACTTCCAACTAAACGTTAATGCCACACGCATTGAGTAAATATTCATAGCAACGCAAGTCAAAAGAAGAAGAAGAAAGGAAACTAGCCAGTCACGTGGTAGCACCAGCACGTGTGCACCGTCAAAAATAATGGAACTGTAGTGTCGTCGAGCGGAATAAGCGCGGAAAGAAACAACGTGGACAGGCGGGGCGCTTATTTCCGCGATTATTTCGCCCAAGGACACAGCGTGATGCACCACCAGCTCCGAAAGCCAACGATTCAGAATAGTTCGACTGTCACCAGCTTCCACGAGGGAAACCAATTTCTGTTTTAGATAGAGAAACCGATGACGAGTTCACGAACTCACGATCGTCAGTCCTCATTGCCGCTGCCTCGTCCACTTCTCGCATGCAGCCATCTCGGCCTTGAAACACATCCACACAGCATTGTGAAAATATAGGGCGCACCCCCCAATTGCAGCGAAAAGGTGAGAAGTGCGCGACCCCTTCTCTTCCTTTTCTTCCCATTCTCGTTGTGCTCTTTCAGGCGTCCATCGATTCTGGGGCACTTGTGCATGTGTCCTAGATCAGTTCCTCTGACTGCTGGCAAGCGCCACTCGTGGGTGTGGTGGCATATGTGGAATGTTCCTTTACCTGCAGGCTTCACCAATAGGAACAGGCTACTGGCCTATAAACCCTCATGTGCTACCTCATCGCATCAGAGCGGCAAAAGTAGATACGTGTTTCTCATAATACCTGCACTCCTTTGGGACTTCAAGCCAAGTCGACAGAAAGATAGATCAAATAATTGATTGATCAATCAGACCCTGCACGTTGGATTGTGTTTTAACTAAATTGAAGCACTGAAAAACAAAGTACGTGATAGCAGGAACGAAAAAAGTCACGTACGTCGCCAATTTAAACTATGGATGAACTTCCAGCCTTCCGGCGGAATTTCACAGCTAAGGGTGGTGCTTTTTATATAGCTGGGGTCATAGGTGCCGTCTACGAGGGAGGGGGGGGGGGGGCTCCGGGGCCCGAGTTTTCCGGGTTGGGCGGCGCTCAGCCCACCCGGGCAATGCCGAAGCACCCTCCCTCCCCCCTTCACACACCTAAGGTGCCATTACCACAACTTTGTCACACATATAATTTGATATTTCTATTCACTTTCCTTCACCTTTTCCCCTAAAATTTTACTGGGGCTAATAGCTTACTGCATCTTTGTTGGCGCGGACATGCACGGCTTTTAATTCATACTTCTACTCATACTTCACGCTTCATATTTCTGCAAATCCTGACATATGAGGACACACGCAAGAAAGCACTAGAGGCGGCTGCCTCATCCGTATTTTCTCACTTCGACATTGGTTTTAATTCCCACTGTAAACATCATGCTCATACACAATACTAAATTTAAACATAGACACAGGTTGTGTCCTGTGTGTATACTTAAATATATTGTTATATTTTTGAAAGAGATGTAGGTAGCCAATAAAAATTTATTTCCGAAGGTATGCATAGCCTATTCCTAAAGAACGACTATGTTGCAGTGTGTTCACCACGCTTCAAAATCCTTTGCGTGCTTTTTTGACCATGAAAAAAGCTTATAGATTTCAGTGACCCTTTCGGCAGAGTCTCTTATCAATCGCTTGTGAAATGCACGGGACTGCTGTGTGTCTCAGCATTGCTTCTATTTCCAGTAAGAGAGAGAGAGAGAGAGAGAGAAAATAATGCAGAGAAAGGCAGGGAGGTTAACCAGAGATAGTTCCGGTTGGCTACCCTGCGCAGGGGGAAGGGTTAAGGGGGATAGAAAGAGAAGCAGAGTGGAAGGGGGAGATAGAAAGAAAGGGAGACAGGCACGAACAAAGCGCGTACACTACAGAGCGGTAAGGGGCGTCATTCTTAGAGTCTGTCATGAAGCCACGTGGACCGCAAGAACCTTAGTAGCGCGAGTAATGCCTTCAACGCGGATGTTCTTTCGGAGCATTGGCCTAAAGCTTTCAGTTCTGAAAGTGGACGATTGTCCAACTGGTCCAGTACTCTGCGCATCACTTCTCTCTCAGCACTGTACCGCGGGCAGACACAGATAATGTGTGCTAGCGTCTCGTCGATGTTACATGTGTCGCACGTGGGGCTGTTGGCCATTCCTATGAGGAAAGCATATGAGTTTGTAAAGGCAACGCCTAGCCACAGACGGTAGAGCATGGTCTGTTCACGTCGTGGTAATCCAGGCGGGAGGTGCATCCGTATGTCCGGAGACAACGAACGCAACCGACACATGGTGAAAACATTCGAGTCCCACAGGGGCAAGGTACACTCACGGGACATCAATCGCAGCTCAGCCGCAGCGTCTGTTCGCGAAAGCGGAATGAAGACTCGTTGACCACTTTCATGTGCAGATCGGGCGGCTTCGTCGGCGTGGTCATTCCCGCTGATGTTACAATGTCCTGGAAGCCACTGAAAGATTCTGTTGTGTCCCTTGTCATGGCTTTGATGATATATGTGCCGAATTTCTGAGGCCAGCTGTTCATTGGGTCCGTGGCGCATTGGGCTTCGTATGCACTGAAGGGCGGCCTTGGAGTCACTAAAGACTGTCCATTGTTGCGGTGGCTTCTGCTTAATGAAATCAACTGCAGCACGGAGCGCCGCGAGTTCTGCACCCGTCGATGTGGTCACACATGAAGTTCTTAATTTGATTTCCTCAGATGGTGCCGGGATGATGACTGCAGCAGCACAGCTGTTGAGTTTTACTGAACCACCTGTGTATACATGTTGCCGGAATCTGTGCACGTTGTGAATGTGCTCCAAAGTTGCTTGTTTCAAAGCTTGCAATGGCGCTCCAGCTTTCTTTATGATTCCTGGAATTGTCAGTTGCACTTGCGGCTGGTGCAGACACCACAATGAATCTGACAATTGTGTAGCGGGCGTAAATTCGGATGGCAAGTAGGACTGATGTCTTAGAATAGTTTTAGCAGCAATGCTAACGACTCATGAAAAAAATTTTCTAATAATTTTCATCATTTATTATGGATGGAGACATCATCACTTGCATGCAAATGTCATAAATATATACAGGGTCTCCCAATTAACTATAGTGCACCAAGGTAAAAAAAAAAGAGTAATGCATCACTCGCAGAAAACCTAGTGCATATTGTTTACAGTACAGTGTAGTAGCTGCGAGTCATTTTTTCATTACTGAGATTCAATTAGGTAATTGTAATTAATTATCTAACTCGACACGTACTATCCTAATTATCAAAGCGTCAATAAAGCATCTGAAGGCACAGCCCAGGGGCATCTAACTGCTATTTTCCTCGGCGTACTAATTGCGTACTAACCTTTTTCGGACTGATAAATGCACCCCGAGAAATATGGAGAATACCACGTGACTGCGCTCCCACCCGGATCATAGAGCAGCGCCCTCGAACA
This sequence comes from Dermacentor andersoni, assembly GCF_023375885.2. NCBI lineage: Eukaryota > Metazoa > Arthropoda > Arachnida > Ixodida > Ixodidae > Dermacentor > Dermacentor andersoni. The sequence goes on along the minus strand of NC_092820.1, from coordinate 108,116,643 downwards.
GAGTGCCTCTGAGTTATTTAGAATGAAATAAAGGAAATAAAGAAAAACATCGTGATCGAGCTATAGTAGGATACAAATAAAAAAAAACAGTTGGAAACAAAGGCGCACGGACCGCGCATCGTTTTGTGTCTCCCCTAGCCAATCACAGAAGCAAACGAAGTAGTCGTCATGTGACGTTTTTAAGATGGCGTCGTACTTGATACCACCGGAGCGTCTGCTGTTCTTACAGTCTCTTCATCAGTGGAAGCGATGAGCTGTGCAACAGAAATGAACAAAGTCTATGTTGTCTGAGCATTTCACTCTTGAAAAGTCCTCAGTACAGTTTGTTTCATTTCTGAGCCCGTTTCACTTGTGAAACTTCACTGCCAAATAAAGTGAAACTTGACAGCAAATAGCTGCAGCAACGCAAGCATTTTATTTCATATCAATAAAGAATTAGGCTTTCGCCGTTCCACTTTAATAGACGAGTGAAAACGTAGAAAATTACGCACTTATAACTTTATTTTTGTGGTTACCACCTTATTTAGGCAACAGGAAAAGTTTGAAGTACGAGTTATTTGCAGCGTCGCGGAGGAACAGTGGCTGGCCGTTATGGGGCATGGGTGGAGCTTCACAGCAGACTTAAGTTGTATCCGACTACAGTGCCGTATCTACCGTGCCCCGGCTGAAGTAACAAGCCGCGTTTGCTGTTAGTTGGAAACAAGCTGTGATAAAGTGCACGGCTGTTTTTTTTTTTTTTTTTTTGCCACACAACCTGTCATCACAAAAGCGAACTGACAATGCCAGTGCAAAGTATGAAGGTGCGTTTTGTTTCGTCTCAGTCATCAGGTCTTTCTCTAATGAGCAGAAAGAAAGCGTGATCCCTGCCTTCGGAGCTACAAATGACAACAAGAGGAAGGCCGCGAATATATATCTTAGTCATGCAAGTGTGACGGTAGACCAAACGCATTGACTATCATCAGAAATTATGATAGCCTGAGACAAACCGGCAGCTTCAAGAAACAGTGGCGGAGGACTCCATCTTTGAGTCCTGCCATACGCACGGATGTTCTAGCATTTATGACCTCAAACCTTCATGCTAGCATGCGGGACGTGGCGGAGTATATATAACTGACGGCCTTTCTCACGTAACACCTTAACCAGCATCAATGCTAAGAAGATAGGGACCTGCAGAATTGTCTAGATTTCTCGAATTGGGTCCTCACAAATGCCGATCAGTCACCGCAGTATTTGGGCAACATCCTGTGTACAAATCAGGCCAATTTTCCCAGAAACGCCTAGGTAAATTTGCATAATGCACACTATTGGAGGGACTCCAATCTACACTGAGTAAAGCGCAATCGGCTCCAGTACCTGTGGTCGCTCAATGTGTGATGCGGAATTTACGCCGGTGCTAAGATCGGTCCCCTTTTCTGTGGTTCCACACTGACTGGACAGCGTTACGTGAACGAAATACTTGAAGTAGGGATGAATTTCTAAGCGAAATCGCGCTATCAGGTCTTCCACTTCTGTGGTATCAGCAAGATAGGGTGCCAGCACGCAGCAGCAGCCGAGCACGAAACAGGCTGGATGCGTCATGTCATGAGTAATTGATTGCGAGGCACGGGCCTGTAAATTGGCCGTCTAGGTCATCTGACCTCTCTACACTCGATTTCTTTCTTTAGGATTATGTGAAAGATCGTGCTTACATGCCCCTTCCCCAAGGCGCTGAGTCGTGCTCCCTAAAGGGCTGCAGGAAATAGCACCTCTTCTTCGTCAATATCACACACTCTCTCTCTTACATGATCGACACGGAGGTCAGATTAGTTCAAGACAAGGATAACGGATGTCTGCCGTAGCATACCCGGCTCGGCCATCAAGAAAGCCACTGAAGATGTGACAAAAAAGACACAGTACTACGTCGCTGCAAAATGAGACCTATTCCAATACGTCCTCTAGGCAGCTGGTGTTCAACGGAGCTTACAAATTCATAGATAATAAAGGCACACAGAAATCTGATGTTTTTTTTTTTGTGCAGACATCCTGATTGCCGATTCGGCTGATTTAGAAGTGGTATATGTTTACTCTCTTGAACGCATCGGTTTTGCCTTTTCTCTACACGTTGATCGCTTCCCGGTCTGTTTATTCCGATTTTATTTTTTAACATGAGCTTGTTTTTGCAGCCCGTATACACGTTCATGAAAAATAAAACGCTCACTTTAATTTGGCTTAGCTCCCGAACAAGGCTCTGGCGCGAAATATAAAGGGTTTAGCGAAATATAGCTTTGCGCGCACTCTTTCGATGTGGTGCGCGCAAAGCCGGGATTTTGAAACATTCTATGCCTATTACATTGCTTTTTTGCATAATTTACTTAGTAACGAAAATAAGGCCAAGCCGGGTTCACTCGAAATCAGTATCAACAACAGTCCTGCGCCTGCAGCGCTTATACAGGTACTTAGACTCACAGAAAAAGAAAAAGAGAGAGCGAGAGAGGCCGCAGTTTCGCCGGGAAGGCGAAGCAGTATTGGTACCACTGAGAGGACTCAGGCTGTGAAATTGAACTGTCTCCTACTATGATGTCTTGTACATAGAGATATAACGCCGCTTTCAGCGCTCAATTCTTCGAAGTCGGACCAAGTTTGTTCAAGTGTAACATATATATATATATATATATATATATATAAATAGTTTTGGAGAGCTGGTCGGGCCCCTGACCCCTTTCCCCCCGCCCCCCGGAAAAATGAAAAGTCCTCCGCTATGACTGGGGTGACCTGATTGCACGTCTGGCCGATAGCACAGTCGGAAGATGTGTCCGACTGTGGATGGCACCGAAGACGGATGGAATCACGCTGAATGTACGTGTTGAACATTCCAAAGGACGTGTTACGTATGAATGGCACGATAGCATGTTATTATTAGTAAAAAGTTTCGTAAACGTCGGCTAAAAACTTCTAAACACTACATCCCGCGGATAAGGCGATCATTAGCGCGATATTTCAGTTATTTTTGAAAATTCATTGACGTTGCCCATTAACATATAATTCATAAGCTCCCTCACACGGTAACTAGGCGTAAAAAAAAAAAAAAAACGACCGAAGTGTGACTTGCAGGTCGCCGCTTGATGTATAGTCATAATTAAAAAAATTAGGCGCACCTCATTATTCAGCAGAAATTGGTAGAAAACGATTGGAGATACTGAATAAGAATATTATAATCGTAGGACAGATAACACTCAGCAGGAATAAACAGAAAGCGATAAAAAGTTAGATGTTTTACAGCGTGGTAAAAGTTTCTATTTGGCCTATTGGTTATTTGACCTAACCGGGTAGCCTGTGCTCTCTTTATTAATGCCTCTTAGGCATTTGACAGTTTTTGTCATGACAGGCAGGCCGACAGGCAGTGTCATGTCAGAGAGGCAGCGTTGTCATGACATGTTCTTACAGAAACTGTCTTTGCTAGGCCTTCGTGGATCATTCTACAACCTAATAACTAAATTTCTGTAGGATAGACGACAATGTGTAAAAGTGGGAAATAGTTTAAGTGTTTTTACATGTATTTATTCTGGAGTCAATCAGGGCTCAATAAACCCCCCCCTCCTCTTTAACATTTATGTTAATGTTTTTTCCAATGTAATAACTGATCATATATATCAATACGCCGATGATACAGTTCTTCTATCCTGTGCAACCAATCTCTCCGATGCAATGAGCTCTCTACATAATAAGGTAACTAAAGTTATGGACTCGTTCGCGGCAGATTTAATAAGCGTCAACCCTTCTAAATGGCTATTTTTCCATAACCCCATAGAAAAAATCCTGCCTTTGAAACCGTTATTCTTACACATATCTGACTGTTATACATGCAAATGTCAATCTGTTAAATACGCATCTTCTGTTAAGTATATTGGGCTGCTTTTTGACTGAGATCAGTTATGGAATAGGGGTTCTTCCCACCTCTGTAAATGGTTGCATCACGGTCTCCTGTGTATTATTGAATATACGATTTCTTATAGCAAGTTCCGTACGAAAGATTATTGTGAATGCTTTAGTCTACACTGTGCTACTTTATGGCTTGACTGTTTATGGTCACTGCACCCTTAGATGGCGATCAAGAATTAAGCCAACTTTACGTTCACTGTTGTCTATAATGGCATACAATATGTGTCCCAGGAATAATATAGATGCCTTCAAGTTGTTGAATTTGCCAAACTTCACTTCCCTGATTCTCGAAAGTGTTGTAATTAAACACTTCCGGAATAATGATATAAAGATACCGTATACACCAGCCCGTTCCTAAGGACTGAAAGAACCTTATGTGATCCGCAATATGGCAACAAAGACTGGAATAACGCGGTAATAATATGTTCCAGCCATATTTAGTAAATTACCAACGCCTGTGTTAGAAGCTAACACAAAACGTGGGATCCAGGAATAACTCAGGATTTTGGAAGTTTTAAGGAACATTTTGTATAATTTCAGTATTTCATTCCGACCCGCTAATAGCTAACTCCGCTAATAACTACATGCAGTTTTCTGTGACCTGACTGTCAAGCACTGCCAGTCAAGACCTCTGAGGCTTTGGCAGGCCTGCTATGTGTATTTTGTTTTCCTTTATGCACAATAAATATTGTATTGTATTGTTGTATTGTACCAGCTTGCTTAAGTGTTAGGCTTTGTCAGTCCTCGATAAAGTTAGAGTAGCAAGGTTTGAATTCCTGAAAGGAAGCTTCCCACTTGAATAAAGATTCGCCCTTGAACCCGTGACCAACGCCCTTTTCGGGGCAGCCGGGTCTCCCGCCTGTGCTAAAGAAGAGGCTATCGATTGCACTGTAGTGCAATCTAAGGGTGCACTGACCATAAACAGTCAAGCTATAACGTAGCACACTCTAGACTAAAGCATTCACGATAACTCTTCGCGCTAAGATTGGCGTAGGACATCGCATATTGAATAATACACAGGAGAGTATGCGAATCCTGTCACAGAAGTGGGACAATTGCGAGTTCCATAATATCACGGCCAACAAGCAACACAACATGCTTAACAGAAGATGCGTATTTAACAGCTTGACATGTGCATGTATAACAGTCAGATGTGTGTAAGAATAACGGTTTCAACGCAAAATATTTTCATGGGGTTATGGAAACGTATAAGTCGCGTTTTAGAAGGGTTGGCGCTTATTAAATATGCCGGGAACCAGTCCATAACTTTAGTTACTTTATTCTATAAGGTGTAAGGTGCCACGAGGAGGGAAACGCAGTCGCTGACGGCAAAAGACTAGATGGGGTGAGGAAATTAAGAAATTCGCAGGTGCAAGTTGGGATCGGTTGGCGCAGTACAGGGGTAAGGGAGAGGCGTTCGTCCTGCAGTGGTCTTAAAATAGGTTGATGATGATATGATGATTATGACGATCGATTGCACGGCGAAGCCAAATTATTCTACAACTAGACGCGCCTCTACACTAAATACGGCCAAATAACTTATGCAGAAACGCGCGATGTGGACAAAATTTCATAAAAGAGAAATTTCGCATTAATCTGACAGGCGGACGCTGACTTCTCCCTTCTACGGCAGTTGCTCCATCTTGCGGCTTCCCGTCCAACTGATTTGCCATGTGGAGCGATATTCAATGTGCTTGTATACTGAATATAAAAAAGTGTCGCCTTTAAAACTTTTTCCCGCCCGGAATGTAAAAGGACTAACTTTGCAGGTCACTGTGTTTAGCTCCGTGCAGGGACAAAACTGTGCTTCGGCTCTGATGCTTCCACAATTCGGGCACGAAAAGCATAGCAAGCGCTTCTCCACCTAGCACCAACTTGAGGCAAGCTCGCGGGCAGCTTCACACCGTATGACCGCCCCCCGTTGCTCGCTTCGCTGGGTCGCGCTACTGCGCCTGTCGTGATTAATGAGTTCTCATTAGAAGGCGACCTGGAAACGGGCCCGAGCCCGCGTAAAATGCTGATGAACGGTCTTCATAGATGAGCTTTACTCTCCGATGGCATCCTGGATGCTGCAGGGAGCATAGGCAGAGTAAACAAACCGGGCTTTGCTGCTCAGAAGCATCTAGCAGTCTGGTGTACGTCCGAATGGCCAGCGAATTGCAGGGTTCGCGCTTCTTGCAAATGAAAGTGCAGCCGCGCGTGTCTCCACTGGCGCAATGCGTAAAGCAAAGCAATCACGTGAGTGGAGCGTACGGCACGCAGGCTTAACCGGCCATCCTTTGCCGCGCTTCTGTGGTAACGAAGCCGCTCGTGAACGTGCACCGCAGCGACCTCAAAACGTAAACAAATAAGGCCGGAAAAAGAGCACGAACACTTGCAGAACGCGCAGCCTCGGTTGAGCCTCGGTGGGCCTCGGTTCAGCGTTTTGTGCGCTTTAGTGCATCATGCGGCATTGAAATACGAGAACACGTTCTAGATTTTAAGCCGGCCAGGGGAACCTCCTACGGAAAATAACACTGTGGTAGCTTTAAAGCGTACAGTTGCATTTTCGGATACGGCCGCCGCATTCTATCTCGAGCCCTTTGAAAAATGACGTCCTTCTGCTCATGTCGCACAAGCTGGTATAGCAACAAAGGTGGTCGAAATAAATGTACTTTTTTTCCTCGACAAGGTTTCCCATGTTGAATATTTCGTGTTTCTTTATTTGACATTGCCAACCGAACCCAACAATTTGAGACCACTTCAGTGCGTATTTGGTACTTGTCCCTGCATTTCTAAAAAAAATAATAAAGGTCAGAGCAATGAATGCATAGAATGCAGTGAATGCAATGGACGTGACTGCAGCGTGGCATTTGAGATGACCTTCAAGCCTGAGGATTCCTTACACCCATCGGCGCCGACTACGGCAGGGCTCCGGGGCCCGAACCCCCTCTGAAGTTTTCCGGAGGGGGCAGAGCCAACCCCCCCTCATCCCCCCGGCGATGCCGATGTTTCTCCCCCCTCACCCCCAAAGTGTCATTACCAGGGTTCTGTTACTCACGTCATTTGAGATTTATTTTTATTTCCCTCTACCTTGTCACTTCAAATTTTATTGTGGTGAAAAGCTTACTGCATCATTGTTGGCGCGGACGTGGACGTCCTTTAATTCATACTTTCGATTTATTTCTGCAAATCCTAACAAGGGGAGGACAAGCGCATTAAGAAAACCAGAGGCGGCTACCTGATCCTTATTTTTTCACTTCAGCATATTACCCTAACTTTACTCGGCGTGGTTGCTTAGTGAGTTGGGGGCTGGGCTGCTAAGCACGAGGTCGCGGGTTCTAATGCCGGCCACGGGGGCCGCATTTAGATCAGGGCGAAATGCGAAAACACCCATGTACTTAGGTTTAGATGCGCGCTAAAAAACCCCAGGTGGTCCAAATTTCTGGAGTCCCCCACTACGGCGTGCGTCATAATCAGACCGTGGTTTGGCACGTAGAACCCCCTAATTTAGTATTAATTTATTTAAAATTTCTACTGTGAACATCATGCACAGACAATATATTTAAATGTATACACAATACAAAGTTTATCACATTTTTTAAAAAGAAGGCGGTAGCGAAATAACAATTATATATAAAGACGTGGATAGCTTATGCCTATGGAGGATGCATATTTTGCTGTACGTTCACCTCGCTTCAAATTGCTTTGCGTGCCTTCTCGACCTTGAAAAAAAAACCTGCAGATTTCAGTGACCCTTTCGGCAAAGTCTTATATCAACGGCATGTGAAAGCACGCGAATGATATTCTCAGTATTCCTTCTCCTTAGACTAGGCAACGCTAACAACTTTTGAAAAAAAGAAACTCTTCTAATAATCTAGAACATTAATTAGGGATGGAATTAAACATTGCCACTTGCATGCAGAGGCCATAAATATATGTATTTCACTCAATAAACGAATTGAGGTAAAGTAGGATTTACTCGAAATCAATATCAACAGCAGTCATGCGCAACATCGCTTATACTAGGACTTACATTGAAAAAAAAAGAAAAAAAAGAAAAACGAGGCGCTGTATGTTATTTCGCCGGAAAGGGGAAGCGGAATTAGTGATAGCAGAGCATAAGACACTTATGCGAAAGAAAATTGTTAAAGTATAAATCAGTGTAAGGGCCGCACGGGCGTAAGGGCCCCATCCCCAACTTGACGGCCATTTCGGAAAAACTCCCGCCGCCGAGAAGCAATCGAGTTCGGTTGCGGATTCCTATCGTGCTCAACAGCGAATTTTCTCTGGTAGCGTACGTTCGCGCGTCGCTCGCTACGAGATGGTTAGAGGAAGCGATCGCGCAGGTTAACAGCGGATTTCGTACTCGTAGTGGCAAAATTAGATTGGACGTCCCGGTCCCATATGAGACTTGTCAAAATTGCGACAGAAAAGGGCGTCTCTTACACGAGTCTATAGGCTAGTTATATCCGCTGTGTAACTTGTAGCAACCATTCATCTACGAAGTGAAATAAGAATGCCTACTGTAATGCACGGACCATGTGAACCTGTTAATATACCCCTGAATGACCACGAACGGTTGCTGTCACATCATCATCATCATCATCATCATCATCATCATCATCATCATCGTCGTCGTCGTCGTCGTCGTCGTCGTCGTCGTCATCCTCATCCTCAACATCATCAGCAGCAGCAGCCTATTCATATCCACTGCAGGACGAAGGCCTCTCCCTGCGATCTCCAATTACCCCTGTCCTGCGCCAACCGATTCCAAATAGCACCAGCAAATTTCCTAATTTCGTCACTCTATCTAGTCTTCTGCCGTCCTCTACTGCGCTTTCCTTCTTTTGGTACCCATTCTGTTACCCTAATGGTCCAACGGTTATGTAGTCTGCGCATTACATGACCTGCCCAGCGCCATTTTTTTCTCATAATGTCTATTAGAATATCGTCTATGCCCGTTTGCTCTCTGATTCAAACTGCTCTCTTCCTGTCTCTTAAAGTTATGCCTAGCATTCTTCACTCGCTGTCACAAGGCTTGCATTATGAAGAGCACCGGCAGTGGGGGAGAAAGGTTCGTAGAAGAGCGAGATTTCCCACGAATTCGAAAATTAGATCCATCATCACCACCTGGCAATCATTGTCCCCTACAGGCGGCCTCTGTCAGCGATCTCCAATTACGCAATTTGCAACTCTAGGAGCGCGGAAAGACAGTCCATGAAGGAAGACAGTGCGCATGAAGCTAGAAGCCATCCCAGCTCGCCCTTCATCGTTGTACCCAACAATGATTATTAACAATTAGATACGGCACGCGGGCCGCGTAAGCTTCAGCCACGCACAGTCATTCGCAGCTTCGGCAGGGCGACTTAATATGCACCAAACATATATCTCCCTAACGTGTTGAACTGAATCCGCTTGTCGAATGGCTCATCCGAGCAACATCAGTCTCTTGGTGGTGCGAGGGGACTAAGGCTGGGAAAGGGACCTGTCTGCTACCACGACGTCCTGACTCATATAAGGCTGTCACTTACTTCAGCGAACAATTCACACAATTCACACACACACACACACACACACACGCACGCATATATATATATATATATATATATATATATATATATATATATATATATATATATGCCAAAATTCACGGAAATATATATATATATATATATATATATATATATATATATATATATATATATATATTTCCGTGAATTTTGGCAAAGCTTCGGAAGAGGCGTAAATGTCACATAACCATGTTTCTGCACTCATTAAGCCTTGTCCAAATGGTACGAGCGTTGCCCACTTGTGATCCTAACACAACGCAATGAAGATGGGAAACGAGACAAAGAAAGTCACAGACGGAGTGATCCGTTACAACTAAGTTTCATTCGTCACCACAGCGCAACATTTACTCGCGCTGTATACGACAAACGAAGGGCACCTTTGTGTCCAGCGGGTTATGAGGCACGCGGTAGTCTTGTGGCTCCGGATTTAGTTCGACCATCTGGTGCGCTTTATCGTGCAACTAATTCTCAGTACAGGTACCTGTACAGCACAGGATACTAGGCAAGCGCGCGAGGCGAGCGTGAATAGAACTGGCGAGGAGGCCATGTGACAGGTTTTCAAACAACAAATGGCAAGGCATGGAACAAGTGCCATCAGGTTATAGCGAGTGAACTGGCGGTTAAAAAGGTTCTAAAGGGTGCGTTGGCGGCTGTGAATTTTTCTTAGCTATTGTTTAAAATGTGCGTAAGCTCCAAGTCCTCCCCACATTGTAGAGGTGAGGATGAATTAGACTCCATGGCCTATGTCTCAGTGCCGTGGCGGAAAAAAAAAAAACATATTTTAGCATAATCTTTTGGCTTAAAGGTATAACTGTAATTAGCTGATAGCATTTTTTTTACCATTCCCGCAAGAGCATACGCCTCGCCACAAGGAACGTGCATGAGCTACTAGCACGTTTTTTTTTAATTTTTTTGTATTATTGCCGAAGCTCCGTGTGTATACGCTTCGCCACGGGGATTGCACAAAAAGCGACCGACTAAAATTATCGCACTTTTTAGCATATCTCGTGGGTCTCAACTAAAAACAGTGAACTTGTTTTATTTCCTGTTTTTTTTTGTGCTTACCTTTACAACGCAACATTTATGCTGTGATGATTGCACGAAAACTCTCAAAACTGGGTCTTCTAAAGTTAGCAGCAGCAACGGGAGGCAGCATGCACAGCGATGTTAAGGCTCAACAAATTATGTGTTACTTATGTACGCTTCGTGCATTCCAGTTACGATCACTAATAGGTGAAAGTAATTAAGTAACGGTGTTTAACATCCCTAATAAGCGGAGTGGCTTACGAAGAATGCTGTAAGCGAGAGCTCCGAATTAATTTTGACCACCTGGGGTTTTTAACTTGCACCATAATCACGGCAGCAACAGTTCTGGCACTCCGCCCCCACCGCAATTCGGCCGCGACCGCTCATATGGCTGATATTTTTGGACGAAGCTAATCTCGCATCTCGTTTAAGAGGGCCGCGTAAATGGACGCAAATTAAGTTTCATTCACCTAATGCAAATGTTTGTCCGGAGACCGGTCATTTAAGCGAAGTGTCGTTTCGACACCTGGAAAACGTCAGTCCTCCGTTGCGAAATGTTCGTTTTCGAGAAGTAATGGGCTTTCCTCACTTTCCAAGCATAATTCGTAGATGTTGTCATTTCAAAGAAAGTTAATAAGTAGCAATGTGCAAAGACTGCGATCGCAGCAGCTCAGATACCAGCAGAGCTCATGCGCAGAGAGCCAGTCGGCTGAAGGTTTTCTGCAAGCGAGCCAGCTCTCCGGAGGTGCGCAGATGGGAGCGGTACCCACAATGACGTCACGCTGTTTGCAAATAGGCAGAGGCTCAGCACTAATTGTTGTTGCGCGATGGCTCCCAGTTGCCTGAACCATAATTATACGTAAACCCCAATAGGCTAGCGCGCTTGACTTCCAAATGCATATTGTATCACTGACATGGGTTCAAATCTCGGTGGAGGTGGTTGTGTGGACGTTTTCTTTTTCGTCGCTGAGCGACCATCAAGAAGCTGGGGGCGACGAGGTGGCCTAACGAAAACGAGAAGTGTCGTTGTGTGTCGACAACGGTCGTCGTAATCGCAACGGTATATACGGACGAACGGGGAAGAACACGGGCATGTGGCGGCTGTCGCAGAAAAAAAAAGAAACACCAAGTTGATTTGAAGATCGTAACATATTAAAGTATGCTCCCTGTGAAAGTGCACTTGGTTTTACGCTCTGCGCTGACAGCTTTTTGCGGTAATGAAAGGAAAGCTAAGAAGGCAAAGTACGCACAAGTAATTGCGCTACTGGAAATGGTTCCACATTCTCACCCGCCTTATTTTAAGTTACGGAAAAGAAAACGATGTTTTTTTTGTTTTTTGACCACCGCAGAATAGGACATACTACATTACTGAGGGCTATATGTGACTTTCTTTTTTCTGCTTTTCTCGTCCGCGCTTGGGCAAATGCGAGATAATTGAATTCTGAGATTTTACGCGACAAAAACACGATTAAATGCGAGAGTCCGTCGCACGTGATAGCTACGCTGATTGAGCTCGTATCTGTTCAAAGAAACCAACAGCAAAGTGAAACGTTGTAGAATTACGCTTTGCTCAGTGGCACGTTCACAGAAGCTACCGTCTGCAGCTTTTCCTTCGTAGCGGCAGAAAGTTTCAGGCGGGTCGCGAGATAGACATTTAGGTGGCTGGCACGGTCATCGTATTAGCCCACGGGAATAGACAACGGGATGCGCTGTCGGCGGTATGCATTGGAATGTATAAGGCGGCGCTTCGTTGTGAGCGATATTCGCATATTGTTTGGCAATAAAAATCGGAGCACGCAGAAGCTTCACCCTTAAGAGTGGATCGCGATAGCACTCAAAAATTCCTGGCTGCTTCTCACGCTTCCCGGCAACGGCAGCTTATGTAATTGTAATGCTTAACGAAAAACGCTGGCCGCGAACACTATATAGGCACGAAGGCGAGGTTTCGCCTTTCAGGCAGAAAGCAGCCTCTTGTGTGGGCCTTTCTCGGAGGTAGTGCACAGCCGCGTAAAAAAGAATTACATAATTTTCAGGTTTATGTTATTGTTTCGCACTTTTAATATTTCTGTCTGTGAAGATTTAACATAAAAGCCTTGCGCTAGTCGGTGTTTTGCTGGGTGATATTTGTTTGCGGGCTGCCGTTCTTAAGATTCCGAGGAATAACATTGTCAAGAATGTAGCACAAGGTATGAATAACTTTAGTGATAGAAGGATGTGGTAATATAACCTGCTTATACGTACCGCATGAGATGTAGGAAGGCGTGGTATATGCATATACATAAATATATACGGAAATGTTTAATTCCGGACAACTTCACCGGCGCCGATCCCGATGCGGGATTTTCTACGACACGGCGCCCTAAACGCTATAGCGTTAAAACACGCTGACAGCGGGGAGCAGATAATGTATTGCCCTACAATGCCATATTTCTTCGACGAAGCGCACCGAAAGTGCCTACTCTACGTGACAGAAGCGGCAAACAAAGTTTCTGTTTTGCTGTTTCCTTGGTGATTTCTTTCTGCGCATTTGACTTGCGTCCTACCTCATGGTGTCGCGCAACTCAAGTTTCCGCTATTCTTGCACTTGTCCTAAAAGTGTCTGTACTCCTGTACAATGACGTTAAAATAGCTTGTGAAAGTGCACTCTACATTATAGCTTGCCCGCATATATAACCGACTGATTTTCTTTTATTGCGATAGTAACTTGGACACTCCAGGCGCATTTGTGCCATCACCGTGATGCTCCGTGTAAAGCCCAAGGGCTATGACATTGTGGCCGCGCTGCATGCTCTATCTGCGAGTGCAAGCGGGCGAGGGTGAGCCTACGATGGCGGCTGAATCTCGCGCGCGCAAGGGAGGAAAGCGGGGAGGCAGCGCGCCCTCTTCTGTCGCGCCCGAGGCACCGGGGGGAAGGGACACCGGGGGGGGGGGGAAGGAAAAAGTGGAGAAGGAAGGCAGGGAGGTTAACCAGTTTAGCCTAACCGGTTTGCTACCCTACACATGGGAGCGAGATGGGGGGGATGAAAGATGGGGAGAAGAGATAGAAGAGATAGAGATAGAACAACCCCCCCCCCCCCCCGGGGGGGGGGGGTCGTTCTTCACCGGCGGCTGCTGCAAGGTCGCTCCAAATAGGTCGCGAAGCTTCGGGCGAAAGGCGGTTCAGTAAAAATTGTCACCGACATCAGCAAGGGTGGTTATGGGAGCAGCGATTGGAGCGCGACTATGTTTGGAGGAAAGAAACATTGGGAAAGAAAAAAGCGTTTTTTAATTCAAGCGAGACACACTTAGAAAAATTCAACGAAAATAAAATTCCTGATCAATATTATATATTCGCGACGAGTTAAGAAAACACAAGTTTATTTAATTGTTGTGTAAATTATAAATAGTACATTTCTTTTCAGCGCCCATCGTTGCAGGGGGCGTTGACGGCGCTATTACTCGCAATGCACCTCTTGAAATGTGCCGCAAGGCGCACTCGTAAACTTCACCTGTTGAAATACGCCGGCCCCCCCCCCCCCCCCCCCCCCCAGACGTTGTTTTTTTTTTGCTTGTCATGGTTTGTCTGAATTTGGTGACGCGGGCAGCTTCATGGCTTCTTAACCTGTTCAGTCAAAAATAGTGACTTAAGACAGCCAGATAACTGTGTAGTTGTTTGCGTGTGACTGCGCTGGCCCACGCGCTTGGCATCCGTCGATATGATCAGCACGCTAGACCTAAAGCTTTCGTCGGCCTCCAAAGAAAGTTTGTTCTGTGCAGGGGTGCAATTTCGACAACCGTACGGCTGGCCTTTTCCTGCTTCGCTTTCCGCGCTGGAAGCTCGAAACGCCCACCAAGTCGAATGGCGGGGCATTTAAATATGTAGCTCTGAAGGCAGGCCAACAAAACAAATTTCGCGCCTTCGAAAACAAAATGACGTCACTTCTGTTTTTAACGGATATCATCAGCATCATCAGCCTTGTTACGCCCACTGCAGGGCAAAGGCCTCTCCCATACTTCTCCAACAACCCCGGTCATGCACTAATTGTGGCCATGTCGTCCCTGCAAACTTAATCTCACCCGCCCAACTAACTTTCTGCCGCCCCCTGCTACGCTTCTCTTCCCTTGGAATCCAGTCCGTAACCCTTAATGACTATCAGTTGTCTTCCCTCCATATTGCTTTTTTTTATTTGAATATACTGCAGGCCCTTCACGGCCCGTGCAGGAATGGTACAGAAATGCAATGCAAAAAAAAAAAAACATCATGATGACAAGTCAATACACTGAATGCGGTTAAGAGTCGATGTAATTGCAACACACAATATCGTTAGTTAATTTGTTCCACTGGGAAATGGCAGACGGAAAAAGGGAATGCTTGTGAACATTAACACGACTTGGGGGAAGATAGATTGTTTTGGAATGATTTAGTCTGGTTGAGCGTTTTGGAGGATCTTGCAGGTAATGAGAACGTGCTATCTGGAAATGACCATGGTATAATTGATAGATGAATTTTAGCCGCGAAATTGCTCTTCTCTGCGAGAGGGATGTTAAATTTGCCCTTGCTAGCACACCTGAGATACTGCCCTGCCTTTTGTAGTCCGAATATACAAACTAATTGCTAATTTTTGTATGCGTTCTATTTTATTTATAAGGCATTTTTGATGAGGGCTCCAGATTAGATCAGCGTATTCTAGGCATGGTCTTATTAGTGTTTTGTACGCATTTAGTTTGAGGTGTGGTGGTGCTGCGCGCAGTTTCCTTTTTAAAAAAGATAGTTTGCCTATAGCTTTTTGACACATGGTAGAAATATGAGGCTCCCAGTTAAGGTTAGGCGTGAGTTTAATGCCTAGGTATTTCACCTGGTCGCTTTTGTTGATTGTTGACCTTCCGATCGAATATGTAAAGTTAAGCGGGAGTTTCTTATTTGTGAAAGACATGTAATGCGTCTTTGATGTGTTCAGTTTCATGCCCCAAGCGTTGCACCAAGATTAAATTGTTTGCAGTGAATTATGAAGTTCTATCTGGTCTTCTTTGCTGCGTACGACTGTGTACACGACACAGTCAACAGCAAACAGGCGTATCTGAATTGAGTTCTTAATGGAAAACTGGATGTCGTTAATGTACATCAAGAACAAGAGTGGTACCAGAGCTGATCCTTGAGGTACTCCGTAGTAGACATTGAGTGGTTGTGAAAGATTATAATCGTTGTAAACGCCCTGTTTACGATTGGTTAGAAAAGTGTTGATCCAGGATATTATTTTATTACTAATACCGAAAGCCGATAGTTTTGTGAGTAAATCCTGGTGCGGAAATACGTGAAACGCTTTAGAAAAGTCTAAGAAAACTGCATCTAATTGGCAATCATTATTAAGTACGTTAGCTATGTCATGAGTTAACTCTGCTAGTTGGCTTATATTTGACAAGCTTGATCTGAAACCATGTTGTTGTTTATATAGAAGTTCTTTTGTTTCTAGGTGAGTTATTATGGCCTTAAATATTACGTGTTCCATTATTTTGCCGCATGAGCTTGTTAATGACACTGGGCGGTAGTTATTTAAATTTAATTTCGAGCCCGATTTATGTATTGGAATTATTGCAGCCTTGCGCCAATCGTCTGGTAACACAGATGTTTGAAGAGAAAGAGTGAATATCCTAAATAGATACTTTGATGTCGAGCTTCCGTATCGACTTAAGAATGAGTTAGAAATCTGATCGGGGCCGGTAGATTTTTTAAGATCTAGCTTATGCAATAGAGGCAGTATGCCCTCCTCACTTACAGTTAATTCTTCCATTGGTATTTTGACATCGTAAGGTGTTAAAGCTGCATTTGTAGCATGGTTCGTAAAAACTGTCTGAAAGAAGTTATTCATCTCTTTAGGAATGAGTTCAGGGTTCTGACTAACATGATCCGATATATTGATTTGGTTTATTTTTTCTCGCTCATCTGACAAATATCGCCGGAATTTGTGAGGGTCATGTGCCATAAACGAAGGTAATGTAGTGTCAAAGAAACGGGCTTTTGCTTCCGATATTTTTTGTTTGAGTGTACCGATAAGATCGTCTAACGTGCACTTGGTTCCCTTTTTCCACCGTCGTTTTATTTTTATTTTTATATGGATTATTTTTAGTTGCCCATGCCCATTTCGTTTTCTTGATTTCAACTAAGATGTCATTAACTCACGTTTGTTCCCTCACCCAATCTGCTCTTTTCTTATCCCTTAACGTTACACCCATCATTTTTCTTTCCATAGCTGGTTGCGTCCTCCTCAATTTAAGTAGAACCCTTTTCGTAAGCCTCCAGGTTTCTGCCCCGTACGTGAGTACTGGTAAGACACAGCTGTTATACACCTTTCTCTTGAGGGATAATGACAACCTGCTCTTCATGATCTGAGAATGCGTACCAAACGCACCCCAGCCCACTCTTATTCTTCTGATTATTTCCGTCTCATGATCCGGATCCGCCGTCACTACCTGCCCTAAGTAGATGTATTCCCTTACCACTTCCAGAGCCTCACTACCTATTGTAAATTGCTGTTCTCTTCCGAGACAGCTAAATATTACTTTAGTTTTCTGTAGATTAATTTTCAGACCCACCCTTCTGCTTTGCCTCTCCAGGTCAGTGAGCATGCATTGCAATTGGTCTCCTGAGTTACTAAGCAAGGCAATATCATCAGCGAATCGCAAGTTACTAAGGTATTCTCCATTAACTTTTATCCCCAATTCTTCCCATTCGAGGTCTCTGAATACCTCCTGTAAACACGCTGTGAATAGCATTGGAGAGATCGTATCTCCCTGCCTGACACGTTTCTTTATTGGGATTTTGTTGCTTTCTTTATGGAGGACTACGGTGGCTGTGGAGCCGGTATAGATATCTTTCAGTATATTTACATATGGCTCGTCTACACCCTGGTTCCGTAATGCCTCCATGACTGCTGAGGTTTCGACAGAATCAAACGCTTTTTCGTAATCAATGAAAGCTATATATAAGGGTTGGTTATATTCCGCACATTTCTCTATCACCTGATTGATAGTGTGAATACGGTCTATTGTTGAGCAACCTTTACGGAATCCTGTCTGGTTCGTTGGTTGACAGAGGTCTGTCATGGCGTCACATTATCATCACATATGGCGTCACATTATTTTTTCTTCCAACTTTTTCCGATTTTCTGCGAAATATGAAACCGTTACTAAGTCCAGGTAAGCAAGGCAGGCCCCTTATTATTGCCAGCACGTTGACAGGATCGCCATGTGGCATCACGCGCGTTTGTTTTTGTCACGGTGAGACTAAAAACGAAGTGTGTGAGTACAAACATGTGCTCACGGATAATTACCTGCATGAGAGTGGAGCACAAAAAAAAATTACTCGTGTTAAAGGACATAATTTTTATACGTTTTTTTTTATTAAGGGAAATAATGGTGGCTACTTCCCGTCGAACTCACAACTCCACGCTAATGAGCGTATTATAATAACCGAGAGTAAGTCAACGTCAGGATGTTCTGCGTCTTGCGACTGCAATGTCACACTTGCTCCTCTTGTAAAACTCTCGCTACACTTCTCCCGTGTAGCATAAAATCACACCAAAAAAACAGCCAAATTCAGTTGTGAAGCGAAACTATGCATACTTAACGGCATATCCGCATGATAGAAGTATGACAATAGATGATCGCGTAACCACTAAGCGACAAACGTGAAATTACACGCATAAGAACAAGTCTAGCTTGCGATATCACATATGAGTGCTAAATATTTTTTTTTTCAAATGCTGACTGGTCTTCCGGCCGCCTCGTTAATGTTTCGTGGTATCACATAGATTAGGGAGTGATTAACACAGCGTTAATAATAATAGCTAAAGCGGTCCATTCTGGAGTCGCAGGGAACACTTCATTGGTTGAAAACGACGGCGAATGTTTACCGAATGTTCTTCAAGCACAGTGCGGAATTAAAAACTGACAGTCGCATGCTTTCGCCTTCACAAGCCAAAGGGGGTGAAGGCGAAAGCCTGCGCGCTCAAAAGAGATTCAATAAATTACTTGACTTTCTCGTTCGAATGCGCTGTTACTTCTTATTAGTTGTTCCACAAAAGGTCGTGGGGTTCTAGTGCCTTAATTAACTTCGCCTTAACACCACAGTCAGGGGCTCGACTTTCACATCAGCTCAAGAGTTCGAATCCCACGGAACGTCGCGGGTTTGAGTGCCTGAATCAACTCTATCTTAATTAACTTCGTCTGTTTTGGCATGATGTGTGGTATCGGAGCCAGCTGTGGAAGAAGACGGCGACGAACGCGAGAGCAGTGGCACGAGCGCGTGTCTGCGCGAAGTGAGGTCACATGACTTTCATTGCTGCACACCGCGTTTTATGCGAAGCATATTCATCATCATCAGCCTGATTACGCCCACTGCAGGGCAAAGGCCTCTCCCATACTTCTCCAACTACCCGGTCATGTACTAATTGCGGCCATGTTGACCCTCCAAACTTCCTAATCTCATCTGCCCACCTAACTTTCTGACGCCCCCTGCTACGCTTCCCTTCCCTCGGAATCCAGTCCGTAACCCTTAATGACCATCGGTTATCTTCCCTCCTCACTACATGTCCTGCCCATGCCCATTTCTTTTTCTTGATTTCAACTAAGATGTCATTAACGCGCGTTTGTTCCCTCACCCAATCTGCTCTTTTCTTATCCCTTAACGTTACACCTATCATTTTTCTTTCCATAGCTCGTTGCGTCGTCCTCAATTTAAGTAGAACCCTTTTCGTAAGCCTCCAGGTTTCTGCCCCGTACGTGAGTACTGGTAAGACACAGCTGTTATACACTTTTCTCTTGAGGGATAATGGCAACCTGCTGTTCATGATCTGCGAATGCCTGCCAAACGCACCCCAGCCCATTCTTATTCTTCTGATTATTTCACTCTCATGATCTGGATCAGCAGTCACTACCTGTCCTAAGTAGATGTATTCTCTTACCACTTCCAGTGCCTCGCTACCTATCGTAAACTGCTGTTCCCTTCCGAGACTGTTAAACATTACTTTAGTTTTCTGCAGATTCATTTTTAGTCCCACCCTTCTGCTCTGCCTCTCCAGATCAGTGAGCATGCATTGCAGTTGGTCCCCTGAGTTACTAAGCAAGGCAATATCATCAGCGAAGCGCAAGTTACTAAGGTATTCTCCATTTACTCTTATCCCCAATTCTTCCCAATCCAGGTCTCTGAATACCTCCTGTAAACACGCTGTGAATAGCATTGGAGAGATCGTATCTCCCTGCCTGACGCCTTTCTTTATTGGGATTTTGTTGCTTTCTTTATGGAGGAGTACAGTGGCTGTGGAGCCGCTATAGATATCTTTCAGTATTTTTACATACGGCTCGTCTACACCCTGATTCCGCAATGCCTCCATGACTGCTGAGGTTTCGACTGAATCAAACGCTTTCTCGTAATCAATGAAAGCTATATATAATGGTTGGTTATATTCCGCACATTTCTCTATCACCTGATTGATAGTGTGAATATGATCTATTGTTGAGAAGCATATTACTAGAGCTCAACCCAGCTCCTCAGGCGCGGCGGTGTCGCTTTCAATGACCTTTAGTGACCCCATGCCATACCACGTGACACCGTGACGTCACGACAGAGGAGAAACGGGGCTCCAACTCGCGCCGTCGCCTTCAAGGCTGACCACGTGACACCGTGACGTCACGACAGAGGAGAAACGGGGCTCCAACTCGCGCCGTCACTCGCGGCGTCGCGGCGGTATATAAGCAGCTGCGCTTGTTTCTAGGTGGCTTTGGCTCAACTCTTGCAACATGGGCTGGGTGGGAATCGAACCAGGGTCTCCGGAGTGTGAGACGGAGACGCTACCACTGAGCCACGAGTACGATACTTCAAAGCGGTACAAAAGCGCCTCTAGTGAATGCGGTGTTGCCTTAGAAACGAGCTGTTTCTAAGGCTCAGGCGTGCGTCGCTTGCTCAGGCGCACATTTCGTTGCCGCGCCGAACGCTGCGTTGCTCGACGCTCACCGCGTCCAATGCGGGGCGCGTAGTCGCTGCGCCGTAGGCCATTGTCTTACACCCCTTGGCGGGTCGACAGGAACGCTGTCGCGTTCCACTCTTGAAGGCGAAGCAGAGTAACGCATGAGTTGTTTCTTCGTCTAGCCGAACCAAATATAGCCAAGCAACAGCAGTTCACCAGGCTAAACAGTGGTTCAACAACTAAAATAAAGGTTAGTATGCTTCGCATCCTGGGCTTAACCTTAGCTAAGCCACAGCCATCTTTTTTTCATCTCATTGTGTGTATGAGCTAACTAAGGCGTTCACCTTAAACTAAATTGATCGGGACGAACGTATGTGCTCAGCTAGTGCATATACGACGAACATAATACAAACCAACGGCCGCATGCCATACCTAAACGCAGAAAACGCTGCAGGAGCCGAGGGCTTATGCGAATGCAGCCTTCATTCTTTCTTACTCAACCGCGAGAAGTGCTCTGAAAGCCTAGCTGCATTTTCATGAATATTTCGTTTGTACATGTCAAAACCACCGTATGTAAATAAAAACCACAATGCATTTCTCTGATAGCATAGGCCTCTTAGCACAATGTTCACCGAAAACCGAGCTTCGGCTCATCCATACCGATTCTGAAAGAGCTGGCTGGCGTTGGCATGAGAAAAGTATCCGCACGAACGCGGCCTAGTTCTTCGAAGTGTTACCAGGGGCGCTATAACGTAAAGCTATTCCAAACTTTTCGATTCCAATTCTGCAATCAGCCCTCCGCGATTGCTCAAAAACTTTTTCGGACCAGCCCCACGTCGCCTGTCTCTCACGCGACGTCATGAAAACCTTTATAGCTCCCCATCTGATATGACATTATACACTGATTATGCACGATTGGACCGAACAAAGAAAAATTGTTATTTCTGATTCGATGCCTTTTTGCCATTAACCCTCGGCTATTGGTCAAAAGCTTAAGGGCTGCAACCATTTCACCTGCCTGTCACGCGACGTCACAAAATCGCGAAACCTCACCGCGTCAGAGTGACGTGTACACGTTGAGGATGCATTAATATGCCGAACAAAGGTAAATTTTTTTCTGAATAGCCGTGGCCTGCCCCGTTCCGAAATGAATAAAATATGGCTGCCGTCGATCGTTCAGTTACTGGGCACTCGCACCTGCCAAAGAGCATGGATTTATTTGCATACAATAAAACTTTTTACGTGGCCGTGTAACGTTTTCGAGCACTTCCAGCACTTTTACGACCTCGTTCTGCCAACTCTTCTTTCCTGAGGATCTGTTTTAGGAGCATTCTTAACCTACTGTTGCATGCCGCCAGGATATTCAAGCAGCCACCGCAAGCTAACTAAGGGAAAGCGGACCAATCGGAGACGTAGGCGCAACCCTCATCATCCGGTTATCTATTTTCAGTGTACTGGGTCAGCCCTATCGAATTCCTCTCCGCTTGAGCGTGCTCCTCGCCACTTGCCAGCCAATTAGATAAGTCAAGCCGCTCAGTGAAGGCAATGTTATTTGTTTTTAAAGCAAACAAATGGTGGTCTCCTATAAATTGAGCATAGCGTTTCATTGGTCTCTTCAGACAATCCTGCGGGTCACCGCCCGACGCTTGAGTCAGCGGTCATGCAAATTTTAGGTCAGGAAATTGAAATAAACACATATTGGAATAGTTTTACGTTATAGGGCCCCGAATGAACCAACATCCGCCGTCACGCTGCTACCGAGGCACCATAATGCAAATCGAGCAATTGCGTGTGTGACGCGAGAATGTGTGCGACAACAGTAATACGACGACGGCCTTGGTGCGACAGCAACAACAAGATGACTGATTTTCCTTTGTCTTGGGGTAAAGAAACGTTACAACCGGTTGCGTTACTACTTTAACTGGTCCCGAAGGCGTTACGATTTCGCGCAGCGTCTACGTAGCATAAGCTGCTGCAAGCAAAGAACCGGGGCATGTGGGTTGATCCAGGAGACGGTGAACGCATCGTCTCAAAGCGCTATCTGCCTCAAAAGACTGAGAAAAAGACTGGCACGCTCTCGCTTTTATGTGCAGCTTCTTGCAATGCAACGTGACGCACGCAAAAGACCGTCGTAAATCTGCAGCGTCGCCGAATGGACAATGTCGCATGAGCACATGCAGTTACTTGGGCTATGCGACGACACACACGCGCAAATGGTATCCAAGAGCTCGTAAGCGTTTGTACAAGAACAGCATACGTGCGATTGTTGTATAATCACACGCATACCAATTTATTGCTATCGGCAGCTATACTCTACATCGCAAGTAAATTGCGGCACTGCCTAAGGTACGAGGAGTACACGCGCAATATCCTTGCGCAGGGGAACGTAGTTCCGGACGTAACTGCGCGATTAGTGGCGCCAATATCGAATTTTATCTTTGCTTGATGCGGGATACGGTAAAGCCATACGTGACATGTTAGGCCCCTAGTGCATGCTTGTCGTATACGGCGAATTACAACGGCGGTTACCACCGGTAACCGTAGTAGCCAACCTAACCGTGATGACGTAGAAACGGGGCAGCGCCCATACAGCGCAGACCGCCTGCTTCGATCTGAATTAGCGCTTTCGACCATGACAGCAAGAAACAAAGATTAAAATCTCTCATCACTTAGTCTCATCTTTGATGACTAATCACTAGGTATGTATTTGTCGTTCTTATTGAGATCATCTGTTTATTTTGGCGCTACTAGTTACAGAGGCGTCATTGAGCCGTAGCAGTGGTTTGATTTAAGCTTAGCAGGTCGCACCACACCACTAGCACTGCTGAAGCGTTGATGATGCGGAACGCTACAAAGGCCTAATTGTTCGCTTTATCGTTAATTTATTACGCCGCTCTGGTATGGTACGTGATGAGGATGGCCAGTAAACGCCAAACGCCAAATAGGCGCCTGGCAGACGACGCAGCGTGGGTGAACATTTCTTAAGGGCGTTCGCCCTTACTATTGGCTAAGGAGGCTGCAAGAAACTGCTGAGAGAACATTTAAAAGAATCAAAGCCCGGCTGTTGCAATCGTTTAAGCGGAGTTTACGGTCACAATGCCAAAGCATTTGTTGCGTCAATGCAGCGACCATGGAGCATGTATCGATAGGATGGAAAGCAAACGCTGAGCAGACGACGTGGCGCGGACGAAAACATCTCGATGGGTGCCGTGCGTTATAGTGAATTCCGAATGGCCGATTCAGAGTGGCCGACGAACTCTGCGCCGGGCACTCCGTTACGGCGGAGGGCAACATAATGA
Source organism: Dermacentor andersoni (assembly GCF_023375885.2). NCBI lineage: Eukaryota > Metazoa > Arthropoda > Arachnida > Ixodida > Ixodidae > Dermacentor > Dermacentor andersoni. The sequence continues at coordinate 108,092,907 of NC_092820.1, read as the reverse complement.
AATATGCGATTGAAGTACACGCACTCCCCCCAGAGCTATCGGCAAGGGCTGCTAGCTCATATTCGCTTGCGAAAGCACCCAGCATTCCTCGAGTTTGCGTATACATACTATACAGATGCTCAGTCTCCACTGAATTACTCAGAAACTGAGAGACACCCTTGGCTAAAGAGTGCCGCGCAATTCCTATTGCAGGGTCTTAACCGCCTCGAGGCAGATGGCCGCTCTGCCTCAAAGCACTCGGAGCAACTGATCGATTTCCTGAATGACCAGACCACTGAATGCGTGTACGCCTTTTCCGTGGGCGTTAAGCATTTGTACTACTCCTTGCTTCAAGACAAGCTTTTCATAATAGCCGACGACAAAATCTTTGAGCAAGGGCCAATGGCTCTTCAGGATAAATGTAAGGTGGGCACACGGCGGTTGCTTGATTTGCTGTCTTTGTACATGGTGTCCACCTACGTGTGATTGAATGGTCGCGTCTTCCTGCGGAAAACAGGAGAGTGCATGCGTTCATGCATAGCGCCAGTGCTCAGCGACCTATACTTGGACTCTCTTGACAGAAAGCTAAACGAAAAGCTGTCCTGTTCCAAAGTCATAAATATTTTCAGGTTTATGGATGATTTCCTTGTGTTGATTAGAAGTGACGAAAAGCATTTCGACAACGACGGGGCGAACGTTGTCCGCCAATTTGAAGAGTTCCTCCAGCCTTTGTAAATAGCGCACGCGGTGCCTCAAAACCACGTGCTCAGGTTTTCGGCCCAAAGCTAATTTTTTCCCCAAGCCATGTCTGCTAGACATATGAACTGCGGAGCAAGAAACCACTGCTGCTGCTCCTGTAAGCTTCAAAAATTGCATCCTTCCTATACAAAAGCCTAAATTTACCCGCCATGTCACCTGTAAATATTAGTATCAGGTCCACTCGGACATTTCATATTTACTTTTATCCTTTTTTTCTCCCACTCTTTTCTGGAATCTTTTCATCCCATTTCCCATCCCTATACAGAGTAGCATGCCAGCGGTTATATACGCGCCGGCGAAATTCTCTGTTTTTCTAATAAAGAGCCCTCTCTCTCTCTCTCTCTCTGTCGGCTTGCAAAAAGATGGTAAAAAGGGGTAATCGCTAAGATGAGTCTGCATAATGCACTTAAGAAGTAGTGCATTCATCGCGTAAACGTAAGCTTCGATATACAAATACAGTGCCTAGCTTCAGCAGGTTGTTATAAACACTTGGCAGTTGCGGTGGCTGAGGCTCTTCTACGCAAGAATAAACAAGTACGCGTGACTAATCAGGTACATGGAAATGAAAAGTCTGATCGAAAGAAGGTGGCCGTCATTCCATATCTGCACACGACGTCACATCTTCTCGAGAAGATTGGGGAAAATGCAGGCGTGAAAGTCGTATTGTCAGCCCCGGACAAACTGACCAAGTTGTGCAGCATGACATCGTCGATGAAAAGCCAAAGGAAGGGGTGCAAAGTAAAGGAAAAGGAAGAATTCATCACATGTGCCGAAGGTGCTATCTATCGGATACCACTATCGTGTGATACAACCTAAGTAGGGCAGACGGAACGATGCCTAAACGTGCGGTCAAGCGAGCACGACAGGAACTTGACCAAGGGAGGACAGGGACACCTGGTGTTGCAATGGCGAGACTGTAAGTGCACGCGATATTTTGATAACGCTGCAGTCTGGTTTGGAGGCAAAGATCCGTGCGTGTGCGAGATCGTGCAAGCTGCAATGAGTACTGATGTTTATGAGTTCGTCAGCTCACAGTCTCTTTTGTTATGTGCCAAAGAAATACATTTTCTTGAGGGCAGCTGGTGACAAGTGCTCAGTAACGCACACATGTTAGACGGCAATATCAAATGTGTAGTTATGTTGTCTCTTGTCTTTCCTGTTTAGTATTTTTTTCAGCTCACATTCACTACATCTGGCATTAAATATTAGTTGGAAGTTAGCGCCTGTCTTGTCTTTTAGGGTTTTGCAAGTTCTGGCTTAAGACAGCATTAAGCATGAATTTATTTGAGTATAATAACCTTTTTCCGTGCCCGTATAACGTTATCCAGCCCTGTCGGCACGTATACGACATCACTCTGCATACTCTTTGCTGAGGATCCGTTTTTGCGGCATTCTTAACCTTCCGTCGCACGGCGCTGCGATTTTCGACCAGCCACCGCAAACTAAGTAAAGGGAAGCCGACCAACTGCAGACACCGGCACCCCCCTCCTCATCGCGTTGTATACTTTCACCGCGCTGGCTCGGCCCCATCGATACCCTCTCCACTTAGCGTGCTCCTCGCCTCTTGTTTGAAGTTTAAAGTTTATTTCCTTTCTTCATTACAGAAAGAGGAAACAAGAGCTAAAGGCCATTTGGCCTGACAGGGCCTCTTGCTCCTTAGTGCGTTCGGCTTACATGGTGATCCAATGTACGAAAAAAGCAAATATAACAGGAAACAAGCACGTACGATGTAGAAAATACAAATAAACAAGATAATGTGTACATTATACAATGACTATGTGAAAAAGACATTTATGCTTCAATTTTTGTTTGTGCAATCACATTACCGCGCAGATTAAGGAATACATATATAGTGCATAAAAAAAATTTAGTGCGAGAGCAATTTATGTGTAAATAATTTGATAGTGTATGAGTAGGTTTTGTATACATTGCTTAAAATTAGGCGCACAGAGATAAATTTTTTGCTCAACAATGTTTAGTAGTCTTGGTATTTGATAGTTTATATCCTGACGTCCGTAGTTAGTACGCGTGAATGGTATTTTCTTGATTTGATAACGTAATGGGTATCGAAGAGAAGTGGGTATGCTGACAACATGAAGCCTGTGTTTTTTTATATGTAAGAGTAATCTATAATAAAATACTTCATTTGCTCGGATCAATAAATGTTTGCCGAAGAGATTGTGTGTGGGTAAGTCACGCGGCCTACCATGGTAGTTTTCAAAAATTCGGACTACTCGTTTTTGCAAGCTTAATAACTTATCATAGTTTTTTGTTGTAGTTGTTCCCCAGATCAAGACACAATAAGTTAGCTTCGAGTAAAAAAGGGCGTAGTATATTGCTTTCTTTAGCCATAAAGGTATTAGATCACCTATTTTATACATACAGCCTACTACTTTGCTAAGATCATTGCAAAGCTTATTGACATGATTGTCCCAGGAGAGGTTTTCTTGGAACCATACCACCAAAAGCTTTTGCGTTGTTTCTTGTTCTAGCCTCTTTGCTTGAAATAGAACAGTTATATTCAATTTATTACAACAGTCAATTTATTACATGAGAGAAACAGCTTTATGTATACAATGTTATTCGTTTTTAAAGCTAATAAAAGTGACTTCCTTTAAACGAGGAGAGCGTTGTGATCGGGCTGTTCATACGACGCTGCGGGTCACCGCCCGACGGTTACGTAAGTTTAACTTCAGGGGATTGGAATAGAACAGATGGGAATAGTTTTGCGTCATAGGGCCCATAAGGAGCGTGCTGCTTCTCAGTTTGCGTTGCCACGACTGTGCTGATGTCTGCGTCCTTCATATAAAGGTAAATAATTGCTAATAAAGTCCGTACGTATCTCGCAAAGGACCGGTGCTGATCGAAGGCGAACATTCAAAATAATAGGTTCCCGCTACTCCATTCGGGTGTTGTATTCACAATATTTAAACGAATGTTATTGTTTAGAGTTTCGCAGGTATGCTTAATTAGAGTGGCGTTCCGCATGAAATCTCGAAATATATGGATAGGTAGTGCTCAAATTTCAACATTTTATTGTTTACATTCTCGTAACTGAAATATCTGGAACTATTTATAAATACCTAGTAGTCTAGTAATATATTCGTTTTATTGGTCATGTGACGAACATGAGGCTTTTAGTACGTACTACTTTGTAGCAAGACGTATAGCGTTTCAAACCAGGCATATTTACTTCGCGAGAAAATCCTAAATTATTTTTTGTAACGTCGTTCGATTTTCAGTGCTTTCACTCCACCAGTTGGCTGTTTTCCGTACACCTATTTCTTAATTGCCTACTTTTCAGAAGTCCACCATCATCAAGCCCCTCAGATGCTCCTGGGCCCAATACGTGAAATTATTATTATAGTTATTATAAGTATTATCATTATTGCTGTGACTATTAAAATACTTACATCATTTTGTATGGTAATCTGCTAGCGGGTCCTTTTTTTCTCTTTTTCTTCTTTCTTAATTAACTATGCAACGTATTCAAGCGAATAAACTCGGCAGATGCAGTGGTATATGAGGTCGGCAAGAGTAATTATACCTTATTACTTACAGTATTCTCTATACTACGCGCATGTAACGCAGTCTGCCGAATCTACCACGTGCGCCAACCTATTATTAAGAAATTAGCGCACGGTTCGTTTCACGTGTGTCCGGCGTGAATCGCACTTTCTTACGCACACGGCGCATAAATCCCCAGGGCCGTTCATCGAGTCGCTTTCCAAGAGTGATAATTAGTGCGGTCCTTACGCCACCGAGCCTTGCGATTGCGATAGCCTTCTCGCCGTGACTCTGCTTTGCAATCGATTCGCTGTCCCGCTTCGTCTGCTATCCGAACAGCCGCACGCGGTCCTCGCACTTTTCCGCGTGTAGGCTAATTTTGGTTCCTTGAGGTGAGGGCAATCGAACACGTGCAAGGCTTCTTCATGGTTATTTATTTATTAGCTGTGAAATATGGGATGCGTGGCGACCTGAAAGGCAGGCTATCTAAAAATTCAGACAACGGCAACAAGGTAAAAAGAAGGAAGGGAAGTTACAGAACTCTGTCGAAACAAGTCCTAGCGAAATAATAAAACACTATCGAGTCCAGTCCATAATTAAAGAGGTAGAAAGAAAAAGAAACAAAGAAAGGGACAGAATTGGTATAAGAGTTGTGGGTTAATTTAAACGATATAAATTTTGAGAAGGGAAATTAAACGTACATATGATGTCATCAGAGACGTAAGCACCGAAAACTACATTCCGCGTGAAAAAAAAAAAAAAAAAAGAGGGAAATGAAGCCTTTGGCAGTTACAAACGCAAGGTAAGGGTAAACTGCCTGGTAAGGAAGCTCGTTGTCGCGTCGTTGTGGTGCTTTAGACCACAGAATTCGGTATATTATATTGAGATACGGCTCGCGAGAAGCAGCGTTGGAACGGGCACGGCAGTTAAGTGGGCCACGCGTGTCCCGAGCCCTTGAGTGATGAGGAATCACATCCTCATGCCTATTGCTGGCGAGAGGGGAGCAGTGAGGCGGTGCAGGTCCCCGAAAATTGCGAGTGAAATAAAGATACGCGTGAGAGAATCGCGCTCAACCGAGTTGACGTAGCCTAGTGCTCAATTTCGTGCAGTTCTTGCTCCCCCCCGCCCACTGCAACGAGACTACACGTAGCATTCTAGAGCTATGTGAGAACACGACAACGTGAAGCATAACTGTGAGTCGGCCTAGTTGTAACGGATTCATGTTTTAAAAACAACATTTTGTGCGCAAACAAACAGGGACGAAGAAGAGGAGCAACACAAAGACGAGCGCTTGCTCCTCTTCGTGTCCATGTTTGTTTTCGCACAAAAACTTTTTTAACAAATGAACGAGAACGTGAATTGAAGTGACATGCCCCGAAAGTAACGAACGGTGATTGAGCGGGTAGCAGGAGAAGCAGGGTCGAAAGAAATCACAGTAGAGTGCTTTAGCTAGTCGACAAAAACGTATTACCGTTTGCTCTACGTACTATGTTACCGCAGAGAGGTGTACGGCGGCAACAGAGCTGGCAACGGAATCTTGTGACGTAGAGTTTAACCAGAGAGCCCCCCAAAAGAAACGAAGACTGTCGTGACGTTCCATATTATGCTAGAATGCCGGTATGAAGCTTTCGTCGCGGCGTGATCGTTAACGTGCACACTTTTCATCATTTTTCTCCGATGAGAACACTAATGACAAAGAAAAAAATGTTCTAAATGCATTCTAGCTCGACGAAACATAACATGGCGTCGACGGCTGCAGTATTTCGGTAGTGCTTAAATGGTAAGATGCTCGTGGACAAAATGTAACTCTCCAGTAAGACATAAATTGTATACTGGCAGTCTCCGCTCCTTTCCTAAATGGTAGAACACAAGATCGACATTTTTTTTTTTTTTCGGACAGCGCGTCTAGCGCAGTTTTCATATGAATGTAGTCAACGATTCGACAGAGCTATTTGTGCTGGCAAAAATTTCTTTGTGGGGGCACAAACACGCCAACAAAGCTATTAGGCCATGCATCACGCTGCCTTTTTTGTAGTTCTCTATACGAAGTGCTTTCCTTTGAAATTTGTCAGTGGTCTGTACATACATTGTTAACAGGTGTCAAGCCTCCAGATGATCTATTTTTCAAGCAGCACAACGCTTTCATTACCTTGAGAAGGTTCATTACCTCCCCACAAACTAAATTGAATGAATGACATCTTTATTGGTAGGGCTAGCGCTTTTGCCTGTGTCGGGGAACTAGTAGAATTTAAGTATGGGAATGGGCGGAAAGAGATGGGTTGTGTAATAAAGAGCGCCAGGAAGATGGCGACTGAGAAAGGAAATGGATGCGATGGTCGCTGTCTTCAAACCAAAGTTTATTCAGAAGCACACACACTATATACTCGTCTTATCCAAGCAATCTTACCAAAGCAAACTAAAATGAAAAAAACAACAACTTAAAACGATGAAGACTAAAAACTTTGAATCACGTTTTAAAGTGTGGCGTTGTGCAGAGCCGGCGCACATTTGGGTAAACTAACAGAGAGCGATATCAACACTGACTTGATAAGGACAGCGGGAGAGTCTAAAACATTCATTGTCTTCTGTTTAGGAACGCCATCTCATTGTCTAAAAAGTGCACGAAAGGTGGGCACACGCACGTAGCGCCCTGCCTCTGAATGCAAGAAGTTTCAAATATCTCTCTAGCTAACTGGTCTTTGCGGCGAAAAAGAATTTACGTGCGCTCTATAATAGGCGTGAAGTTGAAGTTATAGAATAGCTTGCTGTTGTTATCATGCCAATATTGCTTTCTGTTAGTTTATCCTAAATCTGCGCGTAGGCTCTACAACGCGGGGTTAAAGAAAATCATAGTTTTCAGTTTGATTCCTCTTTGTTGTTTTTCTTTGTTGTTCTGACAAAATTGTTGGGATAAGACGAGTATATGCAATCTGTGCGTGCTTCCGAATAAACGTTGAAGTCAGCGCTTGTCATGTCCATTTCTTTTCTCAGTCCCCTTCTTTCTTCAGCTGTCATTATACAACTTTACCAACGCACCCAACTTGCCGTACTTGTAAGCGAGGTGTAAACGTATGATGGTCAGTCAGCTGTCCGCGTAGGCCTCAGGGTTTGAACAGCAAACCAGAGGCGTCAGCGAAGGCCCCAAGTGAGTCATACGGAGCACGCTTATGCAGCCGGCCCGCTGGTGGGATCCAGGCCTCCGTAATTCGGAATCGTCGTCCTGTCTGGGTATTTGCGACGTGCATAAAGCTTATCTCTTTTGTTCTCTCTTTTCTGAGCAGTGCATCGTTCTCGACCCGTGTTTCGTAGCTTACAGCAGACGGCAGTATAAAACGGCAATCAAGAAACTGCCGAGAGCGCGAGGCAACGCCGACAGTACCCCGCATTCAGGAACCTTCCTCCACCCAACACTACTCGGGCATGTTGATGGCAGCGCCACCCCTTGAGAAAAGTCGTCACTAGGTTACGTAGGCAATCCACAACAAGCCTTGAGAAGCATGGTGTCTTCTGCAGGGAAGATATTCAGTAAGAGTTCACCTAGTGGACTGTCAATTGCGGCCGTTCCTGATTGGCTAGGGATGTTCGTCTCCTTCTTGCTCGTGCAGCTGTATCCAATCAGCAGTGGCCGAAATGGATAGTCCACTAGGTGGACTCTTACAGAATGCCCTCCCCCAGTAGAGGGGCGGCACCGGGTTCAACTCAGTGGAGTGGAGGAAGAGCTTCGAGTCGACGATTGTTTGAGAATGCCAGGGGTATATAAGTCTTTCCACAGTGCTAGAATAACATCGAACTCCTAGAGTTTGCCAGCGGAGGTGTCACTAGGAACTAAGAAGCTGCTGGGCATGGTCGCATAAACGCATGGGCATCGCAGGGCAATAATTTTGTTGTCAGCGCGCTCTATTAGCTACAGAAGTGAGAAATAAGCCCGACCGGGAAAGAAAGCCAAACTAAGAGAGAAACGTGGTGGCGGTGGTCGTTCTGCTATGGACTGGGTTAAGGGTGCACGAGACGGGGATATAAAAGGCAAGCTGCGTCCCAGAAGGTGCCAGTAAGCCTTCAATTCAACGTCGATTTCCTCAGCGTGCATTCAGAGCTTACAATGAAGCCGCTCTATGGAGGAAATGGGCACCATTAATGCAGCTGCAGAAAGTAAATGCGAGCAAGGAGTTACATATTGATCCTAGCACCAGCCACACCATGCTGTACAAGCGCTAGACCGAAAGGGAGAAAAGCTGAACCAACTTTACAGCGAACTTTTGCGTTAAGTCGCCTATTGTTTCACTGAGAAAAGAGAGGACGGCTTAAACATCCGACGCTACTGCCATTATCGGGTCGAACATTTCATTGTGTGCTTCAATAAGGCGCCAAATGAGTTCTCTGCCAGCCGGCACCATTCCTGCATCAGCGTACAGATTGAAATGCGCCTCTTGTTACAAAATTCCCCCCCGAGTTCGCGAAATGTGGGCATACAATGAAACGCGGAGCTCTCCTTTCAGGGTATGCCTACTGGTGCCAGGTGTTCGTGGCCAGTGATTAGGTGTCAACAGGCGGGCCGAAGGGCGACCGGTAGGACTATGTGAAAATTTAGCCAGTGCTTAGAATTTTACGGTGTTGAACGTCCAATAAGTGCGGCACCACGCGAGTGCGACGAGTGTGCGAAACGGTAGATGAGTGATAACACGGCCAGGAATTCAACGTCAGAACAATAAGACCAGCGTTCAGTCTTTCAACAACGCAGCCAATCAATAATGCTTAACGCGGTTCAGAGAAGGCGGCAGCCAAGGGGGGGAGACGAGCATGGTGATGTCGCCGCCAAACAACCCAACCAAGGTGCTCTGGCTGCTATTTTATGAGCCTTTGTTTTAATTTACGCGTTTCGAGGCGCCAGTCGCCATTTTACTTTTACTACAGAGACGCTAAAAAGTTCTGGTTCTGGTCATGTTTCCGAAGTGACAACGTCAAGCCATAAAACACGTATTTTATTACAAGTAGCCGCTACGAAACGCGTCGTGGTTGGTGCACTATTTCTAAATTTCTCTTTTTGCGTAGACCCTGTGTTCGTGAAGCACTGCCCCTAAATCACTCGTGAACGATTCCTTGCTTTTGATTGGTTATTTTTGTATGTCCGGAAAGATAATAAAAAGCCTTTATAGAGCAAGCTATTTTCAACCATTCTTTGGCTCAGTGACCTTATCTTAAATAGTACGCTGCTGCAAAATGATATTAATCTGCGAGAGCCCTCTCTTTCCGTTTTTTTAGCTTAACACTAGAATCCAGTAACAATGGCTTACGCAAGTTAGAACATGGGGCATGCGGGAGACGAAAATTCAAGACGATGAGCAAAACAAAAGCAGCCTTGAAAAAGCCTTGAAAAAGGCCAGCCCATTCGTCTAAACGTTGGCTCCTGCTTTCACCTTGTTCTCGTTTTGCGCAGTGCTTTACACAACAAGTAACCCGCGTGCAACATATGATATTTACGGAAATTTTTAACCATTGAAATTACATTTTGACCCTCCGGGGTGTTTTTTAGCCTGCATGCAAATCTAAGTGCACGAGCATTTTGCGCATGCCACCGCCATCGATCGCAATGCGGCAGACACGACCGAGACACGGACCTGTGATCACGTGCTCAGCAGCCGAGCGCCATATTCACGGAGCTATCGAGGTGGAAATGATAAATATCGATAACAATTTCAGGCTTTCGCCTCAACGTAACGTTAAACGTATTTATTTTGTTTCGTTTCCCCTCGTTTTAAATATTAAAAAAAAAGTAAAAGCAATTAATTCTCGCGATAAAGGAAGCCATCTCAGCCGATATGTACGACAATTCTAGGATAGCGTTCGTGAGCAAACGTAAACACCTAATGTACGCAAACAGATAACGACGTCCTCACTGCGCATGCGGCGTACGACATTAGACAGCCTTATAGAGAAGCGTTTGCAACCAAAACGTAATCGCATTAGGTACGTAAGGAGACAGCGTTGTCTTCAATACGCGTTCTTCGTGCGGTATTGAGTTTCTGCGGTTCACGTACGTTGTGCTGACGTACGTTGCTTGACGAGTTTAACGTACGTCATGTTTACGTCGGATATGAAAGGACGTTGTACAACATGGCGGCCTCTCATGGCTCTCGATTCAGCGTGATTTCTTCTAATGGCTACACTCTCACTGTCCTTGATCGCCAATAACTATTGAAATGTGCCTTCGTTTCCTCATAACACATCTGAAACGTTATTTGTGTGCCTGCAGCGCGCACACTGAGATCATTCGACGGTTATGTGGTCTGCATGCCCAACAAGACGCGTCAGCATAGAAATGACAAGATGGTTGGTAATCGATTGTCTTGGTTTGGCTTTGTTTGGCATTTTACTACGTGGCTCCGCGGTGGCGACGAAAGCATAAGATTTTTGTGCATGCTCTGTGCTTGCTTCTGTTGTGAGACCTCTTGTTGTTTCTTGAGCCTTTGAATAGTAGGACGGAAGTGACAGGAATATCATCGATTAGAATTTTTTTCCCGTTTTCGTATGTGCATGTCCTTATCGGGAGTATTTGGTTTAGCAGGACAGTCAGATGTGAGTCCTTTCGTTACACGTGTTTCAACACGTGTGACCGTGTGGGACGTTACGCCTTTTTAGTCTTCAAATATTAGGTTGGAAGTGGCAAGGAAATTCGCCATTAGTGTTATATTGTGTGCGTAGTTGTACCGGGAATATTGCTTTTGCAGGGTAGTCAGAGTGTGGCCGCGTGTTTCAAAAGTTGCGAACGTTTGTTATGGCTTATTTTGTTGTAGCGCAAGCTGAAGAAGGACAACAGAAAGGTACATCTGACACATACAGCGCTATGCGTGTAGCATAAACATAAGCAAATGCTTCAAACCATGTGAAACATGTGCAAAACAATATATAGAAGCCTGAATTGGACCAGGTTCGTTGCTATGGAATTCATGAGATGCGCTAGAGTCTTTTCCTTTTGTTCGTGTGGCTGTTCGCCTACCACACAAAATGACAAAACTATTTTGAATAAAATTTATATGAAAAAACAGTACTGATCTTCGGAACAAATGCAATGTGGTTTCGGTTTTCTACCACGAGAGTATGGGTTGGAAACCTCGCTGTAACTCCCGATCTAATGAGCATAGGAAGATAATTTGTTTCGCAACACGTTTCTGAATGTTTGGGTATATGAAAAAAAATTTATCCTAAGCAAAAAAAATTTTATGTGGCCTCCCACTTTACAGGACACTGAATGCATTTTTTTTTATTCAACTGTTTTCAATGACTTCAAGGAGGTGCACGAACCCACCTTGATGAGACGCGCAGCGTAACGCCCCGCTAAGGTGCTTGCGTTTGATGTACGCAAGGCGGCAGTGCTATTTTAAAGCTGACTATTGGGTTTCCTAGGTCTACGTACACTATAGGAAAGCATATTAGACAGTTTTAGTACTGCGTCATGACGATACGTACGCAGCACGCAAGTGCTTTGCGGAACGTAGGAGCGCCTGTCGCGTTAGGGCTTTTAGTACTGCGAAATGCCTACGTACGTAAGCGGGCGAGCCTTAGACGCCAGGCGCGTCGGAGCGCATTGGCCGCGTCCGCCAGTACGTCGAAACCGTCGGCCGAACTAGACGCTGTTGATCTCGCTAACGTGATGTAACGTGTGGGCGTGTTCCCGCTTCGTCGAACTATATTTAGGCCTTTGAGATGCTCTACCTTTAATAAGGATGAGATACACGAATCATATCGAGAAAAATAAAAACCGAGTACTTACTTTCTGAGGCTGGCATGGTCATTGGCGACGAACTGCGCCAAAAGCAGGTCGAGCCTCTCGCGCAAACACACTGAACGTTTTCTCAAAAACAAAGTTCCTATTTTTGCTATGCATTCCCACCGTGCAGGATCGCGGCATGGCTTCTGCGCGTTCACTTCACGCCGCGAAGCCAAATCGTAGGCCTTTGAAAAGTACAGCCTTCCGCTGGTCGCCTTTGACGCTGAGAAAGACTTTTGTCTCGCGCTCTCCGGAACAAATAAGAACCACGAGAGCAGAAGGCAAGGCTCCCTATATAATCGGATGCGTGCGTACGCAGCAGCCGCGTACGCATCACGTACCGTTCGTGTTGCGTTCTGCGCATGCGCACTTTGCAGAACGTAACGATCTTACGTACGCAACGCCGTTGCGCACGCTACGTACGCAGTACTAAAACTGTCTATTATATGTCGAGTCTAACGTACGTAATGTTTACGTACGCTAAGACAGCGTCGTCGAACATGGCGGCACCCATATGTCCACGCTTCAGCGTGATCGAGAGGGATCGAGAGAGAGAGAGAGAAAGGTTAAATAAAATTTATGGAGGATGCGACAGAACCTGGTTGGCCACGCTGCACTGGATGGCAGGAAAAGGGGAGGGAAAGATTTAGGCAATAAGACAAAGTCCGCTGTGGATATGGCGGACATTGTAACTGCTTTCTGCTCTATATAGTATGCCACAAACTGTTACTCAAACCTGTAGCCTTGAAAAGCGCAGCAGCGCTTTTGTGGCCTCTTCTCGCTGCGATATGCGAGGCCTTGCTGCGAAGATCTTCTTCAAGGTGAATGGTTTTCGGCACAATAGAGAGCTGTGCAGCGGTCATGTCTTTTATTTTCAAAGGATGGGCAGCTGCTTCAGCGTGAACGCTCGTGATGGCTCCACTCTCGCTATCGTTCATTTACAGCAACCATTGAAATGAGCATTCGCTTCCTCTAAATTCTCCTGAAACCTTAGTTATAAACACATAGCGCCTCCTCTTTCTCAGATCGTTCAGCGATTCCGACGTCCATAGGCCTAATGCGACGCGATCGACACAGAAACAACAGCGCGGTTGCAAATGAATTGTCTTGTCTTGGACACGTTTGGCACGAGGCACTTGACGGCGCCCTGTCTTCTAACGTCTTTTTTGCGTTTGCGTTCCCGTGCGTTAACCGAAAAGTGTTGAAGGGATGTGCGTCGTAACTTCCTGAAAAGATGCTTGCCTTCCGATATCCGTAAGGCAGCAGCTAAAACTGTCGTCTCACGTGCGACGTCGTCCGCTAATAAAAAGTGTTGTCAAAGCCAGCCGCATTTGAGGCTTCCGCCTTAGCGTAAAATTGTCCTAGCCGCTTTGCGTTCGCTATCGCTGATCGCCAGCCAATGTTAAAATGAGATTTTATTTCCTCTAAACTCGCTTGTAAGTCCAGTTCATGACGTCATTCCACGTTTCTCCATGGGGACTGCAGGCCCCACGAAACCCGTTGGTATCGAAAAAAAAAAAAAAGAAAACCGGACAGTCTGCTAATGAATTGCCCTCACTTGGAATTGTGTGACGCCAAGCACCAGGTAACGTCCTGCCTTCTAACGTCTTTATGTTTGAAAGGCCGCAAGTTAAAGTAAATGTATCATAGGGACGCGTACCGTAACATTCCGTAAAGGTTCTCGCTTCAGTTTTGGCAAAAAACAAACAAACAAGAGTTTTATTTAAGGCTATACACGTATACGGTGCCAAATGCTATTCTAAAGCTGCCTATTAGCGAATGATTTAGCTTCAACATGGGTAACAGAAGCTTGGTACTTAGGTCTAACTTTAGCATACATGCTAACTTGCTTCTTCATTTACATATTATGTACCAAAAAACGCAAATATGTTACTCGGAAACTGGAGCACAAGCCCCTCTTCCGGTGTTTCTATCATTCATAGTACGGCGCACCCGATTCCTTGCAACGCCATCCAGATAGCGCTCGGCTCCACGCATCCTAGGGGGCCTCAATGTCCTCCTCGCCTGCTGCTCCGGCGGGTGAGGAGGACATTTAGGCACCCTACGCATCCGCGGCACACGAAAGAGGCCACGTTTCTACCAGAAATCTCGCCTTCGTGCATTGCGTTCGCTGCGAGCGTTTCGCGTTAAACATTACGGTTACATAAGCTGCAGTTGCCGGGAAGCGTGAGAAGCAGTCAGGAATCTTTGAATGCTATCGCGTTGCACTCTTAAAGGCGAAGCTAAAGCGTCCTCCTAATTTTTGTGAGACCTACCCGCTCATCTTTCGCAGCGTTCTCATTAAATGTGAGTCGGAGTACAATCGCTATGAGAGGTCAGTTTCTCTTTCACTCCTTCGCAATGATATTTGAAATGAGCGAAGCTGTCTTTTCGTTCGCTTTCGAGTTTACTTTTTGTCTTTATTCGAGAACCTGTAAGTGGATGTGCTGTTTCGATCCATACTTTTTACTACGTCATAGCGTTTTAGGCGAAATATGGCTAAAGGAGAGCCAACACGCATTTCTGCGTGAATGTTCCTAGTTGTACTATGACCTTGTTTGGTTCCTTTTGTTTGTTCTGTTTTTGTGTGTGTGTGGTGTACGTGATGATCGATTTTAACGAGATGTTTGTGTCTTGCGTAGCAAAACCATATTCGTTATTCTTTTATTGACTTTTTTACACTTCGGCTCCGCCTCAGGTGCAACAAGAACAATTCGAAATCTCGTGTAAAACCATTTCAGTAGGGTAAACACCCGCACGTAAAACCACTAGAATGAACAGATAACGCCGTGCCCATAACGCCCATGCTGGTTGAACAGCGACGCTACTGTCTATGGGAGCAGAAAGTTTGGCTGTTCAACCCGCATGGGCGTTATGGGCACAGCGTTATCTGCTCATTCTAGTGGTTTTACGTGAGGGTGTTTACCCTACTGAAATGGTTTGACACAGTAAAGAGTTGGGACACACGCCCTTGACGTCTCCTAGCCTGAAACACTGATGGCATTGAAGGGCTTCTGGATGAATGGTCGAACCGGATGTCGGAAATGTCCGACTTTAACGTGGGATGGGATACAATCCCCCTTGAAAATTACTTTTACGCAGCACGTATTCCCAAGGCGGCGCACTTGCGTAATGATCGTGCCTTCGTATGCCGGCTTGATGAGGCTAGGTAAGTCATTATTGGGAATGGAAATGTCAATGTCGTCGCCGGGCGGATCGTCGATATCGGCGTACAAAATCAATCCATGACCTTAGGGCAGCCAGGAGGATTCAAAAGAAGATTCAGCGTCGTATGGATAGATTAGCGTCGGAACGTTGGGCAACGTTTTGCCAGACACTCGACCCCCGCTAGCCACTGTCTCACATTTGGAAAACGGTGCGAGGTCTGCGTTGCCTTCCGGAACAGCGTTTTCCATTCAAGGCGCTAGCGCTTTTCCAAGGGCGGCAAGACATCGATGTCGCACAGGACCTTTGTGCGCGGATCGCAGACCAAGCGACTCGTCCAGATCCTCCAGCCCGAGCTGACGTCCCCCATTCCCGTGATTGCCGCATGGACCTTCCTTTTACAATGGAGGAGCTCGAGGCGGCACTAGCTCTCTGCAGGCGCTCATCATCTCCGGGTCCAGATGGTATATCATACCGGGCCTTGGGCTATCTCGGAGAGTCCGCCCAGATAGAATTGTTGAGCCTTTACAACTCCTCATGGCAGGAGGGAAATGTTCCTGACGAATGGAAAGTAAGCTGCCTGGTGCCACTCTTAAAGCAGGGCAAATCCCCCTTAGAACTCACCTCTTACCGCCCAATAGCGCTGGCCAGCTGTGTAGGAAAGATAATGGAACGGATGATCCTTGGCCGCCTGGAATGGTACCTTGAATTTTACAAGATATATCCGATTTTTATGGCTGGTTTCCGACGTGACCGCTCTTCCATCGACAGTGTAGTTGATCTCGTTTCATATGTCCAGCACGAAAGGTCCCGCAAGCGTTTATCTGCAGCTTTATTCTTAGATGTGAAAGGGGCATACGATAACGTATTACATGAGGCCATTCTCGACGCTCTTGCGACGGTTGGCCTAGGTGGTCGAGTTTTTTTTGTGGATTGCAAGTTACCTATCTGCAAGATCATTCTATGTGTTAACTGACGATGGCCCAACTACGCGACGCTATACCAGCAGGGGCGTTCCTCAAGGCGGTGCTCTCAGCCCGACGCTATTCAACCTCGCTCTTGTTGGACTTGCTGAATACTTGCCAACTACCATCAAAATTTTAATATACGCTGACGACATCTGTGTCTGGACTTCGGCAGTCACACGTCCTCAGATATGTGCGCGACTTCAAAGAGCCGCCACTTTGACAGCGAACTACTTGTGTAAACAGGGTCTCAGCATATCACCAGAAAAATGCGCACTAGTAGCATTTACTCGCAAACCGATGACGCCTTATGTCATCTCAATCAATGGGCGGACCATTTCCTATGTACGAACCCACAGATTCCTTGGCGTAATTATTGACCGAGACCTCTGTTGGAGCCCGCACGTGGCCTACATGAAACGGCGCCTGACAGCAACTTCCCAGTTGTTCAAATACTTGACAGGGAAGACGGGGGGGATGTCAGTAGACGTAATGCTTAAACTCTACAGAGCTCTCTTTCTCGGTTTTTTAAGATACAGTCTACCTGTACTGAACAACACCTGCAAGACAAATATTCGTGTTCTGCAGGCAGTACAAGCTCAAGCACTCAGAGTCTGCCTTGGTTTGTCCAGATGCACGTCAACAGAGCCAACTCTTGCGATTGCTCGGGACCATCCAATGCGAACTCACATTACTGTGGAAGCCCTGAGAACGCACATCAGACATTTTGCACGTGCCCCCTATCACCACCTTGCAGCACTACCTTCAGACAGGCACCAATCATCATTCTCTAAAACTATCATCAAGTGCAACGACAAACTTCCCTCTGGCTTCACCGCTGCATCTAAACCATCGATACCCCCTTGGTGTCTTATCAGCCCCACAGTACATCTCAGTGTACCAGGAATCGGGAAAAAGTCTGAACTGTCGTCGCCTGTGCAGAAACAACTGTCTCTGCTTCTTCTGCACGAGAGGTACGCGGACAGTGAATACATTTATACTGATGGTTCCACAAACATCCAGTGTTCGTCCGGTGCTGTGGTTGTCCCAGCAAAAGCTATTACCATCAGCTTTAGGACTGACCACCCGACAACATCGACATCTGCTGAACTAGCTGCACTTCGCGCTGCACTCCGTTTCGTCAGTCGGGAGCCACCTCGAAAATGGTCCATCTTCAGCGACTCAAAGGCAGCAGCCCTACAATCTGTACTATCAGCTCTGCGTCGCGGGCCATTCGAACAGCTCGTATTCGATATTAGATGCCTACTCCATACATCACAGGAGAAAGGACACCACGTGACGTTTCAGTGGCTGCCAAGTCACTGCGGCGTCACTGGAAACGCAGACGCCGATAATGCCGCTCGGGCAGCTCTTGAAGACGCACAAGAAGAGGCCATACCGCTTTCACGATCCGACGCAGCTAGCAGACTTCGAGTGTTTGCACAGGAGATCACGCTCTCTTTATGGTGCACACCAAACAGCCAGACCAACCAGAGTAACCGTCAATACCACCTGCACTCTTTGATGCATCTCTATATGCCAACTGGACTCCGCCGAAGAGAGGCGACTCTGCTTTATCGCTTATGGCTAGGGGTGGCTTTCACGAAATCTTACTCATTCCGCATTGGAATGGCCGACAACGCTCTCTGCAATGCCTGTCTTTGCGAGGAGACGCTGGAACACGTTCTGTGTGACTGTCCGGAATATAATGTTCAGCGACAGTCGCTGGCATATGTTCTCGCGCACCTTGACACTAGACCATTGTCCCTCGACACGATTTTCACATGCCGCCAACAGAAGATATCGCAAGTGAAGGCGACGAAGGGACTACTTCGGTTTTTGAAAGAGACGAGACTGGACAAGCGGCTGTGACAGTGATATCACGTACCATGCCAGATTGATGGACTCTAACGGACGATGTGTGTGTGCTGTGCTATGTGCTTTCTCTCTCTCTCCCCCTTCCCCATCTTTCATCGCCCCATCCCTCTCCCATGTGTAGGGTAGCAAACCGGTTACGCTAAACTGGTTAACCTCCCTGCCTTTCCTTCTCCACTTTTTCCTTCCTTCCTTTTACACGAGATTTCGAATTGTTCTTGCTCTCTTCTGAGATGGAGTCGAAGTCTTAAAAAATTAATAAAGAAATGACGAATATGATTTCGCTGCGCAAGACACAAACATCTCGTTAAAATCGATCATCACGTACACCCACAGACAAAAGAAAAAGACAGTAGAAACAAAACGAACCAAACAAGATCATAGTACAACCAGCAACATTCACGCAGAAATGCATGTTGGGAAAAAGTTGAACGATGAGATAATGAGAAGTTCCTGAGCTGTCACAATGATTTGTGTCAGTATAGTTTAAAATCTAGTTTCCCATGTAGTGCCGACTGCGCGCATGGTGTGCGTCCAACGTCACTCCACATCCCTCCCCCTCTCCCCCGGCACTGTGATGCCATTTGGGTAAATGCACCCACAAGAATGATTAAACGCACCTATATATTATTAAAAGAGAGGCGGAAGCGACGTGTTCCGTACCTATGTAAGATCACCGCACAAGTCCCTGCCTTTACGATATATTTGTTTCCTCAATGTGATACGTCGAGCACTCTTATTTTTTTTCATGCTTTACTTGCCACAATAAAGGAAAGGGAACATGCGCCAGTCTTTAGTGCTGTCGTGAATGTGTATTTCGCTTTTGTCGACCAGCTTGCATGCCCCGAGAGCAGTGTCTAAAATTTTACTTGCGTGAAAAAAGAAAATGACTCTACAAATGAACGTTCTAGATATCGTACACTTTTGCATTTGCTACCCGCATATACAGAGCCTCGAAGATTCTTTTGAGCTTGTTCTCACGAGCGTAGACATTCGGGGGAATCGGTGAAAAAAGAAGATACCGCAGGCTTCAGCGATTCTTTCGCCTCTGACAGCATTTACTGCGTCAGCACCATTCTCCCACCGTGAAGAACGCCATCTGCTTTGTTTGCTTGTTTTCTTGTTTGTTTGCCCTCTGTTATTGGCTCTTACCCTCTGGGTCGTACTGGCGAGAATGCGGATGGAATTAGAAGATTCCCGTTGTCGGCTTTTTAGAGCGCAGCTCTTTGGCGTCCGTTCCTGGGTTTCGCGTCGTCGTCGGCGTTGTCGTCGGCCTCGTAACCAGCTCCGCCCCCCTTTCATCCCCCCAGCGCTAGCAGCGACCGACTGATACCGCTGGATGCCGCTGACGCCGCTAGAGAGTCAAGATAACGTGACTGCATAGAACACCGTCGCCGCCATGCAGAAAGAGGAGGAAAGGGTCCCCCCCCCCTGTTCTTGTGTGGCGGATAGGGTGCTCTTCAGTTGCCGACGCGCCGGTTATTTCACGTAGGCCCCGGCACGTCGACGAATACGTGACCACCTTCCCACGGCTAGACCTGGTTCTTAGCGCTGCGGAAGCGAGGGTATCATATTGTTTGTGTCGGCATCGGCGGCGTTGTCCCTGAAACCAACTCCGCAGCTGGGGTTGACTCACTATCGGCGTCAGCGGCATCAGTCAGTCGCTGCTATCTCTTCCCTCCTCCCTTTATCGTGTTGTCCGCTTGCTGCGCGCGCTTCTGCCCCCATCGTTTGCCGCTGGGTGTACACGCCGCCCCCCTCCCCCCTCTTCCTGCGAGTCTCCGGTTGTCAAAGCGCCGGCTCGAACTTAATTCCTTTCTTCGCTCCTCCTCCAATGCAACCCCTGTGTGGTGGCAATCAGAGAGCCAGATCGGTGGCGGCGGATCTGTATATGTGCACCGCCCGAGCCGAAATTGCCGCTGCCGTTCGCCCTGTGCGGTGGCAATCAGAGAGCCAGATCGGTGGCGGCGGATCTGTATATGTGCACCGCCCGAGCCGAAATTACCGCTGCCGTTCGCCACTGCGAAATTATCTGCCAGTTCTTTCTGAGCCATGAGCGAGACGACCGATGGAAGTCCTCCGTCTGCTGCTGCTGCTGCTAAACGAGCTGCCAGAGCAGAGGCCCAGCGCCGTCGCCGTCAGAATCCAGAGGTGCGTGCCGCCGAAGCAGAAGCTTACCGTCGCCGCCGTCGAGATGATCCAGGAGTACGCGTCGCCGAAGCAGAGGCTAAGCGCCGCCGCCGAGAAGACCCTGCCGTTCGCGCCGCCGAAGCGGAGGCTCATCGCCGCCGTCGAGAGCAACCAGCAGTAAGCGAGGCTGAAGCAGAAGCACAAAGCTTCCTTCATGACTGTCAAGAACTGTTAGTGGAGTCTTTGTTAAAGGAATACGTGTGAAAAATAAAAAAAAATTCTATGATAGCGCATACATGTGTTGCTCGATTTCTTTGCCTCAATCTATCGAAAAGGTGAAACAGCTTATTTGCTGCGCTCAAATTTCGCATTAGGAAGTAACGTAATCGTCGGTAATTTTTTTTCTCAAGTAATGAGGTTTGCCAACTACAGGTAAGTGGACAAGAACACAGCGGTTATAACGAGTTTTCTAGGAGGGAAGAGTGCGGTTGTATAAGAGTTTACTAACTTAACGTATGAAACTGAAGAAAAATGTATTATAACGTTTCAAACAGTAACATAATTATTTGACATTGCAAAAGAACATGGTGCAAAAGTTTCGGCTAGTGTTCTTTTAAATTTTATTTTGGGAGGGGACGTGATTGTTACGTCATGGCCACAATTAGTACATGACCGGGGTAGTTGGAGAACAATGGGAGAGGTATTTGCCCTGCAGTGGGCCTAACCAGGCTGCTGATGATGATTATGTGATTCTACAGTTCGCTATTTAGGATAGGGCGTGGGAGGCGCGCAACCTTGAAGGTAATATCCGTCAGGTGCAAAGCTTCCCCGAGCCGAATTGGCTGATGGCTCTATGTGCGCTCTCTTTAAAGGCGAAAGCCTTTCTAGGGTCATGGGGAAGATTGTGTCAGCAGACCTGACCACCGGGTGTCCGCCGAAGCGCCATCACGCCATATGAAGACAGATTAAAGACAGATTACAGGATGAAATATGATTGATAGTGACAGTTAGTGAATGATAACGATATAATAGAGATAGGTAGAGGTTTATAATGACTAGTAATGACGAATAATGACTACTAATGACTTGTAATGACTATTGACCCCGAAATGACCAATATGTCTAACGACGGCTTGTAATGAGCACAATTGATTAGAAATGACAAGAAATGTCTAGTAATGAGTAGTAATGACTAAAATGACTACTAGTGACTTGAAATTATGGGGTTTTACGTGCCAAAACCAGTGTATGATTATTAGGCGTGCCATACTAATGACTTGTAATGACTACGAAATGACCAATATGTCTAACGACGGCTTGTAATGACCATAATTGATTACAACTTTCTAAATATGCTAACTAGTAAGCAGTAAAAACTAAAAATGACTGAAATGACTTGTAATGATTAGTAACGACATGAAATGACGAATATGTCCAACTTGTAGTGACTACAATGGATTAGAAATGACTAGAAATGCTTAGTAATGACCAGTAATGACTAATAATAAGTGAAATGACTTGTATTGACTACTAATGACTACGAATTGACCAATATGTGTAACAACTTGTTACGACTACAATTCATTAGAAATGGCTAAAAATGCTTAGTAATGACCAGTAATGACTAATAATGACTGAAATGAGTTGTAAGGACAACTGATGGCTACGACATGACCGACATGTTTAATGACGGCTTGTAATTACCAGAATTGATTACAAATGACTAAACATGCTTAGTAGTGAGCAGTAATTTCTAATAATTACTGAAATTACTTGTAATGACTGGTAATGATTATGAAATAACCAATATGTCTAACGACAACTTGTAACGACTACACTTTTTTCGTAATACAAGAGAAATAGTCAAAGATAACAAGTAAACAGAAATAGGTAACAGAACCGGTAAAATAAGAGGGAAACAGAAGCAGGTAAAGAGAGATAAGTAAAGAGAAAGAGGCAAACATAAGAAGGAAAAGATGTAAAACAAAGAAAGAAACGTAAGGAACGAAGAAAGAAGAAACCGGTGAAGAGAAGAAGGAAAGAGAAAGACAAAGAAGAAAGAGAGGAAATAAAACGAGAAAGAGAAAGAGGCAAAGAGAAAGAGGCGAATGATAAGAGGAGAAAGCGTAGGCTTTCGCCCTTCACCTCTTAAGAGAGATCTTAAGAGATCCTGTAATTTTTGGTGAGCCTAGTGCTGGAAGTTGCGTAATGTGGAGTGCTAGAGACGCGTTCTAAGGGAGAGGCAGCAGGATCGATCGCGCCCCCTCTGTTTACGCCCTTCATCACGCCAGCGTGCAACAGTGAGTGTTCGCGGTCATAGAGTGAGATCTGTAGATGTTTACCCCTGCTAATTTAGTTAGCGTGAAAATGGTTTCTGAAATTTACACGGCCCGTAAAACTACGAATCTTACTTCGTGCAGTCGTCTCATACATTTCTATTCCTATCAGTAGTTCGCCTTAGAGGTGAAACTGCGACTTTCTGTTTGAGGACAGCGGCACACAGTAGATCGCGTAGAACTTGAGCGGAATAACGACTCTATGAAATAGCGTCTAGGAAACTCAATCTCCATGACCAGCAAGGAAACTTAAGCTAGTTGGTTAGGCATTAGCAATAGTAATTCAGCGTGGTAGACGTGGACGAAAGAACGAGATCAGACGTACCGGCGATGACTGACTACCTGAGGTAATTTGCTTACCCATGCGCATGCGTAAGTACGACCGTGCAATGAAACAACGTTTCCTTTGCATCGTGATACATAAGTATACGCACGTGTGCGCAAATCAAGGGAAGCAGTTAGTGAGCGCCGGTATATTTCTTATGTCGCTTTTCGCGCACTTGGAGGTTATAACCATTGTTAAGCCGAGTGGGCGAGCTCTGCGCGTCATCCTACATCCCTAATTGCGTTTTGGTTTTCTTTTCAATCGAAGAATAGATGACCAATCGGCAAGATTATTGAACCGTAACTTCCTCGTTTCGATCACTTGGAAGACGTCCCTAACGAGCGACTTTGAGCGGAGAGATGTAAGCCTCCTATAGTAGACACGACTTGATCTCCAGAAGTGTAAGAACTCCATCTTTTTTTTAGTGGTAGGTTACTTCTTGCTCTTTTTTTTTTCTTACGACAGCTCTTCTCATTAGAAACTCAATTTGCAAAATCAGCGAGTAATTTGGCGCGTCTGCAGCGTCAGGAGAGCAATACGAGAGAAAAACAAAAGCTCGGCCAACGGAGATCGAAGGAACAACTGATCAAGTAACGAATATCGTCTTTGGCATTTCAGAAACTGCAAGTGTGCACGTAAAGACATTTCCGCGTCGTTCTAAACGTGGGCCCCGAAGAGGCCGTAATGAGCCTTTCTCGAATAGATCCGGCGGAACGCTCAGAAGCTTATCGTGATTGACCTCGTCTCGGCTGCCCGCGATTCACGGATTCCGTTTGGCCTCATCAGCGGCTCTCAGCAGAGTATCCAGATCTCATTAGGAAAGATCCCTCGCAATCCACGTCTGCATAAAAGTGATTGCGCCGATTTTTGAATAGCGGAAGCTGAGAAAAAGAGACGATGGAAAGCGCTTTATGAAGTAGGTCACCTTGGTTGGCTCTTTTACTTCGTTTGCGCCCATGAAAAAAAAAAGAAGAGAAAAAGAAGAAAACACGCGCCCTGCCCCGAAAGCAGTTCAAAGCGATGCAGCGAGTACTCGAAGCGCTGTTAGTTAGTTGGTTTGTTCGGTGGTTGGCTAGGCACGGATACAGCCGTATATAGGCACGCTTGCAGCACTAAGTCGTTACAAGACAGCGAACTATTCTCAGTAATTTCGTCGTGATCTTCTGGTCGTCTAATGAGTTTTAATGCAAGGCGTTACCTGTCATCTTGCTGCATTGATCGTCGCGGCTCCGTGGCTATGACGGGCCACTGTTGAGCACGAGGTCGCGAAGTTGATACCCGGCCGCGGCGGCGAAATTCAAGAAAGCAGCGTCCTTAGAGCAGCGTGGTTGGAGCTTCATTGTGCATGTTTCACTATTCCTAAATCGTTCTCAAGCAAAGAGAGTCTTAAAAGGTTTTCTTTAGAGGGGCAAAAAAGGGAGATCAGCAAATGAGGAATCAGACATCATTGTGTGGCATTCGCAACCTCCCACAGTGGCTCAGCGCGTATGCCGTTGCACTGCTGAGCTCGAGGTCACGGGTTCGACCCCGATCGCGGGGAGCCCATCCCAGAGGGGGGGGGGGGGGGCGAAATGCAGGAACGCTCGTGTACCGTGCTTGGGTGTGTGTGTCTTAAAGAACCGTACTTGGTAAAAATGGTTCCTGAGCCTTTTATCACGGCAACCCCGTAGTAGCCCAGAGTGCTCTTATGGGTAATTAAATAAAGAATACAAAAATTGTCCTGCTGCAGGACTAAAACGCAGGACCTCCAGCCCGTTAGCATAACAATAGCGCCAGGGAGGCACGGACAAGCGGAACAACCGCAATTAATTGCAGTTATGCGCGTTCAAAGAGATTTGTTGCCTTCTGTATTTTAAACAAGGAAGCATGCATTCGTTTCAAATTGATGCGAATGAACAGCTAACGAAGGAAGCCGCAAGGACGCCTGAAGGCACAAGCACCGATATCAGGCAAATTCGCGTACTAACCATCATTTTCATGGTGGCTCGACGATCGCAGCGCCGGAGTTCCCCCCATTAACTATCGTAGAAAGCTCCATGCTCGTCGCATTCTTGACAGGGAGGTTGCCAGCGCAGAATGTTCAAGAGTGGAAATGCATGTCAGATAGAGAGATGAAGTATATTTTTTTGTAGATGACATGAGCCCCAGAGAGCGAACTTTTTTTAATGGCTGCCGGCGTGCTTATAGGCAGTTTTGAATGGTTTACTGCAGTGTTGCTTCATGTTGCTAAAGACCTTGCTTGATCGTTTTTAGTTTTTGTTTCTTCTCGATAACTTGTCTGGCGCAAAAAACATCAGTCTGCTTTTACTTTCATCAGCGCCTTTCAGCCTCAATTTACAGCGTGCTGAATTTTCTTGCGCAATCACAAGAAAGCCTGTGTCTTCGCGAAAAAACTTGCTTGCCGCCAACTTCGATATTGGACTCTTTAAGCAGAGAACATTGAAGCTAGCGCTGGCGGTTGCAAAAAGGAGTTCGATTTTAACAAGCCCCTTAAATAAGGAAAAAGAAAATGAAGAAAGAAACGGAGAAATGGTTTACAAACGCGAGTAAAACTTGGTGGCGGTATGGAACGCTGTTAAGTCTAGATGTTCCAAAAAACGAAAAAGCCCATTCAGATGTTTGTCAAAGAAACAATAAAGTTTGGGGATACTCATGCCTTCACTGAGTATTGTAAGGCGAGGGGGGAGGCATGGAACAGTAAGTAGTACAGATTAACATTGAGAACTTTCTTCATAGTGTTTGTCACTGTTCGGATGAAGGCAACCAGACGGCGCCTTGCATTATCGAGGCCCTACAAGGTAAGGTACTCCAAATTCGCATGCATCATTTCTACGCCTTGTTGCTGGGCATGGGAATGCACTCCGAAGATCTTGTTCTTTCATGCGAACGAATACTTTAATTTGCTAGCTCCTTTGTATATACTTATACAGATTTCAAGAAATACTGGTTACGCATATTAAGAATATTTGTTTTCTTCTTCAAAATTCTACGCGCTGTTGCAAAGAGCGGGAAGCGTCTTGCAGCGAATGTGTAAAAGATTCACTCGAGCGTATCATCGATCGAGCTCAGTGAAACTGCGCCAGAAGATAATCGAATTCTACAGCCGGGATAAGGAGAATGAGTATGTTTCGCGCCTAAATGGAGCTGCCTCTTACATTCCGTCTGTTCTCTATATGATTGATCACAAGTAAAGCGCAAGAAAGACGAGGCTTACGCTAAGTGAATTAGGTAAACAATGAAGAAGCGGTAAGGGCAAGGAAAACAAGATGGTACGCTGGACAAATTGTCAAGAATACGAAGACGCGAGACGGACAAAGACGGACCACATGTCAGCTCACCGTTGACAAAGATGAGTAACCGATACAGTAAAGAACAAAGTATAACGTAAGAACCCCAGCTTAAACATTCCTTTGTGGAGATTAAAACTGCCGCGACTACCAGAAAACAAAAAAAAAGGTGACAAAGGAAGATGAACCACTGAAAAACGAGGGGGAATATGAAAAGTGACGCGAAGATGCAACAAAAGCTGAAATTACCAGTAGCCAGAGATGAAGTATGAAATGAACTGGGGGTCCTCGTAAGCGCTTAAAAATGCTACTTTGACCATGGTCCGTTAATGGCCTTGAAAGAAGAGCTTTCAGGGCAGTGAGCTACTTTTCTATGAGTGACACAATATTATGCAACCACTTTCCTTTGTTTCAGATGTACCATTTTTCTTTCTTCCTTTCATTCTTGTATGTGTGAACGTTAGCGCGCGCTGAAGAGTCGTTTGTATTCTCATTAGTTATTCGTTTATGTCAAAGCAAATTTTATTGCGATAGCAATTATATGGGCACCCCAGGCGCATTTATCCCGTCGTCGTCGTCGGGATGTTCCGTATAAAGTTCAAGCTCAATAAAATTGTTTCCGCGCGCCGTGTGCTTTAAGTGCGAGTGAAAGTGTGCGAGGGTGAGCGGGCGATCGCGGCTCAACAGCGCCCACGTAAGCGAGGAAAGCGGGGAGAAAGTGCGTCGCCTTGCGTCGCGTGCAAGGATCGTGGAGAGGGTATAGGAATAGGGGGGGAGGGGAATCCCTCTTCGGTAGGCCCGGGTGGCCATGCACGCCCGCCCGGGCCGCTATATATTGAAATCCATCTGCGACGGGGACAGAGTTCGCCGCGCGCTGTGTTTACGCGGCTTACTTCGCGTTGATGCGGGAATGAGCACGAATTCGCTCGCTGCTGATGCCGTGCTTCCTCACTCTATCGTTTTGACAGCGAGTTTCCGGGGTCACCCAGTGAGGTGTCTTCATGTTTGCTCGTGCGCGCATGAAACCGTGCTTGTTAATTTAGTTACTACCTTACGTTTACATGTTCGTACGGCTGATAAATCTACTGTCCTTACTCCGTACAGCTAGCTACCTACTAATTTGCTATCACAATCAATTCTCCGCCTTTTGGGCAAAACCGCGACTTCTCTCTCTCTCTTTAAATATATATATATATATATATATATATATATATATATATATATACTTGCACATAGAAGTGAAATAATGTAGGCGGAGGCGTTCCGATTCCAACCTCTCTCGTTAAAGCCTTTAACTCTACCCTACCTCTGTATTCTTGGCATTCGAGCGACTTCGGGAAGATGCATATTGGCAGTAGCAGCGCACCACGAAAGGACGTACACGCAAGGCCTCGATACCCACAGCGTAACGTTGACGACACGGGTGCAGTAGACGTTTCTACGGCACGATGCCTTATGCATGCAGGAAAATCCAACAAGCGCTGCCGGGCCGAATTTTAATCTATTTTGTGCTTTTTTTTTGTTCCAGTCCTGTTCTCGCCGACTGAAAGCTTTTCGCACCTCTACGGGGCGATCTCGCGTTCCGCTTTTACCATATATAAAACCTCTCATAACGTATATCTAAAACAAAAAAAAAAACTACATTAAAGGACGTAGATGCATAGCAAATTCAGCCAACATTGTGTAGTCTTGGGAATGATGCGCGTGCGTCATCGTGAGTAAAACGGAATAAAATAAGGGAAGACAGCACCTATGTTGATTGCTCTAGATGAGTGAGCGTTTAGAAAACTCGTAAAGGGAGACAAATAGAAGCACCACAACACTACGCGGACTTGCGTATTATTCCTTCTAAATTATGGGGTTTTACCTGCCAAAACCACTTTCTGATTATGAGGTACGCCGTAGTGGAGGACTCCGGAAATTTCGGCCACCTGGGGTTGTTTAACGTGCACCTAAATCCAAGCACACCGGTGTTTTCGCATTTCGCCCCCATCGAAATGCGGCCGCTGTGGCCGGGATTCGATCCCGCGACCTCGTGCTCAGCAGCCCAACACCATAGCCACTGAGCAGCCGCGGCGGGTTATTATTCCTTCTAAACAGCACTTTATACATTTTTCGGCATAAAGAGATGACTTGCTAGGGCCGAAGCTGGAGGCCTAGCTTCCAGTCCTTGTGTGTTCATTTATTGTTCATTTTTTCCTTGGAATTGGCTCACTGATTTGTGCTTAACTACAAAACTTGAACGATGTACAGCTATTCTTCTTGATTGACAAATTGAGAATTTTTTTACGAAATCTGCTTTATTGCCGGAACGCTTCTCACATCACCTCATATTTTGGTGTTTTCATCATTGAACCATTTATACTTTGTGGAATAGTCAGCGACACAATAGTTGCTAACATTTCAAATTTCATCGAAATAAGTCACTCGCTCACTGCCGTCGTTACATTTTATGGTTATACTGTAACGCCCGTGTAACATAGTGACAGTAATATGATTCCTTAGAATTCCCGCATTAAAAATTTGTGCCATGTAAGAGAAGTGCAAGAAAAACAATGTGACGTTACGTTTCCGTTTATTCTCAGACGAAGCCAATCTCGCCGAATCAAGACGTTGCTATAAATCAGCAATGGTGCCGTTGGGGCATCTACTTAACGGGAACCTTCCAATGACGAGGAGACATCGTCGCTCAGCAGTACTATTAAATTTGTTTATTTTATTATTGCTTGTGTCAAAATTTTGGTCCCGATTCAAATATGTGTCAATGTTCGGTGTCTCTAAGCAGTTGCTTTTGTCCGCCTATGGTTCCTATACGCACGCCATATTCTTACTGGCAGGAAGCAGCTAAAGCTACGAATAACTTTAGTAGCCCAGTTGAAAAAGACAACAGGAATTCCTGTCGCAACTACAGAAGTTTCTGTCGCGACTACAGAAATTTCTGTTGTACGACAAAAGTTCCTGACGTTTCTGTAGTTGCGACAGACAATTGTGACGTTACGACAGAAATTCTGATGTCGCAACGGAAACATCCTGTAGCGAAGACCAAGAGATCTGAAGTCGCAACAGAAATGGTCTGTCACGACAACAAGAGTTCTGAAGTCGTGACAACAGCTTTCTTTCGTGACAGTGATTCTGACGTTACGACAGAAATCCTGTCGTCCCAAGAGAAAGATTCTAACGCGACGACGAAGAGTTCTGAAGTCGCAACAGAAACGTTCTGTCGCGACAACAAGAGTTTGTGAAGTCACACCAAGAACTTTCTATAGCAACAGCGATTCTGACATCGCAACAGGAACTCTCTGTAGGGACTACACATTTTCTGTTGTGGCGTTAGAAATGTGCCACTTTCTGTCGCAGCGACATAAGTTCTCCGTCGCGACGCTTTAAAATTGTATGTCAGTTTCGCATCGGTGGTGTACACTCTACTTTTATCTTGTGCGGTATTCAATCGTGCTTCTCTGAAGCTGGCAATGCTGATAGCACGGACACCGGTATTAAAGTTGACGCGGCCAATTGTTATAATTGCGCCATGACGACAAGGCACCAGCAACGCCCTACCGGCCTCCTCAAAGTTGGGCGCTGATCAAAATCATACCATCTGCGGTAATGGCTGCGTATCCGTTTTATTTTATTTGGTAAGATGTGGCGCACAGGCCGGTGGACTTACATGTGCCGTTACACCGACAAAATAGGTAATTTCCCAGAAATACTGCATAAGATTTTGCGAAGCGGAAAAGAGGTTTTCGATTGTTCCACAAAGCTGCGTGAAAAGCTGTCTCACTGGGGTCTCATTGCTCTGGTACAGCGCTGCTGCGAGAAGCCAGTATGCTGTCAGAATGAACACTCATCCATGAATGTTAATGTAGCATAACGTTTACGTTTTCAGCGCACGATAAGGGACGACAGACCGAAGTACTACGCAGACACATCGCTGTGTCCGCGTCGTATTTCTGTCTCGTCCCTTTTCGTGCGCTAAAAACGTAAAAGTTATGGAATACCAACATGCCCAAACTTACGCTCTTTGATGTTTATGTAGCTATTTTGCATTAACACACGAATTATATGCGCGCTCAAAAGTGTAAGGAGCGAGAGACAATTGTCGAAATTAGCAGTAACAACCCTAACAGTGTCCCGATCACCGTTGTCTATTTCTGAATTTCTTATTCAATATGGATATCGTACAGCAAAATCGATGTTCTAGCGTTCCACGATGTACCTGTCGATGGTAACATTTTTGCTTTTATAGAGATGCGTGAGTTGAAGCGGTGGAGTAAAAGCGCATCTTGAATCTTAAAATACAGATGTAAACAGCAACGCAAACAGAGATTCTTACTGTTGACATAGCCAAAATGTACACTGAGAGACATGTGCTCGGCTCGGGATCCTCAGGTCCCAAGTTTGAATCCCCGGGCAGGAAGTATCATTTTTTTTGTTTTATGTTTTACTTTCTTGTACTAATAAATTTACATAGCCTTAAAGAGGTATCTGTCAATTTTGAATTAAATATTGATCGAGAACTACAGAACTTTCGACTACAGGACGTCACACTACAGACAACAGAACGTCGGACAACAGAACGACAGACAACAGAACGACAGAAACAACGTCTCAAAATACGGCAGACTGAAATTTCCTGTTGTGTTTTTCAAATGGGAGCTTATTACTGGCAACGGGATACGGAATAGTGCTTGGCTATAACGGCTAGTTGTTGTTACAGTCATAGCTGTCAGGCTTATCGTAATAAGTGCGCCAACCAAATGCAGTTTGCTGTCGACAGACCCTGCTAGATACCATTGCATGTATGTATGTATGTATGTATGTATGTATGTATGTATGTATGTATGTATGTATGTATGTATGTATGTATGTATGTATGTATGTATGTATGTATGTATGTATGTATGTATGTATGTATGTATGTATGTATGTATGTATGTATGTATGTATGTATGTATGTATGTATGCATGTATGTATGTATGTATGTATGTATGTATGTATGCAAACGCCTATGTATTGTGCGTTCGTGCAAGAAAGATTTCCTACAGTGATTGCGAAAACCATTACGAGGAGCGGTCACGACGGTCACGGGCTCATTTCAATCGCACTTCGTTTCTCATCATTTCGTTCCGGTTAAATATATCGTTTTTCTTTTCCTTAGATAACTATAGATTTACCGTTCCAACGCACAACGCACGAAACTACGTTGTTCAGGCGGCCACTAGTTGAGCCACAACATACGAGGGAAATTAAGCAGAGAAAACCCCATTGGGTTACATGTATAACGCCCAGTGTACAGCGACGTGGCAGAAGAGAGCAATTGAGGCACCGTGACCAGATGAGGCAAGATGGCGCTTAATGCTTTCGAGGCCATTAGGGTGCTTCAAAAGAACACGCGCACATTTAGGGTAGGAATCAGGGCTAGGATCTGCAGCAGAAAGAAAAGAACGACAAAAGAAAGTTCTAAATTTGGGTGGGAAGCACAAAATTACGTGGAAGTAC
The DNA here is from genome assembly GCF_023375885.2 of Dermacentor andersoni. NCBI lineage: Eukaryota > Metazoa > Arthropoda > Arachnida > Ixodida > Ixodidae > Dermacentor > Dermacentor andersoni. The sequence continues at coordinate 108,061,314 of NC_092820.1, read as the reverse complement.
CCTGGAAATTAGCTACAGCCTGTGTGTTCTCTTGCTAAACAAAATTCTGAGAGCTAGCACGGTAATATTCACTACTTGGCTGACAAGATATTTGACTGTAATGGTGGGAAACCTTTCGCTTCATTCTCCAAGACCCCTCTGTGGACTCGTCAACATCACTACTTGTTGACTGCATACAAATCGTGCTCAATGAAGCTACGACCACCAGCTGGGTAGACGTAGATAGACCGGCACCGAATGTCGGCCTGCTCAACTTATGGGCTGCTCGCAGACAAGCTGAGCTGGCAGCGTCCTGAGACCCCACTTCTGCACAAGCACGTGCAATACCAAATTTTCTTACTGCTAAGGCCTGCAGATATGAACGCGACCTGTCGCGGTGGCAATGACATACGCGGTGTGAGCGGTTTTCATCCAAGACATCGAATGCTTCTCTCTGGCAAACGTACCGTGCCATGGAACATGGTTGCCGCCGTCCAGACGCGGCGGCAACTGCCTGCATCGCTGCTGACTTATCGCCGGATGATTTCGCCAGAGAAGCAGCCCGGAAGTTTTTCCCTCAGTACGACGTGTTGCCTCAAACAACCAATGGTGCTTCCTTGGCCGGCATTCCGCACATGTCGACAAGCTACCATTTACAGCAGACGCTGAAGGAATTGCAAGTGCTTTCACCATGTCGGGGTTGCTTGCAGCGATAGATGGTGACAGTCGAAAGACAGCGCCTGGTCCAAACTCTATTACTTATGAGGTCTACAAGAACCTCAGCTGCGCGGTGCTGCCTCAACTCCTCGACACCATTAACAAGATATGGCTAGATGGCATTGTCACTCCGCGCTGTAAATCGGCTATTGCGACCCTGATTTCGAAACAAGGCAAGCCACCGACCCACTTTGGCAACTTCCTACCCATTTCCCTATAACATCAACAATCTGCAAGCTTGCTGGGAAAATGCTAGTCACACGGCTGTCGTGGTGGCTAGAGCACCACGGTTTCTACCACCCTGCTCAAATTGGCTTCCTTCCATCTATAGGTGCTGTAGATGGGCTGGCTGTCTTGTGTTCCTCAGTTTTATCATCAACTCGCAGCCACATTGTCCGTACTGTCGTCGCTATGGACGTCAAAAAGGCGTACGATAACATCAGTCATGATGCCATCTTGGCTTCGATTGGCATGCTGCATTTTCCCCCTAGAGTACGGAATTTTCCCAAATCTTTCTTTGAAGACCGACACTTTGCAGTCCGTCTCAGTGGTGACGCCTCCGGCACATTTGTACCTCTTCGCGGCGTATGCCAGGGTGCTAAAGCCGACATCCACCATCTGCTGTGGGTTTTCCCTGCGTTGAAACCGACGAGGCTCCGGCACCTCGCAGCAGCGGGACGTTCGCAACATAATCCTAGCCACTATACTGCTTGGACGCAGGCATCACATTATCGATCCCTCCGGGACTTTATTAGATCCGCAAATATTTTTTCATTCATTTAATCATCGTTATTCACCCGCATCCCGTACCGCTGTATGTCCTGAGGTATTAACTTTCGCATTAAAAAGAAATATAATTTTTTCCCCATAGGCTTGCGGTGTGATAAAAAGGAATGGAGCGAACTCAATCTGTCCTTAAGCACATCGCGCGTAAGAAAGATTGCTGGAATTGATAGGCGTGCCTAATTCATTTTTACAACCTAAATAACATAAAAAGAATAAAAATTTACTTTTTCACATTTTAAAGGTACAAACCATGCCTTTTTCTACTCGCATGACAATATTCTAACGAGTTTACATATAGCGAACATTTTCATCAGGGAAAAGTTGAAATCAATCGAATTAATTACCTGGATACTACTCAGGTAAATGCAACACCACTACACAGGGCGTATACCGTGAATAGCAAGGTGCCTGTATAACGCGGCCTTGCGTAAAGTGCATATGGCGCCTGTAAAATTCATATCCTCGATGCCATCTGCATACACAACTAAGGTAAAAAAAAAGGACCCGAAGCCAGCGTGGGTGTTATCATTACCAACCGCGAAAGAGTATAGACCAGCATTTCCAGTGCCTGAAGGCGGCTGCGATAATTGTTGTTATGATGATGATATTAGAGTGAACCCTGCCTGGGGTTGGCGGCAATGACTCGGGCGACAACGGGCCACAACGCATGTTGTAGTTGTCGGCATGTGTGATGCCTAGTTACGAAAGCGCTGCAGTCATTTTGTCCTCTCCAGAGGTTGGCAAATGTATCTTTAACGGGATCACATTTCCGATGACGGTAGTATACCACGGAGGTAATTGAGGGAGAGCACCCTACAATGCCATCTGCTTCACTGCAGTTGCAATGTCGTACAGATGGTCAAGCATTTTTAGGCGAGATCTGCGTATTCATGCCCGTTCTGGGGGCTTGAGACAGTTTCTAAAAAGGACTGCACAAGACCTAGTACGGTACACGTTTTTCTTTTTTTTTTATGTCGAATAGCGTGTTTGCTCCGCGTGCTACCTTGCCAATTTGGGCTGTATTTTTACTATGTTTTGTGAATGCAAGATACGACACAGGTTATTAGTGAGATTTACTGTCAGCAATGCAGTGAGGTGATTTTCTGTTATTTTTTGCTTCATGGCAGTCGCAGGGAAAGGTGTAGCGAGTTTGTGTCGACGTAGGTTTCGCAAGCTTACGTGTTAGACACGAAGTATGAGCAGCGTAGCCCATATAAGTTCTTGTAACAACGACAACTAACGCACTCAGAAACATAACAAATCACTGTGCCAGAGCAGTGTGCGCAAGGTAGAAGCATCACATTTTAAATAGCGCCTGCGCCTAGTTACCTTTGCCTTACATTGTTTTTTCTCGTCGTAGTCAATAAAGAGAACGCGAAAATTTGCGTGTCTATGTACGACATCGCTGAAGGGGGCACCTGCTCTTTCAGGTACGGCTGAACATGCTTATCGCACAGCTCAGTGTGAGCGTCGCACAGTTCTAGCAGTTCGAGCACGTCGACATTGGTGCGAAAAAAAAAAAAAGAAATCCCAGGACCAAATTAAGGAGTGACTCGTGGGCAACCCTGTTTCTGTGCACGCTAGTCATATGCTGCTTTCTCTTTTCGCGGTCACGAGGTGTCGATTGCGGCTCACTCGTGGGCGTGAAAAAAACCACAGGACGCGAAAACCGTATGTATAAAGTTCCGTTCAGTTTCGCTTAATTGCCGTAACAGAACAATCGTTGCACTAGTTACTAAGGCGACGCGTGCCCGATCGTTTTCTGCTCACCTTTTCTTTCGTATGCCCTGTATCTTATCTCTGTATCATATCTGGAGCAGCGCGGGCTTCGGACCTACGGCTCGTGTGGCGTGACCGATATCTGTGTCACACAGGCGACGTGGAGGTGAGGGAACACACCCCGTCTCCGCTTTTGTGTATACGTACACACGGCTGTTCAATAAGCGGGGGTTCACTTCTGCTCCCCTTGCTTGGAGCATCGGGTCACGTCTCGTCTGCGGTGCAGCACGATACATAGCCAAAACGTAGTTTTTGGCACGGGATGACGTGCGGCCTTTCCGGCGGGGAAAAAACAATCAAGAACGGAGCAGACTCGGAATAAAGACGCCGAGCAGCCATAAACGACACTGTTGTCTTAAGCACGCAGCGTATAGGAGGCAAGTCGCACACTGATCGTGTAGTTTACTGCAGCAGAACGAACCCGGGTAAACATCCTGGACACGAAGTGTTTTCTGTGTAATGCCAATATCGATTCCTGTTTCTCCGGTGCCAGGCAAAACTATTGCGGCAAGTACGCACCGCACAAGTTTCACGTGTCTCCTGGTACGCAGCAGAGCTGTAGCATGAGCTGCGTTCTCTTTCGCTGGTTGTTAGGCAAGCCAACCACGGCACAGTGCCCACGGGCGGATAACTTTTGTTGTTACATCCCGGTTCTCAGAATACGCAGGAAAACAAACAGCTGAGCAGGTCCAGTAAGAACAGTTCTAAAATAACGCCGCAACAAGCGAACGTGCTCCGCAAGCACAGCCATTTTCTACCGCCTGCCGCATGCCCCTTCAGAAGGGAGCACCTGGGGAGGTATTCTGTAAGTGTCCAACTAGTGGACATGTCCATTTCGTCTGCTGTTGAAGTTTTGATTGGCTGGGCTGCTCTGCGCGTACGCAGCAGTGACGTGCCAATGCCAATCAGCACTTCAACAGCAGACGAAATGGACATGTTCACTAGGCGGACTCTTACAGAACACCTCTCCTGGTGTCCAGAGATGCGACGTGACTGGCACACTCGCGCTATAAGGCAATAAAAACACTGGTATATAGGATGCGTTCAATCGTCTTAATATGCACCTGGGCCAAGGTTGGATGGCAGCGAATAGGAAGTGCCGGGCCGCCGCATTTCTGCCGCGGCTATATCTGATTACGGGGAAGTTAACGTGATACAGGTACATTTTTAAACAGCGAAGTTGCCCTCGTCAAGAAAGTTTGCGAAAAGAGGGCGACTAAACGCAAAGGAACAGTGCATTTTATGCAGTAATGTTCGCTTTAACGAGTTGCAGACTTCGTTCAAAGGATACAAGCACAGTCTACATTATGTGTAAGAGAAGTTGCAAAAGGTGAAAGAAGATAATCAAAGGCCAGCGAAAGAGAAAACAAACATGAGAGCTAGACGACATATATGGAAGGAGAAAGAAACTACGAGATGAAACTACGAGTGACGAGAAACTACGAGTGACGCTCGAAAGAAGGTTCAAAAGGAAGCGCGAAGCCAGTTGTTATGTGCACTCTATGTCACCTACATGTGCACTCAAGTGTACACTCAGGTAACACATGGTGCACATCCAGTTAACATCCTGCCGTAAACATGAAGGACACATCCTAGAGGCATTATAAAGGTTACTTCCTCGAGGTATACGTTAGGATGACTAAACACGTTGTACACACAAAGTTGGCGTCCCGGAGGTCACACAAAGGACAAGGAATCATAAAGGTCACATAGGGCACAAGAAGGAAACATAAAGGAAACATAAAGGCAATGGCCATTTTCATAGGGGCAGCACGTTTTGAAATATATCAAGGTGGCCAAAATTACAGTTGTTTAGACTTTGCATTCTGTGGAGAGGAGAGCCTCTGCTGGAAGAAGCAGGAACGTAGAAGGGTCGACGTTAGCTTACCCGCCGTGGTTGCTCAGTGGCTATGGTGTTGGGCTGATGAGCACGAGGTCGCGGGATCGAATCCCGGCCACGGCTGCACCATTTCGATTGGGGCGAAATGCTAAAATAACTGTGCACTTAGATCTAGGTGCACATTAAAGAACCCCAGGTAGTGAAAATTTCCGGAGTCCTCCACTACGGCGTCCTTCATTATCAAAAGTCGTTTTGGCATGCAAATCCCTATAATTTCATTTTAATTTTTCGATGTTAGTTTGTAGTCCTTTGCGGAAACCGTAGTGAAACAGAAGCTAATAGATCGGGGCACATAAAAATTTCGTCGTCGATACTGCACAAAAATGACCTCCGTACGACTACGTTTGCAGCTAAATGATGGAAGTGTAGAATCCTTATTCGGATTTAAAAAGTTGTTGACCAGTGAGGTCAGGAAACGATGTCGATATACGTATACTCATGAACGTTTTCCACAGAAGTTCGATAATTATGCTATTCGAATTGCCTGAGCCATTCCGAACCAGGGAGGCATAGCCTAGTAATAAGAGACAGAGGGAAATCAACAATTTGAAGGAGGGAAGCGCTGTACGGAAATCTCTTGTAAGTGCGCAGACTAAACCAAGCGCCCACAGGCATCGTGACGCTAGGCGCTTAGTGTGGGCGAAGCTTAACGTACTATCAAAAAGATTATCAGGATAGCCTATGATGGACGTGCTAATGACGGTAATAATAATATACTAATAATGCCTGTATTAATAATTAACGATGTGCAGCTATAACTGCGAGGCAGCCGGCTGTGTCAATGAAGTTCCAGATTACTTTAAACAGTGGGATTATTACAGACGACCGATAACATTCATATGTCTTAAACAATATTCCACTAGAATTTGGCAACTTATAGAGATACTTGCCTAGGTCTGCACATCACCCCTAACTTTTCATGGGCTGTCCATATGTACCTACAGTATACGTAATTAGGAATGCGAGCCGCATGCTAGGCTACATGTATCGTAATATTTTAACTATAGCGCTTCACCTCAAAACTGCTTTTTTATAAGACACCAGCAGTAGGGCGCAACTACCTCATTTCTCAACCATAGTATACACCCACAGTGCACTCGTCCAGGCGTTTCTAGCAAAATATGCCAGTGACGAGGCTGACTCGTCCCAGGATTTCATTTCGTCTACTGACTGCCACAGACCAGATGCAGTCGTTTCATCGTTTTGACGCGAACGCTGCGTAAACAAATGACACCAGCTTCCAAAAAAAAAGGGGGAGAACGCTTAAGCTTTGCCTTTGAGAGTGGAATGCGAGAGCATGCAAAGATCCCTGACTGCTTCTCATGCTTCACGGCAACTGCCGCTTACGTAATAGTAATATTTACTAGGACACGCTGGCGGCGAATCGTATGCATAAAGGCGAGCACCATCTGGAGATGTTGCAAGGAACCGGGCACGCGGCTTTAAGGTCTTTTAATTTTGCCCACCAGCGGAGGCCATGCCGCTGTATAAATGGTAGCAAGACTGGAAAACGGGATGTGCGTTTTGAGTTACTGCGTAACCGAATTATGTTTTCTCCTATATTCAAATTACAGTCCGACGCTATCATGTCTGTAGGTTGCGTGCAAATCGTACGCTACAATTTTTCTGACGTCTTTTTACATTGAGAAATTCAATTCTTTCAGTAACTTCCTTGCGCTACATGGAGGGCCTGCGTGGTTTGGTGTGCGTGGTTCCAAATGATTGTTGCCGAAACGACATCCCAAGCTGGACGCCGACGCCAGATTTTGTGCGACACGGGTCCCTTAACGCTGTCAGGTCAAAGACTGGTTTCTTGAGGGCGTGATTGATGGAAACGCAGTGGAAATGTGGTGCTTCCGGGTTTTCAGAAGGGTAGCATGGAGGGAGGCGGCTGCAGCGACATTGGCTGCCTTTGTCAGTGCTATAATGGCGGTGTTATTGAACGTTTCTTGACCTGAAGTGAACAATTAGAGCTGGAAAACTCCAGTCAGCTGTATTTGAAGCCTCATCTTAGTATCGATGTTTGCGAGCAAGATTTAGAGCACATGTTGACCTCCGTCGCGTGAACGTGGTTCGACAAACACACAACGATTACTCGTTCAGCGAATTCTTTTTTTTTTAAAGCGAAGCTTTTTGTTCCTCATTGATTCGTCCGCGAGCGCCTAAAACGCACTGCAGGAAAGCCAACTTACAAATCTGCGTAGAATGCTACAGTTTACATTCGCAGTACCGCGACGCTACAAACACAGCAAGAGTGGCGCATGCGCACAAAGTTCACTGGAGGTGCAAGTTGCGTCTGCTAGGCATGACACCACCCCTGTCGCGATGAACTGAGCTTCCCTGCTTATCGGAGAGAGCAAGTGAACGTGAACACGTGCTCGTCTTAGCATCTGGGAAAATAAATCAAAGCCCTTTCTCACAGAAAGATGGTTGAACGCCACGCTACCCAGACGAAATGTCTATATCAACCCCCCCCCCCCCCCCCCCCCCCCATTGCATTACGCGCTTCACGCAATGCATTCCCGGCCTTCACCACGGGTTAGGCCGCGGGAGCACCGCACGGCAAAAGAAGAGGCTGCCGTATGCGAACGTAAGCGCGAGTGCGATCGTGCCCGTAAGGCCGATCCCGTGTATCGGCAACGGCATGCAGAAGCCATGTGGGAGACGCTTGAGCACTGGAGGTGCCTACTGGTCTTGTGATCGTCAGCGTGTGCACCAGACCGAACACGTCTCATTGTGACGCGGAAACGTTCCTCGCAGAAACGATGAAGACCTTAAAGCCACATAGTACGCCGATCCTTGTGTGCGGTGACATTAACATCAATGTGGCGAAAGATCACGGCAGATGGATCGAGAGTTTCATGCTAAATCGCTACTCGCTGAAACCGAAGGCGCTACATATACCCACGACGCAACACCGTTCCTGCACTGATCTCACGTTTGCAAGCAGGCTGAGTCACGTTACGATGGCAGAGCTTCTGACCGTCTACCACAGTTATCACAAGGCATTACTGTGCAAGTGTAGAGCCATCCATGCAAGTGTGAGTGCGTGCGTGTAATCAACGGGTACTTGAACTAAAATAAAGGCTATGCAACTTAACGAAATGTGCCTTCATTGAACTTCAACGTTCAAAAAATACAATCCTAAACAAGCAATGAACTCACATATGGGTAGCATCGAGTCGCTCAGCATTTCTTGGTTTAGTTGCGTGGTCGTAGGCTTCGGACTTTGACTTTGATTCAGTTTGCATTGGGGAAAACCCTCGCGTTCAACCTTCTTTCTTTAAGAAAGGGCTTCGTTTTTTTCACCGTGCCCCGAATAAGGCGTCCCATGGAGGACAGCAAAAGCACGCTTGAATTCTGTTACAAAAAATATCAAGCTACCTACAGACAGCGTCTGCGGTCTTGCTTATCTGCAACTCAGCAGCACAAAACAAAAATATCGGCAGTAGAGTACAACAGAAAATGAAAAATGATAGGCGGATATCACATAATGAACGCTGTTCATCATACAAGGTGTCCACGTAACTTGAGATAAGTATTAAAAATACGTAAATGCCACGTAGCTGGACGGAACCAAGGTAAAGTTGTTTGCCGTCGCTTGAAAATACTCAGATTGTCATTTTTTTTTCATTCCGCCTAATTAGATAATTAGTCTTAATAATTAACCAATTTCTAAAATGTTATATTTGGATGAAAAGTGTCGATGAGAAAATTGTAGAGCAACATGAAAAACTTTCGATACAGCTTTCTGTTGCTCCATACGTGCTACATAAAAGTGTTTTTCCGAGCGTGAAAGAAGCCCGTGAATCACGCAAAGTGCCGCGAGCTTCTTGTCGAGCGGCCAGTCACGTTGCAATTTCGCGCGTAGTCGCCGGCTTCTTTCACGCTCGTAAAAACACTTTTATACAACGCGTATCGAGCAACAGAAAGCTGTATCGGGAGTTTTTCATGCTACCCTACAATTTTCTCATTAACACTTGTGATCTAATTATAATAAATTAGAACTTGAATAAATAACGATGTCTAATTATTTAATTAGGGATAATGAAAGAAAATTACGAGCATCTCTAAGCGACGGCAAACAACACTACGTACGTTTTGTACAGCTACGTGGCATTCCCATATTTTTCATGCTTGGCTCAAATTACGTTGGACACGCTGTATATCAGCCAGGAAACATTTAGCACATTTTCATGGCTTCTTTAAAGAGAGTAAATTCGGGGTTCGGGAAGGATTAAAGTACCATTTTTAAGGATCAGCGCGAGTACCTCGATAACAACGGAAAACTGGAATGCAGAATGTCAAGACAAGAATGGCCTTGATAAAAATGCAGCTGGTGGTGGTGACAAGCGGCTTGTGGAAGCTTCTCACCTTGCCACGAAGCAAAATAAATTAGTAAATAGAGCCAATAGAGCACGCTTTTCTACGAAGTAGACAGCAAATGAGAAAAACGAAGTCCTGCATTCATTCGAGAATGACCCTTGGTAATCTCTAGCTCGGATCTTAGCAAGACCAGCGCCAAGTATGTTTTTGTTTTGATCTCGCTCTCTTTATTCCTTCACCATCTCACGTGCAACAGCAGGCCAGGCCTGTCGCTAGGCTAATCGCTCCAGGTATCAATAAAGTTCCGCCCTCTCAATCTTCAGGCTCCTTAACCACTCCGAATGAACGACCCCGAACACCTGGGCCTGTATTCACAAAACAATCTTACGCAAATAATGTTCGTAGGAGAAAATTTCAGCCAATCCTCATTTTGGACATATTATTAGTGAAAGCGGCGGGCTGATGGCAAAGAGCACTTAAGAATGATATGCTTTGTCAATATGCCACATGCCTCGGTGTAAGGTTCCTTGATAAAGGAATAGCTTTCGTGTACAATCGTCGATAAAATGAAACCTTTATGCGCGTACGTCTACTGCTGTGATCATTTGTGCAAACACTACAACTAAAGAGAGGTATACGCTGAGAGATGCTTCGTCTTGATGCGAACTGTTTTGAAAAATGCAGCGGTGTTCGTTTGAGTAAGCGGCGCGCCATTACATCGCGCTTGAGCGGATGAGTACGAGTTCTTTTGTCTGAACCCGTGGCCACTCCCATTGCTGGCGGAGCGCGAAACTTTGAACAAAGAGCCATGAATTAATTGAGGGAGCTCAGAGAAAAGTTCCTTCTTCACATGCCATGCGTATTATCATATTCTTTTGTGCCAATGCGCACGCTTGAGAACAGTTTATATATTCTTGGAATGAATCTCTTGCTTCTTTTTTTCACTGACGCATTCATTGAGCGCTGGCCTCATAAGGAAGGACAGTCTATGGTAATCCCTGCGAGAAGTGCTTGTGGAGAGGGCGCTTTTTGGACCTACAATACGTTCAAATTGTCCTCGAGCAAAGATTCTACAAAAGATGTCGGGTAGCCGACCGGGCTCAGTCCTGCTTAACCTCCCTGTTTTTCATTTATCATTCTCTCTCTCTCTTTGTGCCCGTACTAACTTTGCATTGAAAAATGCGTTCACATAGAACTGCAAATGTTAAGGCGTTTGAGGAGCTATATTGCAGGACTGCGTTATGCCCTAGAACGAATTATATTGCGTTTGCTAGAAAAGCGATGGGATGTTACGCTAAGCGCGCCGTACGCACTCTGGCGCTGGTAGCCTAAATTAAAGCTAAGATTCATGTGCATGATGTGAACATTAATCGCAAGTCGTGTGCGTGCAAGGAAACGGAAAATAAGGAATGTGCAGTCATGACCGGGCTGCCTTGGTGTAGTTAAATTACTATATTTTAACGCGATAGCGTTAAGGAGCTCGTGTAGCAGAAAAGGCGGTGTTGTCGGTGTCGGCGTCGGCGGCGTTGGCCGAGAGCGAAAAATCCTAGAAGGCAATTCGTAAATAAAAACAACTTGCAAGATGGGCTGCGTAGGAATCGAACCAGGATCTCCGGAGTGAGATGCGGAGACGCTACCACTCAGCCATGAGTTCGGTCGTTCAAAGTGCGACAAAAACGCCTCTTGTGAATGCGGTGTTGCCTTACAAACGTGCCGTAGAAAGCTATACTGCTGTGTATATCGGTAATTATGAGCATATAAATTACAGAAGTCGCAGTTAAACGCGTAGCGAAGTACGTTTTCGCTACATTTCTTCTGCGCTTTCCTCACACGCAGAGGCATCTTGCGGCAAACACAGAAGACCCCCTGCTCTCAATGTACGGCGTTGCCCCCACAGGTGGCGCGCCACGCGCGCATTGGGGCTGTGCGGGGACCGGTGCGAGGCGCGTCGCGGCCCCGACTCCCTCTCCCCTGACGACGCTTCGCCGTGCTCCCTCACGGGTTGCAGAATCAAGCGTCCTTCCTTTCTTTAGACCACTATCTGTCTACCTCTCTGCCCGTGCCGATCACGACGTTTGGCTGGCGTAGATCGTTTCCCCCTCCGAGAAACCGAGTTCTTTGGTTCGTTCCGCTTGCTCAGGCGCACGTTTCGTTGCCGCGCCGAACGCTGCGTTGCTCGACGCTCACCGCGTGATTGGTGGGTGCAAAGTCCGATGCGGGGCGCCTCGTAAGTGATTGCTGCGCCGTAGCGCATTGTCTTACACCCCCTGGCGGGTCGACGGGAACGCTGTTGCGTTGCACTCTTGAAGGCGAAGCTTAAAGGCTAAACCCCATTAGCGCGATTTTGTGCGCGACAGCGACGAGCGACGGGTTCGCGCGACGGATCGGGCCGTCGCTTGAACAGATCGCTCGGTCTTGTCGCGCGATCGCTCGGTTTTGCAAATCTAGAATTCGTCGCTCGTCGCCCGGAAGTGCTATGAGCGACTAGCCAATAGCGCAAAGCCGGAACTGGATGTACATAACTCCAGTACTTCCGACTGTCGCACGGAACGAGCAAACGATTGAATTTTTATAAGTGGAAGGATAAGAACCTACTGCAAGACTTTCAGAAATATTTTATGCTGCTTTTTACAGTAAAATACATCAACTTAAGTTAATAAAGCACGCGTCACGCTAGTTTCGGCGCCTATATTGCTGCCCTCATACCGGCAACACTGGGGAGACGTCGCTCGAAGTCATCGCTCGCATGGGGTGCAACTTGTAGGCGACGAGCGAACGCGACAGCCATCTCCATCGCGTCGCTTGTCGCTGTCGCGTGCAAGATCGCTTGCATGGGGTTTATACTTAAGCGTCCTCCAATTTTTGTTTTAACGGACTGAAGCTGCGCACTGGGACACCGCTTAAGAGACGCCGTAGCGGAGGCCTCTGGATTATTTCTGACCTCCTGGCATTTTTTATTGTGGGAGTTGAAGCGCTGTACACAACAGTTTTGGCATGCCGCCACCGTCGCATGGCAGCTTCCGGGGTGAGGAATCGAACTAGTGTACCCGCATTTGGTAACAAAATTCCGTAGGCATTGAGACAACATGGTGAGTGTTAGGCTAGAATGCGACGAAAGTAGTGGTATTGGGAATTCACACCCCATGGGTAGGTGTAGAATGCCCTGGTTCTGTTAGTGTGCAGGTGTGTAAGCTTGGGTGGCGTCTCCAATGTCGAGACGAGGGTATGGAAGATTGCTCTGCTGATTAGGTACATATAGGCTATTTGTTGAAAGGAGCTTGGGCTTCTGCACGAAACGTACGCGTTTAACAAACATTATGCTGAATTATTTTGCCTTACAAGATGTATAAATAGACTTGTCTAATTTCTAGCATTAGTATAGACAAGTCAGTTGGAAGCACCATAAGTAGAGACAATGGTCATAATAAAGACGTCGTCTACTAAATAGAAGAATGCGATCAACTAGGGGTGGGCAGAAGGTTAATTTGCCGATTTGTTCGATGATCATGAAGCCAAGAATGGAACAATATATTATACTATGTGCACCGAGCATTCATTGGACAAATATAAAAAAATATTATCTGATCTGAATGACAACGGTGAAGTCCGTGGAAAATTAATATCGACCACTCAGTTAAGCACACGAGTCTTCATAGTGCAAAGGTGTAAAGAGCTTGCCGGTGCGAAAGGAGGAACAAAGAAAGGGAGAAAGCCTGGATGTTAACCAAACCAAACGAGCGTCTGCTTGGCTGCCCTACGCCGGGGGACGGGAGAAGGGGAACAGAAAAACGAGAGAAAGAGTAAAGAAAGGCGCGGTGATCGCTTGCACACACGCGGACGCAGCAGCGCAGTTAGATGGCCCTAACCACAAGGAACAAGTTACGGACGGATTTTGGGCGTCAGCGCCAGCAGGCGTCACGCGGCGTCGGCCAGCGCAGACGCCCAAAATGACGCGCTTTGTTGGCTACTTCGGACGTCGGCGCTGTAAACTTGAATGGGCAGACTTCGGCGGGCGCCTACGCAGAAAATCTTTCGGAAGCTTTTCCCTTGAGGTTGGGGATCACAACGTTCACAAGCCAATTGTCCTCAAGAATCATAAAAGTGTTTCAGTGCCTTGAGTGTTGATAGGCGAGAGAGTCGGTGTTGGGGGGCGCATAGCGTCTGCACAGACCAATGTTACTAGACTAGCTAGCTAGTCTAGTAACGTTGGCACAGACATCGGTCGATCGTCAAGTCGTCGCAATGCGTTGCAGTGCGATCCTCTTTGCAATTAAAACAGAGGGCAGTAGTACAGTTCGTACTCGATGTTCCCTTCGCAGTCGCAGACATCACACGTCATTCCTATTAGTGCAATGTAATTCTTCGCCAAGGCAAGTCGTAGCCATAGACGACACAGAAGCGATGACTCACATCGATAAAGTTGGTGTTGAGGTCGCAGTTGGACCAAAGTACTTGGTTCGTGTAGTCTGGTTTGCATTATATTTGGGTTGTTCTTCTCTGGCACAGGGAGTCTGCGTGCCTTTTGGCGAAGCTGCCTTGCAGCGCCTGCCCTGGAGACTGGAATCGAAGCGCAGTGCTCTTCTTGACGTGATATCTTCGTGAGCGTTTCCACTGATCCCGCAGTGAACCGGTAACCGCTGAGAAGTTGTCGGTGTAGTGTTACGGAAGAATGCTTGGCGTGGGCTATTCCTTGAGCACGAATTATTGAAGACTTCGCCATGACTTTGAACATGAAAGACGCCCAAACGAAAAAAGTGCGCATACGTTGGACACTTGAAGAACATCGCCATGACTACACAGCCCACCAAAATTTTTATTCAACGCAGCGTTGCAAGCAAATTCACGAAGCTTGTCAGGGTATTTGGCATGAGTTATAAAATGGATAACGCCCGATCCTGTTGGGCTTAGTTTACGCACTTTGAGGTGGTATTTGGTTATCACATGAAAGAAGAGAACAGCCGTTCCCATGCTTGTCGTTTATGACTTCAGCTCGTGCACATACTCTCTAATAGCTCATCAGAACGAGGTGAATGTGAGAGTGGAAGAGAAAGCCGGTTGGGCGGCTGACCAACCGGTTGACCGACCGAGGAACCCAGACGCAATGGCGAGACATTTGTGGGCTTTGAGGCATCAATTACTTAGACCATACTGTGTTTAATCCTGGTCTTTCATTCGCAGTGACAACAGTGAAGTAAACATGGCTCCGTTTCCATTAAGAAATGCTGGAAGACGATCAGTAACACGCGTATCAACTAAGATGTCATCTTACTACACGAAGATATTAAGAACCAGCCCATTGAGCATAAAATGGTTATGGAGATTCTACGCTCACGTTGGAATCGATGGAACGCGAAGCTTTGTTGAAGCAGTAAATTGAACGAAATGAATTTATTGTAATGCGTAAAAGTGTCTTTGTTTTCATGCTATGCAGCCTGTATTCTCACGATATTTTTGTATCCATGCACTAAGTAGTTCACAGGCTAAGTGGCAAAGCGATAATCAGTTTATGTGAATGCACGCGGTAAGAGGTCGACGCAGTGATCTCACAAGGGCAAACGCGGAGCCTGAAGTTCCTCGAGGAAATAAGGATTAGGAGAAAGGTTTGTGGAAGGAGATACGAGACGAATAACACTGGTGCGTTTGACTATTATTCCTCCGCTGCTCCCCTGCGTCATTGCCCCAAAGGAAAGCTAAAGGAAACGTGGCGGAAACACTGGTGCGTTAGCCTGTCGTTACGGACAACAAGTATTCGCCCTTTCTTTCTAAAAAAGAACAACACTAGGTTGAGTCATTGACTCTTTCAAAATGCAGTTTACTACTCCTTTATAGATACAATAGATGACACAGCAATATCATGACCTTAAGAGTAGCGGTAATTTTAGCGTGCAACTTCATCTTCTCTTTCTTAACCCTTGGTCGCCAAAGTTAGTTTACGATAAAGATTCGCGTTTCTGTGCAGTGATCAGCGCAGTTTCACATTGCTCTTCAGTCTATCTTCAAATTGTGAGAACATTTGACAGGTTTTATCAATCAGAAGAGTGGTCAAGTGTAGCAAACCAGTTTTCGTCACGAAAGCAAAATGCCGTTTCTGTTCGTTGCGTAACGTCATTGACATTCCTCCAGCACTGCATGAGCCGCTAAAAGTTAACGTTGTTTTAAGGCGACTGTTAGAACAGCACAAGTGGCAGACAGACGTGTGATCCAGGAGGTCTTAGCAAAACTAGGTGCACCGTACACATATTACGCAGAAAGCGTGCTCCTTTAAGAGGCATGGTAATATGAAGACGACCCGAATTAGTGGAAGGGCTGTTTTTCCATTACCTATTTAATATGCGTGGCATCATGAGCACTAATATTATTAAAACATGCGAGCGTAATAAGAAACACTAATCAGGCAAGGACTTCTCCGTTCTCCACGCTTTATAGCAGCGTCGCCAATATTGTCTTGTTCGGAACGTAGTTGGATGTAAAAGGTAGAGCGAGAGCGAATGCCTGATTATTTACAGAGTAAATAAGGTTTTACCGTAAATAGAGAGTTTCTCATGCAAAGTAACATAACGGCGTGTATTTCAGGGAAGCAGCTAGCTTATGTTGCTTGGCGAGAAAATTTATTAGCTGGGCTCCGACGTGGTAAAAGATATCTTCGAAATAAAAAAAAAAAAGCAAAAATTCAGCCAGGGTTCGGCGACTTGCTACGAGAAATGATCACAGAAGTTAGATCCCGGAAGTTGGAGGACGGCTTCTTTTCCAATAATTGTACGTGGTGAGCGGTGCTACTTCATATCGATGGAAGCGTAACCTTTCCCGGTAACGAAGCATCCCAACGAGAGCAGGAATCCGACAGGAAATAAAACGAATTGGGCAGCGAACCGCATCGTTGTCGACAAATAGGGGCACTTGTTTTTTCTCATCGCCGCTTGATCTGGTGCCTCAGTTTTTCTTCATTTCGCCGTGCGGGTGAAGCAGGCGTTCACACAAGTCGTCTGCACTGGACGTGTTCTTGCGCCGATTTCCCACACGAAGAAAAGATTAGCACAGGTGCCAATGGTGGCGACGACAGCAAAAGAAGAATGAAGCGTGTCTTTCTTTTCCTCGGTGACGGCTACCAAAGATAAACAGCAAGCATACTTATCATTAGCTTATTGTTTATTTATATTTAAACGCTGTCATCTTGTTGCGAACGTATTTGTAGGGTGGATACAAAAGTAAAAGTACAACAACCAAATAAAGCCGTACAAATAAAAAGACTGGCAATAAATATAAACAGCATATATTAACGATTATGAGATATTTTGTCGACACGAACTATAAAAGTCAGCAACGTAAACTGTCAAAGGAATACCACACAGTTAGTTGAAGTTTGACTTAAATAATGACAGTGGTTCTTGTGTTACGATATCGTCACTAAGTTTCTTGGGAGCCTTCCCATTTTTTTGGGAGCCTTCCCATTTGTTAAATCCTGCGCTTCACAAAGGTCAGCGGACTGCTTCATTCGGTCAGAATTTAACATTTAACTACAAGAAAGACATAGAGGGTGAGCAACTAAACGTATTTATTTACTCCCGTCATCTTTGTACTGCAGTATTTTGAAAAGCATGCCAAAACATTTAATGACGAGTCGACATCACTCCTCTAACATTATTTCCAACATGGCCGCATAAACACGATTGTGTTGGCTGATATTTGCTACATATTTGCCGTAATAAAGCAACAGATTGTTTTCTTATTCACAAAGTTTTCGCCCATTTCTAAATCTTAGTGTACGTAACTGCACTCTGTACTCACCGGCGTAACTTTCCGATGCCGCGTGACGACGCTATGCAGGCCGTGGGTGTACGGCGACATCCAGTTAAATGCGCTCTATTGGGGCTCGCGTTTTTTATTGGGTAGGCTAATAATTTCTAATAAAGCACTCAAGTAAAAACTTGATGAGCTTATTATCTTGTCTAGGTGTTCCTCCATCGACTCAGAAAATTTTGCGTCCGCGCAAGTTCTACTTACCGCTAGGACGGTTTCCTCCGAAGGGGAAACACGTGCAAGCACAGAGACCGGTATAACGCAAAGTCAAATGTTTTTTCTTGCTTAAAAGAAAAAGTAATTTGAAAAACCTTTCTCAGTTTCTAGAAAATAGATGTTTCTAATAAATACACTATTTATCGTATTTCTACCTCGACCACCTCAATGCTAAATTTACGACTAAACATAGGCTAAAACTAATTTTCTTGCAACTTTGCCGCTAGCTGTACATGCCATTTCACGTTATATTCGTTCGAAATTATTTTTCGCTTACAGAACAACTTTCTGGCAATTAGTTACTATAAAATACAACCTTTCAGTAAAAGTTATTTTTCTGCGAAAAATTCGCAATATGCACCAAATTTTGCTTATTCATTGCCCTATAAAAAACTCACAGAAACGTAAACATCAATAACACCATTTTAAAGTGAAAAGCCTATCTTCATTCTGAAGGGAAAATTGTGTGCTCGCCTAATTTAAGAAGAGAAACTTTTTTGACAATGCGTTTTGCGACTCATAATTTCGAGTTTTCTAAAAAATTTCACATGTTCCTAGCGGTGCTCGAGCTTTCTAAACAACTTCACATATTCCTAGAGGTGCTGAAAATTTGTTTTCGCAAAAATGGTTGACAGAAAGACTTCCTGCTTTAAATATTGTTTTTAAATAATTGTTTCAAACAAACTGTTATGATATAGTAACACACACACACACACACACACACACACACACACACACATATATATATATATATATATATATATATATATATATATATATATATATATATATATATATATATCAGTCACTATATCAAAACAGTTTGAAACAATTATTTCGAACACACAAAATTGGAGCAGGGAAACCTCACGCCAAGAAAACACTAAAGGAATGTTCGAGAGTGTGGAAAAGAAAGAACTCGTTACTTTTCGAAATAATACTCCTGCAGTAATGAGCCAGGTTTTTTGTATAGAAAGAGACAGCAACTGGACACCATGATTAAAGGATGGAAGAGTGCTTTGAGGATAAAAATGTCTTAGAGAAATATTCTTGTCCAATTTATGACCCTCTAGAAGAACACGACGACACTCCTCAAAAGTATGTTACCAGACCTAAATAGGAAGGCTAAACGAAGCAACCTGGGACGCACCTAAGCACTTTATGTGAGATGTCAATGGGAATGAATTAATGTCCAGTCGAACGCCGCTGAGTGGTCCTGCGAGTTGTGAACTCCTCGCGAGCGAGCAAGCGCGTTGAGAGGCTTCAGGCGTTTGGATTCAGCCTTACCGGGGCGCAGTTATAACGCAGGCGAGAGCATGCAAGGCGAAGTAATGCGCGGGTAAGACAGGCATCCGAGAGCGAGGGTGACGTGGCGTCGCGGCAATGCCCTCTCCCCTCGCGCAACACCTGGCGCACTATGGCGGCAGTAGGTGAACACTTTCACCCGCCCTGCTCCATTGAGGTACACTCGTGACGAGGCGTCGTAGCCAATGGGACTGTAGGTGCCGTTTCGGCGCTACAGACTACAGAGGCCGGCTTTTTCGCGGAACGGGCCGGCCCATTCGACGCGTTTCCATAAAAAAAAAAAAACTACAGCCATTACCAGTTGGAAGAGTAGGTAGTGTCTCGTGCCATAATACCAACATAAGGGCAAAAGGCAATCAATACAATTCAGGTAACTAGTGTCAGTAAACTAAATTGCGTGCAGTAATTATATAAATTCGATAACGAGCTACGTTGGAAGTAGTCAAGCGATCGATGCGCGACATCACCACGCAACATCACTATGCGACATCACATGGTGTTATCAAGAAAGAAATGAGTGTCCAGAAGATGCCGAAGGGTATCACGGTCGGTCACCGAAACAGGCACCTCAGGCTGGTTATTCGACATCCGTATGAGTAGCTGAAGAGTTAAAGAGCTGAGGATCTGAGGAGTTAAACGAAAGTGTCTCGCTATAGAAATGAGTGAAACATATATGTCCTTCCAGACGTGCAAAGGGGGACTTCAAGACGCGAAGGTGAACGCTTCCTATTGTGGACATACTTATGTAATAGATTAAAGACAGCGTTGTCGCGACACCGACATAACGGGTGTAGTGATAGGCTACGTTTGATTTGTGTTCTGCTTGAGAATAACTGTATGACCGAGAGTAGTAGTTTTGATGGGGAGACCAAACGGTTGAAGGCAAAGTCGATTTGAGGTCGCACAAAGCTTATATAAACACACTTACGTATTTCAGTAGTCGAGGTACGGAGATTGAGACGTCAATACCCGAATGATCCAGATGCGTTAGCGCAGACGTGTTTAATATCTGAAAACGAACAAAATACTTAGGTTGAGTTTAACGCCAAGAAATTGTACTCGGAAGTATGGTAGATGATGTTCTTAGTTAGCTACTATGAAAATGGAAGGTTATAGAGTTTGCGATTGAACGAGATTACTTTGAATTTTGAAACGTTAGGTTGTATGCTCCAAGTCTTACGCCAAGACCTCCCACTTTGTAGGTGTGAGGTACGAGAAGGGTGAGGTCGTCGTCCGAAAATTTAATAGGACGGTAGATAATGCAGTAATCAACAAAAATAGGCGTGTGAGCTTATACGATTATTCGGCAATATTAGAAAGAGAAATGGTCCAAGAACGCTGCCTTGAGGTACGGCAGAGCTCACAAATGAAAATGTCATTAGCGGCTGTGAACCGTAATTGGTTGGAAATAAAACAGTGGATCTGCGATAAGGCTACAAAGTCTAAGTTAGCTGATAGTTTCACAATGAATGGGCACACTGCGATGCGATAAAACGCTTCTGAAAAATCTAAAAAGATATAGTCAGTTTGTAGTTTCTCGTGCATGTGAAAATGCAAGTTAGTTGTTAACAGTATAGTAGCTGCGCTACATATGAGTGAGCTCTCCAGAACGCATGTTGGTGAGCTAAGAAAAAGTTAATAGATTATAGAAGGTTACATACATTGGAGGCAATTATGTGCTCTAAGATTTTCCAGCATATACATGGTATCGGTGTAGGACGATAGGTTTGCGGTGAGTGTTTACCTAACCAAAGAAAAGCAACGGTATGAATTAAAGATAAAACGAGTTTTGACGCTGCCTTGGCTTACAATAAAGAATGAACTGCGACTGGGGGTGTATTACACAAGATTAATTTAGCTAGCGTTATAATGAATGGACAAATTATTTTCCAGGAGGAAGGAATCAGAGGAGGAGGCCGATCTGGTCGCACAGAGCGACTAGAAAGCTGTTCGCGTTTGTGTATAAGGAGTTTGCTTGACGCATGTGAATTATGAGATAAAATTCTGTATGCCCAGGTCTTTCGTTTTTTTCCTTTTTTGTTGCTAATTGGGAAACGCTTGAGAACTTGACTGGACTAAACAGAATGCCGAGGCACTTTCGTCGCATTGACGCACAAAGAAAGGCAGCTCTCTCGAGGTGATGCTTGTAAATTTGGCCATGCGATATCCCAAGGCGTCTCAAAACGTCACCACCCCGAAAGGCGGCGAGTGTGAGCACGTTGAGCATATTACAGGGTGACCCAGCTAACTTTAGCCAGATTTAAAAAATACGCCGATGCCCTATAAGACATAACAAGCACTATAAGCAACGTTTGGGAGCACTGCAACCACGGCGCGCAAGCGGGCGTGTCACGTTTTTTTTTTTTTTCTGTATTTCGCAGGCATTTGCAGTAAGCGAAAAAACGTTAATACGTAATAGAAAGACGGTTAGAAAGTGTTTAATCGGACGTTTCATAAACCACTCTACAGCTTTCTAATAGGAATTTTTCTGCCTATCTTTTTTGCTTCAGAAGTGGGTAATTAATCTTGGTTAATTATGCAATTAGCCAGAATACAAAAAAATGGCGTTACTTGCTCCATACGACAGCGACAAACATTGCATTTGGTCGCGTCGTCTTATAGTGCATCGGTATAATTTTAACCTCTGACTACATTTAGCTGGGACACCCTGTATATATGCTATGCACTTGCTGTACCACCCATACAAACCAAGTTGTGGCGACGGCTTGCAACGCACAGGTATTCATGACGACAAATAAGATTAGATCTCCTGGGACATTCGATGGAAATACTTCATAAACAATTTATGCGTAAATGAGCGTGCGGACGTCGCATACACCTTTCTTTGTGTTGGGTGTAGCGAACGTAATACTTGATTTCCAATGAGGGCGCCCTGCAATTATTTGTCGAAAAACGATAACTGCCCCGTCTTGAACTGTTAGAACTAGGGCTCTTTGATAGCGAGCGAAAAAAAAATGTCGGCAAACCGAACCACCCGAAGTTATAACACTACCACCCGCAGAACCTTGCTGTTGAATTCTGCAATGCTCACCAAAGAGATGTATACTTGCAACTTCAAGTTTACCTCTCCTTTTGGTAGCGAGAGCGTTGTTTTAGAAACTTTCAGCCCACTTCCCTTAAAGTCAAACATAGCGCCGTCTTCCTGCTTTTTTTCTTTAGTACTCACGCCACAGCTGATACCATCTCGCGACTCGCTGACGGCACTTTTAGCTGCGAGTCTATAAGACACAATCGCGGTGACACTCCGTTTTTTTTTTCTACTTCCTGCGGCCGCCGCATTCGCTTCTCGTCTTCTTTTTCTTCCGCTCTCGTCAAGTCGTGAAGAAGGGGACGATGCAACTCGAGATAGCGCATTGATTCGAAAGTGGAGTGCTCTATCGAACCCCGCAGAAGAAAAAAAAAACGATATAGGACATCGGCAGAACAACGCTGGACCGAGGCAAGGGAAAGAACGCCGCAGTGAAACGGAAACCGGAATTTTGGATGGCATGAGAAACGCGAAGAGAGAACAACCAGCGCAGAGAAGCAGAGAAGTCCGAGAAACTGGGATCTATGGAGACGTCCGTTCAGCGTGGATGATCGACCGTAAAATGCGGCCATCAAACGAAGAGCTCTCCCACCCTCTCGCTCCCTCTCCTCTCCCCTCACTCCCCTCACTCCCCTACCCCTTCTGCCCGGTCCCCTCCCCTCCTTCACGTAGGTCTTCTCAATTTTGTATGAAATCTAGGATGAAGCTGACCACATCTGCTGGCTTTCAGTGCCGTCTGTTTAGACTTAAATTCATATATAAAATGACACGAAGTCAACAGAAAACCTAACCAAGCAAAGCATAGCTTGAATTACTTGTACCGTCTCGGTTCCAAGTCTTCTAATTTTTATTTGAAATGAAGTGCTTCATGCTTTCTCCGCTAGTGCTCACCTGCTTTTTCTTTTTTCCTTTTTTGTTACGATGCACACGTCGTTAGCCTTGTGGCTTTCCGTGAAAGCATGCACGTCATTCCAACTCTTCTTTGTTCGGAAACAATATACGCCAACGAAAGTCTTTCCTTAAGTCACTTCTTAAAAACAAGAAAGCAAGAAAATGTCAGAACATTTTTTAATGCCTTCCAAGGCGGATCTCAGCCTCTTTTAAGAGTGCACCAGTTTGCAGTTGGGTAGTTGCACACATCTAGATACGAGCCAGTAAAGATGCCTGCGAAATGTAAATATTGGGTCTTTCTCTCTCAAAGATAAACGCAAGAAACTCTTATCCTTGACCTCAAAGAGATTTAAAAGGCCGGGGTCTGGCGTGAAGGCCGGACCTCGGCTGAAACGTCTGCTTAAGTGTTTGTTTAACTATTCCACGCACGCCTGCACTTTCTTCTGATGAATAAACCCAGGATTCGAAGAACTATTTGCTTCATCTATACTCCTATTTACTGTTGCGTGGGGGCCTTCACAACATGAAAACGTATTTGCAATAGATCTACAAAGAGAGCAAGCACTGAACCTTATCATTGAATACGCGCGCCAGATCAAAAGCGTCTTCTCCATCGACGCTCCAATAGAGGAATGTTACCGTAAAATGGGCCCTGGCTGCTGAAACACCATAACGGTATTTGCTGTGGGGTAGGGGAGCGGCAATGTTTAATGCGGGATACCCAAACAACGTCTGTAGGCGGCGAAATGGAGGAAGCGGAAGGTCTCTAGCGGGCCAATCTCGTAAGTGCCGTCTGCTACACGTCTTGAGATACAGTATGGTCCAGAGTACCAGGAAAAGAAATTTTTCAGAGTCCAACACGCCGTGTCGGAGTCCACACGCCGTGTCGGAGTACACAGAAGCACAAGGGCACCAGGGGTGTAGATAACGTGGCGATGACGGGAGTAATAGCGGCGCCTCTGGTGGTCTTGCGATATCGTAAGGCGATGGCGAGCAACCCGGCGTGCTTCGTCAGCTTTGGAAATGTCAGCGTGGGCGTACTCAGTGGGCAAATGGTCGCCAGCGGGGATGATAGTGTCAAAAGACAGCGTTGGGTCGCGGCTAAACAGAAGATAAAAGGGTGAAAAACCCACGGTATATCGTGACGAGAGGAATCATAGGCAAATGTAACAACGGGCAGTGCAGCGCCCCAGTCTTGCTGGTCAGGAGAGACATGCATAGCCCCGTGTTCGTACCCTGGCACCAAGACCAAGATGTTACCTGGGGGCCGACACAACAGGAAAACGTATTTACAATATATTGACAAGGAGAGCAAGCACTGAACCCTATGGACGAATGCCCGCGACAGATCAATAGCGTCTTCTTCATCGACGCTCCTCTAGAGGAATATTACCGTAACACACACACACACATATATATATATATATATATATATATATATATATATATATATGAGACATCTTGGCATAGCAGGTGAAAGAAACAAACTATTACAATACAAAGACCGTGTGCAGATGATTGGTTTGCTGGAAAGCATTAGGGTAAAAGAAAAAGAAAGAAACCGAAACTACGAGAAAACGAGAAAGCACATGTAACCATCTGGTGGAAGGGTATGAAATAACAAAAATTCAAGGTGTATTTAGTTGTCCCTACGTGGATGACCGAGCGATGCATAGGCTCTTTCACTGTCCTTAATTTAACTTCGCCTTAATTAACACTGAAGGTCGTGGGTACGACTGCCACCAAAGGTCGTGGGTTCGTGTGCCTCAATTAATATTCACTGTGCCATGATTAATTCACCTTAATTAACACCAAAGGCCATAGGTTCGACTCACAACAAAGGTCTAACGTACAATTCCCCACCACAATGGTGGAGGGTTCGAACCCTTTTCGTACCATCGCGTGGTCAGGCCGACGCCGACAGCGCCGGGTTTTCCGAATCATGAGCCATTTAATGCTTTCGAATCAATAGATTTTGGTAAAAGATTTCATACTTATTTTAATTTACAATGATAATTACGACAGGCTTTGGTATGGAATTTTGTGCGGTGTTCGGTTGTGTGTTAATATGGTTTCGATATTTTTCTGCTCTGAGTAAGGATTAGAAAATATGCCTAGCAGGTCTTCCGCTTTGTCTGCAAATTGTCGCGCCTTCAGTACGCCGGATGACACAAAGAGCTTGAACTCCACGGAACGGCAATTTTTAAACTTTGACAGCAGAAACATATGTGCATGTGCGCGTTACTGACGCGGAAGTTACAATATTTTATGATGGTAGAGTAGTACTCAGCTTTTATCTAACATAACGCACTCACGAAATTAGGGCTGGCATATTCAAGGTACTAATATTCAGATCGAAAATTCAACATGTAGTATACTGCATTGGAATATATATGAGCGGGCGTATGCTTAAAGGATAGGTTAGACTCAGCCGCATTTTCACCTTATGTACGTGCACTGTAACGTTTTTCACGTCGCTTCTCACCACGACATTCGACTTGCATGCCCAATGCAGTTTAATTTATTCCTTGGGAGTGAACGCGCGCAAGGGAACAGATATTGTCATGACAGCCAGGTACTGCTGGTGGTTAGCAAGAACTCCGTCCACCCCGTTGTGATCCTGAACGTTCGTGCAATCCAGTTACTGGAGCAAAGTGGAGTTGTATTCTGCATCTGCCTTTCTAGCGCAAGCAGGGACGGCAAGGACCGGTCCTGCGAGTGGAGATGTTGAGGCTCGCGACAACGTCTGAAGAACAGCAAGGAGCACTTAGCGTTTCCAGTTTCTGCTTGTTGCGCGCAAACGTATACCGTGTAGTTCTTTCGGCATAGCGGATGGCAGTGAATGATATCTCAAGCAACTGCCTTCCGGGCCACAGCCCGAATAAATCATGAAACGCAATCCAGTGTACCCCCGTCAGCATGGATATTTTTGCCAGACATAGAGCCACGGGGTAGCAACACTTGTGCCGACATTACGCTCAGCGGAATGGTTAGCGCGTATCTCTGTTTCGGTTCTTGGGGAAAACTTAACGCCGAGCTATTTCCACGGTACCTGCACGGTGAGGGCAGGGTACTCACAACCTTCTGCCACTGCGTTTCTATCGGAGGCCTTATTATTGTTTTAGGAGAGTGCGGTTCACACGTACAAAAATTTGGCAGCATGTTGTTACACACCTGTAACGCGTGAAGGCGAAAGCCTGCTGCACACGTGGTAATGCATTAATTTATACGATCGGAGCGGTCAGACTTCTTGCAATGCGTAACGAGCGCATTGCGATGTAAACGTATGAATCTCTAGGTCATTCTCTACAACGAAACATGCCAGCACCGGATGCTCTACCTAAATGTACTTTCTTTCTCTCTTTCTGTCCATCTTTCTTTCTTTGTTCTTTCGTATCGTTCATACTTTTCTTCATTCCTTCTTTCTTTCGTTTCTTCAATCATAATCAGCAGTTGCAAAATCGAAGGCATACAACACGCCATGTATGCAGATGACATCACCATCTGGGCCACTAAAGGCTCGCTGTGCCAAAAAGAAAGCTATCTGCAAGAAGCAGCCACTTGCGTGGAAGAATACGTCGGGGAAAGAGGCCTTGAGTGCTCAATGGAGAAATCCGAGCTTCTGAGAATTACACGGGGCAAGAAAAGCAAAGAAAGCCTTAACATGCGGCGAAAGGGGCAGCCAACACCGGAAAGCCAACAAATCAGTATCCTTGGAATGTGGGTGCAATCCAACCAGCGCTGCATCCACACGCTGAAGACACTCAAGCAGTCAACAACCCAAATAGCACGCATGATCACGCGGGTGTCACAAAAGAGATATGGGATGAAAGAAGGAGACACACTTAAGCTGGTTGGCAACCTGGTGGTCAGCAGGGTCGCATACTCACTCCCGTACTTCAACTGCACCAAACAGGAAATACAAGACGCAGACACCATTTTACACAAAGCGTCCAAACAGCACTTCACCTGCCGAACAATACATCGACAGAGAAACTAATGGCACTTGGTTTAAGCAACACCTTCGAAGAACTAAAACAAGCCCAAAGTATCGCACAGCTCATGACACTCATGCAGACCAAAACGGGAAGGGAACTGCTAATAAGGCTAGGCTTCGCGGAATCAATCAAAGAAACCCAAAGAACGGAGGGGATTCCTGATGAATATCGGAAAACATACACTGTTAGCCCCCTACCCAAAAACATGGACCCAAACCTGCACACAGCGCGAAGGGACGCAAGGGCGAAATACGTCCAAAAGTACCTGGCCACAAGAAACACAACAGTATACACAGATGCTGCAGTATACGCCAAGCAAAGAGGCACAAACATAGTAAAGACAGCTGCGATAGTAATAAGCTCGGACTAGAAAGAGATCAGCAGCGCGTCAATGAAGGACTGCTCGGTAACGGAAGCTGTGGAAATAGCCGCAGCTCTAGCGGCAGTGGAGGGCTACCGATCCGAAAGGTCTTTAACAATACTCGCCGACTCGCAAGCTACATGTCGGAATTAGATGAACGGCAGAATAGGACGCAGAGCGCTTCACATCCTCCGCTCCTGCAGGGCTAACAACAAAGTCAGGCATACAATTTTCTGGGTACCGGGACACGCTGGAATAGAAGCGAACCTAAAGGCGGACAAGGCCGCTCGAGAGCACACAAACCGAGCAGCCACAAGCACCGACCCTGAGGAACCCATACCAGTCAACCCAAGCTACTCAGACATTCTGAATTACTATAAGGGGGTCTTAATCAAATACCCTCCACCCCAGAACAGCCTAAATCAGCATGAAGCAACCTCTTGGAGGAGGCTGCAAACAGGAACGTACCCAAATCTAAACACACTAAGCAAGATGTTTCCCACCCAGTATAGAGACATTTGCCCCTGTGCGGCGCCAAGCACACCTTATGTCACATTACATGGGGATGCGTTCAGAATCAATAATTCCTTCAAATAAAAGACCCGAGTGCGGAGCAGTGGGAGAGGGTGCTCTCCAGCAGCGACCCGAAAGTCCGGCATGGACTAGTAAAGCACGCTCACCGAGTAGCCACCCTCATTGGTGCCCTGGAATAGGGGCGTCGACCCTGCGCAGATGGGGAAGAAGACCGTGAAGACGGCCTATCACATGTGCCACCGCTAATTTCTAACCAATTACAGCAAATAAAGTTTTTCCTCCTCCTCCTCTATCACCATTCCACGCTTAACGAAGTCTTCCAGTCTTGTAGCACTCGATTATAATTCAGTGACCTGTCAACGTGAAAATGAAAACGAAGATGCAAATTTGCACGTTAACTTTTTTAGAGCGCGTCCAGGGACAGCAGGCTCAACTTCACATGGGCATAGTGTACTTACGATAAAGTGCGTATTTTCAGAAAATGGGGCATGGCAAATTTGTGGTAACTATTTAAAAATCTTGAATCAGTTTTCTTTTTTTTTTTCGCAGCTTGAGCGTTTCTTTCATTACACAAGCCACTTAGTAAACAATAATTTATCCGGGTAGCAAAGAGCGCGTGATAAACCTGGAGTTAAGCTTTCTTCTGGGAGAAAGTGTCTGCGTAGTGATAGGACACCAGATGCACGTGATAATTATTTATTCAATGATTCAATATTATACGTCCATGTCATATAATTGCGCGTTTGAAGGAAGCGCTATCGAGAGACGTCTGCCATGGCGTCTAGCGAGAAGTAACCAGGAGCAAGCACGTGCTGGCAAGCGTACGTGCTGTCTGGGCTTAACTTTCGCGTTATTCGAGGCTACTTGGGCGTTCAAAACTAACAGATGTTAACGAGACCCCACGGCTACGACCCCGGTAAACAATCCGGCTTATCGATAGAGGTAAGGTGGAAAGCGGGGCGAGTTGGAATTGATGCATTCTTTCAACGAACACAAAAAATAACGGCAACAGAAAACGGAAAGATGCATACCACACCGCTCGTCCGGTGTCCTTCGTTTTCAAGCGAAGCTTTCTTTGCCTGTTCTCCCGACTTTCCTGGCGCTGCAGCAGCTGCTGCTGCTGCTGTGGTCTTGCTCGAGCACGCCGCTGGGTTTCTTGCAACAACAACAAATGGCGCTCGCCTCCGCGCGCATCGCGATCGGAACATTGGTGGAAGAAAAGCAGGGAAGCGACCAACAGCGGATGCGTGCAAAAACAAAGTTCGCAATAGGGGTTCAGAAAGTTTGGTTATGGGAATGCATCGTGTTTTGTTTTCCCTTTTCTCTGTTAACTCAGGTAGGACATTAGTGAATATAAAAACAGCTTGGTGGCGCAACCCACTGCCCGTTCCAAAGGGGACGCATATAGCATCCATCCATCCATCCATCCATCCATCCATCCATCCATCCATCCATCCATCCATCCATCCATCCATCCATCCCATCCTATCCCATCCATTCCATGTTATACATGCCATATTCCACTAAATCCCGTCCCGTCCACCCACCCACCTAATTTGTTTTTCCTAACCAAATCGATGTTTTGGTTAATGAAATCCGCATATCTTGTTTTCGATGGTGAAACATCGCAGGCATAATGCGCGAGATGTGACTTCGACTCCTGTACCCATGGCAAGTTGTACGTTCTCATGCTTTTTTTTATTTTTATTACTGCTGCATTTGAATTAAAGGGAATAATTAAGTACGCCTATGTATTAATTGGTATTATTGCTTGCTTAATGTGGATGCAGCTACAAAAAAAAATGAGCGTCTCGACTTCTATTATTACTACGGTTCATGTGTTTGTATGTTTATTGACAGCATAAAGCCTCGCAGTGCTCACATTCATACTTGCAGCGGGAACATAATACAACACGCAAATAAACAGTGGACTTAATGCTCGATTCATTGTTAGCAATAACTAATGTGTTCACTACAGTGCTTTGTAATGAGCTGAGTCACCAAAGGTTAAGCTCTGTTGTTTGGCAATCCTGATCCGGCTATACGTCAAGCGCAGGAACATTGTTACGGCACATAAGCCGCCGAACTACGTGAAGCTTGTTCGACCGTCCTACACACGATGCCGAATCAGCGGACGGTTGCTCGCGCTGGCATGCGCACACGCTAATTGAAGAGTTTCCATCAAATTTGCGAACGGGCAAAAAAAATAAAAAGGCTGCCGGCGCATTTCGAGGTCCCCGTGAAGCAACATTCCCAACCACTGTTCCGTGCCGCTCGAGCACTTATTCGAAGAGAGGATTTCGACAGAAAACAGGATCGTTGCAACTTGTTCCGCTGACATCATAAGTCCTATATTCACTAAACGATTGAAAGCCACTTACCCATCGTGGCGAAGCGTGTACTGCCGACTGCGGCAAAGTGAAGTTGTAAGAAGCGCGGGTCTTTGGCGATCATTGCAATGACGCGAATGCGGCGGTACTGAGAAACCAGCTCGCGAGAGCGGCTGAAAGGGCCAGTCCCGATTCCTCCTCCGCTATCGTTCATTCTCGCTTATTCAGTGAGATCAAACCCTACGCTGCACGTGCTCCAGCCGGGTGATTTGAGTCTCGATCCTCCAATGATGCATCAACGAGAGAAGTTGTGAGTGAGTGTTCTGTGGCGCTAGTTCGATTTTTAGCCGTAGTCGAAATCTATGAAAAACGTTTTGGAGAAAAGCGCAACTTGGCTATTTGCAAAGCGCATCGTAATTACACAGACACGTCCTAGCTCGTAGAATCGCTGGTATTTGGGTGATGCAAGTCGCTATCTTTTAGAAGACTCATCCGCACTGCCAGCTCACAAGCTTTGAGAACGTCCCTTTGGAGATGCTTGAAAGCCGACAAAGCAGCCCGGGCCTATTCAGCAAATGTGCGTTTAGTTCTACACAGCGCATGTACTCAATGATTGAGGCTGCAGTACATTTTTTTTTCAGCGGCATTATAAATGGTGTCACAATTAATGACCTTAAAGCGTTGAGAACTATGAGGGGGCAAATCTATACAAAATTCATTAAATGAAAGGATGTTTGCATAAACGCCTAACGTACCTGCAGGGAATGCCAGGCACAGCGTGGCCCAGTCTGCACTTGCCGAATAATTGAATGCCGCCTCCCGCATAGATGTACCCTCTTATAAATTGCATGGGAATCCGTAGTGACACGTGTTCTCCTGAACTATCGCTTTGGTTGTTCCAAGTTAGGTTGTCGTCGTCGCATGCCGCAGGTTCAGCGATGCTCCATTGATCAGTTATATTTCCTTTCTGCGTTTGGACGCGTTTTTAAAGCGAACTTGTTTTCGACTATTCACCGGCGTTTGGGGTTCGTCGTCGTATATCATCATAGCCGGATATATTTGTGCGTATATATACGCATAAATAAATTGGTACACTGGGTGCCAGC
Organism: Dermacentor andersoni; assembly: GCF_023375885.2. NCBI lineage: Eukaryota > Metazoa > Arthropoda > Arachnida > Ixodida > Ixodidae > Dermacentor > Dermacentor andersoni. The sequence continues at coordinate 108,030,240 of NC_092820.1, read as the reverse complement.
CCGGACGTACCATTTGTTACTGGCTGGTGTCCGGCATAGCAGACAACTTGGGTCACAGTGTAAGTGCCACCAGGTATGCGGCCCTCGACAAACAGCCTAGGCGCTGAGTATGTACAACTGGTTATGCGTGCCCATTCTCGGCCAACGCACTAGCCGAATCAATGCACCGCATTTCACTCTCATACAATTATACCAACGTATCGCTAATGCACTTTTATCTGATGCCTGGCCGGAAGTCACGGATCCGAAGGCCCGGCTTGAATGTTACCGTTATTGTTATGCAGAATATAGTGCTCGTACGAACTAAGAGGGACTTGCGGAAAATTGCATAAATTTCCCACCGTAACAATAGTGACTAACTGAATTAAACACTAGGGTTTTACTTGCCAAAAGAACGATTGGATTTCGAGGCACGCCGTAGTAGGAGACATTACGGCGTGCCTGCGGGTTAATTTTCACCACCAGGGATACCTTTAACGTGCCTGCACTGCACGGGACACTGGGATTTTTTTGCATCTCGCCCCCATCGAGCCGCCGCAGCGGCCATTTGAACCCGCGACTTCGTGCTTAGCAGCGTAGCAACATAGTCGCTAAACCATCGCGGTTGGTCAATTGTAGACATCTAGGAGTGATGTAACGTCATGTGAAAAGACCTAATTTTGTGTTACTGTAAAGTGAACCGCTACATATAAAGGGAAAAAAAGACGGGAGTTATAATTTCAAGACTACTTCAGAAGTGAGGGAATCGATGCAAATTTAAGGGAACAATCGGCTGAATTCATTGAGGAAGTCCGGTACGATGGAGCAAACTACCCTGCGGCTGAATCCCAACGTGCAGGCTCCAAACGCAAGGATAAGAGTGTAGCCCAACCATCACAGAGGTGACGATGAGGTTGGAAGATTGCCGGCTAACATGCACATCATGAGTTCACGTTGTGCCCGACAGGGTGGTCGATACATTTCCTTTGAGGGTACTCTTCTTCCGTCGCCATCACGCCCATGACGAGGCCAGCTCTCGTAATAAACGTGGCTGCTCATCGCTACTCAACCGCTACAACAGGACTCCTCAAGTCCAGGCCTATTCTTCGCCGCGACGGCTACATTTTTATGCAGACGAAATGCGAAAATGCTTGTGCGCTTATATTGAGGTGCACGTTAAAAAAAAACATAGGTGTTCAGAATTTATCCGGAACTTTCCACTAGAGCGCCTTTCGTAGCCGAAATCTTGCATTGGGACGTTAAATCAATCAAGAGATCGATCGATTCAATCAATCAATCAATCAATCAATCAATCAATCAATCAATCAATCAATCAATCGGTGGATCGATCAATCAATCAATCGATCGATGAATCAGTCAATCAATCAATAAATAAATCAAAGCCCAGGCCAAATGTTCCCAGGAGAAGCTCCTGTTCTCCATCCCCAAGATGGACCTGAAGCTGTTTGGCTTCTTCGGTGGTCATTTATTTCCCCCACTTTTACCGTCGCACTACAAAAAAATGATGGCGGCGAACCGCGAGGAACTAGCTGCAGTGATACGTAGCAAAACTGCCGGGTAACTGCGCTGCTTGGTCTGCAAATTTCAATTCACTAACTTTGAATTTCACAAACGCTACGTCATATGAAGAGTCGGCATGGTAGGCTGCGTCCAGCTTGCCCAAGGCCTTCCAGTGCCCAAGGGCCGCTAACTTGGCTGGCGTCCTGGACGCACACTCAGCAAGCTCTGTGACCATTTCCCTGCCGGTGTCCATAACTGGATACAAGACAGGATAATAGACGTGGCTTTCGTTTTACCTCAAGGTGTACGGTTAACCACTTGCATTGGGAAACCAACTTCCGCTAGTCGTGATGAAAGACACGGCTCTCGGTTTAAAACTGCAACTGAAAAATGGTAGCACTGCATGTCACCTACTGGAGGACTTTCTTATTTCTTTTTATTTTCTAGAATTTGAAGTTTCACCAAGAGTGGCCTGCGAACACTGCCCGTATGCGCGCTTACATTTGCGCCACCCTTATTCTTAGCATTGACACATAATTTTTTTCAACGCCTCGTTCTCCTTATACATCTCTAGTGGCACGTAAAGGCAATCGCGTACATTCCTGCAGTGAGAAGAAGAACGAAGACGAAGTGATTCTCGTAGAGACCACTGTTCCTTCCCGCTGCAGTATTTTCGGTTTTTCCCCGTGTTTTACTGGGTGACGCCGCTCCCATTGCCACGGCAATGGAAGTGGAGTCGGCAGAATGCCGACGCGACGTGACTGCTTCGGCAGGTACCGGCCCGAGGAAGAGAAATTGCCCTCCTAGTCAAGCTTACAGCGAGGACACTGCGCTGTACTCCTGCTCAAGCGATGACGCCTCAGATGACGAAGGCTTCGAAAGAGTGGTACATCGCAAGGCCAAGAAAAGGAACATCAGCGGACGGTCTTCGTCAAGTAAGTCTACCGTCATGCCACAGCGAAGGCCATCTGCGCATACAATTCTTTTTGTACCGGACACACCTGCCGACAACCTCAACCACCTTAATAGACAAGCGATTTCCGTTTCTCTGGAGGCTCTTGTCCCAGGAGAAATCAAAGATATCAGAATTAATACTCGAAAGAACGTCCTGGCTATTGATGTCCACAACCAAAGCGCAATCAATGCTTTGGTGGCAGTAAAGCTCCTGGGCCACATCAACGTCCACTACCTCATTCCGCAGGACAACGAAACCACGGCTGGGGTCGTTTATGATATTGACACATCGATTCGCGACAGCGACCTGCTAATTTTAATCAAACCTGCCACAGATGGTGTTGCCTTACTACAAGCTCGGCGCCTCGGCAAGTCGACTTGTGTAAGGCTCGTGTTTAAAGGTGACTGCCTACCGTCACATGTAAAGGTCGGACACTTTCGGCATGTGGTACGACCTTTCGTACCCAAACCACTTCAGTGCAGAAGGTGTCAAAGAATTGGACATGTGAGCGCTGTCTGCCAAAATACAGCGACATGCCCACGATGTTCCGAACAACACGACACGGACGCTTGCCGTGCAACAGAGCTCAAGTGCCCTAATTGTAAAGGCCCACACGCCGCATCCTCAAAAGACTGTCCACGCCTAAAGAAAGAGCAGAAAATATTGCGAAAAATGGCCAGAGACGGATCATCACACAGAGATGTTTCTGCAGCGATAAGGCGACACCGCTCCCGGAAACGAAAGTCTACGAAATCCTCTTTCGGTTCAAGGGAAAAGTCTCGTCCGACAACGCCACCTCCTGTTCCATCTGTCTCCAGTAAGAGCACGAATGTCAACGATAAAAGCGGCCCTGCTATTCCTGCTTCATCAAGTGAGGTGTGGCCAGCACTGCCGAAGACATGCCACGCGCCAGAGCCACAGCACATGACTCGCCACTTAACGTCAAATGTCACTTCAGCTGACCAAATGCGAGACAAGGATTCACAAGTGATTGCTATGCTCAAATCCCTCACGAATGTCATGCGTCTACTACTGACAAACATGGACACTCCGGCTGCTCGTAGTGCACTGCAAGTGCTGGACGCGCTGACTCCAGTACTTGAAAGCATCGCATAGCACCATGGCCCGCCCCTCGCTGCCCTTCCACATGGAAGTCAAGAAAGCATCTCTATTGCAGTGGAATGCCCGTGGTCTCAAATCGAGAATTTCTGATTTTAGACACTACGTTTTCGAAAACCGATTTCCCGTACTTGTGCTTTGCGAACCGAACGTGCAGAATGTTATACGCATTTCCGGCTATGAGGCATTCATGTCCTCTACCTGTGGTGATGTGAGCAAGGTAATTGTATATATTAGATGTGATCTGACATACGTGTTGCACCCAGTCCCACCTCACGACGACAACCAGTACGTTTGTTTAATTGTGAAAACGAACAAGCTTACGTTCACATTCGTCGCTGTTTACCTTGCTCCTTCACGCGGCTTCGACTCTAAGCGACTGCACGACGTGCTATCAGCGACACCCGACCCTACGATTCTCACCGGAGATTTTAATGCTCACCATCCGCTTTGGGGGAGTTTGAAGATGGACTCCAGGGGAAGGAGACTAGCATCCTTTGCCACACAGCACAACCTTTACTGCCTCAACGATGGTAGTCCAACATATTTACGCGGGCTTACATACAGCAGCTGCCTAGACTCTACCCTGGTTTCTCGGCGTCTTGAAAGAAACGTGCAATGGTTTCCAGACATCGAATCCCGTGGAAGCGACCACATTCCGACGTACCTGAAGATCAAGGGACTATCTAAATGCCCTTCCACGACACTCCGGAGAATTGACTGGTCGGCGTTTCGGTCGCACATGGAGGAAGTATGTCAGCAAGGGAACCATTCAAGTCTGGAAAATGAAATTCAAAAAGCCATGCAAGATACTACGCGAGCTTTTCAGCCTTTCCCGAAATACGAAGAATTTGAAGCCGAACTGCAGCGACTACAAGCAGTTCGCCGGCGGGCTGAAAGAAGATACAGGAGAACCAAATCCATCCATGATCTCAGAGAGGCAAGGCAGATGCAAAAAATGATTCAACGCCGCATTGATGCGCTTCAATCTCAAAGATGGAAACGTTTCTGTGAGTCGTTGGATCCACGTCAGCGACTATCTCAGATATGGCGAACTGTGCGTGGACTTCGCGTATCACCGCAACAGTGTGTTCCTTTTAAGTCCCTCGCTTTGCAACAAGGTCGCAGCGAAATAGACGTTGCCGAAGAATTTTGCTCAAGACTTGCCAGCTCGCAGCCTCAACGCGCCCTTACACCATGTGCCACTCCTGTGCCACGGGATCCCCGCATGGTTGTAATGTTTTCGGTGGAGGAGCTTGAAGCGGCACTAGCGACTTGCAGGCGCTCTTCGTCACCTGGGCCGGACGGCGTTACCTATGCGGCGCTCGCCAATCTTGGGCAGAAAGCACGACTCATGCTGCTAAACCTTCACAACGAGTCTTGGCGCAATGGTATGGCTCCACGTGAATGGAAATGCAGCCGCTTGGTTCCGCTTCTCAAACCTGGCAAATCACCGTTAGATTTGTCGTCGTACCGCCCCATCGCTCTGGCCAGTTGCATGGGAAAAATAATGGAAAGAATGATTTTGACTCGCCTGGAATGGTACCTGGAAAGTTACAATGTGTACCCAGATGCTATGACTGGCTTCCGGCGTGGGCGCTCATCCATAGATAATGTCATCGATTTGGTCACGTATATTCAACATCAAAAACGGATGAAACGGCTCACTGCGGCATTATTTCTTGACATAAAAGGCGCCTATGATAATATAGCACATTATGCCATTATAGAGGCTCTGATTAAAGCAGAAATCAGTGGCCGCACTTTTCAGTGGCTGTGCAGTTATTTGACCGACAGGCATTTCATCGTCATGACCCGAGGAAGGCGCCACGACTCAACACCAAACGTTCCGTGGAGTACCGCAAGGCGGAGTGTTGAGCCCGATGCTATTCAACCTAGTGCTCGTTGGCCTAGTCAGATGCTTGCCCAACACAGTTCAAGTATCAATCTATGCCGACGACATCTGCATTTGGGCGTCTGCTGTTACACGACTGCAGGTACGAGCACGGCTACAAAAGGCAGCTACCTTAACATCACTGTACTTGCGAAAACAAAACTTAGAGCTGTCTTCAGAGAAATGCTGCCTTGTTACTTTCACTCGGAAGGCAATGCAGCGTTATTCTGTAAGTGTTAACGGACAAGCAGTTGCAAATGCACGTAAACACCGCTTTTTAGGGGTAATTATCGACCGCGACTTCTCATGGAGCCCACACGTTTCGTACCTAAAGAAGAGGTTGCTGACAATAATACATCTCCTCAAATTTCTCGGCGGGAAGTCATGGGGCACATCGGTGCGACCAATGCTGCAGCTTTATAACGCATTGTTCCTCGGTTTCGCAAGATACAGCCTCCCTGTGCTTGGTAACACCTGCAAAACAAACCTGCGTGTACTCTAGGAACTACAAGCTCAAGCCCTAAGGACGTGTCTCGGTCTTCCGAGGTGTGCGTCTACAGCGGCAACGATTGTCATAGCTCGAGATCACCCAATATCAACGTACTTGGTAACCGACGCTCTCAGAGCGCATATTCGCCACGTTGCCCGACTACCATCTCACCACCTTGCCGCTCTACCCGCAGAAAGGCCACACGCAACTATCAGTCGTATGATTGTTGCCAATCGCACCACATTGCCATTGAACTACATGCCTGCAGCAAGACCATCCTCACCTTTATGGTGCCTGCACAGACCTGAAGTACGCCTCACCATCCCAGGAATCACTAAAAAGGCTAACATGCCGTCGTTTGCCCTGAAGCAGGCCACATTAGAACTTTTACATGAGGTGCACAGTGGCCGCGTACACGTATACATCGATGGCTCAGTCACATCTGCAAGTTCAGCTGCTGCTGTGGTGATACCAAGATCCGTCGAAATACAGCTAAAAACGTCGCATGTATCATCAACGACAGCTGCTGAACTGGTAGCCTTGCGTGCGGCTCTTCATTTCATTCAGGAGGAACCACCCACCCCATGCATGGTCAGTCTTCTGCGATTCCAAGGCAGCCCTACAGAGTGTACTCTCAGCACTGCGCCATGGATCACATGAACAGCTCGTCGCAGAGATCAGAGACGTACACCATCGCATAGTTAACGAAGGACACGATATTATATATCAGTGGTTGCCTAGTCACTGTGGCATACACGGCAATGATCGAGCAGACGCAGCTGCCCGATCTGCCCATGACAGCGCCAGGTGCGTTGCCATTCCTCTTTCGAGAGCCGACGCAGCGAAAAAACTTGCCGTACTGGCAAACGACCCGACATTAGCTCAGTGGAATTCATCCGATTTCACAAGTGCACGACTTTATACCCTGGACCCTAATTTACAACTCCGTATTCCGCCCGAGCTTCCACGACGCGACTGTACCCTTCTAGTTCGTCTATGGCTTGGAGTAGCATTTTCAAATGCGTACTCCTTTCTTATCGGAATGTCCAACAACCCACTTTGTGACTTCTGCGGGTGCAATGAAACAATCGCGCACCTTCTTTGTGAGTGCTCTCGTTTCAACCCGCAAAGAGCAGTCCTCTCAGCCATCCTGGACAAACTGGACAAGCGCCCACTGACAGAAAACAAGATCCTTGGATACTGGCCTACGCGAACATCAGCGCGATCGGCTATGAAGGCGCTGCTGCGGTATTTAAAGGACACTGAACTTTCTGACAGATTGTGACTTCACTTTGTGACACAGGATTGTACGGTGCACTGCATAACACTAGGAATGCCTTTGCGGGCTACGTGACAGTGCCCACAGAAACAGTTTGCGTGTACGTGCGTGTGTGTGTAGTTTTTTTTTAATCCTTCTCTCTCTCACCTATCGCATCCCCTTGCCCCTCCCCCAGTACAGGGTAGCCAACCGGAGGTAATCTCTGGTTAACCTCCCTGTCTTTCCTTTGCCTTTCTCTCTCTCTCTCTTGCTGCAGTGTCTGGTGCATAAACCTGGGCGTGTGTGTACGTATATGCGTTGTCGGCCTGCGTGCATACGTGTGTGTGTGTTTCGTGTTTGCACGCGTGTGCGTGTTTGCGCGTGTGTGCGCGTTCATTCGTGCGTGTGCGCATGTGTTTGTGTGCATGCGTGCGCGTTTGTGTTTGCAGCCTTTCAAGGGCCGCTTGGTATTCTTCGGATTGCGAGCACACGATTTCGCCAGTTTGTTTGACAGAAAACAGACCCCACCAGCCACTGACGGTGCCGGCTTGCAGCGCTTCTCCGGTTACAAGCCGGCAAAGCCCGACAGACTGCGCCCTGCCCCGCCACAAAAGGTAAATGAATAAATATAAAGAGACACGTGGGGCCACATGTAAGGTGTTTTACTGAAACAACGTCTTCATTAAACGCATCCTGCCCAGTAACATGCGCTTAACCTGAGCTTGGGCACCTGGTTTTCCTCGTTGCCCGGCGAGGTATCTTCATCAGACAAGCCACAATTCACAAAAAGTCAGCCGAGACACCAGCCAACACGGAGTGCTTTTGCATGTATGCGAGAAAGCACGACGCACGCTTGGGCGCACAACGTGGGGCGGCAAGATGAGGCACCACATCATTGCTGTGGCGTCACTATGCTATCAAGCTATTCCATGTACGGCCAAAGTGCCGAGCACCGGGATCTAATTAAAGCGATAACCCTTTTTTTTTTGCTACGTTCGTTTAATGGGATGTTCGCGTCATCGCGCGGCTCCGGCCGCTTTTCTTCTCTTGAATGTGAGATGAGCACAAAACGATTACGAAATTTCAACCATGGAATTGTGTGGTTGTTCTTGTCGAATATAAGGAGCGCGAATTTTTATATATGGACGCAATGACTGACGAGTGCGTCCGTATGCTTCTTCAGATTGTACTTTTGTGCCTTCGCTTTGTTATCTGACCTTTTCTAGGGTGGACTACAGTCACTTTGTAGGCATCCGTCTGATGAGTGAGTGATGCAACGTCTTCATTAAAGACGAAAAAAAAAGTGAGTCGATCGCGAAAGGAGTGCAATCTGGCGCAACGACTCATACCGCGAGCTGCCGCCAGGGAATATTGAAAAAGCTGGCACGTGTTTAGGCACCAGGTGTTTCAAAAAGCGCCTTTGGCGGGAGGGAAGTACGCGCGAGCGGTTGCACTTCACTGGTTAGAGCAATGAGCTTCTGTGCGGGAAGACTTGCATCTTTCGTCGACCACAATCACAACAAGCCTCATTAGTGGGGGATGAGGTGAGCTGTTTAGAATATATAAATAAACGAAAACGAATGAATAAATGAATAAAAAAATCAATAACTGTAAATGCCGTGTAATGTTTGTCCTCCTTTCGTTTCTTCTTCTTTTATGTGTTGCTTTCGCTTGTGTTTAACCATACCGCCGGCAGTACAACTGCCTTTCGCGTGTGGCCAAACCTAGTTGTATATAGATTGTCCCAGCTTACGTTAGTCATGGCGTTAAAACAGATGGCAGTAAAAAAGCACGGTGCAAAATACGAATGTAAGGCCTACTGGGTTAGGTCGTGAGACGTCTCACACCGCCGCTCTTGAATCGTATCTTGCACCGGCCATCTCTTCTTTTCCCTTCTTTTAACAACTTGGCGAACGGTGACTGGGCCACCCAGTATATAAAGAACAGTTCACTATTACGTCACTGACGGAAGTGTATACGAGCACGTTGTTTTCTACTCAAGACGTTGCGTGCGTACTTAATGTTTGCGTGCGATGAAGCGAGCGTTTTCACGTAACTGGAATTGAACTGTTCGGAACGCGAAGCGATAGCCTGTACAAAATGCTTTGACGCAACTAACAAGCCGAATCAGCTTTCGTTCATGTCGAGAAGGTAGAGCAGCCGGGCTAGTTCAGTGCATTTAATGGTCGCGTGTGGAAACATTAAAAAAAAAGAACGAATATAAAACAACAAGAATTCAGCCTAGGTCATTGATTCCTGTGGCTCTGAAGTCCCCAACTGACACAGTAGTGCTAGCTTCTCGGAAACAATTTCTTTTTGATGGTCACAACGCCATTCTCGTCTGCTTCAGTATTGCCTGTCATGGCCTCCGAAATACATTCCCATGTGGCAATGCAGAAGTTTATCCTGACGAATGTGGTTATACTGATGGTGATCAACATCATCATTTATGTTCACTGCAAGCTTTCGAAACACCCTCCCATCTATAGTACGCCTATCTTGGGGTAGTTCACCCTACCTAACTAAATGCTTGGAAATTACCCTGCCACCTTGTTCTCTGACGTGCCCGACTGTATTTCCCTACTATTGGCATGAATTCTGTACCTTAAGCAAACGATCTGCTACCCGCCCCACTCATTACACCCACGGCCACGCTCCGTTTATTTCTCCTAATGCCAAATTTAGAATATCGGCTAACCCCTGTTTGCTCAAATTGAGCGACTCAACGTCAAAGCTATCTGATAGGGGAGTTGTCAGCGAGTCTAGCTTATCGCTGCGCATAGCCACCGGAGCATGATTTCTAATCCCAGTGGCCAATTATAGGCAAAGATGTGTCGTGGGGCACCCTGGGACCATGCAGGATGAAGCTATAAGAGTGAGAAAGCGGCCTGCCGTCGACAACAAGCTATAGCCTAAACGACTTGCTATACTTGGCAGACTTGGACGACTCGAGCGCATACTGGAGAGGGCAGGCCGCCCTGCACGGGAACAGTAAAACCAGTTTACGAGCTTTTAACCGCTGTTGCAATAAATGTTCAGAGGCGCTTAACGCTATTACGATGCAAGTAAAGAGAACCCAACTCGCTCATGCTCAAGACGAGCCGAAAGACCGTTAATTGGCTCCAAAGAAAGTTGGGACGTTTTTACGCATACCTATGGAGGCGTACCACCAAAGTTCACGTGGGCACGGGTAAAGAGATTAAAAAGTAAGTGAACCTAAAAGAATGTCTTCAGGCGTGCGGTACCAAGACCTACGTGTCTGACCGCCATCGAACACGGTTCCCTTACCTCTCCCGCTTTATTCACGTCTCAGTGGCAGGGGTGGGCACACGGGTGGTGGTCTCTCGTGATTAACGAGCTCTACCCTCGGGGTTGGCTAATACAAGTGCTCATGCCGGCGTGAAAAGTCGGATGAGTGCACTATTTGTTTTTTGCCTTCCTCTTTCACCTTAACACTGACACTGTGCGAACAGTGTGTAGCACAGACCTGTTTAGCGCTCTTTGTTTAACTTCTACTGAGTAGGCTGCACGCACTCAAGGAAGATAGCCTCTAAGAGGAGTTTGACGCAGGCACCAGAGCTGCTACGAGAGAGCACGTACAAGCGAGGTGCCTCCACGGGCGGTCCGAAGCAGACGACTGGCGCGTACTTGGAGGCAACAGCCGGGCATTCGAGCGAAATCATGGCGGAGTGCTGGTGTTACATGCAAAGACAGGTTCAGCCGACGAAATCTCATTAACGTGCTTCAAGAATTGAGTGCAGTGGTGCTTTAATAAATAAATAAATTAATAAATAAATAAACAGATAAATAAATAAATAAATAAATTACTCGCCATGCCCTAGAACAACCCTATTGTCTCAATGCTAGCACACGCAACATAAAAAAAATACTGCAGGGGAATATAAGTAAAAATAACCTGAATAGAAAGAATAAGTTTGAAAAGAGTAGTGTACACGCAACAATGCGCAAGGAAAATACAAAACAAAAAGTAGGAGAAGGGCACTTCAAGGATATGTGAAACTATGACACAACAATCCAATGCTCGGGAAAGAACGGTGACATTTGAGTTATCAAAAAAAAAAATATCGGGATCATTAAATTAAGCATAATAAAGGCTGTATTCTGTGGATGGTTGAGTACTGGCAATGACAGGCAGGAACCTCGAAATCTCTGTGTTCTCTGGTGACCTTGTGCGGAATACAAAACATGATACGTCTGACGCGTTCGGGGCAGGTGAGGATAACGTGAAGGAGTTTGAAAAGAAAAAATGAATCATCAGCGCGATTACGTCGGCAACGAAGTATTGGCAGTGCAGCAGTCCTAGAACAAGGTCTTAGCAATGCGGTGAGGATATATGCTTAGAAACGTTTTTCTGGACCCGATCTATAGGGTAACTGTTGGATCTGGAAAGGCCATTCCGGATGACCGACGTGTATTCGAGCAAAGCAGATTGTTATGTAGAATTTGCGGAACGCATTAAGAGAATCGAATTGCCTGGATAGTCTGCAAACAGAACCAAAAGAGGGCATTCTCCGCATTGCCACGCGTTTATTGGGAGCAGAAAAGTGTAAGGTTGCACCAAAAAGTACACCGAGATCATTGATCTCGCGATCTTTACACAATATTAGAAAACATACAGAATAAGAAAAGAGAACGCTTCATGTTTTGCATTTGAAAGTCATGATATTGGTCTTAGCAGCATTAAAGGTGAGGTTATTATCTTCGTACTATATAGAAAAAGAAAACAAGTCAGACTGCAGTATGCAACAGTCAACAACAGTATGAATTTCTTGAAAAACTTCATGTCATCGGCATACAGAAGGAAAGAAGTATTACGCATAGCAGAATGAAAGGCCATTATTTAAAAAAAAGGAGTGTTCCTAATACTGACCCTTGAGGGTGGCCACAAGTTGACTTACAAAAAAAAACGACTTTTTGCCATTGACATTTACATAACATGACCTATCAAGAAGATACATGAGCAAAAGATTGACAACGGATGAGTCAACGCCAAAGTGCATAAGCTTGATCAGAAGCAGTGAGCGGCTGACTACATCAAAAGCGTTGCTGAGGTCACATTATATCATGTCAACTTGGCTTCTCTGAGGTACCGGTCTGGAGATCTGTGTCGTGAAACTTGTGAGAATCGTTATAAAGAGTGCAGCTGGTGAGAATGCTATGCTGATTCAGAATCAATGAGTGCTTCACAGTAAAAGACAAAGGCCGGCATTTTGTAGCGATGCCTTTTTCGATTCTATGCTTTTTCAGGCTTTTCGCGCTTGGCCAGTGGTCATAGCGACGGTCTGCCCACATTATTAACGGGATCAGGCGGCCGTGTGTGGTGGATAAGAATAGCAGAATAAGGCATAAGGCATCGCTACAAAATAGCGGCCAAAGTGTGGAAAAGAGCAAGCTCAAGAACTTTAGACCTGGCACAGAGAAGAGAAATCGCGCGATAATTCGAGACATCGGTTTTACACACGGACTTATGTACGAGATAAACAGTAGCAGTTTTCCAGCTGTGAGGGAAAGTGGAAGTATTCTAAGAGTGATTAAATATAGACGACAAAACTCGGGCAAATATGCTGCCGTAAGCTTTTAGTAGCGGAGGGGATGCCATCAGGATGCCAGGATAGGGAAGGCTTCGAGCGTATAAAGCGTTCGCTGATTAGCTTTTCATCAAAGTGCTGCTGAGTGATACCAGCGTTGATACCAGAACCTTTATATGGGGATGAGAAATTCGCAGTAAGGACGACGGGTTTGTGCGACCATCTGTGACTATTAATGCAATTTCTGTAAAACCACACGCGTCAGCGAAGTTGCCGCAATTTCCTTCTTTCCTTCCCTCCTCTCTCTCCCTGTGATCCCCTTTCCCCTGTTTTCCCCTTTCCCATTCCCCCGGTGTAGGGTAGCCAACGGGACGTTATTCTGGTTAACCTCCCTGCCTTCTACTTTTCTCTTTCCTCCTCCGCAGTAAAACATTCCGCAACTGATTGGGCTTCCACTCAGCTATAGAGTCGAGCAGTCGAAAGCACTCTCCACCTTTACCAAAATGCTTGCGGATATACTTCCTAAATTCCGTCGGCCAGTCGTTGGCGCCCTTTTCCAAGAATGCAATATATGAGTCGTAATCCCGCTTATAGAGCCGTTTTCAGAGAGCCCGAAAAAAGCGGAATTCTCCTCTCGACTCAAAGGCACAGGAGTCGTAGACTTTAAGTGCGTGCGAACTTTATACTTTAAGGCAGTTATAAGTTCACACGAGAGAACCAGTGGACTTATTAAGAACGTTCGGGTCTGTGCTGGGGAAGGTAGCTCAAGAGGGCTTGAGAGCGAGCACGTTGGTATGGTAGAAAACGGCGCTAAAGACACGGACACACACACGCCCGTCCTGTCTTTTTCCTTCTGTACGTGTCTTTAGCGCTTCTTTATATCATGGACTGGGGAAGGTATTCGCGTATGCTGCTCAAAACAAGCTCAGTAAGCTGATGTACTTGGTCATCAACCTTCGTATGTCTGTAACCAGTGACCACTCGGTGGGGGGAAAGAAATATTATAGACGAACATAATCACTTCGCTTGAAAGCAAAACGAAAGGATTCAGTTACGCCACTGGAGGACCTCTCCCTCAAGGATGACACAGAGGCAGTTATCTTTAGTGATGGATGAAACTCATCGGTACGCACAAGGATAATGTCAGAACGAGAGACATATGTAACTTGCGCATTTGAAAGGCAAAGTTCTAGGACGTTGCCACAGGAATTCGCGACCAAGTTGTGCTGCTGAGGGGGAACAGAAGGAGAGAAATTCCCACAGCAGGCTGCATTTGTTGGCTATGTAATGATTGTAATGATAATACCTAAGCGCGTTCCAATCAATTCCAGCTCTACTGAAATGACCAAGAAAGATTACTCTGTGCTTGCTATGGGAAGATATCACGCTTTCAATAGAAAATATGGCCTCATCAAACAAGACAGCTGATTTATTCGGCGGTACATAAAAAGATCCAATTAACAAATTTCACAGCGCGTTTGGTTACCTTGTAGTGAAGTCGGCTCCTGTAGAACTTCTATGTCGTTGAGCCGAATACATCTGAGTGAATTATAAATAGCAATAGGTGCGCCACCACCTTTTTCTTCAGATTCACTCAAGTCTCGGACACGGTGGAGGACGTTGTAGTGTGTTGGGAAAAAGTCGGAAGAGGAAATTTCACTGCAGAGCCAAGTTTCGGAAGTAACAGAAATAGGAAAAGAAGACGAAATGACATTGCAGAAATATGCACGTGCTTTGGTGAGGAGTCCACGAGCGTTTTGGTAAATCATGCACAAATTACACACAACTTTAATCCTTGGGGTTTTATCTCGCAAGCATGAAGCATATCGTGGTGTAGCACCCAACCCAACTGCTTGAATATACATTCCATTGGCTACATTGACATTGGCGCCTAAATGCTTCATCGACACAGACGTGTAACCAGGCATAGGGATCATTCTGCGTCTTGAGGCGTTTCCAGGCATTGGGCGGTGCTGCCACGTTTGAGAGGTGCTCAGTCAGATCAGAAGACGAGGTTTCAGGAGAGAGCCGGAACACAAAGATGGCTTTCGGTCGCGGGGCGCTTTTAAAGATAACCACCGATGCTCCCTTCAGGGCCGGCAGGCCGACTTTCGCTCCGTGTTGCCTTGGAGAGCTGGTCAACGGCGGCAGCCCTCGGCGAAGCAGTCCGGACGGCAGCAGAATGCGTTGTCTTGGTTGTTTAGACCGGCAGCGCTGCGGGAGAAATAGGAGAAGATGGCTTGCACTCAGTGTTGACCATCACGGATGGAATTCACGTCGACTTGCAGCGCACATGTAACGCCGGCCTGCTATGCGGATGCCAGCGCATTTTCTCTGCGCAGACGCTCCTTGTCACCCCGCAGCCGCACCAGTTCATGACTGAGGAAGGATATTCCCTAGGGCGCCTGAGCGAGAATACCACGAAGGCCAGTCCTGTCGCCGACTGCCTCAAAATCGGTCCCGACGAGAGCAACGCGCTGTGGGAAGCAGTTTGCGTTTTGGCATCGCTAAGCCTAACTGCTGGAATGTTAGCGTAAAGGCAGAGGTTACGTGTGGAAGCACTCTCACTGGACTTCAGAAGCTCCAGGTCCTCGTCCGGCCATGCAATGCAGTGCACGTGTGCACGTTTCTTGCATAAAATGCAGTGATGAAACCTGCTGTTTTCCGTGAAAAGATTGGGGGCACAGAACGCAAACGTCCGTACTAAGCGCCATCTTGCGAAGAAATAATAATAATAATAATAATAATAATAATAATAATAATAATAATAATAATAATAATAATAATAATAATAATAAAAATAATAAAAATAATAATAATAATAATAATATAATAATAATAATAATAATACCTATCGTTCACATCAATGTAAACGAAGCTAAATACCATCAGAAAAACCTTCACTACGATTATTTTTTGAGCCCCTGGCCTCGTACATTGGCCAACACAGTAATAAACGAAATGAAATACCTTGATGGGTTACACCACCATTAACTCAAATAGATGGCTATAGGTCACCTAGCTGACGCAGCGATGTATGGATAGAAGCTAAAGATATCCAGCAGATAAAATTAAACTATTGCAAACTGACCATCATCTACAAAGCAACTGCGGAAGTTTCTGAAATAGAACATTTTCAAGGATAATACCCAAATACAAAAAAAAAAAACAGTATGATCTAGCGCTATATAAAACGGTGTCGCGGCTGTCTGAATGTATAGTGTCTAGGTGATTATAATCTTTGTTTACGGAATTTAACAACCTAGATAACTTGTTTTATATAATCTGTAGGCTACGTGCATAATTCTATACATGCTGCCATGGAAGGTTCAACATGTCATGAAGGGTCGGAAGCAATATCTTCTGGCGTTCCGAACTACTGCCGAAATGCGTTATGACTTCTAATTCCTGTTTGAATATTTTAGAAGCCCTGATAATGGGATTGAGTCCTCTGCAAATGATGTTTCGTTCTGAGAAATTAATTTTCACGGCCATCTATAGGCAAAAAGGAAAGACGGGAAGCTGTTGAGCTCAATAAAGGGAAGTAACCGCATCTGGTTTTTCTCTTTCTTGTAGTTGCTTATATTGGCCAGGCCGCCGTACGCGTGCTTTATCTCAGGATCCAACTATCACGGCTAACTAATATAGTCAAAGTGTGGCATAAGTAGATACGATTGATTTCGGTAAAATATTGCTTCAGTAGGGCGCATGGCAACCCGTAATTAAGCCAAACCGACTAATACGCGCATTTTAGCTTTGGACCCTGGTAACGTTAGGTAACGTAAACAACAGTTAGTTGGGAAAATTATATGGTTGTTTATTCTATGACGTAATTTATTCAATCCCCGGTGAATATCACTGACGTGGAAGCTTCACTGAGGCTCAGGTGGCACATATCACCGAGACGTTTATCGTAATTTAATCAGTTTACGACTAGTCCGGACTAAGAGCAAAACCTCTAATAATGTTCAGCAGCTTGCGTCACGCACTGACACTTTACTCGATCTTGAGGAATGAACATGCACTCTATAAACCTGCGGAAAGCCAGGAAGTGCAGTTAAAACGTTATATGGCTAGCCTGTTAGTCATTGCGTCTGGTAAGATTGGGACGTGAAAATATATTGTTCAGCAACTCTCGTACAATCTCGTCTACGCTCGTAAAATAGTGAATGAAGTATGACCGCAAATTGGCGTTCATGCAGATCCGTGCTTTCGCAGCGGGGAGTGCCTCAGTTGCCCTATACGGAGAGCTATAATTCACTTGACACGTGCGCAGGAGCAACAACCTTGGAAGCACGTTAACCTACATTGGACAAACGCGTGTGCATTGTCGCGAAGGTCTGCGCAACCACCGCTATTGACGCGATGAATCAACTTGCACGTCGCCAGCATCAAACCTGCCGCAACGTTGCCGAGCATTTAGCTGGATGGCACAGCTGGGGCGCCTGCAGCGGGAATGGGAGCAGACTCAAGTGGCACACAAGAAGACGAACGTCAGGAGGAGACAAGTGGCCATGTTATGAAAGACAGCGAGGGCACTTTGCATGCATGCAGGTTGCGCAGACATTCAGGCACTCCTTAGGAGTACGCTCTCTCAAGTAGCGGGAGAGTGCTGAACGCAGGAAGGTGGCGCGGGTCCTTAGCCTATACGACGCTGCGAAAACGCGGGCTGGTAGCTGAGTAATGGAGTGGCACTACGAACCTAGGAATGTAAGAGACTGCCACGTCTGGCACTCATACTTTAGAACTATCGAATCGCATTGTGTTTGCCACAAATCTATATGCCTGCGCGTTCTTAATCGTTAAATTGCTTGCCTCCAAAACTACTCACTTCCGAAATAGCTTTCTGTTCTATACACTACAAGATCTCGGTAAGCGCCCAATATATAAGCGAAAAACACCACTGATGCAAGCCATAAGTAAAGTGTACCCTGTTGTTTGAAGTGTTTCACGTTTCCTGTCAGATAGCGCACGGCGTCTCCGACGAGCAAGTTCTCGCTCACAGACGCTGAGCATAAGGCACAGCGTCGATTGCTCACTGAAGCCTTGTTTTCCGAAGCCGGCAGAACGTGCGAAGCCCAGGGCTGCAAAATCCCTCGCAAGTGCTACATTATGATATTCCTGGGGTGCAATGGGGGAAAAGACAAGAAAGAAGGCGACGACAAAAATATGGACAACAGCAACAGCATCAACATAAAGAAATAGAATGCCCCCCCCCCCTCCATGAAGCGACATACAAATGGGATAAGCGTTGATGCCCGTGCTCGAAGGGCACTCTGGCGCTTGCTAAGCACCGTGGCACAGAACACCACTCGCATGCAGATACTTTATTTTCGTTCCGTTGCTGGCCATCGCGATGCAAGGATCATTCTTATCACCGTCTCGGTGGGAGGGCTTGATATTGCAGCGGTATTGAGATGGCCTTTCTTTGTTTACTCGCTGCAGGTCGCCGGAGGAATTCGGGTCACGCCTTAAACACAATTCTCCTAATCCCACGTCTCGTGCGAGTGGGAATTCCGGTACCAAGGGCCCTCGTGGAGCTTTGTCTGGGACTTCGAGGGGAATACCGGTGAGTTGGTTCTCCATCCCAATAATTGTTCCGAGCCGTGGTATCGATGGGGAAAAGTTTAGACAAGGCGCTAGGAGCTGTTGGCCGGACATGGCACCATGCTCACCGGTAAATAGTAGTGCATTTGGAACAGTCTGCGTAGGAAAGTTCAGAAGCGAAGACACACAAAAACGGCCATTGTTTACAAGTGAGTACAAAATTGCGGTAGCTAATTTGGAAATAGCATCGTTAACTGTGCGGATGAGAGTACAAGAAAGAACACGTTACGGCTGACATTTTATTTTTATTTTTGTGCCGCCTGCAGTGTGGTCAAACTGGGCACTTATGTTCATCCGCATTTTTCGCCGACACAAATAACTTATTTAAATTACGCGGATTCACGTGCCCAATACCCGCCGTGGTTGCTCACTGGCTATGGTGTTGGGCTGCTGAGCACGTGGTCGTGGGATCGAATCCCGGCCACGGCGGCCGCATTTCGATGGGGGCGAAATGCGAAAACACCCGTGTACTTAGATTTAGGCGCACGTTAAAGAACCCCAGGTGGTCAAAATTTCCGGAGTCCTCCACTACGGCGTGCCTCATAATCAGAAAGTGGTTTTGGCATGTAAAACCCCATAATTTTTCACGTGCCCAAGCCACAATTTGCCTACGAGGCACGCCGTATTCGAGAGCTCAGGATTATGACCACCGAGAGTTGTATAAGGTGTACCGAGATGTAGGTACACGAAATTTTTCTTACTAATCACGTGCTCCTTTAGGCGTGTACACTTGATACTCTCAGTGAAACAGTTCTTGAGTGAATGGACCCCGTGCGTGCCTATAATGAGAGCAGAGCAAAACACCAAAATGGATTAAGTATACTATGAAATATACGTTATAGGCATCCACCAGAAGAACTCAACCGCTTATCTCAAGGCCCCTTTGGACGCTCTGCAAGCAATTCAACGTTGCTTGCACTGCGCGACTTGAGTCAGCCATGAAGGCACTGCAGAGACTTAATAATAACTGCATGCCCTATACTGCTTAGTCTTTGCTAGCATGACTAGATGATACATTACGTCCCATCATGTGTAATTTTCAGATGATCATTACATTGAAAACGTCGTAGATTTAACCTGCGTATTGGTGAACGAGTAGATCGACATGTTTCTGCCAGCGCCGGTTTGTGAGACCAACGGCCCCAGCTCACCGCTCGCACTTGTGACAAATACTGTATCGAATCAAACGACGTCAAAAATTACTTTTTTTTCCGATTGAGCCAAGTAAATGGGATTTACCCAAGTAAATTGAGAGAGTTTAGAGAAAATTCAAGGAGGTTCCGCCCTGCGAAGATGCATGACCAGCTTAGCTGTAAACAACGTGGTAAGAAAACTTGTCGTAAAGACTTTATTGCATCACTCATTGTGACTCAGTAATGACGGTCGCTATGATGTACACTGGTCGGCATACTCGCAACTGCAGACATATTCCTTGATAATGTCAAATCGACTCACGTACACCGCTGGGTGGTCGGTTGAGCCGCATCGGTGTGGCATCGCAAGCGAAATGTCTCAAGCACGGAACGCGTAAACCACTCCCTTTTTGGTCCCGACGCATGCACATTGAAATCACCGACAACGCATGTTGTATGCGTGATTCCAAATACTGTATGCATTGTTCGCTGCAATTTCACGAGCGTTTGTAGCGCCTGCTTATGGGGTTATGAGCCATAGCATATTTTGCTTGCTTGCGGGGATATGCGCCATTGCTCATGGGGGTATGAATTACTGATGAAGACGTATTTCGACATGCTCTTGTTTATGTCGTATGTGCGATTCCAGATAATGTAAGCTCTATTCACTTCACTTCGCCCAGTGCTTGTACCCTCTCTCTACCTTACAGGGCTATGACCTATTGCATGTTTTGCTTGCTTACGGGGGTATGAACCATTGATGATGATAGCTTTTGTGTGCGGATACAAAAATTATGTGGCACCCTAGCCATATACAGCTCCAATATAAAAAAGGAAACTGTAATTAACCATTGCAGGAGTTGTCAAGCTAAAATAAGTTAAATTTGAAACATAACTGAGGAATAGATCACGAGAACCACATAAGAAACGCAATTGTAGTACGTCGCATAATGTCAGCGCAATGGTACCAAGATAATACGTACTTTCAGGCAACGTTTCGTTCACAAGTTGTGTATGTACATCAAGTAGATCCGAAGAACGTGTCATTGATACACAGCAACTCCACGGGGAAGCGTGCCCCGAAATAGACTTATACAATTGCGCAGTACTTGCGAAGCCTCCGCATCGTCGCGTGATAAGTACGAAAGAGAGTGTACATCTAAAGCTATGTAATTTATTGCGCTCACTAAAGTATTTCTCGATGGAGCAGGGCTTTGCTTATCAGTTTCAACTAAATCATGACACGGACAAGCATGTTTTAGACCCGAGTGCGTAGTCTCATTTCTCAGGAGGCGTTCAGGCGGCTGGGTTTGGTAGCTATCGACCTCGAAGACGTACCGTATCACCCCGTCTCACAAGCAACGCCACTGCGTTGAAAAAAGGATGGCGCAGGCTGTACGTGTACGCGATACAGTACTTGTCACTTGAATTAGCCGCATGCGGATGCAGCTTTTGAGACGTTTGTGAGTAATGTTTCCTTGTTTCCAAGCTACGTGTAAAGAGAAGGTTGTACGTCTCGGACCCCTTACGGTTGCGATTGCTAGACTGCTTCATCTGTTTTTCTTTCTATCCTCGCTGTCGTTTTGTATGCTTATATGCCTCGAAACCCACCAATATTTACCTGTAATGCTGCCGCGTATAGGCAGTACGCCGGTGCAAAGCGCGCTATAAGGGGAATTCCATGTTCACGGCACGCGCACTCATTTCGATTCCGCGGGGACGCAGTTCTTCAGGCGTCTGTACGCTATTGCACTAGCCCTAACGTGGCTCGCTGCCTAATTGACTGTCGCGAACAGTACATAAGGAATGATTGTGCTTCTGCGCATAGGCTGCGTTGTGAAATCGAGGCGTCCAGAAGCGCAACCTTCCCCGGTAAGTGCTATACGGCGAGCTGGGGGCATTTTCTGGATAGTAGGCAATCGTTGTAGTCACGTTAAATAATTGCACACATTGCCTGCGCAACCGAGCTGAAGGCCGTTTCATCGCCGTGGTAGCGAGAATCACTGCGAGCACGCGCAGAGCGTACCTGTGAGCAAAAGGCTCCGTTCGTTGTCGCTTGCAGCGCCAGCGGCGGCTAGGGATACTTAATACGTTGCAACGGCCCGGTTGTATTCGTGACTCGAATGTTCTCAGTGTAGGTTGTGTTGCACACAATGCTCGCATGGTTTCGAAGGACTAAGGTACTTTGTTCAATGTCTTCTAGGAGCACTGTCAAAAGCCGTTCACTAGAAGGGTGAATTAGTGCGTTTCTTCCTTTTTACCTTCTTATTTCTTCGATGTGCGATAAGAATATCGCTCGTCTTGCGTTTGTGAGCCAAAAGAATCATTGAGTTCTTCTACCGCTTCAAGCCATTGATGCGCTACAAGCTGATTGCAAACGAGGGCCCATACTGAAAGGCCCATAGGAAAGGTAGGGAGGTTAACCGAAAGAGATGCTTTTGGTTGGCTATCCTATAGGAGTTAATAAGGAGCAAAATTAAGAAGGAAATCTTTATTGATGATTTTATTAATTTGAAAGACTTTAAGGAATATTTCTCATAAATTGGCAAGAGAATGTATAAACACCCTGTTCTAGCAATTTCTCCAAGCATGGTCGAGAGAAGCGTCGACAATGATTTTGGCTTTCGTGAAGTAACACTTGAAGAAATAAAATACACCGTGGGCAATATCTTCCTCGTGCTTTGCTTTGCTGCATATATTTTTCATTATTTCATACCCACCTGAGTTGTTCTTATGAAATATGGGGCCTAACGTGTGAAACTTACTTAACACCTATACTGCGGTTACAAAATGGCGCCCTAGGAATAATAACACTTTTTTTCTCTGCTCAATGCCATAGTAGCATTCTTTCTGCTGACCGTCGTACCTTTGCTTTTGTGTCTTTAGGAAATTATAAGACCACTTGTTTAGTTCACAAAAATGCTAAACACCAACTTCCCCTTATCCAACACCATATTCAACTCCCCATATGCAAACATCAGGCAAACAGCTAACTTTAACTCTCCTTATTGTAGCATTGTCTACGGTGAACGATTGTTAGACTTCTTTGGTACTGTAACTCGGAACACTATGTCTATGGAAATAAAAGTAACGAGACACTTTGACCTTGCATGTAAACGCTTCTTCCTGACTAGTCAAGCGTAACGTTTCCTTCTAAGATTAATACTTGTTCATGTTAACAATTCACATACTCATTGAGTAATTATATACGCGGTTGACCTCTATATGTTTCCTTTTCTGTATTTCACCAGGTACTAGCCACGTGGGCTGTTGGTCGAACTATTTCTTGTACGCCTTCCTTGAATTGTTTAAATGACGCTAATTTTGATTGGTTGATTGATTGAGTAAAAAATACGTAAAATATTGCGTGCAAGGAAAGAAAACCGTCAAAAAACAAACAACAACAAAAGAGGGGGGGGGCAAGGCTGGGAGTATCAAATTGTAGTAAGTTACATGAACATGTAGCTCATTAAACTTTGATACGGTCGTCACAAACTTTCCGTCGTCACGAAGAAAACATCACCGAACACAGCCTTCCAACCACGTCCAGTTTTGACTCACCAAAACTGTAGAATTGGGGTTGAGCAGAGACGGTTATATGAAGAGCAAAAGTATAGCTTTATCATTATAATACAGGAATAAACGAATCCTTGTTAAAAAACAAACATTACCAAGTATTTTTGGTGGCTCTCGCTGCTGCAGTTACTATCTTGGAAATAAATTAAAATATATATGTATCTGGCGTCATTGAACAAAGCACATATTCAGAAGGCCTACAGAGAGGGGTGGGCCGGGTCACGGTAACTTTGGAACTATTGAATGAGGTCACTTACTGGAAAGTTTTGAGATAAAGTGCCATAAATGAGGTTTTTTGATTCACGGATGGCATTGGCATATGCAGCAGGATACAGAAGAAATCAATTAATGACCTTAACAATCACCTCCTGTCGTTTGTGCCACGATTTTACCTCGTTGTGAAAATTTTGCTAGCGGCAGCTTGTCCTAAACCAACCATACTGAACCTTAGAAAAATTATAAATGTGAAAGCATTAACTGCCCTATGAGGTAGGAAAGCCGGCGTTGCCCCAAACGAGTGGCAGCGAAAATCGATGTGACGTCATGAGCGACTTGACCTCATGACGTCAGTAATAATACAGAAGATAGCAAATGATATAACAGCGTTAATTTATAGTAATTATAGATAATTAATGTGAATTAAAGTGAAATAAGGTGAATTATGGTGAAATATACAGAAGTGAATTAAAGTTAGAACAAGTTAGAGTAAGGGGAAATAAGGTGGACTAAAGCTGATTAGGGTAGATTTACGTTGATACAAATTAGACCTGGGTGGATTAAGGTAGATTTGTGAAGGACACATGACAGTGTATGGCGTCACCTATCGTGGACATAACCAATTAATTAGAGAAGTCATTATGCTTTCGCATTCAAATCACGTAAGTATACTTAAGCAACTGTTAATTTTTTATTGACTTCAAATTTAGAGAAGCAAGGAAGAAACTTGTACTTATTGTATTTAGTCATCCTGCAGTAGCTGCAGTCTTCATTTTTCTAACGTTGTGCTTATCCAGACTGTGCTCTCGGGATAATTTTAGTTGCTGTTTCTGCATAGATGTCCATCGGACTTTGCGAGGTAGTGCACAACGATCGCCTCCGGACGCCGAAGAACCAAGCACTGCTGGGTAGACCATAAATATGATAGATATACGAAGCACGGAAGGGAACAAGGGGAGCTCCATAACGAGCGCTTATAGGGAAACTTCTGCATCGTTTTCCGCGCTACGTTGGAAGGAGCACCTTGCGCGGCGATTTGTTTGTACTCTCGATTGTTAGGCGGTGGACACAGTTTCCTATCATGAGCGATAAGAAACCTCGCACTTACCCCGCTTTCTTCTCGTCGTAAAATCGCACGTTCAGTTCTGTTTCATAAACTATACCATCATTCAACACTCCGCAACGGTTTCATTTTTCAGCCACAATACGTATCGCCTCAAACTGACCACCGTTATAAAGTTGGTCTTCAATTATGTCACACTAAAACTTTCTTCCAGCCATTTTTTCTCCGGTCATCCACGGCATGGAACCATCTCCTTAGTGAAGTCGTATGTATTTATGATAACCGAAGTTTCGAGCAGCTCTAAATAGCATTGTGTAATCGAAGCATTTTTTCTATTTTGTTTTATTTTTGACTGTATGGTTGTAAGCTAAGTGATTTTGTATTTACCGCTTTTACTATGTTAGTTTCCTACCAATTTGCCATGACGTTGTAAACCCCAGGTAAACCTGTATAATCTTTGTACTTAAACGTTCCAACTACTTATATTTGTTTCTTTTTATCATTTGCTGTAGCCCAGGCCCCTCTTCAATGCACCTGGCCCTGAGGGTAATAATAAATAAATAAATAAATCTGGCGCCTCTTTTCATGCGGACTACAATAGAGCACCACCGAGGCATGAAAAAAAAGTATAGTACTTACGACTAGACGAATGCAGCTTTGATATGATTTGTAGACCCAAGGCTATAGGGGAACGTGTAAGGTTCGTACGGAAGGTGGCCTTCAGGGAGGAGTGAGATATCGCCCAGTGTTGAAGGTCCGGTGCCTGGCTGAGCAAACCGCGCATGACTTCCACATCGAGTTAACTTTAGTGAGCAACGCAAAATTAGAAATGAAGCGCTTCAACAGGCTTAATGGCACTGAAACGCACGGCAGCTGCTAGTCACTGAGATATGCGGTGCTTCATACCGTGAACGTAATATTCAGGCCTATGCGTATTTCAACGAAACATGTAAAAAAGAATAAAAAAGGAAAGCTCACTGTTTCGCCTCAAGTAATGGCAGACCTAGAATAACTGATATAGGGGCCCTATAACGTAAAGCTATTCCAATATGTTTCTATTCCAATCTCCTGACGTCAAATTTGCGTAACCGCCAACGCAAGCACCGGGCGGTCACCCGCAGGGTTGTCTGAACAGACCAATCAAACGCTCTCCTCGTTCATAGGAGGTCACTTTTGCTTGCTTGAAAAACGAATAACATTGCCTACACTGAGCGGTTTGTCGTATCTAATTGGCTGACAAGAGGCGAGGAGAACGCTCAAGTGGAGAGGGATTCGATGGGGCCGAGCCACTGCACTGAAAGTCGATAACCAGATGAAGAGGGTGGTGTTGGCGTCTACGATTGGTCGGCTTTCCCTTACTTAGCTTGCGGTGTCTGGTCGAAAATAGCGGCGGCATGCAACGGAAGCTCAAGAATGACGCTAAAGCGGACCCTCAGCAAAGAAGAGTTGGCAGAATGAGGGGGTAAACGTGCCGAAAGTGCTCGAAAACGTTACACGGCCACGCAAGAAGTTTTATTCTACGCAAATACATTCATGCTCTCCAGCAGGTGCGAGTAGCCAGCGTCTGAGCGATCGGCGGCAGCCATCTTCTATTCCTTTCGGAACGGGGCAGCCTACGGCTATTCCGAAGAAAATTCAGTTTTGTTCGGCATGTTAATGCATCTTTATCGCTTACACGTCACTTTGACGCGGTGAGTTCTTGCGGTTTTGTGACGTCGCGTGACAGGCAGGTGAAGTGGGTGCAGCCCGAAACCTTTTTACCAATAGCCGAGAGCTAATGGCGAAAAGGGGTCCAATAAGAAATAACGGTTTTTCTTTTTTCTATCAAATCATGCATAATCAGTGTGTACACATCATATCAGATGGGGAGGTATCGCGGTTTTCGTGACTTCGCGTGACAGACAGGTGAAGTGGGGGTGGTCGAAAAAAGTTTTTGACCAATCGTGGAGGGCTGATAGCAGAATTGGAATAGAAAAGTTTGGAATAGTTTTACGTTATAGCGCCCTAGGTCCCCGCACGTCCCCGCACTTGCGTCTTAAGCACAGATTCTTAACCGTCATTTACGCGGCGGGGGTAGGGGGGGGGGGGGGCGAGAGAGTGGAGGTGGAGAACCTCGACCCGGAGGGAAGCACGATGTCATAAGCCGTTACCGTGAGTCGCACTTCTCTCCCGCTCACGCCGACTGTGCGGTTATTGAGGGATGCCTGTGTCGGCGGATGGTTTCAGTGGCCTGCACTCTCGAAGCCGAGCGTACGCGCGGGCGCGGGCATGCTGTCCGAAATACACGGAAGTTAATTAAATCGATCCACTATTGAGACACTCTACTTGTTCGTGCCACACAAGAACAATAGCTGCGAATCGAACAAGATCGTCAGGCACTCGCGAAGGCGGCGGTAATTTCGATGTCCAATCGAAATATGTTTCCAGACAAGTCGGCAAGGTCATCGCGGTCTCCCTCCACACCGGCGGGTTGTTTTGTATCGCCGCAGCAAAGCGCCTCGTTTGTCCCGGGGATGTCTACGTCAGCGCCTTGGCCACGAGAAGGCTTGATGTGGCTGTCACGTGATGCGCATTTCCCGCTGCGAAGTAAGAGGCTTCTCTTGCGTGTGTCTACAGCTTCAAGGTGCACAAAGTTGGAGCACGTACACAAAAAACTCTTAGGCACTGAACTTCATTAGCGAATCAATAAATGATTAAAGGTGAAACGGCGAGCCAGAAATTGCGCGTAAATTTATTCCTGTATTTTCCGTGTGAAACCAGTGATAAGACGTAATTACCAACTAGCTCGTTAAATGGCGGGTGATGTGTTCTCGGCATGCCTCTTTGACTCGACCAGTAAATCTCGTTTCAACAACTTAGAAAAAAAAAAGACGGAAATAACGCTTTCAGTTTAGTTTGCACCGGAGAGCCCTGAATAAAGAATGCATAAATTAGCATGATCAACTCGCCTTAGCGCCTAGAGTCTAAAGTGTGTAGGAGGTGAAATTAAGCGGCAGGGTTCAAGCGCGCGCTCGGAGCCCGCTTAATGATGTATCACCAATGAGCCCATGGGGAGGGCTGAAAAGGTAATAGCGCGTGACCGCAGTTTTTTCTCTTTTTTCGCGCTAGCCAGTAATAGCCTTAGCTCACTATCATCCGCACTGGTTAAAGCATAGCAGAATATATAGAGAACTCATTAGCGAGAACTTCCGCAAACTGCTTCTGGATAATCTTCACACAAATACGAAAAAGGAGCAATGAGAATAAAATGACCAAGAACGCGTTAGAGGACCCGAAGTGCTTTTCTAAATAGCATAGTTGAACTCCTGCTGAAGCAGACAAACACGCCCACATCAAGCAATCAAGCCAAACATCAGGAAAAAAAAAAAGAACGACACAAGAACACGTCTTTTCATCTGCGTGAGATATTTCAGCGGGTCATGCCGCAAACGGCGCGTTAATTAGTCTTTCTGCTTAGAAGCGATGCCCGTAGGGAAACACTCTGCTGCAGTTCAAAAGCTTGACGTGACTCGCAGGCACCATAAAGCAAAAAAAAAAAGAGAACTGAAGTTCTTGCATACCTGAACTCTTGTTCAATGATTACGTTAAAACATGCAGAATTTCAACATTGCTTCATGTGTAGTAATGCCAAACAAGTCCTCCAGACACTGTGTGCGGAATTCTGAACGCCAAGCTACTCCATTAAAATTAAGAGCGTAATTGAGAATACTGGTCGCGTACATCTTCGGGCACTTCTGAGTGGCTCTTCTTCTGCTAAATTGGATGATATTTACAAATCTTTTTTTTTTTTCCTCGTGAAATAGTTGAAATGTATACACCTGTCGTTTACTCTCAGCGATGTGCCTGTATGTAGATGTGCAGCGGATTTTCATCTTTCATTGTTTCTTAAAGTGTTTTACACAAGACGTACATACGTACATATCGATTGGCTATGTTGGTGCTATTCTACCCACCGTGGTAGATTATAGTGGCGATCACGTTGCACTTCTGAGGTCATGGCTGCAATCGTGACCGCGGCAGCCGCATAGCGTCGGGGGCGAAATGCAAAAAGCGAATGTAGTTAGATTTGGGTGCGCGTCAAAGAAACCCAGCTGGCCGAAATTCATTTGCAGTCCCCCTGCGCGGCGAGCTTCACAATCAAATTGTGGTTTCGGCACACAACTCTCCAGAATTTAATTTTCGGGTGCTCTTCAAGTGTCGTACACATAAAATAGTTGATGTTCTCATATCTAACATAGCTGTGGAGAGTTGCGCGCATGAAGTTCACACTCTGTAAACTTGGCGAAATTGACCCAGGCATCGAAATTTCTTGACCTGTTTGACTGCTGGACGCTTTTATGATCATAAAGACGCAAGAAATGTGGTGAAAATAAATTTTGAATGGATAGAATTTATAACTGGGCGCAAATGTGTTACATCGCATTTGCTTGAAACGAACGAGTCGTTTATCACTGCATCACATGACGTAGCTGCAGCTCACGGAAAATAGCCGTTTTCATTCTCAACAACACAGAGACTCAGATTGTTGTGCCGCAATTATTTATAGTAATTTGTACCGTTATAGGCCGAGCAGTTTGCGTTGAAGCAAAAGTAGCTAGAATCATCTCGCATGAAGCTAGGTGCGAATGAACGAACCCGATAACAATGATGACTGACGGGTAAAAGGGGCCATTGCGCAGGTGGTTAGAAAGCGAGCCGCTAAAAACAGGCACCATTTTCCTGCCGTGGAGCAAATGGATATCGGAGGAGCTATATTTTTGTGCCGCTCGTCGCCGATCCTGGAGACCAGTTAAGAGTGGTCCATTGATTTTGGTGGGACAAAGCCGCAGGGAAGTACAGCCTCCTCACTCCCGCCTCTCTCGGTCTCTTGGCGTTGCTGGTCATAGCCGCAGTGATTCCCGCTGAGAGCTAATCCCTTGCTTACCGCGGTGGCATTGACGCCGCCAAGTATATGGCATGCCAATGCTGGCACGTTCTACCGCCTGCTGCATGCCTCATCGCGTTTCTTACCGCTAAGGTGTAGATTCCTTAACGCGCTGATGCGGCCTAACTATAATCTAAAGCTGCACCTGATCTATCAACGGCATATAGCGCACGCAGGGAACTGTTTGTGCACTTGAAGTTAGCGCATAACACCCCTGCATACACTGGAATTCTTGAAAAGTATCTGCGCTTCTGCCACCAGTACAGGTGCTAAAAGGCTATCTGCTTACCCCGGAATTATATGCTAATTCTTACAGCCTAGCTTTAGGCTTGGGCATAACTTATTTGCCATTTTCGTTTACCACATTCATCCTCGCCCTGCTGCCTGCTGGTCGCCTGGTGGGCTCAAATGGAACAGCGGCTGACCCAGAAACGTGTTGGACCACGCTGTGATCCGCAAATCATCACAAATTTTCCTTCAACGGAGATTTTTTTTCTCAGAAACCAATAATGTTCCCATTGTTTTCGTAAATCTGTGATACAGTCAGCTTCGTGCTTTTCCTCAGAGCTCCGCCTGTGCATAATAAAATTTGTTTGGTTGAAGGTAGTGGTAGTGGCGCGTTTCGTAAATAGCAGCCTGGGGTCATTGAGAAATCCTCCAGAAGAAGGCAGTTATGTCGCCAGTGCTCCAAACGTTTACCATTGACTACTGTTATCTTCTCACATAGCAATAACGATGTCTACATCGTGCAGTAAGCTTCTGATAACGTCAACGTTGACTTAGGTGCAAATAAAATAAAATAAACACTGCCAGTGATGGTGAAGCTCGTTGAGGACTCGAGTGAACCCTGATTGAACGACGTTAGCAGCTTCCGTCTTGTGTACAACTATCCTCGATAGCTGTAAGGTATAATAGAGATTAAAACAAGCATCTGGGAAACACTACTGGTCACTAGAAACTGTTATACAATTGTAGTTCTTTTGTTTCCAGTATGGGCAGAGTAATGGAGCCTCATGTTCTGATTTGTATTCGCACAGGTTCGCAAAAAAGAAGAAGAAACTGCCAGAGGCAGACGCAAAAAGAATTCTAGAGTAATATGTCAAGTACAAAAATCGTCCTAACGTTTGAAGGTATGCAAGAAAATGAATATTCTTATGTTCTATAATCATATAACAAAACTTTTTGTCGAATGTAACAATTCTGCGGTAATCTGTTATTGGAGATACTATGGGGATTCGTCTTGAAAGGGCTACCATAATTTCTGAAAGCAAAAAAAAAAAAAGCGTGCATGGTGTTTTACTTTCTAACGGCTTCTGTGAATGAAAGACGATTGAATGGCACGCCATGCACGCCTTCGTCATATATCAAATCCTATTTATGGGCTACCATCTGGCTTATCCCAAATGAACGCAGCCTGGGCAAGTCAAGCACTAAAGCGAAGTTGTTTGCGTGCGTTTTCGCAACACCGCCTTGTTATATTTTTTGGTGGGAGAGGACATCAGATCGATCATTTTTCTGTCCAGAATAAGTGTAATAGGAGTATAAGAAGAAGCTTGAACACCCGCTGTGCAATGTCACCAGCATTTCGTCATCATTCAATGTCGCGGACTCCTGGGCAATCATGCGAAGAGCAATTTCCTCGAGTACCTTTCATTTCTATGACCACCATTCTGTGCGCTACAATAATGAAGGCCCCAGGCATCACTGTCACGGTTCCCCCTCTTTATTCACGAACGTTGACGAAAAGTGCGGCAACCGCGATTCAACGAGGAATCGCAACAAAACAAAGCAACAGCAACTGCCAATACCACTTCCAGGTCCTTTGGAAGTGGAAAGAAAGGGAGAAAGCAGAGATGCTAACCAGAAGAGCTAAGGGACGTCCTTTGGAGGAAACAAGTGTACGCATATGTACGGGCTAAGTATCCTTAATGAGCTTCGATAACATTGTAGGCATTGGTGAAAACAACGGTAGCGTAATCAACGAGCTCGTCGTCGGCAACCGATCTACATCAGCGAAATATGAATGTGTTCTCGGAGTTGGCCATTTACTTGCTTGGATGGCTGATACGAATAACGCTCAGACTGTGTGTATGTCTGAGTGCGTGTGTGTGTCTGTGCGTGTTTTTGTGTATGTGATGAACGTGTCGCAAGAAGGTAATGCAAGTCGGAAAATTTGCTGCGGATCAGAGCGCAAAACTACACGGCAGCTTTCAAATTGAATATTTCAGTGCATGTTTCCTTATATAACAGGATAGGCTATCTGAAGGGCGGAACCATATCTTGTTTACGAAATCTTGCTGGGGCACTTTCTTGTAGTTGAATATGCAAACTAGACGCGTTGAGTGGCAGTTAAAATGTCCCTTACTTCAAGGGCTACTTGTCAATGAGTGGCTTCACGCGGCTATACTGGCTATAACGTACATGTATAAGTGCTCTATCTAACTTTCTCAGATCGTGGGGTCCTGTCTGTATATATATATATATAAATATATATATATATATATATATATATATATATGTATATATATATATATATTGTGACGCTCTTAGGTGCATAGTGGGTTCACGAATGTGACGCGCTTAGGTGCATAGTGGTTTCACGCCTCAACAAACAGTATGCGGGGGGGCACCGAAGGGTAGTGAACGAGGACGACGACGTGTGGCTGGCTGGCTGAATCTCGACCGGCGCTCAGTTGACCAAGGCAATCGCTTCTAACCCTACCCGGCTTCAAAGTAACGCCTTTTGTGGGCGTAACAGAGTGGTGGAGGTGCGGGGCACGACAGAACGTACCACGGAGTCGCAACATCTAGAACTTCGCCGGAGCCGTCGTCTTGCCGGTCTCATGCCAACGACCTTCCCTATGGCTCAGGACGGAGGTGGACAAATGCCAGCTATAGTTCCACCTTCTCAAAGGTCAGCGCCAGTTGGACCTTTGCGGCACTACATGGAACCACGCTCGTTCGCGGGAAAAGTGGGCGAAGACGTCGACGAGTGGCTGGTGCACTACGCAAGGGTGAGCCGCTACAACCGTTGGGATTCTGTCACTCAGCTTGAATATGTTGCACTCTTTCTGAGTGAGACAGCGCTGATGTGGTATGAAAACCACGAAGACTCCCTAACAACGTGGGAGCACTTTGTCGAGGAAATTAAGAAGTGTTTTGGCGACACCCACGCCAAACAGAAACGCGCCGAGAGAATACTTGCTCAAAGAGCTCAAGCTCCTGGAGAAACATGCACTATATACATAGAGGAAATCCTCAAGCTGTGCAAAATCGTAAATCCGCAGATGTCCGAGGAAGACCGAGTCGGACATCTCCTCAAAGGAATTGCAGAAGATGTATACAATTTCCTCATAAGTCGGGAACATGTTGATTCCGTCTCAGATGTCGTGCGTCATTGCCGTACGTTTGAGACGTTTAAAACACGTCGCATTGTGCCAAAGTTTGGACGCCTGGCGAATGTGACAACCATTGCCAGCATCGATGAGAGCCCGTGCGCCGATCTTTCGTCTACTATACGGCAGATCGTGCGTGAAGAACTGCTGCAGCACCAGGAACTTTCGCGCGACGTCATACGACAACCTGACGCTTATTACCCGCAACACATGGCGCCTGCAGCACCCTGCGCTTCCTGGCAACCGGCGGTATGTGTCACAGACGTCAACCACAGGGGTGCTCCATGGCCACGTGAGGACACATTTACGCCCGAACACCGACCAGCAGAACACCCTCTCCCCAGCAGGTTTGCACGCAGACCGACCGTTCCTCCTGTGCAGCAGGCTCAGCCGCTCCGCTCTGCTACACGACCCCCCACGGCTGAGCGCTTCGAAGGGCAGTTCATCGATCGTCGTTTACCTGTGTGCTATAGCTGTGGCGACTTGGGTCACATTGCCAGGTACTGCAATCGCCGCCAACCACCGAGGTTCGACCGATCGACGATGTCTAGGCGGTACCGCGCTCCCCTGGGCGAAACATATTCGCCCTCGCACACATATTTAGGAAGCTTGCCTCACCAGCACCCGGAGCCGCTAGGAACCGTTCTCCAGCATCCGATCGCAGCTTGACACCACCACCCGCTCCTCGTGTAAGCCGGTCGCCCTCTCCGCGGCGTCGATACCCGTCGCCACCTCCGGAAAACTAGCCAGCGCGGCCGTTGGAGGTGAGGTCGCTGGACAATCTTCGATATCGACAGAGATACCTCCAACCATGTGTATGTTTAAGAATAAGGTGTTTGTATTAATTGACGGGGTTTCATCCATGGCCTTAGTGGACACGGGAGCAACCGTTTCAGTGATGAGTCTTGCGTTTAAAAGCCTCCTAGGACGAAAGGTGATGTTTCGCTGGGACCATGCCGATACGTTTCGCGGAGTGAGTGGGGAGTTGTTGTATCCTGTGGGCGTGTGTAATGTAGACGTTACCTTGGGTGGTCAAATATTTAACGCGGAGTTCGCTGTTCTACCTCAATCTACGCATGACGTAATCCTGGGTCTTGATTTTTTGAAACTGTGTGGTGCCACCGTCGACTGCAAAACGGGTGAAATCAGTGTAGGTACGAGCTTTGCTGCGGCGTTTATGGAAGCCCCACCGTATCGTGAAAGTGTGCTTTGTGTATCCCGGGATACAGTTGTGCCTCCGTTATCCGCAACGTGTGTTTCAGTCGCCTGTTTCCCCACCACCGACGGAACGTTTGACGCTACCGTGGAGCCCGTTCACCTGAGTTGCATCAAGAGGAATGTACTGATACCGTATTGCACGCTGTCAGTTGTTCAGGGACGCACCAACTTATGGGCCGTAAACTGTTCGAGTGAACCTGCAATACTACCACAGGGTCTGAAACTTGCCGCCTACCATGAAGATCACGTGCTATCGCTCGCCATTCTTACAGAGGCCCTTGATTCTGCGGATGAGCGCCATTTCGCTAATGTCTGCCCTGCGGCGCACTCCTCATTTCTGACTATGGTAAACAAGTCGCTCAGCACTAAGCAGCGTCACGAAGTGCCGAATATTCTGCTAAAACATGCCTGACTGTTTGACTTCTTCCAGCAAGAGGGACCACCATTGTTTCCTCCTTCTCGTATACACCATCGCATCGATACGGGATCTGCCCAACCGCTGCGACAGAAACCATACAGAGTCTCACCGTCGGAACGCAAGGTGATCAATGACCAAGTCCACGAAATGCTAAATAAGAATGTAATCCAAGAATCCTGTAGTCCGTGGGCAGCGCCAGTGATCCTGGTTAGAAAGAAAGAGGGTACATGGCGATTTTGTGTTGACTACCGCCGCCTCAACACCATCACTAAAAAGGACGTATATCCTCTTCCGCGTATTGATGATGCTATCGACTGCCTCTCATCAGCGTCTTACTTTTCGTCTGTTGACTTGAGCTCGGGGTACTGGCAGATTCCTATGCACGAGGCAGACAAGGAGAAAACGGCATTTGCAACACCAGATGGACTTTTTGAATTTAATGTGATGCCGTTCGGGCTCTATAATGCGCCTGCAACTTTCGAGCGCTTCATGGACAACATCCTGCGTGGTTTGAAGTGGGAAGTATGCATGTGCTATCTAGATGATGTAGTGATTTTCGGGCGCACGTTCAGTGAGCACAACACACGTCTCGATCTTGTGCTAGACTGCTTGGAGAAAGCGGGTTTGGTGCTCAACTCGAAGGAGTGTCATTTTGGAGAGCGCCAAACACTCGTTCTGGGACACCTAGTGGATAAGGACGGTATACGGCCTGATCCAGCGAAGACTGCTACGGTGGAAGCCTTCAAGCAACCTCGCCATGTAAAAGAGCTACGCAGTTTCCTAGGGCTTTGCTCGTACTTCCGCCGGTTTATTCGTGGATTTGCCAACATCGCATATCCGCTGACATGCCTCCTCCAGAAGGGCGTTCCCTTTGAATGGACTCCTGAATGTGAAGCTAGTTTTCGTGAGCTGAAGTCTCGTCTGACGTCTCATCCCATTCTCCGACACTTCGACCATGCGGCTCCCACAGAAGTTCATACGGACGCTAGCGGTATTGGCATCGGCGCCGTCGTTATTCAACGCGTCGACACCAAAGAACACGTCGTCGCCTATGCGAGTCGTTCTTTAAGTAAGTCCGAGCGTAACTACACCGTTACAGAGCAAGAATGTCTTGCAGTTATTTTCGCAATACAGCGCTTCCGGTCGTACCTGTACGGGCGCCCCTTCACTGTGGTGACAGACCATCATTCTCTCTGCTGGCTGGTTAATCTCCGTGATCCGTCGGGCCGGCTTGCGCGTTGGACACTCCGTTTACGGGAATATAACTTTACCATTCTCAT
Source organism: Dermacentor andersoni (assembly GCF_023375885.2). Lineage (NCBI taxonomy): Eukaryota > Metazoa > Arthropoda > Arachnida > Ixodida > Ixodidae > Dermacentor > Dermacentor andersoni. The sequence goes on along the minus strand of NC_092820.1, from coordinate 107,994,645 downwards.
AAAAGCGGCCGCCGACACGCCGACGCTGACTGCCTCTCGCGCATGCCGCTTCCAACGACGGACTGCGACGCGGACAACTTCGACTGCTATATCGCATCACTGGAGCCGGGATTTCCTGATATAAATACCTTCAAGGTCGAGCAACAAAAAGACAGAACTTTAGAACCACTGCTCATTACTGCAAGGCAATCAGCACCATCCACTCCTTTCTGTGTTCGTGATGGGGTTCTTTACAAAAAGAACTATTCTACTACAGGCCCACGATATCTTCTGGTGGTCCCGGAGAGTCTCCGTGTCTCCGTCTTGCGCGCTATGCATGACGATATAACATCTGGACATTTGGGTTCTGCGCGAACTCTCTACCGCCTCCAAGAAAGGTTCTACTGGCCTAAAATGCGCCAGACGACCGCCCAGTATGTGTCCAGCTGCAGCGAGTGTCAACGTTATAAGCGTCCGACGAGTGCTCCTCCTGGTCAACTCCATCCAGTGCCACCCCCCAGCTCTCCCTTTGAGCAAGTTGGCATTGACCTCCTCGGTCCTTTCCCGCGTTCATCCGATGGGAATCGCTGGATTATCGTGTGTGCCGATCACTTGACACGCTACTGTGAGACAGCTGCAATACCATCGGCTACTGCAACCGAAGTGTGTATTTTTCTGCTGCGTTTTGTCATTCTCCGACATGGACCTCCCAGAGTCATCATCAGCGATCGTCTGCAGTTCACTGCAGACGTGGTCGAAGAGATGCTTCGTCTATGTGTTTCAAGGTTTCGACATTCCACCCCGTATCATCCCCAAACAAATGGCCTTACGGAACGCACGAACAGAACTCTTACTAACATGCTGTCCATGTATGTCGAGTCAGATCATAAGAACTGGGACAGCGTGCTACCTTTCATTACGTACGCATTTAACACCTCAAAGCATGAAGTTACGGGCTACAGTCCCTTCTTTCTTCTCTACGCTAGTCCGCCTCGTTATACACTAGACACTATCTTCCCGTTTTCCAGCCGCGATAATCTTTGTATATCAGAGACAGTCTGTCTTGCTGAAGAAGCCCGACAACTTGCTTCGTTACGCACTCTTGTTTCACAAGACCGCTCGAAGGCACGCTGCGACCGCCGACGCCGACACGTGATATATGACCCTGGTGATTTAGTGTTGCTCTGGAAACCAACCAGGAAACGTGGACTATGTGAAAAACTGCTGGCCCACTATGTTGGACCCTATGTTATTACGGAGCGCATCAGCGAATTAACCTACCGCATAGCACGTCTCACATCAAATGGCCGACGGTCAGCAAAGACTGGACTTTCGCATGTCGCCCGTTTAAAGCCCTTTATTTCTCGACAGCCTGTTTGACTTGCCCGGCGGGCTTCGTCTGCGCGGCGGGAAATGTGACGCTCTTAGGTGCATAGTGGGTTCACGAATGTGACGCGCTTAGGTGCATAGTGGGTTCACGCCTCAACAAACAGTATGCGGGGGGCACCGAAGGGTAGTGAACGAGGACGACGACGTGTGGCTGGCTGGCTGAATCTCGACCGGCGCTCAGTTGACCAAGGCCATCGCTGCTAACCCTACCCGGCTTCAAAGTAACGCCTTTTGGGGGCGTAACAATATATATATATATATATATATATATATATATATATATATATATATATATATATATATATATATAGTAAGTGCGCGTTGAAAACCGCACATCTATTTAGATGCCTGGGTCGGTGGTTGGTCCCTGAATAAAACTCTTTATAATACGAACTCCGTGGTTGTAACATTGAGCAGTTGCTCACATACGAATATAGCTGCCAGGAAAACTGATCTTCACCAACTATATATATATATATATATATATATATATATAAATATATATGTGCATGTGCGTGTGTCAGTAAATGATGTGTAATAAAGCAAGCCTAAGTAAAAGTTACCTAATGGTAATGTTTTTATGAAGTTATGCCTAGTTTGAATCCATGTAGTAGGTCTGGTGATTTATGCAACAATGTTTTCTGCAGAGTTCACGAAGTGGAAGCACAAGGATTAAAGCGCTTTGTTCTCGTAAAGTTCATGCACATTCATGCAACGTCGTTTGGTAATTGTGTTTCCCACGAAGCCGACCCACATGACGACTAGTTGAAAACCCACAGACATCGCGTGACTGCTGCGCGTTTAGACACAATTTGTCACGGAAATAGGTAATATTCCTGCCTTACGGGTCAACATCTCATCTACTATTATACGTGGGAGGAACGGAAGGGAAAATAGAAGAACAAGATTAACATGTAGAAGAGAAAAACACTGACGCAACATACGCATAGCAGTAAGAGCTCTAGAGATTACAAGAGAAAACTCACGTGCGCGGCATGGTCGCAGACACACCTTCAATTTCATTTAACCTCGCACTCGTTGTCGTTTGGTTATGAACTGCTTTCTTTTGTGCGTTCTCTTTATTCGTGAGCATAGAGGGGTTCATTCGCGGGACCTAGCATTAGGCACTGCTGTGCTCTGGTTGTTTAAAGGTAACAAGCAACAAATCTGCGAAGAAATACAATGGTGTCGCGCACATCGTATCATCGTACAACGGTTACGCCCAAGCCAGATGGGGCGTGGCAGGTAGTGTGGGAAAGCTACGTGACTAGGAGGATGCTGGCTAGGCGGCTAATGACCTGGCGGCCATCAGAACCTTTTGGGGAAACGTGTGTTTTATGAACTAGAAGTAGGATCTGTTTGTTCATGAGAAAATACTGTCCCCCCAAAAAGTAAAATGCCTGCGGAGGCTAAAAAAGGAGCCTCAAAATGTCACCGCGCTAATGTGATATCCTTCCATTTGTGTCCTCCCAGGAACACCATAGAAACTGCGCGCTTGGTTTCTTGTTTGCTCGTAAAAAAGGAACTAGCTCTCCCATGGGATCGTCCCAGCGAAAGTGGCGACTTCCTTGTTGGAATTAAAATAGAACGTGCGCTATTCAAAGCGAGTGTCCAGCTACCCAGTCGCTGCGCAAACATTGCGTAACAAGTAGCTCTCGTGTCGTGTTGATGAGGTTACAACACGCCGTGTGCTCTTTGACTCACAGGCCTACTGGGATGTTGATACTTCTCACGTAGAGATGTAATTGAGAAAATGGTCACTGTACACTTAGTTTAATCGGTGTCCTGTTAAATTTTGGCCCGCGACGGCTCTTCAAAGACTTATCGCTATCACGATGCTGTCAGTGCATGACTCGCTTATTGTGCCCAAAAGTGTTTTTAACGGTGTTGCCTATTCTACAGCAGCAGAGATGTTTAATCTGTTTTCACGCATGGCACGCGCAATTACTGTACTATCTCGAATCGACGCCAACACCAGCGATCCCTCTCAATTTTAGGGCTTGCCCGGTAAGGTTAGGTTATCAGAGAATGACGATTCGGCTCGTCGCTATCGATTAGGGTTGCTTTGCTTTCAGGTTTCAAGTTCCACGAATACGCAACCATTTTTTTGCGGTTTCCTGAAGGTGCATTCTGTTTCTTTGCCGTTACTGCACCGCGAAATTATTGATTTGGTTTGTTATGTCTCCTTGTATAAATGTAAATTACGAGAAATTCGCTCACGATTAGGGACGGCTGTCCCAAATTTGCAGGAGGCCGGTTATTACACAGACTGATACATGAGTGAAGTAACCTCCGGCTGTCTGCATCTGGGTACCACAATCATGTACTAGTCAGTGTCTCTGAAGGAATCCTGAAACGAAAGTCGTCAAAACTGCCTGAGGCCTTGCGGGATTCTGGTGGGAAGCAGAAGTTAGCGTAGATTCAGTACCTTCAAGGCTTGTTACATCGACTAAAAAAGATTGGGTAAAAGGCGAACGTTCAAGTTGTTTTTTCTGCTCCAGCAAGCTTCAAAAGATGTGTCAAGGCGACCACTTCTGGCACCTCGCACAGCATTGGGTGCAATAAGAAGCACAAGGACGAGTTCGTCGTATGAGCGGAATCGATCGTGTATATTATACCGATTTCTTGGGGTAAGACTTATAAAGGACAAAGTCGGAGGTGTGCAAATGATCGCCTCCGTAAGCAGTGTAGAAATGTCAAGGGCAAGTGCGAGGAGTTCGTTCATGTGCGCTGCAGGAAGTGTGAATCTAGTGAGGACGGTAGTGCTGGTTCCAATTCTGGCAAAATCGGAAATTCCGATGTAAAATCAAGGTGCGTGCCAATCTATGAAAATTGCACCATCGTCACGACAAACAGCTGCCAACTGACGCGTGAAATTACCGAGGTATAGATCACTGATACTTTAGAGGATAGTCGTGTGTCCAGGCCGTCCATTTCTTTAACTTCGAGGGAATTACAACACTTGCGTCGTCCCTGAGTTGATTCTGTAGCTGCGCTTGCGTGATGTTCGGCCATAAAATGCCATTGCATTCCGCGCTTCGGGATCCTGAATAAATTGTTGCAAGTTAGCGCTAGTGTCTATCAATCTTCATGAACCGTCCTCGCCTAGTTTTGCGCCTAAAGCTTTTGTCCGTATGATTTTTAATGGGAGTAAAAATCAGTTGCACGTGAAGACGCGTGGGGTTGCACGAGTTCAATTGAAATAACTAGCTGATAGCACTGCCAGCTCTGTGTAGTCACTGTAGTCATGCTATTTAAAGAATTGCTACTTGCAGCACACCTCACCTGTAGCTACTTTTTTGTGCTATCATTTTACACGAGCTCATGCATTTAAATTGGGGTGCGCGGGTGATTCTTATACCAACACCACGCTTGTTTGATCTACACGGAAATCGCCATGAACAAAAGAAATCCACCAAGACAGAGTAGTTAAACCGCAAAACGAAATTCTCAGAAAACTTGGTCTAATTTTGCACAACTAGCTAAGAAACACTCCCTTGCCAGAGCAGGATTTGACCTACCTGGTGCAGATTCAGCTAATACTTCTAAAATCTTGCTATTAATCCCTAGTCCGCAGTACGCTGCTGTCGCGGACAATCTGACAGAAGCGCTGGTCAGATCTGCGACGTTACAGACAGTGCTGAGAATCTCTCAACCCGAACAGGCAGCCACTAGAAATTGAAACTTGCAGCGTTCAACACGCGAACCGACTGAATGAAGCCTCTGGGCATGTATCAGGCATTGCCTTTGGTATCATTGAACTTAACGAGCTTCGTAAGATGATATGAGCGAAGAGCATCTTTAAGTGGACCAAACGCATGATCAACTCTTGCAAGAACAAGAGGCAAGGACAATCAATTCTGCAACGAGAAGTGCATGTACATATGGGTGAAACTACCTGCCCTGGTGCCTTTGCAAGACTTTGTAGCACTGTATGACTGGGTAGGATCCCGACCATATTGAGAGCGCAGGATGTATATATCACTAAGTTTTCCTAGCCTCAGACGTATAAATGAAAGTACGAGAACTTTGCCCACAGTGAGACAAAGCACTAAAAACAAGAACATTTTTTACATCATCTTTGGCGCATTCTTATTCAGGGCCAGCACAGTCTCGTCTAGGCACATCTTATGCGAATGTGGTATTGTTCTTGAATCCAATTTTCTGAAGTCATGCCAATAGCACTCCATCATTTTTACGGGTTACAACTACAATCTACGTAATATGTCACGGTAACTCTGAAATTCGATTACTTTTTCTACAAAGTACGGATTGGATAAAAGTAAAAGCATTTATTCCCTTATGTCACAACCGGCCACCTGGTATCCCCAGGATTCACTGTATGTAGCTATCTTTATCTTTGCACTCTAACCGTTCCTAGTGCTAGGAGCCTGCGGTAATCATTGGAGGAATTTCAAAGAAATCTACAATGCCTCGTAGACTCATTTCTTAACTTACAGCGGAAGCCCTGTCAAGATAAGGGATTAAATTAAATTCTACAGTTTTACGTGACAAGACCACGATCTGATTGTGAGGCCGGCCACAGTGGGGCACTCTGAAATGCTTTTCAACACCTGGTGCTCTTTAATTTGCACCCAATGCACGGTACATGGACACTTTTCCGTACACGGGTGCCTTTCTTTTGCATTTCGCCCCCATAGAAATGCGGCCGCTGCGGTAGCGATTTTATCCTAAGAGCCCGTGCTTATCAGTGTAACGCTAAAGCCACTCAATAACCAGGTTGGGTTCATGCCGAGATGAATGTCGACGTTAATGCGATTAGCGTTGAAACAATTCAGCGGCACACCATATTGCCAGATTTTTAACTGCCTGCTAGCCGACTTCCTTTATTTTCTTTTACCACGTTTTCTTCCCGTCGCTTAGCTCAAGGCCCCTCGTTCAATGCACGCTCTGATCCTGTTCTGTTCCCTTCATTTCTTTCTACACACTCGGCGTTTTCTTATGCAGATTTTTCTCCTTCACTCTAGCTGACTTCTTCAATGTTCTGTTGCTGTTTTTTCTCTTCTCGACTCGTGGGCCACTGTGATTCCTAACTGTTTCTATTCCATTATTGGAATAGAAACCCCCTACCCCCACTTCGCCGTTCTATTACGCAACGATACGGCAACCATGAAAGCTCCCCATCTGATATGATGTGCGCGCGCTGATTATGCAATATTACACCGAAAAAAAGAAACAAAAAATTATTTATGATTGTGCGTCTTTTTAGCCGCCAGTCCACCACTATTGGTGAAATGTTCTCGGTCTGCGACCGTTTCGCCTGTCTGTCATCAGAAGTCACAAAAACGCGAAATCTCACCCCCGTCAGAGTTACGCATACGCTATAAACGCGCATTAGTATGTCGAACAGAACTGAATTTATGTCTGGTATGTCCGGAGACTTACCCATTTCCAAAGGAATAGTAGATTTCTGGTCACCAATAGCTCTGTCACTGGCGACTCGTAGCAGCCGGGGCAAACTTTTCACGCTTGACATATAACGCTGTCGAGACCATTCGGTACGTTTACGACATCGTTCTCTCGCCAGTGAGTTGCCGAACGTTACAGGTCCAGAAGAACTGGCTTAGTATTTCCACTGCGTGTGGGCTGCACTGTTGCTCGGGAGAAAGTTGCAGTTGCTGCTTTCGTTGCTCTGATGAGAGTCGCCAGAGCCGCGGGACACGCCTAGTCAGAGTTTTCCATATTGGACAGTTTCACGCACTCAGTAGAGACCACCTCCCGTCGACCATGAATATACACGATAAATGAAGCACTTTGAAGGGCCCATTGTACAGTGGTTCGGGAGGTGGCTGCACTGCGTCATGCCGTTTAAACAAATAGGAGCAAGACCACAGTTTGCACTGCATATATATGGCTCACGAGGTGGTGTGGCACGAAGTTTGCCCATGATGTTCCGCAGCAGGCTGGTGCAGTCGCCAGTAGCAGCAGGACTTTCAGGTCGACAGCGTATGAAAAATTCCCCAGGCATTCGCAGTGTTATTCCATGCACCAGTTCGGTAGCGCGGCACCCAATGTCGGCTTTCAAGGTTGTGTGGATACCAAGAAGGACGAGCGGTAGCGCTTCTCTCTTACTCTGCGCTACGTCTCCCTGAGAGCTGCTTTGAACTGGTGGTGGAAACGTTCCACCATGCCGTTGCTCTGAGGATGGTATATAGGCAGGACATCTGGTGAGAGAGGTGCTGATCAGCCTTTTTATGCTGGCGAAAAGAGCAGATTCTAAGTGCCTGCCGCTGCCAGTCTATAGTGTGGACGGCGCGACGAAGCAAAGCCACCCAGTGGTACAGAAAAAGATGGACGATTGTGTCAGCGACGATGTGTGCGATAGGCTCAGCTTCAACCTATTGTGTAAATCTGTCCACGTAAGTGCGTAAAAACGACTGACAATTGCAAAGTGTTAGCAATCCGACAGTGTCCAAGTGCACATGTTTAAATCGCGCGTCTGGAGCTGGGAAACCTCAACCACCACCCCCTAATGGTATCACGGTGTGGCGCTCGCAGGTGATGCACTCTTGCGTCCATTGCAGGACGTCCCGATTTATACCTGGCCAGACGTATCTTGCCATCATTAACTTTTGTGTGGCCTGAACACCCGGATGTACCAGCTTGTGCAGCGGTTGGAAGAACGCTAGAGGGAACGGAAGAGCGAGGATTTCCCATTGATATGTCACTGCAGCACACTCGGTCTTTTGAGCTGAAAACAGGCCGCCGTTGCAACTTCAGCGCAGTTACTGCTGTCAGTAACTGACTCGGTTCTTAATCTGCTTGCTGAGAAGCCACCAGCTGGGTCAAATCATTTCCCTCAGAAAGGCTAAGGACGTTGACAGTACTGCGTGACGGGGTGTCTGCGACCTTATTGTTCACGCCGCTCACATGCCGGATATCTGTAGAGAACTCGTACGTCTAAGACACCTGACGTAGCTTAGGGGCAGTGTGCGTTCCTCTATCCAATGTCGGGAGACTCAGAGGGTACGTGAGAGGTTTGTGGTTTTTAAGCACAACGAAACCCACGCCTTCCAGCTTGTGAAGGAAATGCCGGAGGGCGGCAGAGATAGCAAGCAGCTCTCGGCCGAAGGTGCTGTAGCGCTCTTCTGAAGGCCTCAACTTTCTCGAGAAGAAAAATGTCGGTCGCCACACTCCGTTGCTCAGCTGCTTTAGCACTGCGCCGATAGCCGTGTCTGAAGCTCCAACCATGATGCACAGCGGTGTGCCTGGCTGTGCATGCACGAGCAAATAAACGTTTGCCATAGCCTCCTTGACTCCATGGAAAGCGCTGCATGCTTCTCCAGTCCAAGTGAGGTACACGCTGTGATCTCCGCAATTGCAAGCAGTCCGAGCAGCGGGTGCGCGATATCCGCACACTGGTGTACAGGAATGCGATAGTTCACCAGAGCAAGGAACTCGCGGAGCTGCCGCTTAGTGTTAGGTTGCGAGAATTCTCGAACAGGTTTCACCTTCCCCGGGTGGAGGCTAATTCCGGCACTCGATATACTATGGCCCAGATAGGTCAGCTCGGGCTCCCCAAGCTGGCATTTTGCTGCATTGACGACAATTCCATGTGCAGAGAGGCGTGGAAACACGACTTGCCGGTATTTCTTATGTTCAGATGAAGTGGCGCTAGTGATAAGATCGTCCAGGTAAACATGGCAAAAATCTAGACCATGTAAAACATCATCGATAAACCGCTGAAAGGTCTGTCGAGAGGTGCAAAGTCCGAATGGCTTTCAAAGAAATTCAAATAAACCCAAAGGTGTTGCCATCGCGGTCGTCAGGGCGTCCTCTGATGCCACTGCTATCTGGTAGCGCCGGTGTTGGTACGATGCAATGCGAAGACGCCCAATAAGGGCGTGGTGACGTCAGATGATACCAAGCTCGAACATGTGATCGAATGTTTGGCTAGACAAACCGGGCTTCTCAGAGCACATGTAACTGGGTCAGCTGGCATACACGGGAGGACCAGTCCTAGTTATATGATGGCGCACGTTATGCTGGACCGCAGTGTCCGCCTTAGCTTGGCGCATAAGTTCTGAAAACTCGTGCAGTGTAGCCGCAAAGCATGATGTTCCAGCTGGTCCGAAAAAAAGCAGGGCTTAACGAAAGGTGTCTTGAGGGTTTGCCTTGAATTGTTGCTTGCGACACAGAATCATATAGCCGTCGACGGCGCACGTTTACCAAAAGACCAAAATGACGGAGGCCATCGGCCCCGACGATTGCAAATTTGAGATCGGCAAGTATAAAATATTAACGAAATGTTCCCGTTAGGTCTAGGTTGAGAGACAGCGATCGACGACCCTAAGTAGCGATCGTTGTGTAGTTTTCTGCTTGCAATGGAGAAGAGCTCGGGCGCTTACGGTCAGCTGGAGACGTAGGGATAACGCTCAGCTCTGCGCCTGTCTCCACGAGGAAACGGACGCCACATCTACGTTCGGTGATAAAGAACACTCAGTGCCGACTTTCCATCGATACTGCAGCATTACGGGCCTTCAGTGCTGGCCTCTGACGTTTCGCGGACAGTGACAGGGCACAAAGCAATTGCGCGCAGCCTCACTGTTTCCTGTGGTACCAGCACCAACACAGTCCAAGTCTGCTGGGGCGGTGCAGTGCGCTGCTTGAAAGGGAGCGAAGTGCTTGCCTGCAAACCTGCTACTGTGTCGGTAAGGCGCGACATGTCTTCGCCAAACACCAGGAAATATTGGGGAGAGGATGCAGAAGCACTCTCCACTTGTACGTGTGCGATTCAGATGGAGGGGGTTGCCATGATTGTGGCAGTGGTGGCGGCCGTCTTGTCGAGATCCTTTTCAGCCACCCCAACAAATGCCACCCAGACGTTGTTGGGAAGACGCTGAAGAAATATCTCGCGCAGCAGCGGGCTGTCGAGGCCTGTAACGCTTCCCACAAGTCGCTGCATGGGGCGCAGTAGTTGAGATGGCGTGCGGTCTCCAAAGCCCACGTCGTTCAAGAGTTGCCGTAACTGTTTGGGTTCCGATGGTGTGCGACGACGAATGAACGTCTCCTCCAGAGTATGGTTGGCGTTCTCCGCAGGTGAGGAGAGGGACAAACCACGCACCTCACTGATTGTAGCTGGTGGCAAGCTGCCCACGATGAGAGGGTAGCGCGTGAGGCCGGCTGTGATGTCTCGTGCGGCAAATTGTGTCTCGACTTGAACGAACCAAAGCTCGGGGTCTGTGGGCCAAAACGTGAGCCGCTTCAAGTCGACTGCACACACGGTACGCGCGTCGTTGTCGCTCTGAGTGCTCGTGTTGGGTCACGACTGTTGGTTGCTAGTGCGGGCAAACAGCAATAACACCGTGAGGCATGAGTTGTAAAGAAAGAGAAAATTTTTATTCGGAAGGAGGGGAGCAGTGCGCCAGCAAACTAGCCTGCCAGGTGCGTAACATGGTGCCATAGAGTGGGGCTACGAACTAGCCACACAAACGCATGGCAGTTATAGCGGCGCGCGGGTGGCGTTCACTACAGTCTATTCGGGCACAGAACAAAAGCCTCAAGTTGACGTCAAAACATCATGCCAAAAATGAATGGAGATCCCTAAGGGTGCTAATCGCATTAGGACACTTTAGTAGTTAGCCAGGATACCTAAAACGAGCAGCTAATTCTCATAGGAAGCACTTGCTAAATTACTAAGACGAATGCGATAGCACCAACCATGCCAACGCGACTGTTTGACTATTCTACAGCGAATAAATAATAACACCGGTACACGTGCTTATTGGTATGGCGTAAACGAGCAGCGCAGGAAATAGACTGCAATGAGCGCCTCGTCAAACGCCGTTATGTTTAAATATGAGTTCACTGCAAGTAGGCCAACTAAAATGTGCATACGAACTTAAAGAGGCTATATGCAGAGCCCGACAGCTAGCCTATGGTGAGACGCGCAAGAAAATTTTAAACTTGCTTGTGCGTAACCTAAAAGTTAGCTGCAGAATATATTAGGATGTGCATGCTTTCACTATATGTAGAAAAATTGTATCGATACTACTTACAGAGGCGAAGATGTACAGTACATGTCATACCACCTTGTGAAGGAGTAGGACAGCAGTTTTTCATGAATGTATCCACTGCTATGATAATACCATCGTTGTCCTTTAATAGCTAGGTTGACGAAAATGTAGCGCTGCGATTTCGATACAAACACATTACACTGAATGTGTTTGCGGTGTAATATCCGGATCTTGTCTTAAAAATATGTAAGAAACATCTTGTAATTTTAGAAAGACATGCAATGGCTGCTTTCACGATGACATTCACTTACAGATTTGACTATTTCAACAAGACTGTTTGCAGCAAATTCCTGTGAAGCCGATGGCAAGCTACCCGCACAATTTGTGGATCTGGCGCCTTTTTGTTATAACATGCCTGGTGCTACAAAGTAGGAGTGCGTTGTTTTCAGTGTCCACCGGCAGTCCTTGAAATTTCTGGGCATGCCTGAAAATGCAGGTCAATTTAAAGGTAGTACCATGCACGGCAAAGTCGGCTTGTAAAATTATATAAGTAAAGGCAGGACAGTCTTATATGGCATTTAGAAAAAACAAAAAAGAAACAATGAGTCTGAGTAAGCTTGTTGTATTTCTATAAACCGCCGCTATATAAATTATTGGAGGGCCTATCAAAACCACTGACAACGGTAACTATCAACGGGCGTTACTTTCCACAAACTTTTGCAAAGGTTTTCAAGAATTTTCTACAACATGGTAAATTTAATTGAAGTTTGAATGATAGTTGTGAATTGTGCATAAAGCAATATACGTATGTCACTTTCAATAAGCAAGCCGCATACATGACTCATTCTTTATCTTTGAAGACCCGATGATGAAAATTGTTGAACAAATCAGTACTCACAGAAGAAAGCGCCCGCTGAAAGCAAGAATCCACCGATGTTACTCCGAGTTTAGAACACCAGCCCGTGTGAACTATACTTCACGCTGTCACCGGCACGGTCCATAACGTCGTAAGTTGCCGTGAGTCCCGCGAAAGATGCGCGCGGTGACTTGAGCTAGCACTTTCACAAAGACAAAAAATGCGTTTATCGCTTGAGATTTTTCCCCACGGGCATCACCCATTCAGAAAGCATCCAACAACCGAGAGCATCGTCTGCGCGAGGGACTCGGCAAAGTTTCGCGGGCCCCCTCGACGCTAAGCAATCGAAGCGCGATTGTTGTGCACGTTCCTCACTTGTTGAAAGCCAACATGGTCCCCGTGCAATCGATTGGGGCCGCCGGAGTCACTGGTTTCGCTTGGGGTGCGCGCGCGGCGTCTGAGGCCCGGGAGCGGTCCGGCCGGAGTCGTCGGCCGTGGTACGACGGTAGCGCAAATTCTAGGTGGCGCTCTGGGGGGAAGAGCGAGTTGAGGAGCGAGAAGAGGAGGCAACGAACGGGATGTTGAGAGAGAGAGAGAATGGGAGAGTGTGAGAAATGGCGGGGAGGGGAGGGCAGTCCACTTAACTCGTTCTCGCGTTTGCATGCGCGTTATTTATTGGTCCTGGGAGGTGCAAAAAGAAAGAAAAAATACGAAAACAAGAAGGCGGCAAGAGAGACGACCGTCCTGAATTTGGTACGGCTGTCATCCGGGCCGGTCGGCTCCGCGAGGCTTTTTGTGTGGCTATGGGACATGTGCCGACACATTGGCTGGGACTGTCCTCGCCCGGGGAAGCTTGTTTTTCTTGGTCTGTTTTGAAAGCCTAGGGACACGTAAACATGGTTTTCGCTGGGAATTTATGCTGGCCGTAGACTTTTTAGGTTATGTATCAAAAGTTACACGAGCCATGAGAACGACAGGTACCAAAAGAAAATGCTGATTTATCAAGCTTCTCGTATACACATTGAAATATACTGCTTATTAGACCCGTGCCGCACATTCATTCATTATACGCGACATTTGTGAGAAGCAAATAAAAACGCTATAACACACAAAGTCTCGAGAGTATAAAGACCCAGTCGTAGCTCAGAAGGCAAGCTTCATGTTTTTCACATGTGTTGCGGGCAGAATGGTTGATTTTATTCCCGTACTTGACATATCGTGCAAAGATTATACCATTAGAGACAATTGCCGAAGCAATAAAAATTACTAAAAAGCTGATCTTTCATGTTTATAGCGTTTATCATGTCATGTAGCGGTAGTGTCAAAGCGGTAACAGCCATTCACCCGATAATTATCATCCGATCGCGCTCACATGCATTTGTTGCAAGCTACTGGAACATATTATCGCGTCTCATGTTTTCAGTCACCTAGAATAAAACAACTTTTTCTTCTCTAATCAACACGGATTCAGGGAATGTTTTTCTTGCGACACGCACTTATTGGAATTTAGCACCGACTTACACTTCCGCATGGATGCCAACAAACAAACTGATTGCATGTTCATTAATTTTTCTAACGCTTTTGACCGCGTAGCTCATGGTCGACTAATATCCAAATTATCAGCTCTTAGACTAGACTCACTTACATTAACTTGGATCCGGAATTTCCTTTTTCACCGTCAACAGTTCACAGTGGTTAATAACGTCTCCTCTCCCCGTTGCCATGTATCTTCCGGTGTTCCTCAGGGAAGTGTTCTTGGGCCCCTTTTATTTTTGATGTATATTAATGACCTACCGCTTAACATATCATCATGCATGCGCTTACTTGCGGATAATTGTATCATATATCGTACAATTACGGATGTCGAAGACCACGTCGCTTTGCAAAATGACCTTAACATTATTTCCCATTGGTGCAAAATCTGGCTTATGTCCTTTAACCTATCCAAATGCAGGCTCATAACCTTCAGTCGCAAACGCAATAATTCTAACTTTACATATGCCTTCGATACTATACTTGTATCCCAAGTTCCATCATATAAGTACCTAGGCGTGCATCTAACACATGATCTTTCCTGGGCCTTGCGCGTCACCACCATTTGCGCCAAGGCTTCCAGAACTTTGGGTTAGTTACGTCGTAATTTACGAAACTGCCCGACCAATGTCCGTAAACTTGCCTACCTAACATACGTCCGTACTCAGCTAGAGTTCGCATCATCAATGTGGTCTCCTCATCAAAAATATCTAATTTCCATGATAGAAGCGATACAAAACCGTGCTGCTCCTTTCATCTCTCAAAAATACAGCCGTCATCTCAGCATAACTCAAACAAAAACTGATAATACTCTCGAATCCTTAGACACCCGTCGTTCTGTCGCTATCGTTTGGTTGCTACACAAGTATATAAACTGCGCTTATCTTTCACCTTTAGCCCTAGAATCCCCCATGTGCAAGTCCAATCGATTAAACAACCATCGCTCTTTCAAACGCATCTACGGCCACACGCAAGCATTCAACTCATCGACACTGCCCAGAGCAATAACATTATAGAATGATCTTGCCAACGAAATTGTTGCAGTAACCGATCACGCATCGTTCTGCAACCAAGTGTATCAACTTTATACAACTTAAATACTGTAACTATGTTTCGTTGTGATTGCGTGGGAGTGTATTGTGGCCATTTCTCCTTTTTTTTAGCGTACCGGTTGTCGTGCGCTTATTACCTGCCCATTGAACAGGCTGTCTCCCCCTTGTGTATCTTACACTCTTGGGTTATCGCGCCTTTGCAAACAATAACCTTTCTGTAACTATAGTGTACTTGTGTCATGTTAACCTTTCGTTTATTTATTTGTACTATGTAATCACATTGTATTGTTTGATCTGCGTTGCTTGTGTTAAACTTGTGTTCATTCAATCGCCCCCCTTACTCAATATTCCTGACGGAACCTGTAAAGAAACTTTAATAAATAAATAAATAAGTGGGTTTTATTATTTATGCGTGGCATAGCCGGCCGGTTTGTTGATTATTTTTCCAGGACCTGATTAAACCGAACGCAACAAATGTGTTCTGCTGACATTTGTTTACAATTATGATGGAAATGCAAGAAGAGTATAGAGACATTTTCTGCAGGTAACAACAACTAGCGGTAGAGGCGCCAGAGGTTTTTTTATTAGCGCTGATTTAGTGCACGCTATAATTCTGCCAGCAGAATTTCAGCAGACAACGTGTTGAACTATTATAGGCATCATGTAATACAATTAGGTACTTCCTTAATAAAGTCCCGAGTAGAAGCACATGAAATGTTGAGCGAGCCAGAGGCATCAACTGTCGGCGATAAGCACTAACTTGGGTTATATAATGGTTGTACGATTGCAGTAACACGCAACCAATGTATAAGGTGGTTCGCGCACGTTCCGAATAGCACCCAGACCTTCTGCGATGTCCGACTAGGTTCTCTCCTGAGGTGTTGCTTATCGATAACTTGTTCTCTCTTGCCATATAATGGAAACATAGTCGGATCTGTCGTATAGAAGCTTTTTTTTCACAAAGCAGGCGAACATAAAACGTGACATGCGGAATTTTCGTCTTCCACCTTTTTAAAGCGTTCCTGAGATGGTATCTTATTTTGAAGCCGGGGGAAAAGTGCGTTGAGCCGGGTTCTTTAGCGCTCAGTGAGAATGAAATCACCTTCCTGAAAGGACACGTGTATGTTCCTTTTTATTTGACGTAGTGCTTCGCTTCTGAAGGATTGTTTTGGCTCTTGCCACAACTCTCCTTTTTCCCGTGTCTTCTGTCAACGGTTGTTGCTTGAGCGCAGCTCCAAGGTCCCGCTTCTTACGTCGAGTGTGGTCGTCGGCGTTGTCCCTCGTAACGAAGCGAACGGACACAGCGAAGGATGAGGGCGAACGCGGCGTGCACCAGGAAATGAAATACGGCAATAGCGAAGAGAGCAGCGCGAAGAGGAAAGCGGAGAAGGAGGGTATGGCAAAAGCGTGAGAAGAAGAGCGTAGTGCCGCGAAGGACGGGCTTTGCGGCGACGATGGCTGCGAGATGGCGCCCGAGTAGCTCACGTCGTCTGTCTGGAAACAAAGCGCTGCATGGTCGGAGGTCTGTCTGCGGCGGATACTGGGAATTGCGCCGATGCGACACCCACGCGCCGCCTCTCGCAAGTTCCCGATTAACGAGGCAGCCGCGCCACACTTCGCTTCATTTGCGACGTGCCGCACGAGACAGATTGTCCGCGCCAGCCAATATACAGTGAAATGAAAACAAGTGTACAGCTGCGCTCACATTTAGCATTAGGGAATATCGTAATCGTCGGCGAATTTGTGTTGCCCTGTTTGGGCTTGTTCTGCTCGGTATTTCCCATCTAATTTTGTTTGCCGCAGCGTGTGTATTTAAAGTCGTGTTTCTATAGGCCCTTTATTGATGTGGAAGCGCCAAATGTCTCATTGAGCGAAAGCCTCGGCGTCTGTAATCTGTAGCTGCGAAACGGCAGATAAATTCCCATTGACTGCGACGTCACATGACGAGTGTGCCTCGCCGGAGTTCCCATTCGCTGTGGTGCCACGGCACGAGCGCGTCACAGCGTAGCAGAACGGGCGAAACGGAACAACGGCTACCCCGATAACGCCCCATGTGCTGTGTGACGGGAAAGCGGCTTCGCGGTGACGCCACGGCACCCTCGCTCTCGGAATCGTGCGTTATCGCGCGCTGCGTGTCCGCGCAAGCTCGCGCCTGCGTTTTGGCTGCGCCTCGGTAAGGACAAATCAAAACACGTCAAGTATCTGAACGAGCTCGCTTGCCAACGAGAAGTCAACTCGAAGGACCGCTCAATGGGTACGTGAAAGAATAATGAACGACAATGTTTTAATGTGCCGTTCCGTGATAATGGTAACTAGAGGAACCCGTTAATTCGTATTTCCTTTTGCGCGCAACAACCTGGAAAAACATATTCTTCAACCAGCACCTATAAAAGCGGGCAGCTCGCAGTGGAAGGAGCTAAAATAACGAACGCCAAGGTGACAAAACACAACCTTCGTGTCTTTTCTACATTAAAAAAATAAATTATGGGGTTTTACGTGCCAGAACCACTTTCTGATTATGAGGCACGCCGTAGTAGAGGACTCCGGAAATTTCGATCACCTGGGGTTCTTTGACGCCCACCTAAATCTAAGTCCACGGGTGTTTTCGCATTTCGCCCCCATCGAAATGCGGCCGCCATGGCCGGGATTCGATCCCGCGACCTCGTGCTCTATAGTCCAACACCATAGTCACTAAGCAACCACGGCGGGTTTTTTACATTTTTCTTTCGCTTCCTTGGTCCGCGATTGTTTGGGTGTCGTCGCAAGTGTGAATGCTCCCGTGAACGAGGCAATTCAGAGGGCTTGTCTATCGATGTTTGCTTGAAGGCGAGCGTTGGCAACTCCATCACAAAGACACTCGACTTTCTCTTCCTAACTTTAACAGTACAATCACTCAGGGCCGACCGTGACAGGAAGTCCTGTGGGCTCTGCAGTAGCTGCACATTAATTACCGGCACGAACTGCAACTCGCAATGAAGAACGGCACTGCCCCCCCCCCCCCCACCCCGCCCCTGAGCCATCAATTCCACGTCGATGAGAGAATTGGCATTGCGTATAAGTCATCTTTGCAGTGGAACGACAGCAAAAGTGAGAAGCATCGTCGAAAGCTCTGATACGGATGTAGTGTCTATAGCCTCGCGTCTGCAACTCTTACGAAAGGGTGCTCAAACTGTGATCAAGCGGGATCATTGGCCCCGGCCAGACGCTCGGAGTTCGAAGAGGAAATGACTGTGGCGAGCACTTCACAGCATCCATGCGCAATTGCGACATCCGCTCCCGATGCGCCCTGGTCATGCTCCTAGCGATTCTGTTCCACGAACAGTCTTGGCTTTCTTACCGCAGTGCGGCTCCCCTTTGGGAGCAATCGGTAACGGATGATATACACAACCGCAAAGAAATCCGAATCGCGCGATATTTGTTGTGCCACGCTTGAATAGCCTGATTGGATGGGCCAAACACGCACCATAGCTGAAATTACTACGGGAGACCTCGGGCCTATTCAGACAACTGCCTGGTGTGCATTATTAAAAATCAAATAAAGCAAAAACTACATCGATATTTGTGGTGGCTGGCTGCGACAGCTTCTCACATATAATGACAGGGAGATGAAAACGAGTGCCGCCAATGACGAGACGACTGAATAAATCGTTATTTCGATGGCCCAAAAGGAATGGTGAGGGTGCGCGAAAGGCCACAGTGGAGAACAGGCGAATAATGTTGACTACCTGGGGTCATTTAACGTGCACCTAAATCTAACTAAACGTCCGTTTATGCATTTCGCCCACCCCCCTGAAACGCTACCGCTATGGCTGGGAAACAAATCCACAACCTCATCGCGAGCAGCAGAATGCCATAGCTACTGAGTGACCTCGACGAGTGACAATAATAATAACAACAAAGCGCAGCGATTTCTTAAGCTTGAATTTAAAATAATTTCACGTTTGATGGAGAAGTGCACGAATACACGCGGCGTCAACAATGATCACGGACCTAATCATCGACACAAAGAAAAGACCAACAATATTTCAATTTTTGCGTGTCCAGTAGAGATTTTGTACGATGCTGCTTTGTCTCGAGAGCTTGGCTCTGGTGACAGACACTTTCCGTATACAGCCGTTTTTTTTCTGGGCTTAATAATCGTCGCACGGTTTCTTTCTCTGTATTTTCGAGCGTTGTTCAATATATCTAGTGACACGCGTTTTTTGTAAAGGCTTCAGAGGTATGGAAGGCTTGACGACACCGTTAAATTTTGCAGCGGTGCATGGAGTGGCATGAAAACTATAACCTTCTCAGTAATTTGCTCTCCTTCATATATGACGTTGAATAGGAACATTAAGAAGACCACTCTCTGCGCCATTTCTGAGCATATTTGTGTAGCCACTACTGGAGTTTTTCTGCGCATCCTCGCAGTTCTCATATAAAAGTGGACACTGTTATCGGCGTTATCTATAGCTGACACGCTTGTTTCCTACTGGGCACTACAAAAATACAAGGGTAAAAAGTGCGGATGTAAGACATGGTAAAACATTAGCGAGAAGTGGTTTCGAATGTTCTGTCTCTATGACATATGTAGAGCACGGTGCCGAGTGGCCTAATCGTCTCGCAATGTTGACACGAAGTCAGGCGCGTGTGTTCGCGTGGAATCGGCATAGCGTTTCCATTTGATTTCTGCAAATGACGCGGCGCTGGCAATCACTCCGAAACTCCTCGACTAATTGCCGAAACGAGCCGTGGATACATCGATACATCGAGCGGGACTACACGTTGCACCTAAATTTAGTGCAACGAATGTGTGAAAGGGGCGTAATACGTATGTTTGTACTATATAACGCATCATAGTGTGGTACTTAGGGATTTCGTTCAAGTGAACGCGTTGAGTTTTTTTTTTTATTTTGACTCCTTCACAGCGTGCAAACGGAAAAGACTTTGAGAACGCTTAAGCTTCGTCTTTAAGAGTGAAACGCGATAGCATTCAAATATCCCTGACTGCTTCTCACGCTTCTCGGCAACTTCAGCGTACGTAACTGTAATGTTAGCCTGGAAGCGCTTGCGGAAAACGCTGGTAGAAACGCGGCCTCTTGCGTGGGCCGCGACGCGTTAGAGGCAAGCGCCATCTGGAAGTGTTCAAGAAAGGGGGCTCGCCGCTCCGTGGACTTCGAGATTTGCTCGCGAATGACGAAGGCGCGCGAATGACGGGCGCCGTCGCCGGTCAATTATTGCTACAAACGCTGGAAAAGGGGCTTATTTGAGTTTTCACGTAACAGAATTATGTTTTCTCGTATATTCAAATTACAATCCCAGAGATATCCTTTCTGTCGATTATGTGTAAACATACATTACAATTTTTCTAGGTATTTTAGCTCGAGAAATACAAGTAGTTCAGCAACTTCCTTGCACCACATGAAGAGCCCTGGTATTGGTAGTTCGAAAATATTTTGCCAAACGACGTCCAATTCTGGACACCGACGCCGACACCGATTTTTCCGCGACACGGTGCCCTTAAAGCTGTCGCCTTAAAATGAATAGGTTTCCACGCAGCCATGGCACAGGTAATTTTTGGAAGCCTGGTAAACACCAAATGAAAATATAAACTAGCGTGAAGAAAATACAGCCAGCAACGTGTATTGCGCGAAACGTCCAACGAGCAGTTTGGATATTGCAGCTGAATTATTTATTAAGCAGTTATTTTACGCGTCGCGGCTGAAGATTCTGCAGGCAGCCACAGTTAGATGTGGTAATATTGATTCAGTATCCACGTGAGAGCGCAGGCATAATGATTGCTGCTGCACCGCGAACCCAGTCAATTACAAACGGGATAGCCTTCGCACCTACTATGAGATTCTAGTGTACCATAAAAAAATAGTACGTGGAGAAACCAAGAGCACTTCCAATTTCTGTTCTTTCTACCGATGGTTTCTCCTAAGGGATCCGTACAAACAGCGAGATAATATTTTTGGCCACTCAAGAGGGATTTCAGCCTTCCTGGAAGCCCCGCGCAAACAAGCTTGAGAGCTGATCATTCGCAGTGATGAAAGCCGCTGGCCCAAAGAGCAAGCAACATTTCAGCTCACGCTGCGCCATATAATGATGACTCGGTCAGTTTGTAATATGAGACAAGCATGTTTTCCCACAAGAAAATAACTCTACAAACTGGCTACGCACGTCTCTGGAGCATTTCCACGAGCATCGTTATTACCGTGTTTGCTGGGTTTAAGTTATCGGGAGATGATATTGACCAGTGCCCGTCGTGTTCACGTTTTGTGCGCCTACTGAACAAATTGCTCTCTTATATGTCCAGCATATTATGGGTGCACCAGCGCTAAAGCTTCGCGTATCAACAGCATCGCGTTATCACACAGCCTGGCGAGCGGTGGGAACAGCTTTCAGCAGCACATGCTGCGATTCCACGTCATCAATTTCCTCGCTCATATTGAAGTGCACGGTGTGCCAATATAAAAGGGGATGGCATATTTGTGGTTAAACCTTGCATCTCGGCTCGTGCCTACGCCAAAATAAAAATAGTTCTATGGAATCGATTACTCAACGGAGGAACTACATGGCAAAGAGGGGGGAATAAGCTCCTGGCTTGAGCCTTTGTAAGAATTAATCTCTCTCTGTAGATAGATTAGGCGTCCCTTTTCATATTCGTGCACACTGTACATGAGGAACTTTTTTTTTCAAAATGTACCAAAATTCACAAATCTAAACTAAGTCAGATGAAGCTGTAATGAAAAAAAAATAGGCAACTTTCGATTCAAATACAATCATGCGCGCAAAACGTATTTCGAATTGAAAATGAGCCGAATCCTGCTGTTGTACGGATAAAAATAAACCAAATCCACTCGCCCAAAGTGAGCGCCTCTGGCGCGACATAATTCAGTCAACATGTCAGCCGCCTTGCCAGTCCGTGACTGACATCGCGGGCTGTTTCGTGCGTGTTTTCACGAGTTATTTGCTTTTCAGACCTCGCTTGTCGTAGATTTGGGCGGCAATGAAGAGATAGATGATAGTTCCGTTTAAGGACATCGATGACGAAGTGAAAAGAAGCCACCTCGCTGCCAGAGAAGCAGGAATGCGCCATTACCTAAATGTAAACGCACGAAAAGTAGCTTGAAGTGCACGCTTGTCACAGAATCATCTCTGAAAGCTTTCCCGGAGAAGTTCGAACTGTGCAGCATGAAACGAAATGCGGTCCTCTTGATGCACTGCACGTCATCAGCAGTGAAACAAAATACGAAATCTCGTCGTACCCCAGTCACCATTTACAAGGTGCGGCTGCAAAACGGCAAGGAGATTCGCATTTGTCGTGCGGTGTTTCGCGCAGTGCTTTCTGTTAGCTACAACACAGTTACACGCTATCTAAAACACCAACCCGAAAAAGACGAAATGAAGGCCGATCGTGGTGGACGTTACCAGAAGCTCAAGCGCTGTGGTCTAAGCGATCAGCTGCTGTACTGTTCAGTAAGTCATTGCATGCAAGACAGTCGCACAACAGCCAGAAGACACGAAAACTTTACCTTCGAGTTGAATTGAAGAACATCCAAAACCTGTGGAATATTTATGAACAACGAGCATCTGAAGATTTCCGAGTGAAGTACGACTTCTCTGACCTCATTTCCGCACGAAGTTCAATCTTTCGTTCGAACACTGAGGGCGGACGTTTGCACTGTTTGCCTGACAAATGCGTATGATTTGAAAACTTTTGTTGATGTTCGACAAACGCAGCAATTCATGATAGAGCAACGTGTACACAGATAGAAATATAGAGCTTTTTCTTCCATGCTGCGTGGGAAGAGGTGAGGCTTCAGGACGTTATAGTTTCATTGCTAACAGAATAGGGCGATCCCCCAAGTTCAGGATCAGCAAACCTACTACAGTCACCAGTTTTATCAATACCATCGTTGGATGGTGAGCAATGAGGCAGATGTATTGTTATACAATGCACCCATCCATTCCTATACATGAAGCTAGCATGAACGCTCCAAAGGAAGAAATCAATTGGCCAGTGCAATACATATTACATTACGAAAGGCAAAATTTTGAAAGAAATAAAGAGGTGACGTTAATACCTGATGGCTGTGGCGGAAAGACCAAAAACTCTACAATGTTTTGCCTGCTTCTTCTTTGGTGGATGCAGAATGAGGCTGCATCAATAATGAATGAGGCTGCAGTCCTGAAAAACAGGACTGAGACGGCTTTCTTGTGACAGGTTAGAGTGTTTCACCATCCCACAGAGCACTTGCGCCATATGAAGAAATACTTCAGACGGTGGGGAAAAATTCTGAATCTAGCAGGCATTATTTTTTTGAAGTCCCGGCACTGTATTAGAGCTTGGAAAGCACTGGGATGTCTCTGACTAGAAGCACTACATAATGGCAGAGATGAGGTTGACATCCTGCTTGCCGTTCAAGATAAACGAAAAGAAGAGATTTTAAATTTGCGGAAATGTAACTGGGAAGAGCCATCGAATTCGAGCTGAACCATATTATGGAATTTCGATATCAAATGTGTCTACCCTAAAGAAAGCAAAGTCCCGTGCACTAGCACCGGAACAGTGTGCATTATACACACATTTCGGTAACACAATGAAATTTGGGGACCTAGCAAGCATTCTTGAGAAGCATTCTGGCAGGTTACGACAAGACCAGGAAGAACTCGCTTCTTGGTAATGGCTTCAGTCGTGCTGAAGAAGAAAATCATGTGAAAGGACTTGAAGACTGATTACTCTGCCAACATGACAGATCTGCCCTTTATATATACTTCTATCGTTCCCGAAGCACAGCAGTGCCCATGTTAGCCAACGTTCTAATAATTTTTCTGCTAATAACATACTGTACTTTAGAGTCGTTCGAGATAAACGTTTCCGAAAAATATCCCATAAAATCAAGTGTTTCAATTCAATGAGAGTCGAATCAAAGTTTTCATACTAATATTTGTCCCAAATGCGTCGAACCAACTTTTATTTCTTATTGCTATAAAACTTCCTTAGCTGGCATGTAAAAAAAAATTGCACGTCATAGTTTTGAATCGTTGCATTTTAGTCCTGTAAAAGATTTCAATTTTTTTTACTCAATTCCTGTTCAGGTAGCTGTGACTCATTTTAAGAAAACGCGATACATGTGTCCAGCTTCTGACCTGACTGGCAACCGGCGTGAAAGAAAGTATGAGCACAAACGCTTCTCAGAATGCGTATGGGTGTGGCCAGGGCTTGACTGTATGCGTAAAGCTACACAAAACTTTGATACAGTAGTACCTGTTCCCATTCAAAATGTTCCACTAATTTTGTGGCCTCCGTAAGGATCGTGTCGGTGTATTTCTTTTGAACAAACTGTCTCAGCGGCTCATGACCAGCACTGGTTCCCCATAGCCGTCAATCTATAGAAGAAGAAATAAATAGGAAGTACCATGACGTGGAGCAGCCAGCCTTCACAAGCCGGCGTTTCGTAAAGTGATTTTCTTTTCTTTTAGGTCTCTAACTACCGCATTCTCAAACCATCTTCTTATCGAAGTTCTTCCTCTACTCTGGAGAATTTAGTGCAGCACCCCCATCAAGTTATGAAGACGTTAGACGCCTCAAGAATTGACAGGGGGCGTCAATGAAGCACAATGACACTTCTGTCGAGGAGTGGTGCTGCCATTATTAGGAGGCATACTCTATACTACTGGAGGGTCGACTTCGGTGCCAAAGGAAAAAAAAACATACAGGAGAAAATATTCGCACAAGTTGAGGCCCGTGTATGCTGTAGCAAAAAGAAGGAAAAAATCCGGGGACCTTTCAGCTCATCCCAATCTAATGCGAAGAGAGTGATAGATTAAAGGAAGGCAGGAATGTTAACTAGTCAAGAATCCGGTTGGCTATCCTGCGCTGGGGTAAGGGAGCAGCGGAATAAAAATAAGGGATAGAAACAGCGAGATAGGGTAGAGAGACGTCCACGAACACCACTACAAAGTCAAAGGCGCTCGCACATGCCAGATGTTCTCAGAAAGCACAGAAGTGCCTTTAGTGCCTTCTGAGGCGATTATCAGTGTGATGGGTGTTCTAGAATTGCCTGTTCACTCAGAAGACGATCATCTAGTTTCCTGAATGCGTTGGTCATAGATTGTCCTTGTGCTTCAAACTGAGGACAGTGGCACAATAGGTGGTCAATGCTCTCCTTGCATCTGCAGACATCACATGCGGGAGTGCCAGCCATTCCATTGAGTGCTGAATGAGCTTTCGGGAAGGGAACTCCCAACCACAAGCGACACAGAAGAGACGCTTCGCTTCGGTGCAGCCCTGCCGGAGGTCTGAGTTGCAGTGGAGGGTTGAGCCTGTGCAGTCTGGTGCACCTTTTATGTGTGGTATTCCACTCAGCTAATGAGTGTGTGCGTGCTAGAGTGAAAAGCTGATTCACCCAGTGAGACCTCCAGATGTACACTTTCTAGAAGCACTTGAATTTAATGTAGACGGAAAGAATCAGCTTGAATCAGAATCAGATGAGAAATTCGTTACAGGCATAGGCAGCAGTACAAGTTCGATAGAGAATTTCTGAGGAAGAGGAATAAATATTAGGGAGATGACTACAAAGATGCTTAAAAAGAAAGTAGGTATGGCATATCTGATTAACTCAAGCAGCCTAGAGGACTACTCGTCGCCGCCATCATCGTCATCAATGTTGAGTCGAGGGACGTTCTAGAATATGGGGGTGAATGTCGGCTCCACACGTGGCCATGCGCTCGGCAAACGCGACCCGAAGGGCTTGGTTCCCGGGAGGCTGTAGTCGATGCGCTCTTCTTCAGCCGCTCTATCGATTCCTATGTGCGTCTCTTCGCCCAATGTGCTAGTGGAAGTTCGTTCGTTTAGTAGAACATATACGTTTATCGCCTTTGCCAGAACTTGCGACTGCAGCAGCCCAACATTCCTCTCGCACCTTTTTTTTCTCTCTCTTTTTTTTGAACAGCGTGCGCAGAGCGCTCCAAGAGCGGTGGTGGAAGACATTAAAAAAGTACCGTGGCATGATCATGCGTTTGGCCGACTTTTTCTGCTTTCAATTGTATACTGTGGAGCCATAGGTCGGCAAAATAGAGAATACCTACTCAGATGGACGCACTAATTACATTTTTTGCTTGCGACTCACTATTACTCACACTTACAGAAATTCTGCTCAGCCATGCTGGTGGACCCACATTCGCCCAAATATACGCTGCATGGCCCTGACTCGCACTGAGACTCGCCATTATTTCTAGGCAGCTACGCTCAGTTGAACTCAGGTTATCTGAGGTTCAGTTGAACTCAGGTGGATACTCAGGGTCCTATCCCACCGGCGTCCAGTTGTGTTTATCGAATTTCATTTTCCTGTTTTTGTAGTATTTTTTTAAAATTCAATTATGAACTTCAAATAATTTTTCTTGTGTTTCCTTTTTACCCTTACTTGTTGCTTTCTTATGGTATGACTAATAAAATAAGGCCCCTGGTTTCCTTTCTACTCTTTCATTACATAGCGATCGTCTCGAAGTCAGCAGCTTCAAGGGATAGACAACCGCTCGGAACACGAATCGAAAAAGCTCCGCTGATGGAATGATTCCCTATCGTAGTGGCTAAAAGGAGCCATGTCTTTCGGGTAAACGGGTATTCATATTTTTAATTCATGATTGAAAGTCGCAAAAAATGACCTTTGGCACGCCACGCGGCAATAACATGAAGCTGCGCAAGAGGTCCATAACGTGACCTTCTACTAGTGTGCACGGTTACTGGTCTTTTTATTAGTATTAGTAGCGTTCGTTTGTAGTAAGAAGAAAAGTGGTGCTGCCTTCGCTTTCGTTTTCGATGAGTTGGGTTGATTGATTAGTAGAGTTTATTGGCGCAAGGGCCAGATGTGGCCAAAGAGCGCCAAGTCGATGATCCGTGCTAGTCAATGTTATGTGAGTGTTGATTGTGGGGAGTATATGATACACGGCTGCATAGTGGCCTAAAATATTCGCTAAAAGATGGAAAATATACATATGGTGCAATGTGGCTGTAAAAGGGCCTAAAACTTTATTCGCTCTGAAGTGCGTAAAATACAAGTATAAAAAAAATGACAGTGACTGATGGTGTCTGCAATGAAAATAGATGTTTCGCGAGATATGGATGATCAGTAAAATATGTGATGGCTGTAGCACTAGTGCCTCAGCAAGGCCTTGAAAGCAAGGGCTGGGAGGCACGTGCTCTAGAAAATGGTTTCATTGCAGCTACGACCTCCAGGTGGAGGCCGTGCTACAAGTAGCCTGGCCAAATTACACTTAAGGTGTCAGTTTCAGTTAAAAAGTTTAATAGTGATTGAAAAGTAAAAAGGGGTTCATTGCTGAGAAAGAATGCTGGGTGTAATGGTATGTGTTGCAGATAAGCGGAGGGGAAGTACTTTTTCCTTTCTGCCTCTATTTCAGTGCATTGGATCAGAACATGAATAACTGTAAGCCTGTTGCCACATTTGGTACATGTCGGAGGTTCGCTTCCCGTCAAAAGGTAGGAGTGAGTGGCGTACGTATGTCCTATTCTTAATCTACACAGAAGTACTTCCTTATGTCTTGCTATTCTTTCAGTTATCCAGTTCCCTAATTTTGGTTTGATAACGTGGAGCTTATTCAATATTGCATTATCCCATTGATCTTGCCAGTACTTCCTCAGTTTATGGCGTAAGAAGGGCTTAAGTTCTGTTGCTGCTATGGGTCTATCCACATCCGTTTCATTAAAGACGACTGACGTTGCACTTTCGTCAGCAGCTACATTGCCTTTTATGCCCCTATGGCCAGGTACCCAACATAGGACGATGTTTTGGTTGTACATGAGTGCTAGGCATAGTTGTGTGTACAGTTCATTAAAAACAGGGTTCTTATGTTTTCGAAAACTCATTAAGGCCCTTATTACGCTTAACGAATCTGTGAAAATGATGGCCTTATTCAGATTTGTTTGTCTGATGTGCTTTACAGCTGAGAGTATTGCGTACGCTTCAGCCGTAAAAATACTTGTGTTAGGATTTAGAGTACCGGAGGTGGAAAAAACTGGCCCAAGAGCTGCATATGCGACACCAGCAGATGACTTGGAAGCATCTGTGTAAAACTCGGCGCAGCAGTACTTCGCTTGGAGTTCGAGGAAGTGTGATAGTATGTGTGCCTCAGGTGCATGTTTCGTTATTGCAACAAAAGAGATATCGCACTCCATGGTCTGCCATTCCCAAGGCGGTGGAAGGCGAGTGGGAGGCATTAGAATGTTTTCTGGGAAGTGTATGTCTGTTTTTTCTGCCATTGCTTCCAAGCGCAGGCTCAAAGGAGTTCTAATAAGTGGGCGGTTACGGTAAAGTCTGGCAGCGGAGAGGTCGCTAACGATGGAATGGCATGGATGTTCGGTGTCTGATTTTACCTTAGTGTAGTATGATAAACTAAGGAATGTTCTACGTAGATGTAAGGACCATTCGTCGGACTCAACATAAAGACTTTCAGCAGGGCTCGTTCTAAAGGCGCCTGTTGCCAGTCGTATACCGAGGTTGTGGACTGGGTCAAGAATCTTTAGCGCAGTCTCTGTTGCGGAGTGGTACACCACGGCTCCGTAGTCGAGGCGTGATTGTACGAGACTCTTATACAGGCTAAGCAGACACTTCCTGTCACTGCCCCAAGTTGTTCTAGAGAGCAGTTTGAGGAGGTTCATGGTCTTCAGGCACTTTTCTTTAAGATATTTTAGGTGTGGAATGAAGTTGAGTTTTCTGTCGAGGATAACACCTAAGAATTTGTATTCAAGGCTGACAGTTAGTCTTTCTCCCTTAAGGTTAATATCTGGTTCTGGAAGTACACCTCTGTTGTTTGAGAACAGGACACATGTGCTTTTTTGAGGGTTCAATCTAAAACCATTCTCATCCGCCCACTTTGAGAATCTATTCAAGCCAAGCTGTAGCTGTCTCTCGCAAATGCTAAGGTTACACGACCTGAACCCTATCTGAACATCGTCCACATAGACTGAGTAGAAGAGCGTGCGAGGTAATATGGTGTGTAGGGAGTTCATTTTAACGATAAACAGCGTACAGCTCAGTACTCCACCCTGCGGTACACCTGTCTCCTGTACGAATGGCTGAGATTGCACGTTGCCAACTCTAACACGAAATGTCCTGTCAGAGAGATAGCTTTCAGTTATTCTCAGCAAGTTGCCGCGAATACCCATTGCAGAAAGATCACGAAGGATCCCAAATCGCCACGTAGTATCATACGCCTTCTCCAAGTCAAGAAATACTGATAATACAAGCTGTTTGTGGACAAATGCATCCCTGATGTACATTTCCATGCGCACCAGCTGATCTGTCGTCGATCTGCCTTCTCTGAAACCACATTGATATGGGTCTAATTTCTTGTTTATTTCTAGATAGTGGACCAGGCGACTGTTTACCATCTTTTCAAAAAGTTTGCATAAGCAGCTCGTCAATGCTATAGGCCTATAACTATTTGCCACAGAAGGGTCCTTACCCTGTTTCAAAATAGGAATTATGATGGCCTCTTTCCAAGCAGAGGGAATGTGGCCGGAAGATCATATAGAATTGTAGAGACAAAGAAGGGTTTTTTGTGATTCAGACGGCAGGTGTTTTAGCATTTCATATAGGATGCGGTCAGAACCTGGGGCAGATTTGTTGCAGCTATTTAGTGCTGCCTGAAGTTCCGCCATGGAAAAAGGTCTATTGTATGCCTCGCATTTTGTGCTTTTTCGTTCTAATGGTTGTCTTTCTATTTGCCTTTTGTATCTTTGGAATGTTTCAGAGTAGTGCGACGAGCTGGAAATATGTTCGAAATGTGCGCCAAGAAAGTTCGCTTGATCTTCCATGCTGTCGCCTTGAGTATTTACCAGAGGCAGCGAGTAAGGCTGTCGACCGTTTATTCTCTTCACTCTATTCCAAACCTTTGTTTCATCAGTGTATGAGTTAATGCCCGATATATGCTTTCTCCAACTTTCTCTTCTAGCTTGTCGCCGCGTTCTCCGACCCTGGGATTTGACCTGTTTGAAATTGACAAGATTTTCTGCCGTCGGAGAATCCCGAAGTAAAGCCCATGCCTTGTTCTGTTTCTTACGCGCTATTCGACAGTCATCGTTCCACCACGGAAGACGGCGTTTTGTGGACAATCCACTTGTTACAGGGATACATTTGGAGGAGGCGTCAAGGAGAAAAACCGTAAAATATTTAACCGCAGCTTCTATGCTTAGAGCACACATGTCGTCCCAGGATAAAGAAGCAAGCTTGTTGAATTTTTCCCAGTCAGCCGAGTCAGTTCTCCAGCGAGGTAATTGTGGAAGGCATTCATTAGCCATTGGTGTGCTTAGAACTACAGGGAAATGATCACCCCCGTATGGGTTTTTAATAACTTTCCATTTAAAGTAAGGTAGAAGGGTAGGAGATGCAATGCTAAGATCTATTGAGGAGTATGTTTTGTTTGCTATGTTATAATACGTGGGCTCCTTCTCATTCAAAAGACATGCACCTGAAGAAAAAAGGAACTGTTCAATCAAGCGGCCTCTCACGTCACAGCGCGAGTCGCCCCATAGGTTGCTGTGCGCATTTAAATCTCCAAGCACAAGATATGGCTCAGGCAGCTGATCTATTAATGTTTGGAATTCTTGTTTGTGAAGCTGAAAATGCGGCGGTATATACAGTGAACAGATGGTTATCAGTTTACTTAAAAGTACAGCTCGAATGGCCACTGCCTCAAGGGGCGTTTGTAGCTGTAAGTGTTGACAGGCTATAGATTTGTCTGCTATGATGGCTACAACGCCTGATGATGCGAGAGCATCATCGCGATCCTTCCGAAAAATAACATAGTGACGAAGGAAGTGTTTATGTTTAGATTTCAAGTGAGTCTCTTGGACACACAGCACTTTTGGAGTTAGTTCATTAAGGATTTCTTGGATATCATCGAGGTTGCAAAGCAGGCCTCTGATATTCCACTGAATAATTAGTGCATCCATATTAAAATAAATGTTGTGCTATGTGTCGAAGAGAATGTACATCGTTTAGGTTACAGGGCCCTTTTGGGGTCCTGTAATTGGACTTTTGTCTTTCCTGGAGCGGTCGTGAAAATCGCGCCGCTCCTTAGGCGTCAGCTGCGCCTTCTGACTGGGTGTTGTGTCCATGGCCTCTTGAGAGGCACTGGACACGTGCTCTTGTGAGCGGTGTGTTTTCCGTGGAGGCCTTGTCTCGGAAGACAAGGCCTTGGTGCCCACCGTGCTGGTGGTTGATGGGCTTGTGTTGACCTCTGAGCTGTGCTGACTGGTGCCAGCACTAGCAGGGGCCTCCGCTGGGGTCAAATTCGGGAGAGGTAGGGCAGCCTTCGCTGCTCCCACCGTGGGGGCGGGTGGCGTTGCCACACGCTCGCTATGCGTCGCGCTGGCGTCCGCCAACTGCCGTTGTGGTACTGCCCCCCGACGTACCACTTCGGCGAAAGATGTGCTCTGTGCAAATGTTGGTGCAATGCGTTGTCGTGCTTCTCTGAAAGTTATGTTTTCTTTTACCTTTATCGTAATTATTTCTTTTTCTTTTTTCCAGACCGCGCATGATCGAGAATATGCAGGGTGGCCACCGTTACAATTGCTACAATGGGGCTCAGCCTTACAGTCATCTGCGGAGTGATCATTGATGCCGCATTTTGCACATGTTAGCCGCCCTCGGCAGCTCTGGGAAGCGTGGCCAAACCTCTGGCATTTAAAACAGCGTCGCGGGTTGGGGATATACGGTCGTACTCTGATTTTGATGTATCCAGTTTCTATTGTCTCTGGTAACGTGCTAGAGCCAAAGGTAACTATGAGGTGTTTAGTTGGCAGCTCCTTATTGTCCCGTCTGATCTTTATTCTTTGTACGTTTATTACATTTTCATCCTTCCATCCTTCCAGAAGTTCTTCTTCGGTCAAATCCATCAAGTCAATGTCAGAAATTACGCCTTTGGCCGTATTCTTGGTTCGGTGTGCTGTTACACTGACGGGGATGTCTCCAAGTTGTACAAGGTTCGTTAGCTTGTCGTGTTGTGCTTTGTCTTTCAATTCGAGTAACAAGTCGCCACTGGCCAGCTTGGTGATTTTATAGCCGCCTCCAATGGTCTCTGTGAGATACTTCGCCACAATGAATGGTGAAATCGTTCTTGCCTTCTTGTCAGGTTTTTCACTGTGTACAACGTGAAATTTCGGGAAAGTCTGAGTGGGTTTGAGAGAAAACTGAAATGTAGCATCGGTGCGCCCCCTTTTAGAGGGACGATCGGTTGAAAAAGGGTTGGAAGTTCCCATGAAATATGTTTAGTATTCAGCGACGATGTCAGTCACCCACCACCGAGCCCAACAAGGGGACAAGGCTGGGTATGTGGTGAAACAAGCCCTGCCATGCCAACTGTACGTCGTCGCTATAACCACATATGTTATAACCAAGGTAGGTCATACCACACCAGGTTAACCCTCGCCGCCAGGAATGTTGGAAGTTATCAGAAGAAAAAGAAGACAGGAAAGACTAAAAGGGAGAGGGAAAGACGAAGATGTGCGAAGAGAGAGACAGAAAAAGGCGACTGCCGATTTCCCCCAGGTGGGTCAGCCTGGAGGTGCCGTCTATGTGAAGCCGAGGCCGAAGAGGTGTGTTGCCTCCGCCGGGGGGCCTTAATGGTCCAAACACCCAGCATCGGCTCAACCGCCAGGATCCCCTTTTCCCCAGACACGGCTAAGCCGCGCACGGCTACACGCGGGAGGGCCCAACCCTCGTGTGCTCGGGTCCGTGGTGTCGCAGCACACCAAACGCCTGCTCACGCAGACGCCCCTGCGGGGGATGAGTTGGGTTGGCTCGTCTATTAACAGAATAACGACGACGCGGACAGCTAGCCATGACGTAGGCGTGTACTTTGGATAGAACGCGGTAAAAATGTAAGACATGTCTGTACAACAACGCGAGCTTATTTCACCAGCTTTTTTATTTTCAAAAGTGGTTGAAAATGTCGCAATGTAAATGATTACCCACAGTTACACCCACTGTGGTCAAAGCGGAACGATGGGTGGTTTTCACAATTTGCGACCCGGGCTATCGACATCGCCCTCACCTCTCAGCGTTGCTGGAGAAGGGACACTTAAATTTTCAGAGGCTGCTCAGATCGAAAAATTCTGCTTCATAAATATCGACGCGCTTTTGGAAGTAACCGCTGCAGGCGTAAACACTACCGAGGGTGAGCTTTGCTTTGCGCAATAAAAAGCTAGGTCCATAAAATTGTTTTTCAGTCCCTTTCAACGGTTTCCAGTAGCATGTGTGGTTTTATTCATGACCAGTTACCTTCGCTCTAAACGTTTACGTACTACTTGTCGTCTGAGGTAAATAGGATGATCTACATTGGCTGCCATGGCCGCAAGTGGTGGCGCTGGCTAACACTCCTAGGCTAAGTTCTGGCAGACAGAAATAAATACATCAGAAAGTGGATGAAAAAACAGGGCCGTGGTTGTCCCTTTGTTAATAGCATCATGCGCGTAATGGGAAAGCGTGGATTCGTATTCCACCTGCGGCGAGTTGCTGTTTTATCCACTTTGTTTCAATGAATTTATTGTTTCCTTAAATGAATTAGGAGCTAGAAATAAGTTTACCTGTGCTGCCCTTCGTGTCACTCTTTGTTGGATTTTATTGATGTGACTAATTAAAATAGGGCCCCCTCAGTTTCTTTTCTTGTCAGTCATACATGTATACATATATTTTGAAACAATGACACAATAGGGCATTATCGGATAGTTATCGGATAGTTATTTTTATATTCTAATAGTTTCGGAAGTGGCTCTTCCTTCATTAGGGCCATATTGGCTTCTGTGCTTTTTGTGTTCAGCGGCAGTAATATAACTGTTGACAATATAAACTTATAAACTTATAACCGTAAACAATATATATATATATACATATATATATATATATATATATATATATACATATGAGACCTGTTAGACAAGTATCCGACCTTTGACCTAAGAAGAAAAAGAAGAAAATACTGGCGTAACTGGGGCGTTGGATACCTTATCACCCTCAAAATTGTCTTCTTGGGACTCCACACACTTCTCCCAGCGGTGCTCCCATTGTTCTCCCATTGTTCTCCCATTGTTGCTCCCATATATATATATATATATATATATATATATATATATATATATATATATATATATATATATATGCATTTGTAGGTTGCGGACGCACGTGCGAAACAAACGATGCATTATTTCCTACGTTTCGGGCCGGGGTCCGGCTTTCGTGTTTGTGTATATATATATATATATATATATATATATATATATATATATATATATATATATATATTTATATATATATATTTATATATATATATTTATATATATATATTTATATATATATATATATATATATATATATATATATATATATATATATATATATATATATATATATATATATATATATATATATATATATATATATAGGTAGAAAAATGTGTTTCCGCAGTTCTTTATATTATGTTTTATTTATGTTTATTATCGAGCACAATTATCATCACGGAGCCGCAAATTTTAGTATCTTTTTTCGGACTCGTGCCCATGGCTTCACAAACTACATGGCTACACCATGGCCACACGTCGTAACATAAATTTCTGTAATATCTGAATAGTAGTTAGGAGCGTGTTGTGGCAAGGCAGCGTCACTAAAGTTATGACTTTGCGGAGTGCGTTACAAAAGCGAGTATGACCTACAGCTATCAGCTTGAATGGGAAATTTCCATGTGCACCTACTGGAGATGTAAGAGCGCGGTTTGTTCTCATAGCGTCGTTTACCACCTACCGCCTCTAGATTTGAGCTGAAGTTATTAAGTTAGCACTTTTGTATTAAGCCTGACTGCTACGGATTCTGCATGCTCCGCTTCTCTGACTACTTGTTTGCGCTCTCCAACTACATGATGTTAGTTGTACCTGATGCACTGATAAGTCGGTTTGATTTTTCTGAGACTTGGTATAACTTTTCATAACTGCTTAAATGTGCACATTAATCACTTCATTCAAAATAGCCTTGATTCCTACATAGATATTCCATAAATCACTGCTCTCTCTTTAACGCAGAAACAAGCATAGGGTGTCTTGTTTTCAGTGTATGCATATTCTTCAGATTTCGGGTGCAGAAAAAGAAGGCTCATCACCCACGTACAATGAACTGATGTAACTTTTGAAATTCTGTTCAATACTGTCGGCGTTTAGGGATGCACGCAAATCAAAGTTGATTCAGTTTTAAGCAATACTCCTACAACAAGCACTTCTAGTCTGACAAAGGCAAAGCATTCAGTGTAGACAAGACTCTTTACTGTTTATGTTCTTGCTTGCTAAACTGCCTCTTTTCTCAATTTCTCAACGAACAAGCCCTCTTTTTCTTTCTGCAGCACAAAAAAGAACGCCACAAATCTTCCACTTTTATCTTCCTCAACAACTTTGCACCAGGACGAAGCGAGCACGGATAGTTATTTATTTTTCATCGCAGCTAGCAATGCTTGTCGTAGGAGGGCTTGAAGTTAGGACGAGATTTCACACGTATTTTTCACAGCGACTTGGCTTTTGTAGCGGAAGAAGTGCGTAGAAGTGTCCCGCCTCTGTCTGCAAGCTTCTGCTTCCTTGCCAGTGAATTTTAGCCTGTTGATTTCCGTCTCTTTTCTACAGCTTATGTCGGACATTGTCTTTTGAATGTCACCCATCGTGAAAAACGTGCCTCCCAAACGCGTGATTTATGTGGCTGTTTCCTGTCGAAACGAGGTATCGCGTGATCCTACGCCACACGGAGATCGGTGACGCTCGCCGAGCTCTCCAAAAAATGGCGTGGTGTTTTGCACGTCATGTATCCACTCGTGCAGCCAGGCACACAACACGTTGGCGTGAGGAATGCATGCACATCAAGAGCCCAGTCGGGAACAGATAACACAACTCTGACACGGACTGCCGAAACCTCCCGTAAGAACAGGTGACGCCAACTCAGAAGAAAGTGGAGCCTGGTGCGAATACGCGACGCCACAAAAGTCGCTGACGGCGTTTTGACGATGCCGCCCAACATCACTCACTTTGGCCACTGATTTTGTTTCTGGGAACTTCGTCTGCTACATTGCATTAGGGCGAGGAACGAAAGACATTCCTCTCTGCAGAGGATGCGCAATAATTAAACCATTATTTTCGTGGCAGTTATATTGAAAGAAAAATTGGTCTCGGCTGTGTTGTTGCATTTGCCAGTCTGCAGCGTTTCACAGTGGGCGAGAGAGGATGCCCCCGCCCTCGCGCTCCCCATTAGGTGTGCCAAAACGGAACGAATTTCTTGTCCCGTCTCTCTCTCGCGTGTTCTCCACTGCTGGTTATCGCGGACGTCTGGACGTACTCTTAACTTGTGTCTGGTGTTTGACTCCGAACCTGACCCACGCATTGTGCCCAGTGTCAATGCGCAGGCAAATAGTGAGGTGTAGCCGTTCCTCACCCCAAAAGCGAACACCAGGAAACCACGAACCAGCAGGCCTCGATGCGTCCGCTTCCCCCGTGGCCATTGCGTATAGCGTCATCCGCTGGCCGGAGTTCCGGGAACACATCCCCACGACCGGATTCATTCAAGTCGAGCTCCGTATACGTATCCCTAGTCCGGGCACGGTTTAGTATGAACTGTGGTTTAACGTCACGGGCCCTATAGGCAAACCACGTAACCTTTTCTCAGTTTCCTTCCACCCGTGCAATGGGTAGGCCGCGTGCGGTAAGGACTGCGGATGAACAGTGCTCACACGAAGAACACCGTCTTAAACAGAAAAATGCAATTCAAATTGAACTTTGTTTGCAAGAATTACATTTATAATGATTTAGAATTGTAATGATAGAATTTGTCCGAGGGGAAAGAGAGAAAGTTAAACTCGGGAAAAGTGAAGAAGGGACCCACTGTCGACAAAGAGCCGAGACTTGCCACCACATTTTAAAGCTCGCATTTGTGCTTTACGCAAAAGAGCCGCTTGTGCGTGGTTATCAATTTTGGTCCCTTTTTTGTCTATGAAACGTGATAACGAGGCGTGAACGCGCCTTTCACGAAGTCCTCTAGTTTTTCTACATAACAGATGCAAGAGAAATAGCTGATCTTGGTGATAGTTTCGACGGCGCCGCTTTCGTTTCTTGCCAAAAAAGGAACTTGAATTTCTAATTTAGACACGCGCCGTGCATGTTGTAAGGCTCGATGCGATAAAGGCGCCCTTTCATATTTCAGTATCTGCCCACTTGATTATGAATTTTATGTACTACAATATGTACTGTATTATTAACAATATTACGAAAAAAATGAACGTCTACAAGAGTTGTTAGTATGCTGTCTTATCTTGCCCACGTAGTTGTACAGTTGTTGTGCTGGAAACTGTCGCAGTTATTACAAATTATTACAGACTAGCTGCTATTCCTGACGTACAAACGATAGAAAACAGCCATAGGTAGGCCTAGAAGTAAAGCATGGTGTCTTCATGTCGAAAAACAGTGACCAAAATGGAAAAACGACATAATACTCGTGGACAACTTTCTGTTGAAATGAAGGGAAAGCTACGGAGGCAACTCGCGCACAAATGAGAGCGCTTCTGAAAAGAGTCCTGCGTTTTTATCCGTGTAATTTAAGCTGGTGAAGAGAAAACATATACACCTTATTAACAACAGTTAAACGCGATGAAACACACCGCAGAATGTAAGAATTTGCTTATTTCGCGGCTTTTCTCTTCCGCGTCTGGGCAAACGCGAAACCATCGCACGTGAAGCTGCGGCGATTCAGCGTCTGTTCCGACCAACCAAAAGCCCTTTAAAACGCTGGCGGACTACTTGGCACCGTAAGACATGTGCCACGCACCAGTAGCTTTCTCTTCATTGCCAGAGAAACTTGTCCGCGAGTATAGTGATTTCAAAGGCTTTTTTTTTTGTTTTTGCTTGCTTGAACTAGAGCCAGGATTCAGTGATGAAGACCTGATGTACAAAATCTCGCCAGAGGGCAGATACACCGTCATAGAGGCAAGGATGCTTGGAAGGTCAAGCTCGGCCTTGATCTACTTGGAAGGACCGCATGTTTCTTTCTAAATTAAGGTCGCTGGAGCCAACTTCGATGTAGACCGTATAGAAAGTCGATAGATTCCTGCAAACTGTGCGATGACATCGGGCACAGGCAAGACACCTGTCCACACCCTAAGAACGTCTGTCATCTTTGCGGTAAAATGGTACAGCCCCGAAACCACGAATGCACAGCAATCTGCAAAATATGCCAACTTCCGCATGAAACATCAGGAAGGGAGTGCAAGTAAAAGCTAAAACCAGCGCAACCACCTTTCACAGGGAGGCAAAAGCGGGAACAAGAACAACAATAAAAGCAGCGGGGTGGGGATCTGAGCTCGCACTCACATTTTCTTGACCTAATAATATCTACCAGCAGCATCAGTGCTTCGCTCCCTACTACCCCCTTTCCTTGACTATCAAGCCGATCTAGGTCCAAGTCAGGATCAAGATCGTGGTCTAGTTCGCAAAAGGTTATATCATATGCAAATATTGTGACCGGCAAAAGCACGAATAGGGAAGCTGAAGAAATGGAGAGAAATCAAGAAAGGAGTTTCAAGCCAAGCTAGACAGTCCACAAACGTTCATAGGAACGCTGTCAAACGCTGCAAGGAACAGGATATCATCATGAAGGGTAACAGAGCGAAGTACAGCGACACAGAAATCTTTATCAAGGAAGAGGTGCACGCGATGATGACATTAATCCAGAAATGAATGGGTCAGGCAGGGAGATACGATCTCTCCAATGCTATTCACAGCGTGTTTACAGGAGGTATTCAGAGACCTGGGAAGAATTGGGGATAAGAATAAATGGAGAATACCTTAGTAACTTGCGCTTCGCTGATGATATTGCCTTGCTTAGTAACTCAGGGGACCAACTGCAATGCATGCTCACTGATCTGGAGAGGCAGAGCAGAAGGGTGGGACTAAAAATGAATCTGCAGAAAACTAAAGTAATGTTTAACAGTCTCGGAAGGGAACAGCAGTTTACGATAGGTAGCGAGGCACTGGAAGTGGTAAGAGAATACATCTACTTAGGACAGGTAGTG
This sequence comes from Dermacentor andersoni, assembly GCF_023375885.2. Lineage (NCBI taxonomy): Eukaryota > Metazoa > Arthropoda > Arachnida > Ixodida > Ixodidae > Dermacentor > Dermacentor andersoni. The sequence continues at coordinate 107,955,766 of NC_092820.1, read as the reverse complement.
ACTGCTGATCCAGATCATGAGAGTGAAATAATCAGAAGAATAAGAATGGGCTGGTGTGCGTTTGGCAGGCATTCGCAGATCATGAACAGCAGGTTGCCATTATCCCTCACGAGAAAAGTGTATAACAGCTGTGTCTTACCAGTACTCACGTACGGGGCAGAAACCTGGAGGCTTACGAAAAGGGTTCTACTTAAATTAAGGACGACGCAACGAGCTATGGAAAGAAAAATGATAGGTGTAACGTTAAGGGATAAGAAAAGAGGAGATTGGGTGAGGGAACAAACGCGCGTTAATGACATCTTAGTTGAAATCAAGAAAAAGAAATGGGCATGGGCAGGACATGTAATGAGGAGGGAAGATAACCGATGGTCATTAAGGGTTACGGACTGGATTCCGAGGGAAGGGAAGCGTAGCAGGGGGCGACAGAAAGTTAGGTGGGCAGATGAGATTAGGAAGTTTGGAGGGTCAACATGGCCACAATTAGTACATGACCGGGGTAGTTGGAGAAGTATGGGAGAGGCCTTTGCCCTGCAGTGGGCGTAATCAGGCTGATGATGATGATGATGATGATGATGAATGGGTCTAATTGTCCAGAAAGTCACACAACAGCCACAACAATACATAGCTCAACAAATGGCACCAATCCAAGCAGTAGTTCAAGGTATCAGCAAATTCAATACCTACGCTAAGCGGAATTTCATCACAAGAGCAGAACTAGACGACAAGCATTCGTGAAAGAAGGCGCGAACAGACATGCACGATGCCAACAGACAAGCTAGAAACACCAACACCGTCGACGAATAAGAACACAATTGGGAGCCAGATTAGGAAAAAGCACCCACATCAGCCTATCAAGATCGGGCAAGGGAACGGCAGATCACTTCGAAACAAGCGAACAGATCTTCAAGAATTGGCACAACGTGAACAGCCTGAGGACATTTCGCTTCAAGATACATACGGCAAAGACTTCAAAATCCAATGATATGAGACGCATACGGGTACACACTACGCTGCTATTCTCAACAAGATCTCTACGGTATACAAACACGATCTCACGCACATGGAAAGCGAGCACATCCTAAGTGAACTAATACTGGAAAGAAAGACGTATCAGAGCCTCTTCGTGCTCCATGTCTACATCCCGCCCAAAGATGGCCTTTCGTACTTTGATATGCTCCTCTGGGAAACCCGACAGCCAACGAAAGGCTACAAGCTTGTAGTGATGGGCGATCTTATTGCACATCATACGACTTCGGGATACCATTAAACGACTGAGAAAGGAGCGAATGTGCACGACACAGCAGAATAATAACACCTGACGTTGTCGAATGATCCGCACGCCCCCCCCGAGAACGGGCAATAGTGTCTCTCGCAACATCGACTCCCATCTGACCTTTACCGAGGGCTTTAGTAGGTCGTAGTGGAACCGACTTGAGGAGGACATGTATAGCTATCATCATGTTATACAACCTAAAGTGTTGCACCGTAAGACACAAATTCGAATTAAGAAAGGAAAAATTACAGACGTCACAGACTTGGTGACTAAGCCGGCGAAATTAAAGACATTGAAGTTTGGTTCTGCACTGTCATCAAGGAAGCGGAAACGCACACCAAGAAAATTCAATTTACAGCGGACACACCAGCAGTTGATCCACACCTCTTTCACCTACTGGAAGCCCAGGAGGGCTTCTCAAACGGTGGAAGAAGGTGATACAGAACCATACAGAACCGGAAGCTTAAGCAACGTATAGCTCGTGTTACTCATTGGCACAGAAGTGCGCTGAGAAGCTGAGCAGGCAAAATTGGAACCAAACGTGTGGCCTACTTTAAGGCACGTTGAGCACTAGAAAGACGTGGTACATTCTCATATCGCTACTACCAAAAACGTAAAACAGGACGCAACAGAGACCCAACATTGCAAATTTGCTCCACTATTACCAAGGTAAAGAGCAGCAAGTATTGGAAGAAATAAAAAAAAAAGCTTACGGGAGGAAAAACTCCGAGAAAGAGTAATCCGAAGCCATACAAAAGCACACCCAATCAAGAATTGGACAGACCCTTTTCCCGTGAATATATTGAGGTGGCACGGGAAAAGCTATCACCTCGCCGGGAATGGACAAGTTCATTAAAACAACCTTCAAAACCTAAAAAATGAATCAGTAAACGATCTACTAAATTATATGAACTAGTGCCGGGAGAGGGTCGAAATCTCAGCAGCGTGGAAGCATGCCGAAATCACCATGTTTTTAGAGCCCAATAAACTGCTGCAAGTAAGCAATCTTCGCCCCATTTCCATGATATCGTGTGCAAGGAAATTGGTGGAACATACGGTGCAAGAACGACTCACCTATCACCTCGAAACCAATGACCTGATGGCCAAAACAATGTTAGTCTTCAGGCAACACCTTATTACGCAAGACGTGCTATTACAACTCAAAGAAGACCTGATAGCCTACTTGGGAAAACATCCCAAGGACTGCATTGTAGCGATCAACGCCAAGGGTGCCTTTAATAACGGGGCGCATGAACCGGTACTCCGCAACCCCCAGGCGACCGGCTGTTGTGAGCGATTGTTCCGATACGTAAAAAACTTCTTGTCAGAAAGAACGGCCAAGATTGGGGTTGGCAACCTAAGAAAAGAAAATTTCGAGAGGCCGAACGAGGGAACACCTCAAGAGTCGGTAATCTCGCGTTTGCTCTTCAACATCAGAATGATGAAATTGCCTCAAAAACTGAATGAAATAGAAGGGCTGAGCCACGCCTTTTATGCAGACGCATAATAATATTGAGGAACGCACCATCTACGGGCAAACAATAGAAGGCACTACAGCAGGCAATACATTGCGTCAAACTTTACTTAAACAAATGCGGATTACAATGTGCACCCCAAAAATCAGAACTGATAGTGCTCAAAGTGAGAACTCGAGGCAGACCACCAGCCTCTGAGCAACCGGACCCGAGCCGCATTTGAAATACCACGAGTGCAGTCGTTGCGAATGCTTGGCCTTGTCATACATAAAAACGGGTCGGGTGCCGCGACCCTCGGCAAACTTCAAACTGCGCTCACCCAAGTGTAGCAACTCATTAAGACATTTGTAAACCAAAGACGCGGACTCAAAGAACAAGAACCACTGCGTATTATACAGGCGGTCATCACGGGCCGGATCGCTTATGGCACCCCATATCTTGCCCTGAAGAACGCAGAAATTGAAAAACTAAACATCATGATTAGAAAAGCTACCAAGACTGCATTGAGAATCCCCAAAAAACAGCTAGCGCGCGATTCTCAAACTCGGCCTGCAAAATACGTGAAAGGAACTCGCAGAAGCGCGAAATACAAGCCAGGCTGATGTGGAGGCAAGTGCGAAATCAGACGAGAAACTGAGTCTCCAAACTTACATACGAGACTCAATCTTAGTGGCACCGGTACTTTGCAATATGCGTCAAAACATTCATAAGGAAAGAAGATGGCAAGAGCAAGAGCACACAACAAGAAATTCTCTGCAGACCTTAACACAAGACACACGGATGCGGCTAAGTATCCAAGGAGACCTGCTTTCGCAGTAACAGCAATTATTACCAAAGGCGAAGAGAAGGCCGCTGCCAGGATACTCGCAAAAAATTCGGACACGGCGGAAGAGGTGGCAATAGCACTGGCCACCTCCACATGCACCGAGAATGCCATAATACTGAGCGAGTCGCAATCCACGTGTCATAATTTCCAAAAACGCCTGATATTAACCCAAGCTCCCAAAATTCTGCTAGAAACACCGAAACACACCCACGTTACCGAGACCTAAATTGTCTGGACCCCTGACCACGAGTCATTGACGGTAAACGAAGCGGCACACGCCGCAGCCCGAGATCATACAAGCCAGGCTTTTCTGCCAGAGGGGTTCCGCAAGGCGACGAGGTACGAGAATATTTAAAAAAAAATTCAATATCCGGCAGCATTAGAAATTTCAAAGAAGGGCGTACCCCTTTTCGCACCCCAATCTAACTAGAGAAGAGGAATTCTTTTACGGTGTCTCCAAACGAACTCCTATGTACTCGGCATTATTATGGATAGAATGCACCCGACCCAGTTCTCATACATTTGCTTCCCTCCGGGGGGCCGCACACCCTTTGTCACATGGGGGTGGGCTGTCCTAATCTTACTGAACCAAACAACGAAGAAGCTCTATCAAGAACAGAAAATGAAAGCACAGAGGAATACCGCCAAGAATCGAGGGAGGCCATGCTGGTAATGCCGTACTTGGAGGACCAGCGAAAGCTGTTCAACGAGGCCAGGGAAGCAGCCAAGGCCAATGGCAACATAGACTGAGGAGGCCACCCGCCTTGGGTGTAGAAAGTACTCTTTCTCACTGATTCGGATTATTAAACGTTTGTTCTCTCTCTCTCTCTCTCTCTTTCTCTCTGTGCTTGCTTGTTTTTTTCGTCCGGTAGGCCGGTCTTAGTGAGGTGCTCATACGCACTATTCTCCTTACATATCGCTGTTTGCGATGCACCGCGTACTGAAATTCAAGAAAGAAAGGAAGCGAGAAAGAATGAAAAAAGGAAAGAAACTGTGTTCGAGTACTTGGGCCTTCCGTCTCGAGCACTTGGCGACAGCGAGTCCAGTAGAAAGCCGATATGGTAAAACGCCCATGCTCCTCTTCAGTGAGAACAAGCCCCAAGGAGAGTCGCCGGCGAGCATATTGAAGTAAAACGACAATGTGTTGACAAGCGTGGACGTCGCGTTAGGGCTCTGTATTAGCGCGGCCCACGGCTTAAAGGCAAGGAAAAACAGCGTGACTAAAACGCTTATCGGCTTATGCTTGCGCAAGATGCGAACGAGAACGCACTTATAGTGGTCATTGTTGACACAAGGCTCCTTCGGTGTGGGCAGACGAAACCCGCCAGCTGGTTTTTTTTCGTGACATCCGAACCGACAGCTACGGTTGTAACAACAGCCTTAAATTTGACAGCTGGCTGCCTGGATAAGCTGTCATGATGTTGCTATGGGCATCGCTGTCCGGGTGCGGTAAATTGAAGGCCTTTACTCGACCGGGCGTTCTTGATTCTCGCGGGAACTCCCCACATGTTCTTCGGAGAGTCAACGTTATGGTTCCCAATCTGAAACGAATACAGTCTCGAGACCATTTATTGATGTCGCAGCTGAAGCAGCTTCAGATGGGTTATAATGTGCCTTGGAAGACACGCGGCAGCCATATTGTAGAAATTATTTTTGAGTTCCGCGTAGTGTTTGCTGTCAGTTGTAACTACGAGAACTTCATCTCTAAGGGAAAATTCTACATAGCTAAGTGCATAGTTACATTAACGTACATTCACTTATATTTAATACGATTGTGTTATATTTGAGTATGTACATATGGTTGAATGTTTGCATATCTGCATCACTTCGTTTTATGGCTATACCGCGAACCTCCCCTTCCCTGCCCCCCGGTAATAAGCTCACAAAAGAGCCTTGAGCGAAAGCTTGAAATAAACAAACTTACCGCTACTGCAGGCCGTACTCCTGGCGCTTGTGTTAATGAATTTTTTCTGTCTAACCGTATCACGAATTCTTTAATAAATGACTCGTAAGAAAAGGTCACTTTCAGTGCGGTCGCGTTAGAAATAAAAATCTTTTTGCATTGCCTAATAGAAAAGTTCAGTGTCTTTTTTTTTAAATACCTCTGCACGTACTAACAAAATAATTTACTCTTGCCCTAATGATGGTTCGTAAGAGCAAATATCCGTCTATTGTGATGCTCCATATATACGATTAGCGCAGAGGGCTAGTCAATAGCGAATATTACGTATGAAGGGAAATGTTGGTGAATTTGACCCCTGACATCTTTCGAATTCCCCCCCCCCCCCAACATCACGTAGGCTGTAGCTGAAAGTTCAATATCATGCTTCAATCTGCAGCAAACTCGCCATGGATGGATGGATGGATGGAAAAACTTTATTTTCGTCAGAAGGCATGTGCGGACGATTCCGTGCTAGATGGCCATCAGCTCATGGCTGACGGCGACCTGGGTGGCCCACTCCACGGCCCTGGTCTGGACGACCGGGTCTGAGCTGGCCAACACGGCCTCCCACTGCTCGAGAGAAGGATCACGCATAATATCCGCCGGTGGCGGCGCTATGCTACAGCTCCATAATATGTGGTCATAGGTGGCCAGTTCCTGGCACCATTTGCATTCCGGCTGAACGTCCGGGTAGATTTTGTTTAACACGTATGGGCTATAGAAAGATCTCGTCTGCAATCTTCGCCAGACGCTTTCCTGCGCCTTCACCAATAGCTTGTCCGGTGGAGGGTAAATTCTCCGCTCAAGTTTATAATGGTTAGTAATGTCGTGAAAGGACACCAGCCCATCTCTCGTGGACCTCCCTGGAACGTCCGGCTCACCTGCTCGGCTGACGAAACCTCGAGCATTCATGTGAGCCGCCTCGTTCCCAGGGTTCCCAGAGTGGGCCGGTACCCAGACAATTTCCACCTCCGTAGTCCCTCGCCCCGTGGCCCGATTTAGTAATCCTGCCGCTGTGGCAGAGATTCTGCCCCTCGCCAAATTTCGGATGGCTGTTTTAGAGTCGCTGAAAATCAGGTCAGCTGCAGTATTACCTATAGCTAGCGCTATCGCCGCCTCCTCTGCAGTTTCTGAGGAGCGGGTTTTGACTGATCCAGAGGTGACTAAGCGTCCTCGCCCGTCCACCACCGCAACTGCAAATGCGTCCTTGTTCTTATACTCGGCGACATCTACGTAGACTGCCCCGTTGTACTTCCCGTACTTAGCATGTAAAGCTCTGGCTCTTGCCTTTCTACGGTTCTCGTGATGTATCGGATGCATATTTTTAGGTAAAGGTTTTATGTACATGCCCTTGTGCATTTCTCGCTTCACCTGAATTTTCATGTCCCCAGCTGGAGGATCAACTCCAATGCCGATCCCTTCCAATATATCCCTCCCTACTTTCGTTTTGGAAAGTCTACTGAGTTGCATCGCCAAGTGTGCCTCCCGCAGTTCTTCCAAGGTGTTGTGCACCCCTAATCCCAGCAGCCTTTCGGTAGAAGTATTGTTAGGCAACCCAAGGGCCGCCTTATACGCCTGTCTAATCATAGCCTCCACCTTGCCTTTCTCCGTCGCGTCCATCTTCATATAAGGCGTCGCATACACTATTCTACTGAGCACAAACGCCTGTACCAGCTTACACAAGTCCTTTTCCTTGACGCCTTGTTTACGATTGGCGATTCTCCTGATAAGTCTCACGGTAGCATTGACAGTATTTTTGAGCCTTTCCAAGGCCTCCCTATTCTTCCTGTTTGTCTGCAGATACAGCCCCAGGATCCTGATCGTTTGGACCTCAGCGACCGGAGCACCCCCCACTTTCACCTTCAGCGGTGGTGGCGGCACATAGTGCCTCGCATGTATCCCTCTTGGTTTATGCCTAAGCACAAAAAGCTCGGACTTGGGCTGAGAGCACGAGAGTCCTGCCTCCCCCGCTAGCTCCTCCACAATATCCACTGCCTGTTGTAAAGTTTCCTCCAATTGTGCGTCGCTTCCCCTTGTTACCCATAGAGTAATGTCATCCGCATAAAATGTATGTTTAAGTCCCGATATCATTGCCAGCCTTGGCGGTATCTTGATCAAGGCGAGATTAAACAAGAACGGCGATAAAACCGACCCTTGTGGTGTCCCCCTGCCCCCCAACGGGAAAGGATACGATTTAAATTCTCCGACTGCAATCTCCGCAGTCCTATCCTCCAGAAATGATCGGATGTATCGGAAGGTTCTACCCCCCGGTCCTATGTCCGATAGGTTCCTTAATATTGCCTCATGGGTGACATTGTCAAAGGCCTTTGTAAGGTCGAGCCCCAAGATAGCCTTGGTGCCCGTGCCGTACCCAGGATCAACCACGTCCTTTTTGAGCTGTATCATGACGTCCTGCGTTGATAAATTAGCCCTAAAGCCAATCATCGTTTTAGGTATCAACTCCTTGTCCTCCACATAACCCTGAAGCCTGTTGAGGACCACATGCTCCATCAATTTGGCCAAGCAGGATGTCAGGGAGATGGGTCGAAGATTCTCAATACAGATCTTCTTCCCTGGTTTAGGAATAAATGTAATCCTAGCATGCTTCCACTCTGCGGGGATCTCCCCGGCCGCCCAATATTTGTTCATCAAGTCCGTGAGCGCCCCCACTGACTTGAAATCCAGGTTCCTCAGCATTTTATTTGTGACCCCGTCCGGACCCGCTGCCGACGTAGTACGAAGCTGCCCCATTGCAAACTCCACCTCCGCCACCGTAAAGTCCGCATCTAATTCGAGGTTTTCCTCTCCCGAGTAATCCGGCAAGAAACCGCCCGCCTCGCCGTTTATGTAACGGCTTCGGAGTTCTTGAATGAACTCCCCAGTCGTGCCTTGATACTGATGAACTAACCTAGCCATTTGACCCTTCTGCGCCGATTTGGTTGCCGCCGGATCTAAAAGGTGCCTCAACAACTGCCATGTTTTTTTGCATCCGAATTGCCCATTCATCCTGTCACAAATCTGCCCCCATTGTTTGCACTGCAAGTCCAACGTGTAGGTTTCAATTTCTCGTTCTAGCTTGGCCACCTTCCTACGGAGGACCCCATTATGCTTTTGTTTTTTCCACCTCCGAAGGAGACTCGCATGCGCTTCCCACATGTGTAACAGTCTAGAGTCCGCCGTGAAACCTTCCTCCACCACCGGAACCTCTTCTGTGGTACCCTTCACGTCCTGCTTGAGCGCCTCAACCCAGGCTCCCAAGTCCTCGATTTCCCCGCTCACTGTGTCTTTCCTGACTTTCCGAAATCTGTCCCAATCCGTCAATCTAGTTCCTTTTACCCTGTCTTTGTGCTTAGCAGCACTAAATACCGTGGAAAGGATATAATGATCACTGCCCAGTGGCTGTCCCGTGTTTACCCACTTCGCATCCCTAATACCTTTAACAAATGTGAGGTCCGGAGAGGTGTCTGTGCTAACGCTGTTGCCTATCCTCGTATGATCTAGCGGGTTGTTCAAGGTTGTCCATTGTAGGTCCTGAGCTACCCGCCAAAGCCTATTTCCCTTTGGAGTGGCTCGGATGTAGCCCCACTCCGGATGAGGCGCGTTGAAATCTCCAACCACGATGAGTTGAGCCCTAGCCGCTAGCCGTTGCGTCTTTATCAAGAGGTCTGGCAAGCCCAGCCCTTTATCTTTAGGAGAAGAATATACATTAAGTACAAAGAGACTCTTATCGTCCTTTCTTTTGGGCAGAACCTCTAGCAGGACGTAGTCCTCTCTGCTGCTATCTATTGTATGCTGAATCGCCGTGGCGTTGCGATGGACTAGCACGGCCGTGAAGACGCTCGATACACCCCCCCGATCAATCTCTGGCGGTGTAAATGCCTTAAATCCCGGTAATTTCACCCAGCCACTAGCCTCTTGCAAAGCTATAATGTCAGGCTTACTGTCCAGATTTTGTATGTGCAACTGCAGGTTCCCCCGCTTGCGACGGAAGCCCCTGCAGTTCCACTGCCAAACCTCAATTTGCTGGCGAGGGGCCATGATTAGGCACTAGGTTCACTAACATCGGCGCTTGGCCGACTACGGGAGGCAATCTATTCTGTAGCGTAGCATTGAGCTGTTGAAACATGCCCATAACCTGTGTTTGGAAAGCCCGCATGTCATTGGTGAAGGCGTCAAGACGCTCCTCAATCTTGTCTAGTCTGGCTTCGATCCTGTCGACCCGAGCTTCCAACCTATCCTGTCTTTCCTCCTGTTTTCCTATTCTGTCCGCAAGGGCAGACATTTCCCCCCTAAGACTAGTGACTTTAACGACTGGCTGCGGCGTGTCCGCCGTTGAAGTTTCTGCCACTCTTTTTGCATTAGCTCCCTCATCCGCCGATGGCGGCCTCTTAAGCTTCCCCCGATTCTCCACCTCCATAGCTGTGCTCTCGCTCTCGCGAGAAGCAGTCGCCTGTGCCGCTTTCAGTGGGGCCTGGACCACCGGCGTCTGTACCTTTTGTCCTTTGTCGCTTTTAAGCGCGCGTTCCATCTCTGCCATCCTGACTTCCATCTTTTTAATCGTCTCAGCCTGCTGCTGCACCTGCCTTCGTAGCTCCTTCTCTCGAGCAGTCTCACTCTGGGAGGCCACGTAGGGCCAGCTCACCTTTTTTCTCGTGGCACTGGGACTTCTTCCATGACTGGAACCCTGTTCTCCTTTGCCACGCTCGGGTCCGGACAGTGGTGGGAAGGAAGTGGACCGGTCCCTGCTCTTGTTATCGTCTCTCGCACCGCTGGATGACCGCTTCCTGGGCCTCGAGCGCCGCTCCTCCTTGTCAGTTTGGCCGTTGTCCTCACTGCCCTGCTGCAGGCCCGTCGGCTGCTTACGGGCTAGACGAAACTTGCAGTTCCGGCTCCCCGTGTTGTGCGCACCATGGCACACGATGCAGTCCGGAGTGCAGGTCAGCGGCTCTCCTTCCGATGGCGCAGGATGATCCTTTCCGCAACGGCGACACAGATTAGTCTTCGGACGATAACAAACGTCCGCCCGATGTCCCACTCGTCTGCAGTTATAGCAGGTCTCGACTAACTCTCTGTACGGAATCACCGCGTACAAACAGTTCCAGTAAATAACCTGCCAGGGAACATGCTTCCCCCCGAACGTTATCTGAATCGCCTTCGACTTTCCCAAAGGTCTGGCATCCAAAATTTCTATGCCGTCATTCCTCTTCAAGAACCCCGCCCGAACTTCTGCCAGTGGGCATCCGTTGTACGCGTTGTAAATGACTCCGCGCACAGAGTTCTCCGGCGCCGCCACGTACGCCGAAATCTCAAGGTCATGACCGCTCAGCTTGAGCGTCTTTACATTCGCATATGCCCCACAGCGATGCATACACGGCGTGCTCACCGTCATCGTGTTATTTGTCTCGTTGACCCGCACCAGGTCTTCCTCCGCCGCAGTCGCATTCGTCAGCTCCGCTGCCGCTCTCAAGGCATATCCGAGTTCCCTCGACGTTACCATACTCAAGTCCCAATTCTTCGGTCGGCACACAACCTTGAAGTCCTTGGCTGGCATCTTCAGAAACGGTCCCCGTTTCTTCCACACCGGCGCTCTCCCGCGCTTGGCTTGTTCTGCTCCGTGCGTCTGGCGCCCGTCGCTGCCCGCCTGCTTCTCGCTAGGCCTACTCTCGGGATGGTTCCCGTATACAGACTCGCCAAACTCGTGCAGAGAGAGGCGTGTTGTCAGATTGTATGGTTCCCATGTCACTCTTGCTTTAAACCTATGATACAGCTGACGCAAACGCGCAAGGCGCGCACGAGCCGCGGTTGGCCCCCTGAGCAGCCAAGGCGTACGACTTAACAACCCAAGCCGCCTTCAACACCGAAACCTAGAACCGCCCATCGCGCGCTGGGAACAGCTGCTGGCGACGAGCGTGCGGAACACTTCGCGGCAGCAAAGTGCGGGATTATTGCAGTTACATGTCAAGTCCGCGCACACGCAGGCGTGCGTACGGCGCCTCCGTCTCACCGACTCGAGCTCCTGCGACAGCTGTGGCGGTGAAGTGTTCTCGCGAATTTCTTGAGTCTGCGGTGCGGCGAGTTCGCGACACAGAGGGAGAAACTTTAGAGCTGCTACCTAGCGCGCAGGCTACTGGTCCGTAGCTCTAACGCGCACCTGATGAAGAGTGAAGCCAAATACCGACCACAAGAGGTTTAGCAACGCTTCTTCACCGTAAGGTTTTAAAAGCGACGAATGAGTCTCTTGAGAACGTAGCATAACGTGAACGAAACGCCTAGCATGTGTTGGTGGCAAATTACCATCGTTTTGGTCCCCGTGAAGTTAGGGTGCCCCCTCCCTTGAAGGCTAATCAGAAAGGCAAAAACAATACTCTGGCATGGCGGCCTTTCGCGATCGCGGGAAAGCTGTCCATAAAACACAGATGATTTTTCAGACCGGTCGAGCTTGGAAACGCTGCCAACTTTCCGGTTACAGCGCTAAGCAAATGAGCTAGAGAGAAAGGGCATAACAAAAACAATGGCAAGTGCGCTAACACTAAGGGCGCCATCATGCTCACCATCATCACCATCAGCCTATTTTATGTCCTGGCCTACACCGTCGACCTCTAATTACCCCTGTCATGCAGAAGCTAAATGCCATTCGATGCCTGCAAGTTTCCTCATTTCGTCGCACCATATGGTTATCTGCCATCTTTGGCTGCGCTTACCTTATCTTGCGAAGAACGCGGTAACTCTAATACCTCAGCACTTATCTGTTGTATGGAAAACATCGCCTGGCCAACTATGTTCTTCAGCCTAAAGTGAACTTTAATGTCAGCTACCCTCTTTGTTCTTCGATCCACACTGCTCTGAACATGCCTCTTAAAGTTACACCTGACATTTTTTATTCCATCGCTAGTTGCGCTATTCTTAGTGTATTATCAACTCATTTGAACGATTTCTATTGCTAGATTTCAATGATTGTATAGAAGTTTGTTTTCAAGCGTACCGGTAAACTACTTGCTACAACTTACTTGGCGATGCCCAACAAGTGCTAACTCAGACAAAAACTTTGTCGAGTAGGTAGAGGCATTCATGCATTTCTGTAAGCTTCGAAAGCCTTTCTTTCCAAAGTTATTTTATTAACCCGCCGCTCTTTTCACAATGCCCAAACTCGGGCACTGAAGCGGTCACAGACGGTCGGTTCCTTTCATTTCCTAACAAAAATTAGGCCACATTCATGTCAGGCAGCGTATGCCTCTCCACGAGAGCGCATCTGAAAAGCACGAAGCCGGACCAGCTCCATTCAAATGACTCTCACGTGTGGAGCCCCTCAAGTGTTTAAACAAGCGAGAAATCAAGAATGCAAAACGCAAATAGCTCCTAAAAGGCGGAATCGCTTCCGGGGAAACAGAGTCTAGCAAAAATAATTTGGATGAATTTTCGATGCAACAGGATAATTCCCTCGCACTCTGAACCCTGACGAGCACCTCAAGTGAACCCCACCGCGCTCAAACACACCGGACCACCGAGGAAATATTGACTCACCGACTGTGTTCTTCCATACACCAAACGAGAGGTAAACAGCATCTCGTTCTTAAGCAACGTCTCTTTCTTAAGCAACACACTTACTTGTTCGATGTGCGCCCCACTCTAGCTGATTAGGTTACTGCGGGCGAAAAGCTCTTTCCGCTCGCCGCGAGTAATTCCTTTTTTTTTTTCTGGTTGGAGTATACCGAGAAATTCGCGATTCCTTTAATTTGCGAATGGTGGCGAATGCCGTAGCCGGAGGATGCTTCCGCACTTCCCTGATTTTCCTTGATCCCTACGGGGCACGGTTTTCCCGCATACGTTTATGCAAGCAGCATTCCCGGCCGCAAATATCGGGCAGCGCTTCTGTCCAGCCTTCTACGTAACTACGCCACGGAAGAGGGTTAGCCTAGGGACGTCGGTCTACCCAAATCAACGAGTTTTACTCCCTTTTATGGCGTATTAAGTGAAGCTATTGTTTGCTATTCATGAGGTTGTGTGTGGCCACGTGGTATCAATTCGAGCAAAAAAAGTAAAGAAATATATTTCTGATTTCTTAGCATGAACGCAGCATCTATAGAAATGTTCGTGCATCTTTGACGTGGCATTCGGCCACGGTGGCTGAATGGCTACGTTACAGTTCCCAAGTCTATCACGGCAATATTTCCTAGGCCAAATTTATACGCTTAGGAAACGCACCACTGCCTAAGTTAGCCAACCATGTTCGCGCTCTTTGAGCACCCGTAGCAACGACGGCATATTGGAAAGTGGAGCATCTCGCCAATAATGGCGGCGCGTGTTCCACGGAGGCGGGGAGGTGAGAGGTAATATTCACGGTGCAATCTGCGAATCGGGAAGTAAGTGCGGCGACATATAAAGTCACCGCTGTTTCCTTCTGTTTTTACGCTGATTCTTGTATCTTCACGAGGCTGCCGTCTGTCGAGATCGGGTTGCGAGCGACGCGCGGCTTCCTTTGAAGCAGAGTTTGGTGCATCCGAAAGAAGCAATATCATTTCCGCATCTTCGTAGTGCTTTTTCTGAGCCTTTCTTGCGGCTTTTTAGCGGTATACACATAGGATACGGTCAATCGAGCGATCGGGTAATAAAGAGCTCAGGACTGCAGCGCTTATGTAGGTATCCATTAGATAGCAAGCTAGACATTTGGGCTAGTTGTTTGACATTGCTTTCGCTTGCAGCACAGCCGGGACGGAATTACACAGAAAGGCCGCAGATTCAGCACCTACTAACAGCTAGACATATCTTAAGAACAATACAAACAGAATGGGCAAAAAATGCCAGGAAACATGCTAAAGCGCGCGTTCCGACAAGGCTGTTTCACAATAAAAAAGACATTGAAATGAAGTTTATTGATCATTGCTTAGATAAAAAAAAAATATATATCGCTTATCTCCAGTGTCGTGTGCTGCTTCTGAGTGCCACGTTCTTTACGCAAAGAAAATGATTGTTTTCTCTTCGTTTCGGTTTGCTGCTAAGATGTGTACGAAAATTAAAGAGAATGCAGCGGACACGAGGTAGCGTACACCTGTAGTGTTGGAGCCGACTCACACTGTTAATTAAATAGCGTCATGGGAAACGACAGCTTATCGCAGTGAAAACAAGTAACATTTAACAGCTGGAAAGTCAGGAGAACGTGTTAGTATGTCTTCCCTCTCCGGCGCTCACCCCCTTTACCAATATCCGTAACATTGCTAAATACAGAAGCAAGTTATTGAGCGCCATTGAAGGTAGAGTAGCTTCTTTGAGGCTGCAAGAAGTTTTTCCATATGAGAGATTCACCGTTATTTTCAAGTACTAGCGGGTGAACACCTCATTTATAAAGCGTAACTATCGCGCGTTTCAGAGTGGCTGAGTTAAGGGAATAAGGGAGCAAATTGAACGTGTTTCCTTTGTTTTACTGCGAAACATTTTGTTCGGCTATAGAAACGCTCGAAAACGTCATATGCAAGTTTTGTCGGGGTCAAGAAAGAAGAATGTAACTAGGTTCACCGAACGTAAATGTGAAGGAAATAGAAGTGATATTCGTAGGGATGTACAGGCAAACTGGTATGTGTGTGAATCAACTAGGGGCAAAACTAACAATTGCCGAACCTTCACTTTCAGCCCGTTCTTGAGACGTTATGAAAAAGGCATACGAAGTTTCCCCACGGCACTTAAAACAAAATTCCTAGATTTTACGTTCCAAAACCACGATGAAACGTTGAAGTACGCTGTAGTGGGGCACTGCGGAATAATTTTAACTACCTAGGGTTCGTTATTGTGTACCCAATACACGGTACACGCTTGTATTTACATGTCGCCCCCATCGAAAGGCGACCGCAGTGGCGGGTAATCTCAGCTGTCCCGAGAGAAGACAAGGTCTAGTCAGTTTGGTGCGTGGAGAGAATGGATGCCATGGTATACAGATGACGAGCACGGAAATTTGAAGCCTGTAAGTACGTTATAATCTTCGAAAACAGTTACTGAATCATCATTTCTTAAATTTATTTTCGCGAGTTGCACGAGGTTCGTAGCACGGTTCTCCAGTCTGCTCAGTAAATAAAACAATGTACCATACATTTATTCGGCTGAAATGTGGGGGAAATCGTATGGGTGATGTACAATCAAAGCTTCGTATGTGCAGTTTGCGCACAGATTTCTTAGAATATATCTTGTAGAAGCGTTAGCCACGGCACAGGATGTTACGCCCGTTTCACGAATTAACTGCAGGTGCTACATAGCTGACATTTCCAGAGATTAAAGGGTATCTTATCAGCGATGTTGCTGGCGGTATTTCAAAAGCACTTCTTGAGTACGAGATAAAGAAAAAGAAAGGTTCCTACATAGGTGCTCGAAATATAATACGGGCCTCATGGCCAATAGTCCGCAAGGTATATAAAAGAACCGTATGTGACACCGAGCTAACATGTGGTGGCAGTGGTGTCCATGTGACAGGTAATGTGCCCAAAAAGGGTAACGTTGCGTGATTAGTTATTAGCTGTGCAAGTAAATACTGAATAATCGTGCTCCACGTTTTCATGCGTTATACGAGGCGAGCAGTAGGATTCCTTAGTGCGTCTGGTGAACTAAATCAGGCACGTTGTTTGTATCTGCCAGGAGGGGGGGCGAGGTTATTGGAAATGTTTTGGAAAAGTTAGTGTGGGTTTATTGTGACTGTTGCAGAAAATTACTTCAGCATGCGCTGTAAGGCCTTCCTGGAATGTTTTACGAAAGCTACAGAACTTAGCCCCCTTGTGCAGAGTGAACTAATATTGACAACTATTCCAAATATGTTGAAAATGAAGGGAACTGTAGTGCTGATGCACATGCCGAAGTAAATATATGCAGGAAAATTTCTGTGTTTGTAAAAAAAAAAAAAAAGGTGTTTGAGGAAGTGGCCGAAAGCGTTAAACAGCAGAAAAGAAGAGATAGCAATTATGTGGAAGATTAATAATTATTATAGAATGGTAATATTTTCGCCACACATTACTCCTAACATGTCTACTAATTGTAAACTTGGTGTGACACACAAATCCGTGAGGGTATTGAACAAATGTTGCAAATAGAAGCCTTGTAGTTATTTCGAGCACTTTAATTTTAAAGATAAGTGCACGTGACACCAAGTCCAAAGTCGGTTAAAATGTGTGTATGTTAAACGTCAAGAATGGTGAAAGTTCAACATTTATGTCTTTTTATTGGCACTCTGGAAATAATTATTGAATACTCTATTTCAAGGATTCCAATTTTCAGCTGTTACAAGAAGCGCGAAGCCGGTTGACCAGGTGTACTCGGGCAACTGAGAGTTGGAGCCACTTCATGTTCGGTGTACGCTTGATTATTGTGCAATGTTTGATTTGTACACATGGGTCAATTACTGCATTACGCAAGCGTTATATCAACGTTATCGCGGCGTCATTAAGAGAAAGAAATTTCATATAGAGTTTTACGAAATGTGGTCCATATCATGGATGACATTTATGCTGTGTTTGAAAGAGAGTGGTTTCATTAAAGCCGATAATGCTATTATTTTTGCTACTGCTAAAAAGAAACAGCCCCGGTGCTAAATGGGTTCTGAGTTTGCGAGATCGCACAACGTTTAGTGCGCTAGACAAGCTGTGTTTGGAGTCCGGTGTGTGAGCTTCGACGTTGTGTTTTGGTTCTGCGAGCGTGAGTGATAGCCAGCAACACGAAATTACGTCGCGGGGTCTTCTTCAACGTGCCAGTGAAATACACTGGAACGCGTTTGCTTCGCTAAAACTGCTACAGAATCTTTGTAGGTTTTGGTTTGACGCGCGTCAGCAGCCCATACTTCCGCCGGCTCGTCGCAACGCAAGTTCAAAGCTTCTACTCTGGCGAGCTGATTGCAGAGGTGAAGGGAGATGACACACCACGACGACTGCATTTCCGGCTTTAAGAACTGTCGGTCGACGTCCCCGGACGTGAGCTAGGTGGTCCAGTCAGTCTCGCTGCTGACCGGGGGATGAGAAAACGGGAACGAGGTGCATTCCCACGTTATTTGTGTGAATGTCCCTGTTTGTGAACAGAGACTACGTAGGTCGCTTTCCTTGCCCCCTGCGATTTTCTTAATGTACTTTAGGTATGGGTATGTGTGTGTCTGGAGTCACCTAAACGCGACCGCTTGCATTTTATTGAGTTGCTTGGCCGGTGGTGGGACCGCGTAACGCCTCAAGCAATGCCTATGGGCTAGTTCGTGATAAGTCTCGCAGGGTTCCTCGTGTCTCTCCGCGGACGAGGCTCGGCGCCCGAGATCTCGAGCCAAACTGTCAGCCGATGCGTTGGCGGGCACAGCCGCGTGAGCGGGGGTCCACACGAGGGTTTTCCACCCTCTTAGGGGGCGCAGCGTGGGGACACGGTACGCCTGTTCGGAAATTCTGCCACGGACGAAACTGCCGATGGCCTGCTTGCTATCGCTGATGACGGCATTCGCTTCTGCATGCATGGCCATGGCAATCGCGGTTTCCTCCGCTTCCACCACTCGGCCAGCCGTGATTGTTGTGTGTTCAATGAATCGTCCATTATGACCCGCTACCATCGCGGTCATGAGGTCGCCCCGAGAGTGTCTCGCTGCGCCTGTGTAAAAAACTCCATCTGGGGAGCCGTAGCATCGCAAAATGGCTTGACTACGAGCCTGCCGGCGGCCCTGATGGAACTCGGTTTCCATGTTGCGGGGTAGAGGGGGGGGGGGGCACAAATATGCCCCCTGACTTTTCGCGGAATCGTCATGTACTCTGTAACCTCGGGGATGGCCTCGAGACTGAGCTTCTGGAGGACAGTGTGGCCAGCCGGGCTTAGCGAGAGACGACGGAATTGGGCTGTGTGGTGAGCGTCCAAGAGCTCCTCGATCGTGTTGTGCATGCCTAAGGCCTCTAGCCTTGCTGTGGCCGCGTAGTCCGTAAGGACCAGGGCTGCTTTTGTCGTTGTTCTGATCATTGTGTTTAATTTAGCAGACTGTGGCTGAGAATTTGACATATGGTGTGGAGTAAATGGTTCTGCTGGTTATGTATGCCTGCACAAGTCGAAGCAACTCGCCCTCGCCCATGCCGTGGTGCCGATTCGAAACCCGGAGAATGAGCTGTAGTGTGTAGTTCGTCGCCCTTTGGAATTTCTTTACATGAGCTCACAGCGCAGCGTGTTCTGACAGTCTAGCCCCAATATATTGATACTGGGGCGCTCCGGGATGGTAAGTCCTCCGACTCTAAGTTCAAGGAAGCGCCTCTCCCGTTGCATTCCCCCGGGACAGCTACTTCTGCCGGGCTTGACCAGGAAGGTATTCGGATTTTCCCGGTGAGCACGTCAGGCCGCTTAACTCAGCATAAGCTTGTACGACGTCGATGCTGCGTTGCAGGATCTCTTAAAAGGTTTCTGGATCATCCACCGCCGCCCACAACATCATGTAATCAGCGTAGATGCTTTGGGTGAAGCCCGAGGATACAGCACAGCAGGTCCGGGAGCCCGCGCATAGCGGCGTTAAAGAGAAAAGGGGAGATGACTTATCCTTGCGGTGTGCCTCGGCTCCCCAGCTCTATAATGTCAGTTTCATGTTCGCCGACTTTGATCCGGCACTTCCGGTCAGTGAGGAAGTTTCGGACGTATTGGTATGCTTGGTATCCGAACCCCTGTTGGAACCGGCCCTCGAGCACCGCTGCGTGGGCGACATTGTTGAAGGTCTTCTTCAGGTCGAGCCCCAGGAGGCACCGGAATCGGCGAGCGTCCGCCAGGCTTTCGGGCTGTATAACCTGCCTTTTTAACTGAAGGAGTACGTCTTGGGTGGACAGGTGTGGCCTGAAACCGAAGATGGAGTTGGGGAACTCGTCTACGCCCTCTGCGTGTTCATTAAGACGGTCCAGGACCACGTGTTCCATCGGTTTGCCGATGCATGATGCGAGTCTAGTGGCGTACGTGCATTGATTTGACATGATCAAAAAACGCGATTGCAGTTGCGAGGGAAATTGTGAGCACCGATCAAGACAATAAATGAGTGTGCGTACCTCTCATCACTATGACTAAACACCAAGATAATAAATGAGTTCGTACCTCTGTTCAAAATTATGTGTCACCCCCGTGTCGTGTGCTAAATAGCTTCGCTGGTCAACCACCTCCACAAAGAATGACTCATGATTTTTTCGAGCGTGTTCTTTATTGAGAAGTATGCTGTTCTGTATGTTGTATGCGTGATTCCAAAGAATGCATGCATATTTGGCCCCAGTTTGCGAAGTGTTTCTAGCCTCTGCTTTACGGGGGTATGAACCATTGATGATGATAGTTTTCGACATGCTGCTCTGCATGTTGTATGCGTGATTCCGAAGAATGTAAGCACCGCACTTGGCTTCACTTTACTGAGCGCTTATAGCTTCTGGCTTACGGGGCTTAGAGCCTTTGCATTTTTTGCTTGTTTGCGGGGTTTGAGTGCTTTAGGGGGGTATGAGCCATTGATAATGATACTTTTCGGTCAACAGACATGTAACCTAGCTATATATAGTTTAGCTGTAAAGATAGAGGAGCCATTATACCCTGGGAAGGTGAATGACCAGCAAAGCTGCAGCACGTAACACTGGGTGAGACTATGGTACATGCATATTTTTCCTCATTTGGTAATTGTAGCGATGGTAGCTTTGTGCTTACTGTGATATACACTGATTAGTTCGGTTAAACCTTGGATATATTCCTGGCCAAAGTTAAATCTGTACACGAAGGTTGTTGAGTAGTTGAGTGCCTTAGATTTTTCAAAACCATTTATTGTGGCGTTGAGAAATGTCCACATGAAGTTTCGAACGATGATCACAGGGGTAATGTCATCAAGGCTAACCCATGCAGAGTGCGTGGCTATGAACTTCCCAAGAGCACAGTTCGGTGTGCTTGGATATATATGCATAGTGGATATCACAATTCCGTCTTTTGTTCGTGCGGCACAGCCATCCCACAATCACCGGCATTGTCCTGTTGCGAGTCAAGAGTGTACGGGTGTACGTATGCGTTTTCTTATTTTCGTATATGGCAACGCCTCCTGCTTGTAACACCATGCGCTCTTCACAAATGCTTCCAGTATACTCATCGAATTCAAACACTGCATCTTGATTAATTATTTCTTTGTCTTCTTGTTATTATTATTAGGGGCGAACACGCTTGAAGCCTGCTTCTCCTCCGTCACGGGTCGAGCAGGTATTGCAGAATCTCCTGGATGGGCCCACGTTCATCTTTTGTATTGTTAACACACACACACACACACAAAACGAAAAATACATGGAATCCTAGCCATATACAGCTTCGCTGTAATATG